>NC_143019.1:118974062-119716562 GCF_055824585.1 Amblyomma mixtum | reverse complement strand
GGCTAGGCTAGGCGAGGCGAAGCGAGGCTAGGCGAGGCTAGGCGAGGCTAGGCGAGGCTAGGCTAGGCTAGGCTGGGTTGGGTTGGGTTGGGTTGGTTTGGTTTGGTTTGGGTTGGGTTGGGTTGTGTTGGGTTGGGTTGGGCTAGGTTAGGTTAGGTTAGGTTACGTCAGGTCAGCTCAGGTTAGGTTGGGTTAGGTTAGGCTAGCTTAGGTTAGGTTATATTAGGATAGGATAGGTTAGGTTAGGCTAGCTTAGGTTAGGTTAGGTTAGGTTAGGTTAGGTCAGGGTAGGTCAGGTCAGGTCAGGTCAGGTCGAGTATCCAGGAGATTTCCGTTGTCCAGTAGCATGCCTGAAGAACGTCACTGCAAAAGGTTGTACAAGGCCATCTTACTCTAAGAGCACTTGTTTCTGGGCTACTTGGTTTTGGTTCATAATTAAATAGTTTTAAGGCGTAAAAAACAGACAAGACACATAGGTAAGTGATAGGACGAAGCGCCATTTTTTTGCTAATTCTTTTTACGTGACCCCACGAAGAAAGCACACGGCGGAAAAACACACTTACTTCAACGGGGAAGCCGTTCTTGTTGCGAAAGGCGACTGTCCTTGCACGAAAGGTGTTGGCGACGACACATGTGATAGAGTCATCAGTGAAACGCGGACATGACACAGTAAAGGAAGGGCCCACAGTACTAGAAATATAGTCTAAGAGCACTTGCACTTCGTCCTGTTACCTATCTATGTGTCTTGTCTGTTTTTTGCGCCTGAAAACTATTTACTGATGAGCCATCTCACTCACAGGGTCAAAGGGAAATGACTGATTCCTGTAAGTGCAGCAGCAGCACGAAAAAGTAGCCCCCCTCAAGAAATTTACTCACCTGAGCGACACATACAGTCTGCATAACCCTTGTGCAGCACATTGCCCTGCAAACAAAAAGACACCCCACTGCAGCTGCTAGAATCCAGAGGAAGCGTTTGTGCAGAAGTGATGCCGAATTTACCAACAAAGCAAGTCGTAATGACCACTCAGCAAGAAAACCATCGGCTACTGTCTAATTTCCGTTTTTAGTAAATGGTGTGCACTTTTTTATTTTGAAACTACTTGATTTCTTTTCAGGAACCTTGTACAGAGCATGTAAGGCATGAATAGCCTAGCCACCATTAAAATCATTCCAGAGACCCTTTGATCATCCCTTCGAGATGTGTGGGTAAGGTAGTAGTTCTTTAGCTTGGCAGGCAAGCATTATTTGCCAGCAAGTATAATCTCTGGGTGCAATCTGCAAGGCACCCTCTAGTGAAGGTTCTAGTGAAGGTTAAATGTAGGTCTATTTTAGTATTTTGCAGTATCTTGGTCTTGGTAGATAACATGCACCAACCAGCATGCCAGCAATGTGCGTTGGCCTTTTTTATTTGAAAACAGAAATGAATACAAGCAAACTATGTACAATGGTACTGGACCCATAGCCAAAGCTAGTGTGGAGTCCAACACAATGATAAATTGCAAAATGCAGCAGGTGGAGAGAACACTTCTCACATAAATAACTTCGAAATATTAAAACCACAACATACATAGCTAATATATACATTTGTTATCATGCATACATTCTTTGTACGCAATAACCTGAAATATTAACAATTTTACAGTCATTTGGGTACAGATTCTTAAAAAATATTTTAAGAGATTGTGAAAAATTAATTTTTAATTTAACATCACTAGGCTAGGCTAGACTAGGCTAGGTTAGGCTAGGTTAGGTTAGGTTAGGTTAGGCTAGGTTAGGTTAGGTTAGATTAGGTTAGGTCAGGTCAGGTCAGGTCAGTTTAGGTTAGGTAGGGTTAGGTTAGGTTGTTCTTTTTAAGCAAACTCTGGCATGTCAATCTATTGAACTCTACAGAAAATCTATAGAACTATATCTATGTATAGAACACTGTAGAAAATCTATAGAACTCTGTAGAAAATCTATAAAACTCCATGAAAATCTTTAGAAGTCTATAGAAAATCTTTGGAAGTCTATAGAAAACGTTTAGAAGTCTACAGTTAACCTATAGAACTCTATAGAACATCTATAGAAGTATATAGAATATCTATGGGACTATATAGAAAACTATAGAACTCTAGAAAATCTGTAGAACTCTTTAGAAACTCTATAGAAATTTATTGAAACTCTATAGAAAATCTATAGGACTCTATAGAAATTCTACACAACTAAAGAAAATCTATAGAACTCTATCGAAAATGTATAAAACTATCGAAAATCTATTGAACTCTATAGAAACTAAGTTATAACGTTTCCAAAAGGTGGCCTCCAGAATGTAGAGGATAGAAAAAGATAGATCCCGGTGATATTGTCACATAGTGGTGACTGCAGTCGGGCTAACAGCTAAACAGCGAGAATGTCTTTGAAACAACACCCTTTATTTTGGCTGACTTGTGCCCGCAAAGAACTGAATCACTCGGCGGCGTCGTAGCAACAAGCATGCTCGGCGGTCGTCGAACACTATCCCCGCCGCTGTCCGCTGTGCTCTTTTCAAAGCTGATAGCGAACATTCTGGCGCAAAGTAGAATCAGCTCCGCCAGGATGCGGTCAATCGAGCTAAATCTAAGCGCGTCTTGCGTAGAGATGTAAAATTTCAAGAAATTTTGAATGGCATGAAAAAAACCTTTTTTTTCAGGGTTTTTTTCATGAAAAATTGGAAATTTTGCAAAACGTCACAAAAACAGATTTATTTGCAACAGCACAACGATCAATAATAATGCTCCAAAGTTCAGTCGAATATGCACTTATATATATTGTGAAACGAACTTGTTGTTCTATTGCACCAAGAAGATAAATAATAATTTCCACTTCAGGTGAATATGGAGATATAAATATCATATTTGTGGAACGAACTTCTTGTTCTATTGCACCGAGAAAGGGAACATGAAAACTTATCTACAAGTCACTCCATACCGGACTCAGAGTAAGTGTCACTGGATGCGGCACTACGCGCAAGAGCATGGATTGAAGCTGTGTCCACAGCTACGTTCGACTGCACATACACAAGCTTTCGAATGCGTTCCCCTGAAATCCTGTTGCGAATCTTTGTATGACGGGTCCGAAACGTGACCAGTTTCGTTCGCAGCTGGCGGTTGATGGTGGCATCTGCAGCAGTCAGCAAGCCAGACGAGTTAGCGGCTGGTTGGTGCAAAGGCTTTGCCACCAGGTAGATGGGGCCACGTGCTTCGCTGAAGACCCCTGTCCTGGACCAAATTCCTGCAGATGTCCTGTACTCTGCTACGTTGGAAATCGAGAAGCTAGGCTTGTATTTGGCTAGAACCGCTTACGTGCACAGCAGCCTATGTTATTTATGCCATGTTCGTAGCGCTGTAGAACTTGCAGCCATTTTGTTCTACTTCAGCCGTGAATTCAAGTATTAGTGTGTTTTTAAGTCAAGCCGGGATCTTATATGTGGCCTGGCCTTCAACCCGCGCACTCGCAGCACGAACGTTTTAAAAGCACTACCTGGTACCGGCGATGACTGCTCTCCAATCGTTCAATGATGCACGCTATAATGGTTCTCAAAGCAAAAACAAAAATCTAAACTAAAAGCAAGCAGTCATAAAACCTTGAAATTGCATTGTGAAATTTTCGATGTTTCTTTCCATTTTTGCTCGTCTGAAAAAAACGAAAAAAACCGGTTTTTTTCCAAAATTGCAGTGTTTTTTTCAGGCCATCACATCTCTAGTCTTGCGTCACAAACAAAGCGATGAAGCGGCGTGCCGGCAACCTCGCAGTATGAACAAACTACAAACAAACGCTGCAAAGATTCGCGGCATTACTCCCCTCTGAAAGAACCATAGACTTTATGCTTTAGAACATAATGCGGCTATAAATAATGATAAGCGGAGTGTGCAAAAATAAACACCGAATGTGGAAACACGGCGTCTTTTAGCGTGCATTATAGGGCTTTAGGCGTAAGACATGGACTACTTCTGGTCGTAGGTAGCGTCGCTGGGACGCAGTCATTTGGTCAGGGACGACTTTGTAGTGCAATTCACCTAGCCGACGAAGAATTTGGTGCGCGCCAAAATAGCGGCGCAAGAGCTTTTCTCTCAATCCACGGCGGCGAATGGGCATCCAAACCCAGACTCGGTGTCCGCGTTCCATCTTCGTAGGTTGTAGCGTCAGGCGTCGGTCCGCTGCTGGTTTTTGATCCTTAATCGGACAAGTATTCAGGGCCGGCTTGCACGAAACAAATAAGGCCGGCTTATTTCCAGTCTAATCTTATTCGCGGTCTAAAAGCTCTCTCGGTTTTGAAAGACCTCTCTCGATTTTGAGAAAAGAAAATGCGCATAGATGGTTCACTTTGTCGGTGAATGCCTCACGTGCGCACGAACGCCGACTAAAACATTGAGTTACCTAACTTTCAGTCGGAGTTCGTGGTGTATTCGAGGTGTCCACTGACAAAATGAACCAGCTATGCGCCTTTCCTTCGAGAGAGCTTTTAGACCGCGAATAAGATTAGACTGGAAATAAGCCGGTCTTATTTGTTTCGTGCAAGCCGGCCCAGGCTTCTTCTGCGAGGCGTTGAAGGTAACGTTCTCTCGGTGTCTTGCTCGGTAACGTTCGGCAGCATGGCGTCCAGCGTGGTCGTGGCCTCTCTGCCATGGTCGAGCCTAAAAGGCGTCATCTGGGTGGTCTCATGCACTGCGGTGTAGTAGGCGAAGACTGCGTAAGGCAAGATGACGTCCCAGGTCTTGTCTTCGGCATCGGCATACATGGCGAGCATATCGGCGATGGTTTTGTTGAGGCGCTCGGTCAGTCCGTTGGTCCGCCGGTGGTATGCAGTTGTTCTCCGGTGGCTGGTTTGGCTGTAATGGAGGATGGCTTGCGTCAGTTCTGCCGTGAATGCTGTTCCTCTGTCAGTGATGAGCACATCGGGGTCGTTGTGTCGCAGAAGAATGTTCTCCGCGAAAAATTTGGCGACTTCTGCTGCTGTTCCGTTCGGGAGGGCTGTTGCCTCGGCGTATCGCGTCAGGTAGTCGGTCCCTATAACGATCCATTTAACTCGGGCTAGCGACAAACTCGTGCCTTGCGGCATAGCGCCCATGTAGTCGGATTTTTGCGGACTGGACTGCGATTCCGAAACACAATCTGTATATTGCCTTATTATTAATAGTCGTTTAGAAGGCCCGCAGGGGCACCTTGTGTAACGAGGTGTTGGTGCTTGGCGCCACCACGGACTCTTAGCCCCCATACCGAAGCTGTCATCCGACCGCGGCGATAGGTTGAGAGGTGGAGGGAAGAAACCATGAACGGTGGCGGTCGAGGAAGTGCTCAATCCTTGGCCGATGGGCTCCTCGTCTGTCTAGCAGGCGGGGTGTCCCGGGACCTTCCTCTGTGTATAAGGGTGAATCAGAGGCGACAAATTATTTGGAACCCTTAGTTTATACATGCCGTAAGGATAAATTTGCAAAAAAATCTTATCGGCCCCCGAAAAGGGGTCCCACCGATGTGCCGAAATTGAATGTACAGAAGCCAGAAACGTTTGCGAAGTTTTTTATGGTTCACTCAAACACTGATGAACCTGTAGCCAACCTGTCTGCATTTGTCATCGCCAACACCCTAAAAAGCTGCGTAGGCAAAGACTACAAGGCAAAAAAGCAGCGAACCGGAGATCTCCTTGTCGAAATAAACTCAAAAGAACAAAGCAACAAACTGATGTCATTGCAGAGTCTTGGAGAAATGAGTGTACAGGTAATCCCGCACCGCACCCTGAACCACTCAAAGGGCGTCGCATCTGAATATGAACTCCTGCAGAATACCGATGCGGAAATGGAAGAAGAACTAGCTGAACGAGGAGTAATAGTAGCGCGACGAATAACCATCCGGAGAAACAATGCTGAAATCAAGACCAAACACATTGTCCTAACTTTCAATAGCACAACTCTTCCTGATTCCGTCCACGCCGCATACCTCCATTGTAAAGTCCGCCCGTACATACCGAATCCCAGACGATGTTTCAAGTGCCCGCGCTTTGGACACAGCATGTTGGCTTGCCGGGGTAAACCCACTTGTGTCACATGCGCAGGAGACGCACATACAGAGGAAAGATGCGAACGCACTCCAAAATGCATCAACTGCAATGGCGCACATGGCGCGTACTCCAGGTCGTGCCCAGTCTGGAAAAAAGAAAAACAAATCATAACTTCGAAGACCACAGCAAACACGTCCAACATTGAGAAAAAAAAAGCGTCTCTTTCCAACAGAAAGGGACATACTCTGAAGCGGTGACGCGGGGACCGCCGCCGGCTTCAGTTTCTGTCGGCACACAGGTCGATCCGGTGGACCTGATGTCGATACCCAAGTCCCCACCACAGAAGTCGGTGGTACAGTTCACAGGGCTGAAAATTCCGCGAGAAGACCACGCGATCCTCGCCGGAGGCCCCACTTTCAGCAGCAGCATCCTCGGCGACAGACACCCAGAACAACTCTGCTGAACTGGACCTGTCGCCCCACCCCTCTCAGAATGCAACGGCTGGCCCAAGAGACTCTGCCACTTGAGCAGGGCCGGGTTCTGAGGTGGCAACAAAAAAGACGAATGCGAAGGCCACGGGCCATCGCAAACAAGGAGCATCCTCCACTTCCACCGTGGAGGACATGGACGTCAGGGAAAGTCCGCCGACATCTAAAACACACGCATCCGCGGATTCTCCGCGGAAATCCGGCGCCACGAAAGTGGCGATGGATACAACTCCTGGTTCGCCACCGCTGCAGCGGCGGCGAGACTCCCTAGAAAAAAAAGGGAAACCACGAATCACTGCTCCTGAGAATAAGTAACTTTCCCCAATCCCCAGCTTTTCACAATGGCTTATCTAATACAGTGGAACTGTAGAGGTCTACACAGAAACTACACAGACATAACCGATATGCTCAAAATAATGGCACCTACAGCTGTGTTCCTGCAGGAAACGAACCTTGGGCTACAGCACACAAACATCCTAAAAAGATATAATATTTTACGGAAAGACCGAGTGCAAGCTGGCCGACTCTCGGGAGGCGTAGCTATCATTACGCAAAGCGATGTCCCTGCCAGAGAGGTATCATTAAAGACAAACTTAGAAGCGGTCGCAGTAAACATAATTAGCCATAAAACAATAACAATATGCTCTGTGTACATACCACCACACAACACAATTACCATGCATGACCTAGAAAAACTTCTGGAACAGTTGCCTGAGCCATATGTGATAATTGGGGATTTTAGCGCACACTCCTCATTCTGGGGAAGTGACCATACTGATTCCAGGGGTCAGCTCATCGAGGATTTTATTCTTTCGAATAACATACGTTTAATGAATACGGGAAAAGCCACGTACTGCTGCCCCAGCTCTGGAAAAATGACCTGCCTCGATTTAGCATTTGCATCTCCATCGGTTCTTAATGATTTTATTTGGGATGTTTTAGACAACCCTCGGGGAAGTGATAACTTACCAACAAATTTAAAGCTAACGTCAGCTACAGTCATCCTCCCTACGAAGCCACGGCGATGGAAAATTCACCTTGCCGATTGGGCACTTTTCAGAACCAAGGCCACACTGGAAAAAGAATATGCCGAAACCCTAATGATAGAAGAAAGAAATAAAAAATTTGTCACATGCTTAATCTGCAGCAATAGAAGCAATCCCACAAACGTCCGAAATATCACGAAAAACACACAAAGTTTGGTGGTCAAATAAATGCTCATTGGCTAAAAAGCAGCAAAACAAGGCTTGGGGCAACCTTCGGAGATATCCCACAGCAGGAAACTTGCTCATCTTCAAAAGGGCTAGAGCCAAAGCACGATACATTAGACACAACGCAGGAAGGGCATCATGGCAACAGTACATATCCTCCATAAACAACTCAATATCATGAAAGAAAATGTGGGAGCAGGTGCGGAAATTCACTGGAAATTTTACTCCGTTCACATTTCCAATGCTAAAAACACCAGGTACTCAAACAACATTAGGATAGCAGGCCAACATGTTGGGTGAGCATTTCTCCACAGTTTCAAGCTCATCCAGCTAAACGCAAACTTTCAAAAGCACAAAACAATAGTAGAAAAACAAAAGCTTCCCTTTGGACAATGCATACATGAAGACTACAATCAGCTTATTACAATACACGAACTAAACAAAGTACTAACATCCGGTAAAATGACAGCACCAGGCCCAGACAATATACATTATGCCATGCTTGCTCACCTCTATGAGATTGCCTAGAGGCCCTCCCAAAAATTTTCAATAAAATATGGATGAGTGGAGAAATCCCCCAAGCACGGAAAGAAGCAATAATAGCACCCTTCCTAAAACCTGGGAAACCACCAACAAGTCCCACCAGTTACTGGCCAATAGCACTCAATAGCTGTATAGAAAAATCATTTGAAAGCTTCCTAAACATCAGACTAACCTTCATACTTCAGTCCCAGCTACTTTTAGATATACACCAGTGCGGCTTTAAAAAGACATGTTCCACAACTGATCACGTCGTTCGCTTTCAGAACACAGTTCGGGAAGCGTTCATCCACAACCAACACTGTATCGGGGTCTTCTTCGACCTGGAGAAGGCTTACGATACCACGTGGAGGTTCGGTATCCTCCGGGACCTAACGGACCTAGGTATCCGCGGCAGGATGCTGGGCTGTTTGAGCGACTTCCTAAGCAACCGTACATTCAGAGTCCAACTAGACACAACCTTCTCCAACACTTTTAATCAAGAAACTGGCGTACCCCAGGGGTGCATCCTCAGCACGACCTTATTCCCCATCAAATTGAACTGCATAGGAAAAGTAATCCCAAAATCCATAATGTACTCAGTTTACGTAGACGACCTCCAAATAGCATGCACGTCTTCCGGCATACCTACCTGTGAGCGACAGATACAAATAACAATAAATAAACTGGCTACCAGGGCAGATAGAAACTGATTTAGATTTCCCCTCAGAAAACAGTAGCGGTTCTGTTCTCTTTGAGACGAGTCCTACAGGATGACCCCACACTATATCTAAACCAAACCCCATTACCTGTCAAACAAGAGCATAAATTTCTAGAGATAACTTTCGATAAAAAGCTCACTTTCTGGCCACATATAAACAGCTTAAAGAAAAAAGCTTCCCAAGACCTGAATGTGCTGAAATTACTGTCAAGAAAACGCTTGGGTTCTGATAGGGCATGCCTGTTACATAGATATCGTTCTATGGTTCGCTCTAAGTTAGACTGTGGTTGTATAGTATATGGCTCACCAACACCGTCCTACATAAAACCACTGGATCCTGTCCTCAATCTTGGTTTAAGGTTGTCTTCTGGTGCTTACAGAACTTCCCCAACAGCAAGTCTGTATGTGGAAACTAATGAACCTCCCTTCGAAGATCGAAGAACTGCACTAACTTGCACATACATCCTCAAAATCCTTTCTCAGCCCAAACATCTCTGTTCCCAATTGTCACGAAATGCTCATCCTGAATACTCTTCAACAACAAGCCTCACGCGATTAAGCCGTTGCTCTTGCGCTTCGAAGAAAAATGCCAAGCTCTGAACATGCTAAATGAAATTAAAAATATTGCCCCAAGACACGAAGCGCTACCACCATGGTACACTCTCCCCACAGTGTGTGACGTCAAACTAACACGCCTCAGGAAAACCTGTACGCCACACGACCACATAATACAAGAATACCTAGCACTACAAGATAAATACAGAAATTATACTGCAGTTTATACTGATGGGTCAAAAACTCATGCCCATGTAAAAAGCGCAGTAATACAAGGAAAAAATAAAAATACACTACGACTGCCCTCATGTTCTACAGTTTTCACCGCTGCGTGTTGTGCCATTTGTGTTGCGGTACAGAAAATAACAAACGAAAACATCAAAAACAGCATCATTTATACAGATTCACTGAGCGTCCTAAAAGCATTAAACTCCAAAAATGCCACGGAGCCACTGATAGGAAGCATCATACACAATATAGTAAAGGTCACAGCACAAAAACATGTTATAAAATTCTGCTGGGTTCCCAGTCACGTTGTCATTAGGAACAATGAAAGAGCCGACTTGTGTGCTGCACAGACCAGAACCATGGAAATAAAACATTTGAATTTGCCTCCTAGGGATTACATGAAGTCAGTACATAGCAAACTAAGAGCCAAGTGGCAAGATTGTAGGGAAAATGAAGGAAACAACAAGCTGCATGCCATAAAGCCCTTTTTAAAACAATGGAAATCATGCCGTCATAAACGGCGTTTTATCGAAGTAATTTTATGTCGTTTACGGATAGGTCACACACGCATCACCCATAACTTCTTATTAACAAAAACAGACAAACCTGTGCGTGAAATGCGTGGTGAGGAGCTCACAGTAAATCCCATTTGAATTTCTTGTTCGAATCTCGAAGAACTTCGCAAAAATATTTTTACGGTATTTTACAATGAACACATTCCATTTTATCCCGCATTGCTTTTAGGCGAGCAAACACTTGTCGAGTTTTCACTTGTTTGTAAGTCTTTAAAGAAAGCCAATGTTTTAAATCTATTATAATGTAGCCTCTATGCACTTAAAATAACATCATCTAACCTTGTGTTTGGCGCATGATAGCCATAGTTGAATTATGCGCCATAAAACCCCATATAACTAACTAACCACTTATTTCCAGCTGTTGATTTCGGGAAAGGGCCAAGCAAGTCCATGGAGATCTGCTGAAAGGGCCTCTAGGGGGGTTCAATAGGGTACAGAAATCCTGCTGGTCGGGTAACATCTGCTCCAGTATCGACCTTAGACTGGACGGGACTTCCATCAACAAATGCTGTTATGAACCAAGGTTCCTGATCATCGATATTGTTGACATCCCCAAGGAATACTTCCTCTGTATTAGCGGTGCCTTTCTTTGCAGTGGTATCTCCTCGTGCAGGCCGTCTCGATGACTGCTGGCGTGCAGACAAACACACTGTTGCAAAGTGACTGGTTTTTCCACAGTAACTGCACACTTTCCTCGATGCCGGGCACTGTTTCTTGAAGTGCTGTTGCGCACTGCCGCACCATTTGCACACGTTTTGGCCGGTTTCCTGTCCGCCTGAAGACTTGGCTGCTTTCCGTGGCCCGTATATGTACCTTGGTCAACCTTTCGGGAATCGCAGCTCCTCAACTACAGCGTTTTGTTCAGCCGTCTCGCGCAACTAGTTCTACTGCCTTTTCACAACCTCTGAAATCGCGCCATTTTTGTCGCAGACTGTAGAGTAAGCTTGGGATCGAGTTGCATCCTCTCGCTAAGTCCAACGTCCAAAAGTCTCACTAAGAGGCGGTCACGAATGAGCTCATCCTTGAGTTCACCGTATTCGCACGTCTCGGCAAGTTTGTGTAAGTCTGTAATGAACGCCTCGAATGACTCACTGTTTGCTGAACCCGACGGTTGAACCTTGCCCTCTCGTAAATTATGTTCGTGCAGGGTATGAAATGCTCCTCAAACTTGCATTTAACAGTAGCATAGTTCGCCATTTGAGCGCCTGTCATCTTCAGCCACGCTAGAATATCTTCAGCTTCCTTCCCCATCGCGTTCAAGAAGGTGTATACTTGCGTTGTTTCGTCACGCAGGTGCAGTGAAGATACGAGTCGGTAGCGTACCCACCTTGAAATCCAGCGTTTCCAGTCCGCTGGGTCGTGGAAGTCCAGCTTTTCGGGAAGCTCGATGGCAAAGGGATTGAAGAAGTTCCCGCCATTTTCATGCTGCGCTGCGGCGGCCCTTTGTGTGGCGTCTTATCTCTCGACAGGCATGCTGGAGGCTGATTGATGCGTGGTCGCTCACCACTCGGTCGACCTCCGTGTTCACTTCACCGTTTACACACCGCTGCAACCATGTCGCGTTACCAAGGGAATGACGACCCTTGTTAACAGCACACACACATTTATTGCACTGCCGTACCTCCAACCATGGCGCCAGCCACCGGGCAACTGCCCGCGCTCGTTTCCCGCCACTCCGTGCGTTCACCCCAGTCCCCACACAGGGTGGTGGCGCCATCTCTCGCGCCCGCACTCAACCACTATACACGACACTTCCCATTTAAATGGCACGTCTGCCTTTGTCAGGTGGGTCAGTGGCTCGGCGATGCGCGAAAATTTCGACACAAAACGTCGGTAGTATGCTCACAGTCCGAAGAATCTGCGCAGAGCTTTCTTATCGGCTGGTGGCGGAAACCTTGCGATGGCAGCTGTTTTCTGCGGGTCTGGGCGTACTCCCTCCATGCTAACAATGCGGCCTAGAAAAAGCAGCGTTTCATAGACAAAGTGGCATTTCTCTGTTTTCAAAGTTAGGCCGGACGATTTGATTGCGTCTAGTACTGTTCGAAGCCTTTTTAGGTGCTGCTCAAAGTTCGAGGCGAAGACAACAACGTCTTCTAAATATAGCGGACAAATCTCCCACTTCAGGCCTGCAGCACTGCATCCATTATTCGCTGAAATGTCGCTGGAGCGGACCAGAGACCCAACGGCATCACCTTGAACTCGAAGAGGCCATCTGGAGTGACGAATGCGGTCTTCTCGTGATCTCTTTCATCGACCTCAATTTGCCAGTAGCCGCTATTGAGGTCCATCGGATATTTCGTCGAGAAAGCAATCGCCGTTTCTCTGTTAATGTGCCGGTATTCTTCGCTGAAGTTAGTCAGCAGTACTTCGGCTTGCCCTTTGCGGAATTGTGCGATGCCTCTTGCGATGCCGATTCCTCAGTCGAGAAGCAACTGCATGTTCCCCTCGATAATGGCTTCAGTTTTATTCGCTCCCGTGGAGCCTACGGTGACGATGACGCTTGAGCGGGGCGACACACTCACTTCTTCTTCCAGGGCACTAAGTGCAACGTGATGTTCCGGAGTCCTCATCGACGGGATGACGTCGTCCGTGGAAAGTGTGATCAGCTTGGATCGCAGATCAGCTTGGATGATTGCCTGTAGTTCATTAAGGAAATCCATGCCCAAGATCACTTCGCGGAAACATTGCCGTAGCACTACGAAGGTTGCGCGATAGGTATGTCCCTTGAAAGTCACTCGCGCCGAGCATCGACCTGATGGCGTAATGAGGTGGCCCCCTGCGTTGCGAATTTGCGGGCCGTCCCAAGCTGTCGTTACTTTCCTCAGCTGCGCAGCGAATGGTCCATCCATCACCGAATAATCAGCTCCTGTGCCGAGGAGAGCGGTAACTTTCCGGCCGTCGATAACGACTTCTAAGTCGGATGTCCTGGCTCTGGCGTTGCACGTCGTGTTCGGCGTCGGGTTGCGGCTTCGTCGGGTACGTATGTGAATTGTGGGTGAGCGTGTGGTCGAAGCTTTTCCTGATGACGGCGTCGTTTTGAAGGTGGTTCGCGTCGTGGTCGAGGTTGTCATTGTATGCGGCGTCGGCGTAGTGGGTGCGACGTCTTTATACGGTGTGGTCCCTGGAGGATCTTCGTCGTTTCCTCGGCAAGCAACCTGACCTCCACAGGCTGTTTTATTTAGTTTCCCCTACTTGGGCTAGGGGACCTTCCTAGGACAGCCGTGGCTTAGCTGCCGCCCGGTGATGCAAAACGCGCGGCGTACGGTGAAGGCGAGCGGGAAAGACGGGTTGACGACACGTACTCCCCTCCGGGAGTAAGACCGGGACATCCGTTAGCACCTCCACCAGATGTCACGTAGTGGTGACTGCAGTCGGGCGAACAGGAAAACAGCGAGAATGTCTTCCAAACGGAACTCTTTATTTGGGCTGACTTTCGCCCGCAATGAACTGAACCACTCGGCGGCGGCGTAGCAACAAGCGTGCTCGGCGGTCGTCGAACAGTATCCTTGCCGCTGTCGGCCGTGCTGGAAAGGTGATAGAGACATTGTGGCGCAAAGTAGAATCAGCTCGGCCTGGATGCGATCCGTCGAGATACATCTAGGCGCGTCTTGCGTCACAAACGAAGCGATAAAGCCGAGTGCCGGCAGAATTGAAGCATGAACAAACAAACACTACAAACAAACGCTACAAAGATTCGCTGCAATATACATTGTGCTACGTCCCTACGTTGTGCTACGTTGCGCATATCTTTCGCTACACACGCGCTATGCTACACGTTTGCACACACCCACGCACCACGCACGAACGCAAGCAGGAGCCCCGAAAGCGCACGTAGCGGGCGTCTGCATATCTGCGTGGCGCCATATGGCCGATTGACCGAATATTGCGCTGGCAACATGCGCTGAATTTTGAGAAAACTCTATTCACAAAATCGGTGATCAAGAATGCAAGAGAAGTATTGTTCTTTATGGCAACCTTGACTGAGGAATAAGTGAGCGCGCTGTCTGCCCCATGGACCAAGTAAAATTATAGTAACAGAACTCTGAAAATCAAAGAGTGACGGAAAACGAGGAGACAGTTTCCTACACTCCAGAAATGCGATCAGTTGATATATTTTGTTTTTGTCCGATGCTCTTCTCTTGTGGCCGTGAGTATTGTTCAAGCGTGTATTAATACAGGCATGCATTTCGATGCTACACCTTCGACTTGACTCAAGAAGCCACCCGAAGAAAAATTCCATGTGGGATAATTTAAAGTTCCACCGTGTTTCTAACCTTTAAGGGGCAACCATAAAAGTGTGTGGCTTTGTACACAGCTCGACTATCGCCATAAATAACCAGTGCATGTCTCTAGAAGGAATTTTAACTTGCAAAAGTTAGCACTGTGCTGAGCTGCGAGAAGCGACTCCTTCATGGCAGAACAGCAAGACGAAAAGACTAGAAACTGAGGCAAGAGACATGGACACTACATGGATGGCCTAGGGTACACAGTAAGGCGGAGTTTGCGACAGGAATGGGAACAGAGGTGGAAGAAGCCGTCCGAAGAGGCGCACTTTCGCCTGGCGCCATGACAAGGCGACAGCGGGCCGGGGCATTTGTCGCGGCAAAGAGGCGCCGAGATCCCCTTCGCAAACAGCGACCGAGAACTGAAAAGCGACGTTCATTTCATGCAGCAGCGCTTTCAGCATATAGTCTAGTCAAGTCATCACTACACGCCGTCGAACACTTGGCCATAGAAGCCAGAAATATAAACGAGGTTTCCCTTGAAGACTTCACGCGTAAGGCGCCCTTGGCGACAGCCCGAAATGGAAGCGAAATGGAAGAAGGAACGAGACAAATTGATAAAGCTTTCTGTAGTGACAACGCTCGACATCTATACATTGCTACAAAACACGGCACACTACGCATGCATTACTGCAATGTGGTATTCCAGATTTAGCACGGATTGGAACAGTTTAACGTGATAGCATTATACTCCTTCCACAATGGCTCATTTAGTGCCACTTTCGACAAGTGGCATTCGCTTAAAGTGTCATTTGCGCACTGGCACACGATGAGCTTTAGTGACACTCGCTTCAGAACGTACTTTCCTCGTAGTGGGTTTGGTATGCTAACTCCTCTAGGTCCGCCAAGGCGAGTGCGTAGCCTGAACAGCAGTTCTCCGACATTCAAAAATTTTGTTTTGGGAATTAAAATTCTCCGTTTTATTTCCTTGATAGCGCATTTTAATGAAAGCATGTTTTAATTTGTATGCAAATGAAAGTAATGCGTGCACTTGAACAGCTACTCCCGCTTTGCAGATGACGACCCCCTTTCGTGATGGGTCTAATGAGTTCACAGGGTGTGTGTACTGAATTTCGGCGATTGTGGAGAGCGAATTCTCAAGTTTCAGCGAACCCAAATGGACAGCGAGTGTAGTTTTGCTAAAAGTGATCTGAAATCGACTGTCGCTTACTTTACAGGACGCGCATTCGCTGACCGGGAAGCGCCGGTGGGACTCAGACTGCCGCTCAGTGTTTTGGGCAGCTGGCAACAATCGCTGCCGCCGCTTCTGGGTGAAAAATAAGGCCGCTTCAATGAATGGTCACCGAATATGTTTCTGCGTAAACTGATTCAAAATGAGCTACTCTTCTTATCGGAGAAAGCAGAAACGATTACCGAGAAGCGCCGATCCTACGCCATATCAGCAACCAGGCTACAGGGTATTTCCCAGGCGCGCAGTCACATCGGCGCTTGCTACAGAGTTGTCGAGCTTAGTAAATAAGCAAGAGTACAACCGGTACAACAGTGAGATTAATTAAGATAAGTGAAGCGCAGCTCGTGTATTATGTCATGCAACCGAGCACTAGCAGTGTGTACACAGCGACGTAAACAAGAGCAAAGGAGCCCAGTCGTCCTCACCTGTGCATTTCTGGGGAAATTTCGCGCTTATACAGTTAATGTTCAGTCATGTACTATGGTCTTCAAGCACTCATTTAGCGTGTGCACAAACTATTTGCTAAAGAGAAGCAAAAAAGCGAACAACACACATGAAAATATTGCATCTCCGAATGATTGTCTTTGGCTTCGTCAGTGACGAGCCGCATTGGACTACTTCATTTGAGGCCTGTTTTGTAGGCTTTTTTTTGTTCTCAATCTACTTCTCTTTCCGTTAAATCCTTTCTCCTTGTGACCTTGCTTGGCTTAGCCGTTTTAATTGTATATGCACTAAAGTTGTTTCCGCAGGGAGTTTTAATATAACCTCCTTTCCATAGGGCGAGTGGATGGTATTTACGATTGTTCTCTCCAGGCTCACTCTACTACAATTGTGTATGCAGTTTTGCAACTTTTGTGCGTTCAGTGAATTTGTTTTGTCTTTTCTTTCTGCCTGATAACAAGCTAATTCCATGTGCTCTATTCACTCTGCAAGAGTGGGATTTCATTGATCAGGGCGTATTGTGTACTGTGTTTTCTGTTTTTAATACGCAATACCACTGTACCGCTGTCTAGTGCTTGGGGCATGCGCCTTTGTCAAGCTGTCATTTATGACAACTTTTACTGTCGGCCTCCACGGTTCTGCACCGTGTGAGACACGAATAAAGGCGTTGTTATTATTAAAATCAATATCCACAAAACCAGAGCACTCCGGTGTTGCTGTGGGGGGAGGGCCGAGGGGGGGGGCGAAGCGATGGCGACGGCTGTAGGTCAGTGCGGGTAGTGCGGGCTGTGTTCGAGCTTTGGAGGCATCCCAATATCTTTAATGAATTCGCGCAGCTCCGTGGACTATAATGTATCTCAGCCGAATGCTGTAAAAAAATTTGTCTAGCAGCACAATGCGGCAGTCGAGTCGATTGACATTCAGTTAGAAGGCATTCCATACCCCGGTGTAGCAGGGGTATTACTTGTAACGAATCGTGACGCTTTTCGTCGTGAACATGTAGTCAGATGTGGAAATAAATCTGAAAATTGACTCGAAGTAACTACACTTGCGAAAAAATTGTATTTTATAGGTAATAACACAAAAAAAAACTTCTCGAAGCTACTGCAACATCTCTCGCCACTGCCATCATTGCCAAATAACACTCCTTTTTGCCGTGTGACAGCGCGCAGCAAAAGCTTGGTTTGGTTTTATGGGGTTTAACGTCCCAACGCGACTAAGGCTATGAGAGACGCCGTAGTGGAGGGCTCCGGAAATTTCGTCCACCTGGGGTTCTTTAACGTGCACTCACATCGCACAGTACACGGGCTCTAAATTCCTCCTCCAAAGAAATTCAACCGCCGCGACCGGGATCGAACCCGCGTCTTTCGGGTCAGCAGCCGAACACCATAACCACTGAGCCACCGTGGCGGCTCGCGCACCAAAAGTGTCATTCGTTCAAGAGAAGTGCCCTTCGTGAAAGTGTCACGAAACCCTCCTGTGTGACAAGGCTCGTTTTGCGGAAACGCCGACGTAGCCAGTAAGCCATGGCAGGCCAGAACTACCTAGACTGGAAGGCACGCGTGGCAGAGACGCCGCACGCGAGTGACGTCATCATCATCAATGCGACTCTCCCCTTCCGAGAAGGGAAAGACGACTTCCTTGATGAACGGAAACAGATTTCGGCGCCCCACTGCATGCCTCGCGTTGCTATACAATAACCCTCACCTGTATAACAAAGAATATGCCACTGTGCCGTATGACGGTGCGGGCAGGGCACTTTTTTCTTATTTCTTTTTTTAAGCCCAAACTAATATCTGTACCGCCTGACCTGATGGCTGGTCGCCTCGGCGAGATACGCTAGGAAATACGATGCCCCACTGTCGTATTCGTGCAAACGTGGCTAGATATTACACAAAAGAGAAGTCCCGGCCCCGCCGACATTTGGCGTTCAGCTTTCGGTGACTGAGGTTGCGGTGCTATGGAGCCTTCGTCGTCCAAGTTCAATCGCTCGCATCTACATCGACAGGCAAGACAGGAAAGCGTTGCCGAAGGCGGCAGTTCACTGCCGATGAAATACGTGGCGAACCTAAAGCAGCGAACCGTGCTAAGCGAGCTGCTGCAACGACAGAACATTCAGCGCCCAAGCCACCAAAAACAACTCAGCAGAAAGCAATGCCCTGGCAGTTACTAATCATAAGAATTGCTCAGATGCCCCCATAATTTTTTCTCTGCGTTTATATTTCGTATTTTTTTTGGTATACCCTTCATTTGCGGAACAGAGTAAGGACACATGGTTTGCTCTTCAGGACGCGAGGATAGTTATCCATTAAATGTCTCTCCAGTGGGGCACTCGGCTATGCATTTTTCTAGCTTGATTTGTGGGCATCTTTTTCATCAGATAAATATTCCTCGTTGCCCCAAATAGAAAGAGATGAAGACCTAATGGACGAAATTCCTTTGGGAAGTGCCTGACGACTTGCACTGGTGTAACAAAAAGCTGAAAAACAGAAGCAGGGTAAGAATTACGCTTGGAGCTTCTTCAGGGAGCGCACGGAGCTACCGGTCATCTAGATTGCACCGACCCCAAAGGTACCCGAGAACATGACCAAAATTTCAGTCGAAGTTTTACATTGTTGCAATCCACTTCTTAGCTAACCCAGAACATAAACATTGGACGGCATTCCGAGACTTGCCTCATGCTCCGCGGAGCTCGCAGAAACGAAATAGAGAACAAGTGAGTGAATGGTATGGCTCACAACAACACAAGGCGTCGCCACGCCCCTTCAAGAGCGCCTCCCTCCCGCAACCAGTCGCCCCGCACCACATAATAATTGTGTCCAAGAATGCCCAACACCCGTTCCTTCCTTTCTCACGTGCATCCAGAGCCGCATCTTTGTGCTGCGCCTTTCCATACCTGCTGAAGTAGAAACCAAAAAAAGAAAACGCCCACTTTCAATACACCTCACCCTGCATACGTCACCGGCGCACGTGTCTCTGGTGCAACGGGCAAATCATGTGTCTTCTGACCGGGAGGGGCATGCGGATGCTACTCATACCCTCTTCTTACCAAGGCGTCTCAAATTGGGACAAGAAAGACGGCGGGAACATGATTGACTCATGCAAAACCAGTTTACAAGCAAAAGTGGGCGATTTTTCAAACAAGGACTTGTCCCTTTGACGATATGCTCTTTGACCAGGAGAGATCTTTTTTTTTATTGCCTATCCTAACATATCTTTCCAGTTTTCATTCATTTAATATTCGGAACATAGTATTTGTATTGGTTTCATGGTTTTGTTTATGGGGTTAAACGTACCCAAGCGGTTAAGGCTATGAGAGACGCCGTAGTGGAGGCATCCGGAAATTTCGACCACCTGGGGTTATTTAACGTGCACTGACAGCGCACAGTAAACGGGCCGCTAGAATTTCTCCTCCAAAGAAATTCAATCGTAGCGGCCGGGATCGAACCTGCGTCTTTCGGGTCAGCAGGCGAGCACCATAACCACTGCGCCACCGCGGCGGCTGTATCGGTTGGAGGAGCACTATTTAGTTGTTCCTTTTCTTCCATTTCGACATCCTTTGACCTGGTTTTCGCGATCAATTTTTGTTGCGAAAACACCACTGGAGCCCAGCTCGGCGCGTCGCGTACGAGGGGGTACCCAAAAGAAACCGGACTAAATTTTTTGGTCGGCAAAGCTTCTGTGGTCCCCGTTTTGCCACTAGCAGCGCATAGAACGAACATTCCCGAGTCAGTAAACCGAGTGCCGTCGTTGAAGGAGGTCAGACTAGTTTAGGCAGAGTTTTAGAGTGACGACTGTTTTGTGCGAATGTCGTTTTTGCAATGGCTGATTTTCGTGAACAGCGTGCGGCGGTGAAATTCTGATTTTTGCTCGGAGAAAGTTGAAAGGAAACTCTTGAAATATTAAGAAAGACGTACAAGGACGATGCTATGGGGAAAACTCAAGTGTTCCTGAATCGAATCCTGAATCAAAGCAACAATCATGCCAATGGAAAACTTCAAATTCACCTCGCCTCAAGAAAGCTCGTCAGGTAAAACCAAACCTCAAAACAATGCTGATTTGTTTTTTCGACGTGAGAGGGGTCGTCCATTGAGAATTTGCTCCGCAGGGTCAGACAGTTAACGAAGCTTTCTACTAGGATGTTTTGGAAAGATTGGACAACAGTGTGCGGTGGAAGCGGCCTGATTTGTGGTGGTCGCGTGACTGGTTTTTCCATCATGGCAATGCCCCTGCTCAGACAGCCCTGTCTCTACGACAATTTTGGACCAAAAATGGCATGACCCCTATTTCTCAACCCTCACACTCTCCCGACCTTGCCCCGTCCTACTTTCTTTGTTTCCTATTTCTCAACCCTCACACTCTCCCGACCTTGCCCCGTCCTACTTTCTTTGTTTCCTATTTCTCAACCCTCACACTCTCCCGACCTTGCCCCGTCCTACTTTCTTTGTTTCCTATTTCTCAACCCTCACACTCTCCCGACCTTGCCCCGTCCTACTTTCTTTGTTTCCTATTTCTCAACCCTCACACTCTCCCGACCTTGCCCCGTCCTACTTTCTTTGTTTCCTATTTCTCAACCCTCACACTCTCCCGACCTTGCCCCGTCCTACTTTCTTTGTTTCCTATTTCTCAACCCTCACACTCTCCCGACCTTGCCCCGTCCTACTTTCTTTGTTTCCTAAAATGAAAAAATAGGTGAATGGAAAGCGTTTCGCTGATGTTGCTGAGGTGAAGAAAAAAAACGACGGAGGCACTGTCAAGCATCACAAAAGATGAATTTAAACAATGTTTTGAAAAATGGAAAGAAAGATTTGACTTGCGTATCATTGCAAGTGGGGAATACTTTGAAGGAGATTGAAGGTCTGTGCTTAAAATGCGAACAAATAAGTTCAAACAAAAATAAGTCCGGTTTCTTTTGGGTACCCCCTCGTATGCTAGTGGCGGTGCGGCTACCAAACTACCTTGAGTTACCGTTGCCCAGCAACCGCTTCAGCTGCGCTCCAACCGGATGGATGGATGGATGGGAGCGCCCCCTTTGAAACGGGGCGGTGGCAATTGCCGCCATGCGCAGCTTTTCTTTCTTTATTATTTTTTGCTTACTGTGTTGGCAATTCTCATTCAGAATCGCTATCATCTTTACCTACAGTTTCCTACAATTCTAACATTATGCCACATCTCTGCTTTTCAGCCACCAATCCTCCAATCGCTTTTTGCTAACTTCCACTGCAGATTTATTTACATGACCATGGTTATCTTCAAACCCTAGTGCCTCAGGAAGAGTGACTGCGCTTGCATCGACATCCGGATGGATACCATCACATTTGACTATGAGGTGTTCAATTGCTTCCACAGATCTACCAAACACTGCACAAGCGTCATCTTCTTCGTTAAATTTCTTTTTGTAGCTGCGCGTTCCAAGACACCCTGACCTAGCTTCAAAAAGTAGGGCACTGCCTCTTGAGTATCATTAAAAAAAGCCAAGGGATTCTTTCACGCGCGTGTCAACAGCGACGTAGGGGGCTATATCGCTCGTGACACGCAGATACCCACGTGACAACATAATTAAACAAAAGGGCGCATAAAATCAACATAAACCTTTTGTAATATTCAATTAAAGCTTAAATAATCACCTATAATAGTACAACTGTTAGGTTTTGTTTTAAAATTTGGTCGAAATGTCTTTAAAGCGCATGAGTTAAGGCGAGGCGGTGGCCATGGCTTGCGGCGGAGTTCGCACCCATGAACTGTATAAAATGAATTGAAATTCGTCCAGACCGTCGGCTCGGAGGCACTTAGTTCGCCCACACGGAGATACTCGATGCCGAGCAAGCGTACGACAGCGTACCCCATGCCGTGCTTTTGCCCATGTTTTTACCTCCCTGTCGGACTCGGACCTGGGGCCTCCGGAGCATCTGCTGGTCGACATTGTACGTCTCTGTGAGGAAAACACGGTCGTCGCGCACTTCGGGTCCTCGATCGGCCCCATCGCAGTGAAGAAAGGTCTGCGCCAAGGGTGTCTGTCGTCGGTGAGCATCGAGCGAGAGCTGCTTAGGTCGCACATCGGTTTCCGCCTCAGCTGGCATGGTTGACGACCGCTGACTGCCGGGTAAAACCTTCGCGGACGATCCAGTACTGCCTGTGGAATACCCGCCAAGGATTTGCAATTTCTGCTGAGCGACTGCCAGAATGTGGTTACTCGTTTGAACCGACGGCTCAGCTCCAAGAAGACTGTGGTTGTCTGTTTGGCTGGAAGCAACACGGCGGATTGAGAATTAACCTTGGAAAATAAGACCTTCGCCCAGAGTTTATAGTTCCTATGTCTGGGAGCGGAGATGCTCGCTGGAAATCCGTTACGGCCTTCACAAGGCTACCGACAGGCTGCCCTTACCTTCCATGGCGCCGATTTGATCAGGCGCTATGCTGAATGTGTGGGCAAGCAGACAAAACTGCGGAACATTTGGCTCTCTCCTGCCAAGGCCTTTCTAGTCCACCGCGGATGACAAATTCTACAGGCGTTTGGGTCTCCATTTCCCACCCAGCTAAAGGAACTGGATCGCGATCACAGCAGCAAACGTAATATCGGAGTCCCAGTGGAGACCATCGAGAAGCACCTTGCTGGCTGTTGGGTGCTGTGTGCCGACGATACTAGGAGCACTTCTAAAAACACTGGTTGGGGGTGTCATGTGGCAGCAGTCACTGAAATGGCCACCAAGCTTACGATGTGCTGCTGTCATTTCTGTTCAAGTTGTCTATATGTGTGTGTGTGTTCATGCATGTGCATGCGTTATGTGTAGGGAGTAACTAGTTGTGTGTGCTATGTGCATGTGTTTGTGTACTCTGGTTGGGCACCACACCAGCTGTGCCCACCTGATTCAAAGGACCAGGCCACCGTCATCATCAGGCTGTCTCGACTAACTCAGCTATCCACTGTTCCACAAGGGGGAAAGAGTTATCATGCAGGATCTCAGAAGATTTGGCGTGCATAGCGATTTCATCGAGTGCAATTTCTAACTACATACAGGGGCTTCGATGGCGCACTGTGCTCGATGCCACTCTGATGCTTCAAGCTACTGAAAGCAAAAAAAGTTCTCTGTGCCCGCCCCTCAAAATTGTTTTTTTTGGTGGTTATGAAGATTCCATGAGGCCTTCAAATACGAAAGACCTGAAGTGCTCTGTAGCCAGACTGTTTGTCTGGCTTCCATTGGTTACTGTCACATAAAGAGAAGTGCATGTCTGCGGATGTTTCTGTAAATAAGCTCTCCAGCAGTGTGGCCTGGAATAAAAGTCTCCTACTTTTGTTTTTCAAACGAACAGGTCAGCTTCGATGGCCAGTTCTCTAGTGCACTCAGCTGTCGGCACAGCCGACCACGCCTCGTGGTAAAGTACAACACACTCTTGCACTATGCACTGCATATTGTCATCTTCATCAGCTTGCAGGCGTGAATAGATCGGTTCACCTTAGCCTCGATCAGAGCTTAACCTCGTCTAATATCCTTGCCAGACTTGCCGACGACCTAGCAAAACAAAACCATGAGCCAATCAGGCTAAACACATGCTTTCACATGTCTGTTCAGGTGAACTATGGGAAAACCCTATCCTTCGTGTAGAATTAGATCATTATTTCTTGTCTGACAGAGTGAGAACTGCAGTTGGAAATGGTGCATTGTATATCTTGGTTGCATATATGAGGATATATGCACTGATGTAAAATGTGTAAACTGGGTGCAGATAGCTTTGGGTTCTGTTTTTCGAAATGCTCGAGCAGATTCTTGTAGGATATTAACAGAGTAAAGATATTTACCGCATTTTCCTAGCTTTGTCTTTGCAAGTTTTTTTCTTTCTCTAGTCCTTTTTACAAAATAGTTTTTCCTGCTGCTGTTCTATCTACTCCTCCAATTTGAACCACTAGGTCAGCGGCCTTACCGCGGCATGTGGCTAGGTCAGTATGACTTCAGTCAAGGAGAAATTCAGAAATCCTCAATTGCTGGGCATTGCACGTGCACCCTAAAGAACCCCAACTGGTCAAAGTTAATCTTGTGTCCACCGCTGTGGTGTTCATAATAGCTCACGCGTCGCTGAGGGATGTTAAGTCACATAGTTTACGATTAAATTTTTTTTCCAATTTCTAGGGAGCTCAAGTTAGTCTTGTGAATCTTAACGTATATTTCTCTCCATAGGAGAGTAGGGAGACATTTACACCCACTCACGCTTAATTGTTATATACGGTGGGTGAGTGGTGCCATAGGTAGAGCACAAAACTGCATGGGAACACTTAATTTTCTCATCCTCATTATCCTTTGAAAGGATAGAGCAGACCAAAAAAAACGCCTGAAACATCTTTGTTCTAAGGCACTTTAGCTGAGTCCCAGAGCCAAAAGTAGTGCGCTGATATGACTTATTTTGCAGTTCTTATAGTGACTTCAGTATGCCTGCAGTGCCAAATTTAAGAGAAGAACCTTGCTCGGTTGGCGGAAAGACTTTTTGGAGAGCTGAAGAAAAAGGCTACGCCTTCCCCTCAGGGGCACCAGGCAGAGACACAGAAGGTCGTGTCTATCTGGGTATCTGCACGGTGTCTCTCATCGTCTAGGAAAGATCGCAGCGTGACACAATGTGCAGGTGGTGTTCTCCGCCATTCATAAAGTTTAGAAAGTGTTTGCTGCAGTTAATAATAGGCTGGTACCGGCCTCTTCGAGAAAGGAGGTTCAAAGGTGCACTGTGTCGCATGTAGACAAGTTCATTAGTTGCAACGAAGAGGTGGTGTGTAGGGTTCCTTTGTAATGCGCTCAAACGGCTAGGTGCTGAAACGTCAGATTGAAAGAGTGTGAAAAATTTCTTCACAAGCAAAAAATCCCCTTTTTCTAACCTCGTGCTACAGTGCTACGAATGCAAAGAACATGAGGATCATCTTTGCGTGCGGGACTTACATAACACGTCGATAGCATGCAAGAGTAGTAACCAGATAGGCAGGCAAATTTTCACAGCATGTTGCATCGCTAAGGACTCGTACACGTGTGTAGCAAAACCATCTGTTGCTTTCCAGAGAAACGAGACAGCATTCCTTAATAAGTGCCTTTCCTGTGCAGTGTAGTTCTTGATGTTTTTCTTTTTTTTGTTTCGTT
Source organism: Amblyomma mixtum (assembly GCF_055824585.1). Lineage (NCBI taxonomy): Eukaryota > Metazoa > Arthropoda > Arachnida > Ixodida > Ixodidae > Amblyomma > Amblyomma mixtum. The sequence goes on along the minus strand of NC_143019.1, from coordinate 119,691,220 downwards.
TTAAGTTTCATGCGTTTTCACCTTATATATTTTCTGATTTTTCCATTAAACCTTCAATTGTTAGACAGTGCCCGTGTCATCTTCTCTTTTGCCGCTCCTTTGTCTGTTTTTGGGCTCGTCTTCAAGATGAACTGCATCCAGCTCGCCCAATACAGCGTGGTGCAGATTTAAAGCCTGAACAATTTGGCTGCAGAAGCAATGTTTTTGTCGGGCTCAGCCCAAATTTACAGAAACTCGGTGCCTTCAGGAGAACATCTACTACCCACAAGTCTACGAACACGAAGCAAATTTTTATTTTGAAGAAGTTTTGATGTCTATAAAAAAAAATGTCTGAGTTCACAATACCATTTTGTAATTGCTGTGCAAAAAATAATGATGTGATGTGACGAAAATAAAATGCTGTTTTTTAAATTTAGTTCTATGCCCCCTCTTAAAACAAAAATCACACCTGACATGAAAAGCACTCTTCACTCCATTGGCATTAGTTGTTACAGAAATGGGCATGGGCCAAGCAGTGGCAGACTTATGGGTCACTCTTGGAGGAGGTGGTTTGGGGGGAGAATCCCATTTGGACCATGTATTTACGGGCGCTTTTTTGTCTGAAAGATAGGTTTCAGTTTGGTTTGCCTATGTGAAATGTCTTGCTTGGGAAAGATTTTCCTCCCCATCGCGGCATAAATCCGCCCCTGGAGCCCAGTTTATGTGAACAGAGGCAGTTCTGGCAATTTCAAAATTTTGGGCATCAGCAGCATCCTTTAGCCCAGATCACTTCCACCTTCTAACATATTGTGTGAACTGTGGCGGAGACCATCCAGCTTATTCTTGTCCATGTTGAGTGTGGAAAAAGGAAGAGAAAACGTTTAATTTTGTTAAGCACGCACAGGCACATGACACAGTCTTCAAAACGTGCCTCTCGTGATGTGTTCATGTGTATAGAATAGTAAAGTGGCCCAGGGGGTCGGACTTTTATTGAGATCAGTAGTGTAGCGTAGCTGGCAAATATTCCGAACTGAGCCATGAAAACCAGGTAACCTATTTTCCTCAAGAGGAAAGCATGATATCTTGTTTGCACTCACTTATGAGGGAAAACTTTGAGAGTGATAATGAGGGTGGTATTTTAATTAAGGACAGCGCAGTGAAGCATGGAAAGTAACATGGCAGGGCAACGATAAAGGGTTTGAGGATATCCTAATGAGTTAGGGAGCAAGTAGGAGGTAAGGAAATGCTAGCTGAAATCAAGGAAATGTACACAGTGAGTACGTGGAGGACGGATAACTGATGATCATTATACTAAAGGAATAGATTCTGTTGCAAGAAAGACATTGCAGAGAGTCAGGTGGGCAGGTCAGATTAGTTTAATTGCAGGGATAAGGTGGCCGCATCTAGAGCAGGAGGACATGGTTAATAGGCGAGATATTGGAGGGGACTTCATCTCGCAATGGATGGAGTTCACCAAGCGATGTTACATCAGGTGCTTCTAAGGATGAAAGTTATGTGCCTAGAAAAGGCATGCTTCCTTGTGCTAGCTTTACCCGTTAGCAATGGAGGCTCTGGGAAGCAGATGATTTCAAGCATCAGCATTTTAATGGCACAAATATAGTAAGTTTCATAACTAGCCAAGTTTGACATTGAAAAAGCAACTGGATAGGTTTCAGAAATTAGAAGAGCGTAAAGGGGGTGAATGTGTGAAACTTGAAGGTAAAGCATGCAAAGTCCTTTCGGGCGAGTATTTGAAATGATGATGTAAATGCTTTCTTAAATCCTGACGGCATTGAAGCTTCTCCGCAGCGCATAGCACCAAGTTGGGCTGTGCATTATGATGTCACCGAAGGTACCGCTACATTTCCAATGCATCAAGGCTTGTTTTCAAGGAAAAAAATCTGAGGTCGTCGAAAGCAAATGTCGCCTACCGTTGTTGAGCAGCACGTAACAAGGCACGACAGGGTGTGGTCGACGACAGTGAACATTTGAAATCTGGCCTTCCGTGACGTCACACCAACCTTCTCTGCACTCCTACGGTGTTGTGAGGAAAAGGTTAAACTTAATCTTTGAATATGTCAATATTTTAAATGCTGACGCCAGAACTGTTGGCATGCTTTACCTACAGCTTGTATAGATTTGAATCCTTGAGTAGCTTGGAATTTTCAAAAAGTGGTGCAGGTGCCCTTTAGACCAGATACATATCAAGCATAATTTTGAGTGTACTCTAAACACAATATGAATGCTATGCTTATAAAAGAGTCTACATGTTTCACATTGTTTGGTAAGCACGTCAGAATGCGTTATTATTTTATATGAAAACTGCACCACAACTCTATATCAGTCTGATGCTTGCCAGTATCGGCAACATGAGCAGTATTAGTTTTATAAGCCTACTAAGCCATCTGTATCGGTAAGACAATTATGTCGAGTCAGATTTCGTCACAACCCTATGATATGAGGAGGGCATACAGCAAGCACAAGCAGTAAAGAAAAAAAAATTAGGTAAAGAGCACAAAGCAGAAGAGGGGAATAAAATTGTGAAATGCAACCACCTATGGCAAACGCTCACGAATGTTCATTAACACACATAGGATGTCTCGCTACCAAAAGACACGCGCAAACTGAAATGCATATGCACATAATAACACTGAAGAAATAAAAAGACGCTTACAGAAAACATTCTTGGAGTGTTCAGAGACTAGGTTTTTGTAGTGAAAAACATGTTGAGGTTAGTTTCTTAGTTAATCATGGGGCTGCGTGGTGTGTCATTTGTCAGCCAAGTCCTGTAAGGCTGAAGCAAAGGTTCCAATATACTTGTTTTCAAAATTTATAAAACAGTGCCAAGGTTGGCTTGAGGTGCGACAGTTGTAGAAAGATGTATGGTCACGGTGAGAAATGGATTTTGTATGTTTGATGGCTTTGCTGTGTGTAATGTAAACCAACATTAGCTATGCAACAGGCAATGTTCTTTTGTAACATGTAAATTTGATTTTGCCTAGGGTAGCTTGAATAGTACTTCTTAAGACAAAGGAGCAGTAGTCTTCCTATCCTAAAATATTGAAAAAAAGGGCCACGATTGGGCTTTATCGCATAAAGCAGATTTAAGTTACTGGCCTGTTGAAGAAATTTTCTGATCAAGGGCTCTTCTCCAAAGCATTTCTTGCCACAAAAGCTACACGCAAGGGCTGTAAAAAGCTGGCACCTACCCAGCAGCACTGGGGATTGAACCCGACACCGTCCACATGCCAGGCACATGCCCAAACTTCTAGGCCACTGCCTAGCAGTCTTAAAATTTTATTTGTTAGGGTAACTGATAATTCAAGCAATGTACTGTTTTTGAAGGAAAAAAAATTGTGCCAGTTACCTTAAGAGAGTAACTTACATGAACATTTCACTTCTTGTCAAGGACATGTAGATGTTGTGGCACTAGTGATGTTGTTAAGGGGCAGGCAAGATTAGCCTTGCAATGAAAATTGCAGAGTTGGTCCACCTGCATCACGTAGTCTGTAAACAAAATACAACTCCTAGCATTGCTCTCTCACAAAAGGAACTGTGATATTATGCGTCTGGAAATGTCAAGAACAGCCTCGTCGCGTTAAATAATATTTAGTTTTCTTTCCCTGAAATCAAATACCTACTGATCCTTTAGAAATTACACAGAGTATTTTATGTGCTGCATGGGACCCTTGTTTTCCTGAAGGGAGAGGGAGACTAATGAATACAGGAGAGGTCTGCTTGGTTGTTAGCCCAGCATGCTACTCCAGGTGAGGGTGAAAGAAGAGAAGAAGATGAGAAGAAGAGGGTGAAAAAGAGAGGAAAAGGGAAAAATTAAAGGGTGAAAAGTGAAATATAGCATAGTCAACACTCATGGACTCACATGCACACATAATTATCAAAGTGTGTCCACCAACCCATCTCCCTAAGAAAAACTAATAATGCTTTTGTACCTCATGCAGCGAAAGCCACATCACTCCAGGGTCCAAGAAACTGCTCCAGTTGCACGGGGTCATCCTGACGGAGTCCTAAAGCACTCAACAGTGCCTTGCAATGGTTAATAAAGGTTGGGCAGCAGCAGATCAAGTGTTGAAGATCTTCGCGCACACCACATGTCGGGCACAGAGGGCTACTTGATGCACCAATTTTATGAAGATGGCATTTAGTGAAGGTAACGTCGATGCCAATTCAGTGCAGGTAATTGCAGTCATGTCTATCTAAATTGTGAGGCATGCGGAAGTCACAAGTTGGGTTGATATGAAGAAGGGGTCTTTATTGACGCTGTGGATCACCCCACAAAGAGCGCTGCGTCTGCCAGGATTTAGTAGCCAGAAGTCTCGCATCATCAGTACAAGAAAAGGATATGGGTGGGATCAAGGAGATGTCGCTATGCACCGACCTTGCTGCACCGTCAGTATGCTTGTTGTCTGCGAGGCCGCAGTGAGTGGGTAACCACTGAAGCACAACACGGTGACATAGTTTACAGGCCTCGGTGTGTAATCTGTTCAATTTATCGACGATGTACTCCTGAAGCCTTCCTGATGACTTTATCAATTGTTTCGAGAGTCAATGGCACCAATACGGCCCTTAATCGAGCATTGATCTTAAGCCAGAAAGCATCCACTGCATCGAGATGAGAAATATTCGCATATGCTACTATGCACTGGAAAGGATTTAGTGGCGCGGGCTGACCTTAGAAAGGGACTTCCTGGGATAAAGCTTCGCGCAAAAGGATCATAATTTACATGGTTTCTGTGCATGCCTAGCAACAATGATGTCTTCTCTATAATTCGTCCTGCAAGCTCGTCTCTCTCCTGTGTGGCAAATTGCTCAAAGTCGCTAATATTCAGCATCTACAGTTGAGCACACTTTTGGTAGAGTTATAACTTTAGTGCTGGAAGTTTTAGCATGTGCTACAGCACCAATAGGTTTTCGTGATCTAGGTTCGAGAGCTCCAGTTTTTCAACTGCGTCAGGGAAAACTTCCCAATTCATGTAGTGTGCCTTGCACTGCTGGGAACTTAAAAAGCACCACCAATCTCAATGTACGTAGGTTGGTGATCACTGCCATAAGATTGTATGCCGACACTCCAAATTGTTGAAGACGACAGGCGCGCAGAAATCATAGAAATGTCAAGGACACTGGATCTTGCATGTTGATAAAAAATTAAAAGTAAAGTGGAATTCCTGCTCTGTGCAATATCAAGTAACTGTCGACCTCTGGCTGTTGATGTGATGCCTTCCCATGCAGGATGGTGTGTGTTGAAGTCTGCCGTTACGATGTGCTGTGCAGGGGTACTGCGTACGATATCCTGAAGGCAGTCAACGTCAAAGTTTACACGCGGGGCTATGACACGACGGTCACTGTGAAGGACAGGTCCATGATCTTTTCAATTTTTGCGCTTCTCTCAAGTTGAAATTTTTTTGTTCATTGCATGGAGGTTGTTACTACCTGGGTGGAAGCTTGGCTTGGCCATGGTGAAGTCGAAGCACTAGCCAAGTCCGGAGTCTGAACAGTTGGAATCATGCACGCAGTGCGGGCTTGATTGAACAGAAGCTTTGCAACAGTTTCTGTTCTTCCGTGTTTGCTGCATGCGTCCTGCGCAATGTATTGTCATTTGTGTGTGTATGTGTGTGTGCCAAAGAATCTCACCGAGCGCACTTGGTTTGCAGCAAACTGCTACTGGTGTACAAATGTGCTTTACATTGTGAGCAATACATGCAACTGCTATCTCAGCAAACCACAAAATATCGAATAGATGGGTATGAAAGCACCAAAAACCCCAACATAAAATCGTACACTATTTATTCATTGCCAACTGCCGACAAATTGAACGTAATGCAATAGCTGCCCCTGTTATTTGAACTGCAGGGTCATTGACTGCATATCCTGTAGATATGCGTTCATAGTTTATGGTTCATTGCAACGTGCAAGGCCTTCCCTGTCTCAACTCTCCATGTCTCAACTCTTACCTCTCAGGTGGTGGGTGATAACAGTCTAAGATGTGTAAATGTTCCTAAATAATTTTTATATGAACTATAAAAGACCTCTATCATACCTTGTTTGGTAAATAATCAAAATATGTCCTGAGGACAGTTTAAGTTATAACTATGCAATTGTATCTTCTGTTCTTTATATAAATCTCGCATGATTTTTTGCCTGCGATTTTTCTGCCATTATCACGTTCCCTTTTGCCACCCGTGCCACCTGAACCATCCAGTTCTGGTGGCACTCGACTGTGTGCTTTGGCTGTGCGATGTTTATGGTTTCTGTATTTTCTTAGAGTTGACCGGCCCATGCAGTTCAGGACTGTTGTTTACAACGCGATAGTTTTGGAGTTTGATTTCTTTGCATGTGTTTACGACTCCACATGCCAGCGTTTTTGATAAGATGCTGAGATCACTTTATATACACGCCTCGTCTTCCTTCGCATGATGAAGTTGTTAGCCTGCGTTTGTGTGCATTTGCCTCTTTGCCGTCTGTTTCTCGTTTACGCGGTTCTTTCTTTGCATCTCATAACGCGCCCTCTCTGTGGACTCATTGTAGTAGAAGCCTTTAGGCTGTAGACTATTAGCTCTGAAAATAATTTTATCAAATTGCATAGCAGTCAAGGAAGTTACAATATTTTTTTTTTGGAGTAGGAAACTCCTTCAAGCATACGAAACAGCAAGAAGTGTATGCAATATGCAAACATGCACTGATTGCAACTTTGCTTTATGTTCTTGGAACTATATGACGCAGCAATGTTAACTTACCTTCACACCCATCTCCATGAACACGTATGATTGCATATATGAGGCTTAAGGTACCCTCCACATCTTTCAGGGCTCCATTAAGTTTGAGGCAGTAGCACAGTATAATACTACACAACTGCCATCAAAATCACAGCAATAGGTCAGGTAAAAACACTATTCTCAAGACTTAAGTGGCATGTCACAGGAATAAATCTGTTTCATTCAAACCTAACATCAAAATACCCAGGTTCAAAACATTTCATGAAACTTAATCTCGGTGAGCTTTGCCTAAAAAAAACATGGCGAGATTACATTATTTACAGTAGCTACAGCTTTTACATTGAGCTAGTTTGATTGGTTCACTGGGGTAAGAAGAGTCTGTACTTGCCTTGTCACTGCGTTCTAACGCAATCAGTGTGCTCAATATGTCCCGGTGGTAGAATTAGCAGGGTGACAGGTTGGACGAGCTGGATTGTTTAGCTTGAGAAGAAATGTGAGTGCATGCTTATCTTGAAGTTGCTCATAAGCAAATTTCCTAGCGAAAAGATAATTAAGTCTCAAAGTTCCCTCGGCCTCGCAGGAGCATCTACAACATATGCAGGTTATGGTCAGTTAATGGTGCTTCCATTTCGACTTCTAGCTGGACATCAAAACTTTCCAGCTGGAGGTAGCTGGAAGCAAGAAATACATACTCCAGCTGGATATGATTTCCAGTTCCATAATCTAGCTGTAAATAGAATTTTCTAGCTTAAATTTAATGGTATCCAACTTGAAAAGGGCGTGGTTTCCATTTCCATAACCCAGCAAGCAATAGAAACATGTCTGGGGGATCTTGGTGAGCAGTGCGCCACCACGAACCTGACCACCACTCCTGGTCGTGCGTGACATAGCCATCTCCGGGGAAAACATCATGGCAATTGAACCGATGCTGAGCATTTGGACCATTAATTAAGGCCCTTCAGCGGAGGCAACGCACCACTCTGGCTTCAGTTTCCCGAAGACGCGGCACCTCCGGCCTGGCCCGACCGGGGGAAATCGGCAGTCGCTCTTTCCTGTCTTCCCCTTCGTCTTCCAGCTGTCTTATTGCTGTTGTTGTTATCTTAATACAATGGCACATGCCCACACAGGGGCACAGTTAACTGTCCCATCTCCTGTTCTTGCCTTTTCATTTTGCGTGGGTGGCTATAGGGCTAACCTTGCATGTAGAACTACCCTGGGTTATGCCATATATTTATTGCTAGGGGGTAGCATATATGGCGTGCATGCCAACGCATATGATGTCTACAGCACGCTGCAGACGCCAATGCAAGCACTGGCCGTAGGCAGGGCTTGCGTGCAAGTTCCTGTCCCGTCCCTTCAATGGGTTCGTGGTGGGTATTCATAGCTGGAACCGAGGCCGAAAAAACAATTATTCATGGCTACCATGCATGCATCAAATTATCGCCCTAAAAAAAGGGGGATGGACCGAAGCAACAGCTTCATTCTTAAAAAAAAAAAGAGTTTTCCCAAGATACCATGTGGTACGCACATAGCGAAACAGCAGAAAAAAAATGGTGCCGTTCAACACTGCTGAACATGGTTACAGAGCGAAAGCTATGGCCTATCGGGCAACTAAGTATATATAAGCGGCTTGGCATCTGTAACGTTGAGTGTGTTCTGAACACGGGTGGTGGTGGTGAAACTTTATTTCCAGCAGATATAGAGGAGTGACTCAAAGTCGCCCCTCGCTTAAACGATGGCCGCTATCCCTTGGGCAGCGGCGGCATGTTCAGCCAGCTGGAGGGGCTTGATCTGTGTCCCCGGGTCGAGGCTGAGCAATAGAGCTTCCCAATGATCAGATTCGGTAATGAATCGGTTGGTTGGTTGGTTTATGGGGTTTAACGCCCCAAAGCGACTAAGGCTATGAGAGACGCCGTAGTGGAGGGCTTCGGAAATTTAGACCACCAGGGTTTCTGGGTAGGGACTGCGGGCAGTTCCAGATCATATGATTTAGATTGGCTTAGCTATCACAATGTTTCCATTTGTCTGAGTAGACTCCTTCCGAATAGAAGCTACATAATCGGGGATTTGGATAGGTGTTATTTTGAAGATTACGCCAGGCTTTGGCCTGTTGTTTGGAGAGGATTTTATCTTCTTGGAGGAATCTGCGTCTTGCAAGCCTGTAGTTCTGCAGGATTTCTCTAAGAAAACAACCTGTCCTTGCCGGAGCATAGGGTGGGAGGGCTGCACAACCCAGCTCGGCGGGACAGTTCTCGAACTAGGTTATGAGCCGCCTCATTACCAGCAAGGGAGGCATGAGCAGGCGTCCAGATTAGGCAAATCCGCCGTGTGGGCTGATAATTTTGCAGAATCCGTGCTGCTTGTGGGGAGATTTTTCCCAACGTATAGACGTATCGCCAATTTTGAGTCGGTGACAATGGTTTCTGCCGAGGATCCCGCAATGGCTAGAGCAATGGCTGTTTCCTCTCCAACATATGTGTGTGCTGAATGCATAAAGTGCCCCCAGTTATGAGTGTACCCCTTTCCGTGGTGACCACAGCTACCGTCTTGTCAGCCGAAGAATCTGCTGTATCTACATATACCACAGAAGTATCAATAAGAAAGCATTTTCCTAACGATTTGGCTCTCTCTGTACGACGTTCAGCGTGGAAATCTGGGTGCATGTTCTCAGGTATTGGAGGAATGACCAGAAGCTGGCGTATATGTTTGGGATGGACACTGAATAGGCAGCACACCCACCCTGGCAGGTGGCAGTTAATGGTTGATAGCGAGTGCAATTGCTCACCTAATGAACGCTGCGGCTTATTGCAGCAGTGCCACGTGTCTGCCACTACGTTGTCAGCGCTCACATGCAGCCAACATCTCTTTCTCATCACCCCACGTATACCTATTAGCACGATTCAAGCATCCACTAACCGGAGCCAGTTATGCGCACTTCCTTTCCTCAAAAACCACCTCAATGTAAAACGTTTTTAACGCCACTGAACACAACGAATGCCGACGGCCTATTGCTTCAGTGCCGCAATTCTGGCACAACGTTGTCAATGCCAACGCATGCAGCGCACAACTGTACTGCCACATATCTTGAAGCACGACTTGAGGCAGTTATGCGCCTTTCCTTTGCTTTCCAAACTCCCGCTCCATTGGTTTTATAGCTTAAAGCGTTACTAAGGTGTCCACTGTCCCTGGGTGCCAGTTATATATGTGCCTTTCGTTTGCTTTCGAAGCTCAGGGTCATTTGAAGGTCAATTTTGCATGGTGCGTGATTGAAGCCCGAGGTCCCGTAGTGAAGCTTTCGCTTCAAAACAGTTTGAATTATTTCACTTGAGATCCCAGCAATGTACAATATTCCAAACTCCCATAGCGACCGAGCTTGGAGACATCCCTGCCTCCATTATGTGCTCACAGATCACTCAATACAGTCAAGGGCATAATTTCGACCTGAACATGGTTTCCTGACTCTCACTGAAAAACTTTTGAGACCAGAACGTCCCCGCGATGTCCATCGTATAAAAAGATCTCAAAAAACAAGAAGGAAACTTTGCCTCCAGCCAACTCCCGATGTGCACTTAACCTCCCCTGGACGTCCTGAAGACGTCTTGAACGTCCGCAGGGCCGCAAAAGTAGTTTCAATGCCCGCGCGCTCACTGAATCCAAAGACCATACATCCCAATTGAATCCCAAACGGTGCTTCAAGTGTCAAAATATGGCCATGACTCTCTAAGCTGTCGCAGCTGCCAAACCTGAGCCAAATGTGCATCTGATGAACACAAATCCAATGACTGCACCTCAGCACCAAAGTACACTACTGTGGTCACCCTGCGTACTAGAGATCATGCCCACATATCCTACGCTCAAGAGAGCTCCGCCTAAGAGAAGGCAAAATGGTCACTGTGACCATCACCTCCCTAGAGCCTGGAGGCGGTCGTTGGAGGTCCGCAGAGTAGCTGCGGGTGCATGAGTTGCAGGCTTCTCCCGATTGCGGGAAGCCTTCAGAGCTGCCAACCCAGGTGCATTTGTCAGAGGTGGCCGAGCAGTCTTTGCTGCGTTTGCCGGGGGCGCGATATGGTTCTGCCTCCGGCTCAGTGTGTATTGGACGGTGTGGTTCTCCACTCCATTGCTCCACATCGGTAGCGAGAGCTACATTATCTGCAGTCTCTCAGTTTCGCTGTGGGCCTTCGGCGCACTTGTGCGATTGCGCGAGGAGCCGAATGACGTCACAGCCACGGCTTTCCTCTGCCCGGGAGGCGCCGCCGAGTGACATCCCAGCTGCCGGCGCCGCGCTCCGACGCTGCTCGCCTCCGACCTAGACTGCGCATGTGCGACACGTAGCTGGCGTGTCGTGCTCTACTGCACATGCGCGGCAAGGGGAGGAGGAGGGTCGCGGTGTATAAATGACGGTGATGCGGCAGTGGAACAAGCAAAACAACTAGACGTAACAAGGGATATACCGTACCTATCGCTATGTATATCCTGGCATAGGTGAGCTAAGCCACTGCCAATTTTTTCCTGTGAGCAAGAACATTCCTTGTGTTTGTGTGAATCGTCTTCGCACTTCCTGAAACATTGCATTTTCCTTAGTCTTAATAGTTATCTCTTTTCTTCCAGCTGGAAATAAATGTGAAAACCGAAATGAATGCGTAAGTGCTAACCCCCTTTGTCCTAACTGCGGTAAGCCCCACGAGGCAACGTTTTTCTGCTGCACTGTTTACCAAAAGAAGAAAAATCATCTACAAGTACATTCCAACAATAGAGACTATAAGTGAGCAAACACTGCTTTAATTGTACAAAACCAAATCCAGGGAAGTCACCGCAGGAAAAATTCAACACCGGGGAAGAAAGCTACTCAACCACCGCACAAAAATAAAGGCAGTCATCTGTGCATTGAGGACGTGCATGGTTGAATTCCCTCCTCTTCCACCGCATCAAAACGTTGAGCCATCTCCTGTAGCGAGTACACATGTGAACACTTCATGGCAGCCGCAGTATGCAACCAACCACCCACGCGAAACATCTGTTCACCAAAACTTTGTTCATCTGTTCACCTTCACCAACTTTGTTCATCTGTTCACCAAAACATGCTAAAATGTTCAGCACTAAGGTTATAACTCTACAAAAAGTGTACTTAGCTGCAGATAGCGAATATGAGCGACTTCGAGCAATTCGCCGCAGAGCAGACAGACGAGCATGCCGGATGAATTATAGAGAAGACATCAGAGTTGTTAGGAGTGCACAGAAACATGTTCAGCGCGATTTGGACAAGCTTGCAAGACGGGAATGGCGATCCTTTTGCGCGAAGCTTTATCCCAGAAAGCCTCTTTCTAAGGTATGTAGCAGCTAGTGTATGCAGACAGTCAGCCCGTGCCACTAAATCCTTTTAAGGGCTTAGGTGTAAATGCGAATATTTTTCGTCTCGACGCAGCGGAGGCTTCTTGTTCTAAGATCATTGCTCGATTAACAGCCGTATTGATGCCATTGCCTCTCCAAAGCTTTACCCCTTCACCTAACACTGTCCTCCATGACGAACTGTTCTCTACGGAAGAACTCTATGCGGCTCTGGCAGCTACCAATAAAATGTGTAAGCTACACTGATCTTTCTCACTTGAGATGTAAGGCCAAGGTTCAGCTCGCAGTTTATAACACCTCCTGGGAGTCCGGCTGTCTTGAAACATGCTAGAAGCATGCACATGACATTCCTATTCTCAAGCCTTGAAAACCATCAACTGACTTAAGCGCCTACCGTCGCATTGCGCTTTTCAGCTACATCGGAAAGCCGATGGAGAAAATGGTACACTCCACCCTTACCTGGGACTAGATGAACAGGGGATTTACCGTCCGACCATGTCTGGTTTCCAAAAAGGATGCAGCACCAGCATTATTGCCCATACCAGTTGTGTCAAACGCAGCACAGCAGAGTGGTCTATGGCCATTGCTGTGTTTCTTGACATGAAGGAAGCCTTTGATAATCTCACACATTAGTCAATTCATTCAGCCCTACAATCAGTTAGCATTGGTGGACGAATGTATGACTGGCTTGGTGACTATCTGCATGAAAGATGAATTTTCACGTCAGCAAGTTAAGGTGACACAGCTCTGCATCAAATATTGTGCGGAGTACCTCAGATGGGGATTTTAAGTCACACCCTTTTCAATATCTCACTTGGCTTGGAAAAATGGTTACCACCTACAGTTGAACTCTCCCTCTATGTACATGTATGGTGTTCCGGATGCAACAGGCGCATTGTGGACGTCTGATTACAGAGGGCAAAACGCTGCATTGAATCATTCTTAAGTCAGCATGGTCTCAGCATGTTGCCAGATAAAAGCCCAGCAATTGCATTTTTGAGGCGCGATCTTTCGCGCTACGTGCTGAAAGTTGCTGGTCCCCCAATACAATACGTCACCAGCCATAAATTCCAGAAGGTGACGCTTGACAGGTCGCTATCATGGTCCCCACATGTGCAACAGCCGAAAGTCAAGCTCTCCTCTTGCGCCTCTATTATTTGTATGCTCTCCACTATCGAGGCTGCTCTACACCTTCATTACTACGACTGTATGGAGCGCACTGTGAAGGCCTTCACTACAGTCTCCCAGCTCTTCAGGGTATTTCTCAAGCAAATATTAAAATCCGTGAAGCTATGCAAGCTAAAGCCTTGCGAATCTGCATGGGCCTTCCCAAGAACACCTCCACAGTGGGTACTCTAGCAGAGAGCAGACGCCTATCTGCATCAGTACTGTTAACCCTGGAGCTCCTTTGTGCCGAGGTGCGGTTTGTGGCTCGTGTACTTAACCATACATTCACAGAGTACTACATAGAGGAAGTTTCTGATTTCTGACCTTCTTCCATAAAAATACCAGCACTCTGTCACAACCTCCTCCCCATCTTAAAGGTACATAGCATGGCACATCAGGACAACTGTCCCTGGCATTAAAATAAAAACTAACACCCCTGATCCTGCACTTCAGTACTTTTCTCTTGAGGGCATTTATGGTTGCTACAGTGTGCACCGCTACATCTACACTGATGGCTCTGACACTTCCATCTCATCAGCAATTGGCACCTGGACTCCGTCATTGTGCATCACAACTACAGCGACTCGACGACTGCTACCGAGCTGGCTGCTCTAAAAGCAGCGTTTACTTACATTCTGCAACAACTGCCAACAGCGTGGGTTATCTTCAGTGACTCTCACACGGCACTAAAATCGATAAAGTCATCACGAAGCCTTCAGGAGCACATCGTCAATGACTTGAACAGATTACACACCGAGGCCTGTGAGCTACGTCACCGTGTTGTGCTGCAGTGTTTACCCGCTCACTCCAGCCTCGCAGACAATGATCAAGCTGACGGTGCAGTGAGGTCGGCACATGGTGACACATCCTTGCTCCCAAACGCACCCTTTTCTCGTTCTGATGGCATGAGTCTTCTGACTACTAAATGCTGGCAGATGCAACACTCTTTTTGGTGTAATCCACAGTGTCAATGTAGACCCCTTCTTTATATCAACCCAACCTTTGACTTCCGCATGCCACGCAATTTAAATATACATGATTGCAATTGCTTGCACTGAATCCGCATCGACATTCCCTTCACTAAATTCCATCTTCATAAAACTGGTGCATCAAGTAGCCCTCTGTGCCTGGCATGTGGTGTGCGCGGAGATCTTCAACACTTGATCTGCTGCTGCCAAAAATTTATTAACCATTGCAAGGCACTGTTAAGTGCTTTAGGACTCCGTCAGGATGACCCCGTGCACCTGGAGCAGTTTCTTGGACCCTGGAGTGATGTGGCTTTGGCTGCGCTAGGGACAAAAGCATTATTAGTTTTTCTTAGGAAGATGGGTTGGTGGACACACTTTGATAATTATGTGTGTTTGTGAGTGCGGGAGTGGTGACTATGCTATATTTCACTTTTCACAATTTATTTTTTTCCTTTTCCTCTATTTTCACCCTCTTCTTTTCATCTTCTTCTCTTCTTTCACCCTCACCTGGAGTAGCAAGCTGGGCTAACAACCAAGCAGACCTCTCCCGTATTCGTTAGTCTCTCTATCCCTTCAGCAAAACAAGGGTCCCATGCAGCACATAAAATACTCTGTGTCATTTCTAAAGGATCAGTTGGTATTTGATTGAAGGGAAAGAGAAGTAAATATTATTTTTTATTTTTTATTTGAAAACGTGACGAGGCTGTTCTTGACATTTCCACAAGCATAATCTCACAGTTCCTTTTGTGATAGAGCAGTGGTAGGAGTTGTATTTTGTTTACAGACTATGTGATACAGGTGGACCAAATCCGCAATTTTCAATGCAAGGCTAATCTTGCTTGCCCCTTAACAACATCACTAGTGCCACAACATCTACATGTACTTGACAAGAATTGAAATGTTCATGTACATTACTCTCATAAGGTAACTGGTACAAATTTTTTTCCTTCAAAAAAAGTACACTGCTTGGATTATCAATTACCCTCACAAATAAAATTGTAAGACTGCCTAGTGATTGCTAGGCAGTGGCCCAGAAGTTTGAGCATGCACCTTGCATGTGGACGGCGCTGGGTTCAATCCCCAGTGCTGCTGGGTAGATGCCAGCTTTCTACAGGCCTTGCTTTTAGCTTTTGTGGCATGAAATGCTTTGGAAAAGAGTCCTGTAGCAGACAATTTCTTCAACAGGCCTTTGATTCGGTTAACTATCCAAAAACTTAAATCTGCTTCGTGCGATAAAGCCCAATTGTGGCCCTTTTTCTAATATTTTCAGACAGGAAATGTAGCATTCCTTTGTCTTAGGAAGTACTATTCAAGCTACCCTAGCCAAAATCAAATTTACATGTTGCAAAAGAACATTGCGTGTTGCATAGCTAATGTTGGTTTACATTACACACAGCAAAGCCATCAAACATACAAAATCCATTTCTCACCGTGACCATACATCTTTCTACAACAGTCGCACCTCAAGCCAACCTTGGCACCGTTTTAAAAAATTTGAAAACAAGTATATTGGAACCTTTGCTTCAGCCTTACAGGACTTGGCTGACAAATGATGCACCATGCAGCCCCATGATTAATTAAGAAACTAACTTCAACAGGTTTTTCAGTACAAAAACCTAGTCTCTGAACACTGCAAGAATAGTTTCTGGAAGCGTCTTTCTATTTCCTCAGTGTTATTATGTGGTATATGCATTTCAGTTTGCACGTGTCTTTTGGTAGCAAAACATCCTATGTGTGTTAATGAACATTCGTGAGCGTTAACAATAGGTTGTTGCATTTGACAATTTTATTCCCCTCTTCTGCTTTGTGCTCTTCACATAATTTTTTTTTCTTTACTGCTTGTGCTTGCTGTATGCCCTCCTCATATCATAGTGATGTAACGAAATCTGACTCGACATAATTGTCCTACCGATACAGATGGCTTAGTAGTCTTATAAACTAATACTGCTATTAAGGGAGTAATTACTCTTTGACGTCCACCCGAGCGCAGCCATACGGCCACAAAGGAAAGCTATACAGCTTTCACAGAAACTTCGTAGTTAAAGAAAAATTCGTCCTGGTCTGGGGTTCGAACCCGGGCCCACCGCTAGACCAGAGCAGTCGCTCTACCAATTGAGCTAACCGGGACGGCAAGCTTATGGTATTGCGAGAGCGAATTGATCTATAACTCGAAGTGGGAACAGTGTTTGACCAAATATTTAGGGGAATCCCCCAAGGTGGAGTAGATTTGTAATAAGGGAGTAATTACTCATTGAATGAGTAATTACGGCCTTATTACAAATCTACTCAGCCTTGGGGGATTCCCCTAATTATTTGGTCAAACTAATACTGCTCATGTTGCCGATACTGGCAAGCATCAGACTGATACAGAGTTTTGGTGCAGTTTTCATATAAAATTATAACGCATTCTGACGTGCGTATCAAACAATGTGAAACATTTAGACTGTTTTATAAGCATAGCATTCATATTGTGATTAGGGTACACTCAAAATTATGCTTGATATGTATCTGGTCTTAAAGGGCAACTGCACCACTTTTTGAAAATTCCAAGCTACTCAAGGATTCAAATCTTTACAAGCTGTAGGTAAACCATGCCAACAGTTCTTGCATCAGCATTTAAAATATTGACATAATCAAAGATTAAGTTTGAGCCTTTTTCTCACAACACCGGAGGAGTGCAGAGAAGGTTGGTGTGGCGTCACGGAAGGCAAGATTTCAAATTTTCACTGTCGTCGACCACACCCTGTCGTGCCTTGTTGCGTGCTGCTGAACAACCGTAGGCGACATTTGCCTTCGACGACCTTAGATTTTTTTCCTTGAAAACAAGCCTTGATGCATGGAAAATGTAGCGGTACCTTCGATGACATCATGATGCTACCCCAACTTGGCGCTATGCGCTGCGGAGAAGCTTCAACACCGTCAGGATTTCGGACAGCATTTACATCATCATTCCAAATACTCGCCCGAAAGGACTTTGCATGTTTTACCTTCAAGTTTCATACATTCACCCCCTTTAAGGTCTTCAAATTTCTGAAACCTATTCAGTTGCCTTTTCAATGTCAAACTTGGCTAGTTATGAAACTTATTATATTTGTGCCATTAAAATGCTGATGCTTGAAATCATCTGCTTCCCAGAGCCTCCATTGCTAACCAGTAAAGCTAGCACAAGGAAGCATGCCTTTTCAAGGCACATAACTTTCATCCTTAGAAGCACCTGATGTAACATCGCTTGATGAACTCCATCCATTACGAGATGAAGTCCCCTCCAATATCCCGCCTATTAACCATGTCCTCCTGCTCTAGATGCGGCCACCTTATCCCTGCAATCAAACTAATCTCACCTGCCCACCTGACTCTCTGCTATGTCTTTCTTGCAACAGAATTTATTCCTTTAGTATAAAGGATCATCAGTTATCCGTCCTCCACATACTCACTGTGTACATTTCCTTGATTTCTGCTAGCATTTCCTTACCTCCTACTTGCTCCCTAACTCATTAGGATCTCCTCAAACCCTTTATCTTTGCCCTGCCATGTTACTTTCCATGCTTCACTGCGCTCTCCTTAATTAACATACCACCCTCATTATCACTCTCAGAGTTTTTCCATCATAAGTGAGTGCAAACAAGATATCATGCTTTCCTCTTGAGGAAAATAGGTTATCTGGTTTTCATGGCTCAGTTCAGAATATTTGCTAGCTACGCTACACTACTGATCTCAATAAAAGTCCGACTCCCTGGGCCACTTTACTATTCTATACACATGTACACATCACGAGAGGCACGTTTTGAAGACTGTGTCATGTGCCTGTGCGTGCTTAACAAAATTAAACGTTTTCTCTGACTTTCATCCTTATTGTATTGTCTTCCTTTTTCCACACTAAACATGGACAACAATAAGGTGGATGGTCTCCGCCACAGTTCACACAATATGTTAGAAGGTAGAAGTGATCTGGGCTAAAAGGTGCTGCTGATGCCCAAAATTTTGAAATTGCCAGAACTGCCTCTGTTCACATAAACTGGGCTCCAGGGGCGGATTTATGCCGCGAAGGGGAGGAAAATCTTTCCCAAGCAAGAAATTTCACATAGGCAAACAAAACTGAACCCTATCTTTTAGGCAAAAAAGTGCCCGTAAATACATGGTCCAAATGGGATTCTCCCCCCAAACCACCTCCTCCAAGAGTGACCCATAAGTATGCCACAGCTTGGCCCATGCCCATTTCTGTAACAACTAATGCCAATGGGGTGCAGAGTGCTTTTCATGCCAGGTGTGATTTTTGTTTTTGGAAGGGGCATGGAACTAAATATAAAAAACAGCATTTTATTTTCGTCACATCGCATCATTATTTTTTACACAGCAATTACAAAATGGTATTGTGAATTCAGACATTTTCTTTTTATAGACATCAACACTTCTTGAAAATAAAAATTTGCTTCGTGTTCGTAGACTTGTGGGTTGTTGATGTTTTCCTGAAGGCACCGAGTTTCCGTAAATTTGGGCTGAGCCCGACAAAAACATTGCTTCTGCAGCCAAATTGTTCAGGCTTTAAATTTGCACCACGCTGTATTGGGCTAGTTGGATGCGGTTCATTTTGAAGACGAGCTCAAAACAGACAAAGGACCGGCAAAAGAGAAGATGACACGGGCACTGTCTAACAATTGAAGGTTTAATGGAAAAATCAGAAAATATATAAGGTGAAAACGCATGAAACTTAAAACGAAAGAAAAACAGAAAAACATCAAGGATTACACTGCACAGGAAAGACACTTATTAAGGAATGCTGTCTCATTTCTCTGCAAAGCAACAGATGGTTTTGCTACACACGTGTACGAGTTCTTAGCGATGCAACATGCTGTGAAAATTTGCCTGCCTATCTGGTTACTACTCTTGCTTGCTATCGACGTGTTATGTAAGTCCCGCATGCAAAGATCCAGTCTCCAGTCTCCAGTCTCCAGTCTCCTGTCTCCAGTCTCCAGTCTGCAGTCTCCAGTCTCCAGTCTCCAGTCTCCAGTCTGCAGTCTCCAGTCTCCAGTCTGCAGTCTCCAGTCTGCAGTCTCCAGTCTCCAGTCTCCAGTCTGCAGTCTCCAGTCTCCAGTCTCCAGTCTGCAGTCTGCAGTCTCCAGTCTGCAGTCTCCAGTCTCCAGTCTCCAGTCTCCAGTCTGCAGTCTCCAGTCTCCAGTCTCCAGTCTCCAGTCTGCAGTCTCCAGTCTCCAGTCTGCATTCTCCAGTCTGCAGTCTCCAGTCTCCAGTCTCCAGTCTCCAGTCTGCAGTCTCCAGTCTCCAGTCTCCATTCTCCAGTCTGCAGTCTGCAGTCTCCAGTCTCCAGTCTCCAGTCTGCAGTCTCCAGTCTGCAGTCTCCAGTCTGCAGTCTCCAGTCTGCAGTCTCCAGTCTCCAGTCTCCAGTCTCCAGTCTGCAGTCTCCAGTCTCCAGTCTCCATTCTCCAGTCTGCAGTCTCCAGTCTCCAGTCTCCAGTCTCCAGTCTGCAGTCTCCAGTCTCCAGTCTCCATTCTCCAGTCTGCAGTCTCCAGTCTCCAGTCTGCAGTCTCCAGTCTCCAGTGTCCAGTCTCCAGTCTGCAGTCTCCAGTCTCCAGTCTCCATTCTCCAGTCTGCAGTCTCCAGTCTCCAGTCTCCAGTCAACAGTCTGCAGTCTCCAGTCTCCAGTCTCCAGTCTCCAGTCTGCAGTCTGCAGTCTCCAGTCTCCAGTCTCCAGTCTGCAGTCTCCAGTCTGCAGTCTCCAGTCTGCAGTCTCCAGTCTGCAGTCTCCAGTCTCCAGTCTCCAGTCTGCAGTCTGCAGTCTCCAGTCTGCAGTCTGCAGTCTGCAGTCTCCAGTCTCCAGTCTGCAGTCTCCAGTCTCCAGTCTCCAGTCTGCAGTCTCCAGTCTCCAGTCTGCAGTCTCCAGTCTCCAGTCTGCAGTCACCAGTCTCCAGTCTCCAGTCTCCAGTCTGCAGTCTGCAGTCTCCAGTCTCCAGTCTGCAGTCTCCAGTCTCCAGTCTCCAGTCTGCAGTCTCCAGTCTCCAGTCTCCAGTCTGCAGTCTGCAGTCTGCAGTCTCCAGTCTGCAGTCTCCAGTCTCCAGTCTGCAGTCTCCAGTCTCCAGTCTCCAGTCTCCAGTCTGCAGTCTCCAGTCTGCAGTCTCCAGTCTCCAGTCTCCAGTCTGCAGTCTGCAGTCTCCAGTCTGCAGTCTCCAGTCTCCAGTCTGCAGTCTCCAGTCTCCAGTCTCCAGTCTCCAGTCTGCAGTCTCCAGTCTCCAGTCTGCAGCCTCCTGTCTCCAGTCTGCAGTCTCCAGTCTCCAGTCTCCAGTCTGCAGTCTGCAGTCTGCAGTCTGCAGTCTCCAGTCTGCAGTCTCCAGTCTCCAGTCTGCAGTCTGCAGTCTGCAGTCTCCAGTCTCCAGTCTGCAGTCTGCAGTCTGCAGTCTCCAGTCTCCAGTCTGCAGTCTCCAGTCTCCAGTCTGCAGTCTGCAGTCTCCAGTCTCCAGTCTGCAGTCTCCAGTCTGCAGTCTCCAGTCTCCAGTCTGCAGTCTGCAGTCTGCAGTCTCCAGTCTGCAGTCTCCAGTCTGCAGTCTCCAGTCTGCAGTCTCCAGTCTGCAGTCTCCAGTCTGCAGTCTCCAGTCTCCAGGTCCGTTGCGTAATCTGCGTGCACTCATGAGGAGGCATGGAGCCATCCTTCGGGGCTGCGCGGAACCCACTGTGACTATCGAAGGCGGAGGAAGTTAGTGGCATGACATGGCATTAGATCTGTCGCTACGAGAACTTTAATCAGAATGGGCGCGGGCGATGTACATCCGGAACTCCAGAAGGAATGGAAAAAAGAGCCGGAATTCAAGGGCAATATGTTTTTATCATTATTGTGAACGTGCTGTTAGACTGACGATAAAATCTACACAGATTACCATTTAATGGCATATATCCTTGATTTATTCTGAGCTCATGCATATCGTAGAATGTAGCTTAAGAAGGCGCATGCTAGATGCTTTGAGGTGATTCTCTCAGTGTGAATCTTTCTCTTAAAGCGTAAAATTGAAATGTGAGGCTGCGTAATTATACAGTAAAGTATTTTCACTGTCGATGTGTCTAATCTGCGCGCGAACATTTAAAAGGTGAAATATTCCTAAACTAGAGCTGTGATTACGTTATATAGCGCCGCCGTTCTTTTCCGCGTGCAGACTGGCTGTCATCACCTGCCTCAGGTGATATGGATTACTGCCGCACCTGCAAAGTGGAACTGCGGCCCCATCTTTAGAACCTGGTTAGCGCACCTGGTTAGCCGCACTGGTTAGTGCGCATGACGGATGGGAAATGTAACAACGGAAAGAACACGCCAAGCGCACCCCCTCAGACATCATGTGCGGGAAAGAAATCTAATATGTAAATATTATAGCCGAAAATTAATTCAATATGCTTAAGAAATGTCGTCACAAAAACAAATACTTCTGGCTACTTTTGGGCTACGCAAAAATTTCGCTTTTGGCTACGTTTGGGCTACAGCGGAGGCCAATTTGGCTACCTGAGGTCGGAGCCATCTGGCAACCCTGCTTTCATCGTGTTGCTTGATCATTCCACGATCGAAGATGACATCGCCTTCCATGCGTACGTCCAGTGCAAATATGGTGGAACCCTATCGTCCTTCTCTCAGTGTTGAATGACTTCGCTCCGAAATACGTATGTGGTGAACCGTGACATTTACAGACATTTGACCGGTGGAGGCCACGGCGGTGAAGGCGGATTTTATGACGGCGACGTCGTGCTGCTAGGACGTAAGTACGCATTTCAAATGACCCTTTTTTTAAGTACTGCCTCCATCTCGGTTATATGCTCGGCGTCAACAGAAACGTTCTAACAGTCCAGTGTCTTTTTAACTAGCAATTTGTGGATTGCACAGCGTAGAGGGACGAAATAGCTCAAAATTTTCTTTCAGCTACATACCGAAATTGCTTGTCCTTCATGATAACACGACTAAAATTAGTTTTATGGTTTGTATTCTTTCTTTACAGAGGCATATCGTGTATACGTGCGAGAGCAATCAGCGATAAGCGTCCTGAGGGGGAGCGGCTCAAGACCTTGAAAAAACATCACGCATCGCATCGATGCTGCGGTATGTGCCGTAAATAATGGAGGATGACCACGCAAGCACCGGAATCGTCCTAGCAACCTGTTTACACACAAACAATGTTACAACGCAGATTTGCAATACATTATTTATTCAAATATGGAAGGCGTGAGGTGCATTCACGATACTGAGCATTGCCAATGCTCAGGGCCTGGCGTCTTGAGACGCCTGGCTTGTCTGTGGCTTGTCTGGGCCCACGAGGGCCCGCAATTCAGAGCATGGTTTGTGCTACTGGGGTATGCATTTGTAATTATTGCATACAGGTCCACCTCAAGAATGGAATTTTTATTCCTTCGGCAACGTGGGCAGCAGTTATGGTGACACCCAAAGATTCACGTTTCTGCAAGGACGCAGCCTTTGGACGACTCCACAACTCCTGGAAAGGAGCGTTACAGGGCAAGCTTTCCATCGCAACAAAAAGTCAGAAGCCTTCACAGTGGGCAGAAAGCCAATGACCCCTGAAAAGCTACAAGCCATTGGCCGTAAGTTGCATGTCACAGTGCTCAATGCATTATGTTGTGTGTCAGTGCCCAATTAAATGATAAGCTGGGGGCATTATGTACTACTAATCATATTTTCTTTTCTGCAGGTGCTTTTGACTACTTCATTGGCCAGCACCCTGTAGAGACCCCAGCACCGGTAGATCGTCGCGAAGAGTTAAATTATTACCTCAGTGAGCTGGTTCAAGACATGCGAAAAAAATAAACATCTTTTGGAGTTTTTGATGCATTATAATGCTCACCAAGCTACCAATACTTGGTAAAAGCTGGGAGCAGATAACACAATTGCATTAAGAATTGGAAAAACAGCGCAATCAAAGACGAGACACAAGAGAAGGACAAAACACCAGCGCTGACTAACAACCAAATGGTTTATTGCTACAGGCAAGGCAGCATATATATGAAATGGCACGAGTAAAAAACACAAAATAAGCATGAGAGAAAGATACCGCGCAACCACACAACTTGACTAAAAAAAAAAAAGGCACGTCACTGATTAAGATACGCAAGTTCCTTTGAGAGTAGATTTATGGATGGGCTGCTGATACAGGTGTTACCGAGCTTTCTGATATGGCAAGCCTCCGAAATGAGCCTTGTGGTCTCATCTTTATAACGGGCGATGATAGTAGTCCGATTGAGGTGCACTTCGCAATCTTCACACTCAGCACAGTGCACAGCAAGGTGGTTTCTGCGAGACTTGTTCTCTATATCTTTTGCATGTTCACGCAGTCTATCGTTGATGCATCGTCCCGTCTCACCGATGTAGAAACTGCCGCAAGAGGTCGGGATCTTGTAAACGACACCAACACGACACTGAACGAACTTCCGCTTATGCTTCTTCTGGCAGCCTTTTTTGCTTCCATCCTCATTAACACGCTTGCACAATCCGCTAAGTTTATTCCTGGCTGAAAAAACCAGTCTAATGCCTCCTTTGCTCACTATCTTTTTTAGATTGTGCGAAACTTTGTGCACATGCGGGATGCACACTGTTCTTTTTCTTTCTGCCAGACCCGAATCAGTGTCCTTGATCTTTCGCAGACTTGCCATCTTTCGGAGGCTTGCCATATCAGAAAGCTCGGTAACACCTGTATCAGCAGCCCATCCATAAATCTACTCTCAAAGGAACTTGCGTATCTTAATCAGTGACGTGCCTTTTTTTAGTCAAGTTGTGTGGTTGCGCGGTATCTTTCTCTCATGCTTATTTTGTGTTTTTTACTCGTGCCATTTCATATATATGCTGCCTTGCCTGTAGCAATAAACCATTTGGTTGTTAGTCAGCGCTGGTGTTTTGTCCTTCTCTTGTGTCTCGTCTTTGGTTGCGCTGTTTTTCCAATTCTTAAAACATGTACCAACCAGCCCGTATTTGCCCTCTTCTGGAACACAATTGCACTCGACTGCAATACGAGTCGCTGATAATCGCAGATTACCAGTTTCTGAGGCTCTGTATATTGCAGCATTTGGCATGTACACTTATGACCCCAGTTTTTGGGCAGATTTAGTCCAAGTGGGATATATTTGAAACATTTCATTCCTGCCTTTTTTTCTGTGATACAGGGCCCTCCTGCATAATACAGGCCTAGCCTGTAGAATACAGGACTGTCCTGTATGCCGGTCTGAATTTTAAACCGGAACCGCATACCGGGTTATTGTACAGGATTTGCGATACCGGATTACCGGAGTATCCTGTACAAAACAGGAGAGTCCTGTATTATACAGGACTGTCCTGTTTTATACAGGATATTCCGGTAATCCGGTATCGCAAATCCTGTACAATAACCCGCTATGCGGGTCCGGTTTAAAATTCATACCGCATTTTTCAGTAGGGACAGGGACGAGGTAGCAGGAGAGATATTGCAGTGGTGTTGACCCTTCGCTGGACGCAGTCAGGCTTATGATGATGAATTTGATACCTATTTCAATAATTGATTTGTGAAGAGAATACGCACACACCGGCCGAAGGTCATGCAACCACCTGAATATATTATTCCTCCTACTTTATTTGCAGCACATGTCTGACTGACGCCTAGTGCATGCGCTGTATACCCGACCCAGTTTAGACGCCGTACAAAACGCATGGCGATCACATTGAAAAACGCATACAGATGGTCTAGGCAGTTACTTTGATTTTAAAGAACGCACTCGGGCATTGAAACTCAGCCCTCCTCTTGCCCAAATTTATCACAGAGCGTGGTATTATTGTGTACACCCGGCGGCAAAATAAGTCGGGGCACGCGAGAGTCGGTCATTATCAGATAAAACTGCATCGCCGCGCCGTCTGATGTTGCGCTTCTGGCGTCGAGACAGACATCGCAGTGCGCGTGCGCGTGCTTTCATGCTTGCAGTGAACTAGCTAATTTCCTGCAGCGTTTGGCGCTAGGGGCCGCTTTCTCTATTTGCTACGCCAGGCGCGCAGTTCGGCGGTTGCATGGCGAGGGTGAAGCGTGCGCTCCTCGCTTCGCCCTGGTTGGACGGATAACGCACAGTTGCAAGATTTCTGTTTTTTTTTTCTGAACGAGCTATTACTCATCGCTGCTGGTACGGGTCCTTCTCACTTCCTGTAACCATGCTGGACGCGTTGCGGTTTCCACGCTCGCTAGAAGTGAGCATAATGCTCTGAAAGAGCGCGATTACACGTGATAGTTCCGAAAACAATTTGCTGTGTATCATTACAGCTTTCACAGTCGTTCACTGCGAATATGTGAAACAACAGTTTGTCTGTTTAATGATAGCGCAGTGCAGCGGCAAGTATTGGCGCTGACGAGTTTTATCTTTGTCGGTACATGTGCATGTTCGTCACTGAAGACTGAATAACACGCCACCCTGCCGAACAGTTCCAAGCGCTCAAGCATTTGCTCGCCATAGTAGTAGTAGTACAAAACATTTATTTGTAGAAGTGGTTTCCGGGCAAGGGCGCGATTGGTCGAGTCCTCAGTCCGGGACTCCGTTGGCTGAAGCCCCTGCCCGAGCTCTCGCAACCAAGGCCCGTTGTGCCTCGAAGGCGCAGCTGAACGGTTTGCTTGCCATGTGCTCGTGTCTGTACTACGGTACTACGTTCCTGACACGAAGACAAACCCTTAGAGTCATTTGTTTTTCATTCGGTTTTCTTCTGCTTCAAACAACCAAAACAAAGGGACTAAGTAGGAAATAAGTTGTAGGAAATAAAAGGTTCCAAATCTGTTGCGTTGATCATCGCGGAAGTTCTGGTGTGCCATAAAGCCTGGCGAAAAAGAGTTTGCAGACACATGACTAAACCGCTTTGCTGTACTGATTACAACCACTCATCCAGTTCTATTATAACACATTTCCCTGGCACAACTACTCCTGAAAACACGCATGGTATTTTAGTCATGTGATCGCAGTATGAACACCGCTACACGAAAGGGCAATGTATAGTATGGAGTTGTAAGCAAATGGGTTCGCTTGAACTACACAGTTTTAAGAACGTAATAGTCACATCATCCACTAAGCACAATAAAACATTTATGAATTAAACAATGCATTCACCGATGCCTCTTAGTAAAGGAATCTTATGAGCGCCTGGTTAGACGCGAGGCATTTTCGGCTGCGTTATCGGGACTGTCTTTATTGTGGCGACAGAGTAGGTGTCCATTAAAGCGCTGAACAACAAGAAAACCTAAAAAAGCTAACGCGAGGGGCACCGCGCTAGCATGGACTTTTATCTACACAGTAAACGGGTTGAATTTCAGTGCTTCAACTAGAAATGACTGACTGACTGAAAAACTTTATATTTAAAATATGTACAGGGAGCGAGTGGAGCGGTCCTTAAGGGACCGTTCTTTACAAACGCTAGGTGGGCTGATCATTACAGGAGCCTATTGGCTGTAGCTGCTGCTTGGGCGCGCCCGACCAGGGTCTTTTGGCTTTCCAGGTCAGAGCAGCCGAGCAGGGCCGCCTCCCAGTCCTCTCGGGTAGGGTTGGGTATAGGGGGAAGATGCGGGGTTGATTGGCATGCCCACAACATGTGGTAAATGTCCGAAGACTTTTCCCTACAGTGCGGGCATTGCCCTATGCACGCAGGGTCTAAACGTTTGATGGCCGCCGGGCACAGCAGTGTTTTAGCATAGAGGCGAAGTAGTAAGCATTCCACCACCCCCGTGAGGCCCTTGCAGGGCTTAGGAAAGATATCGAGGCCGAATTGCTAATATTGGGTAATTTCTTCGAATTTAAAAGCCGGATTGAGGTCGAAATCCGCATCGGGGAACGCGAGGGCGATGCCCGGAGAGTGAGCGCGTGGGCAGCGGCGTCGGCCGCTTCGTTGCCCTCGAGACTCGTGTGCGCGGGAGTCCATACTATTGTGCGGGACGCGGCTGCCCCGAGATAACTGCTATGCAGAAGTATTCGGTATGCCAAACAAGGAATGAAGCCCCTTTCGATGCTTCTGCAGGCTTCTGCAGGATTCGGTAATGATGACCCGCGAGTCCTGATCGACGGCGGCGAGCGCGATTACCACCTATTCCGCATGAGTAATGTCTTGTGCTTTGAACGTAAGGCTGTTCACTGCGGTGTTTTTGGTGGACGACTGCGGCCGTGTATCAACACTTATGGTGTGGGCCGGTGGCGTCCGCGTAAATTACTCCGCGTTTGTTTCCATGGTAGCGTGCCAAGGCTCCCACCCGCGCGATGCGCCGGCCACTATGGCCGTCTCGTGTTATGTTGGCCGGAAGAGGGCGTACGTGCAGGCCGTATCGCCAGATTCCCGGAATGCGGCTGTAGCGAGAATCCTTTATCTTCAACCGCTCGTCATGTGTTCTCGCTTCTCATTGGCCGGCGATATTTTTTAAAGCTATAAAAGTCTCGAGAGCCGAACAAAGGTTCGTCGTGTACTGAAATGGCACCACGTGTTCTGAAGACTCATCGCCAGACTTTTCGCAGAGAGAGATATGCTGAAGATCCGGCAGGTCGAAGACAACGTTGAGCGGTAACAAGGTACCCATGTGGGCTAGTTGGTGTACATCAGGCATAACTTCACCAGCGAAAGAACGAGACACGAGGAGAAGAACACAGGACAACGCTGGACTAGAAACTCGGGGAGGTAAGCCAAATTTAGGGCCGTTCTGCAGAAACGCATCCACTGGTTGGATTCACGACGTCTGCAGGAACACCGTCGTTTGGTGGGTCAGCTCACCGAGTGGTACTGATGTTCTGAGACGGCAGCTACCAAGAAAGGAGAGGATAACAACGAGAGCCTCCTCGCGGAATGACACCGCTACGTACATGGACGGTGTAAGAGTTCCGCAGGCCCTAAATTTGGCTTTCCTCCCCGAGTTTCTAGTCCAGCGTTGTCCTGTGTTCTTCTTCTCCTCGTGTCTCGTTCTTTCGCTGGTGAAGTTATGTCTAACGTTGAGCGGAATTATCCGTGCCTTCTGAGATGACGGAACACTTGCGCATGCGAAACGGTCCGGCAGAACAACAATTACGAAGCACGAGTACGACATACTGATTGTTGCCGCAGCTTTCGTGGACCCTTTCTTGAACGCTAAAAAGATCTGCGATGAGTTGTCACTAGAAGTCTCTACTTGCACACTACGTCGCCGTTTGAAAGCAGAGCTGGGATTTCGAACTGTGCCGCAGTGAAAAAGCGGTTCCTCACCAAGCGACCGCGCCAACAACTCTTGGACTTCGCACAGGACCATCAGCACTGTAAAACAGAAAAACAGCATAATGTAAGTTTTCTGACTGATGAATCACCATTTTGCACTCGCTG
Source organism: Amblyomma mixtum (assembly GCF_055824585.1). Classification (NCBI taxonomy): domain Eukaryota; kingdom Metazoa; phylum Arthropoda; class Arachnida; order Ixodida; family Ixodidae; genus Amblyomma; species Amblyomma mixtum. Next base: position 119,662,702 of record NC_143019.1, on the reverse strand, counting down.
GGATCCAAAAGGCGGCCGTGGCGGCCTTCTGCTGCTGTGAATATTCCAGCATTTGCATATTGCTGCTTTCGCATATTGCTGCTTTTTCATATTGCTGCTTTGCATTTTGCTGCTTTGCATATGCCCAAACCTTTCGTGGATGTAATGTTATGGAGGAATTATCAAAATTGTTCCCTGAAATGAAATTATCTGTTAATCTCCGTTCCTAACTAAGCATACTGCATGTAAAAGAAATGTGCAAAACTAACTTACGGTTAGAACCATCTCGAATACGAGGGACTCACGCACAACAATGCCGGTGCTGCCGGTATCCCGTAATACCGAACCAGGCTGGCCGAACACCTCACCGTGCCCCACGGGCATAGCAGCTTCCATAGGGTTGGAAGGGCAGACCATCATCTCTCCCAACTGGCCCTCTATGCGCGTTACCTCTGCAGGGTTATTGGGACGTGAATATTGAGGTGTCATGCAACAGGCGGACTCCTCACGGTCTCCTGGTCTCTTAGCTCTGCATGACTGGGTATCATGTCCTACCTCGCGACACCAGGTGCAATACAATTGCTTCGGCTTCGTCCGACAATCCGACGCCTTGTGCCCAGTCTTCTCGCAAAGAAAACACCGAAGGCGGGATTGTGAGCCGGAAACCTCGTCCTTGGCCTTATTTAATGTATGCTCCCCCTGCTCTTTAAAGAACAAGTTATTTTGCGCTGTGCTTCGAGAAAATGATCGGCAGCCTCCGCCAGCTTGCAAACTGTCTTGCTCTCCCGATCACGTAAGAAAAGGGCTAAACGGGAATGACAGTTGTTCAGGAATTCCTGGCTCACGACCATTTCGCGAACCACCTGAAAAGCGCGGCCTTCTCCCCGCATCTCGACCCAACGGTCAAAGAAGCTAAACAACCTGACAGCATATTTCGAGGCCGTTTCGCCATCCTGGGGCTTGCTCTGGCGAAACTTTTCCCGGTACCCTTCCGCGGTAAACCTAAACCTCGGAAGCAAGGCAAGCTTCGCTTTGTCATAGTCCACGGAATCATCAGGCGAGAGCCGACCGAAGACCCTAAGTGCTTCGCCTCCAAGGCACAAGCTCAACGCAGTTGCCCACTTTGCTTTTGGCCAACCCTGCCCCGTGTTCACATGCTCAAACCTCTTGAAATAGGCTTCGAGGTCATCCCGCGCTTCATTATACTGTGGTATGAATGCGTGCGGGTTAATGGAGCTGGCCGGTGCGACGCTACGCTCTTCACGGTCACTTGGAGGATTTGCGCCACCCTCCATGAGCCTTATTTGTAGCTGCAAGTTCCGCGCCTCTAACTCCAAACTTTCCTTCGCAGCCTCACGCCCCGTCTCTAAATTCCGTGCCTCTAACTCCAATCTCTGCTTCGTAGCTTCTCGCTCTAACTCCAATTTCTGCTTCGTAGCTTCTCGCTCTAACTCCAATTTCGGCTTCGCAGCTTCACGCTCAGCGGCTCTCTCTTCCCGTGCCTTACGAAGCTCTTCCTCCACCCACGCTCGCAACTCCGCGCCGCACAAGCCCATGCGCTCGCCTTAAGCAACCAACTCTGAAGCGCTGATACTGTTCCTACATTAACACAACAGGCAAAGAAATAAAACCCGACCTCGTCCTGTCGTAGCGGACGCCAAATTTGTGAGGATTGTGTGAGATTGCAGGTTGTATTTTACACAAACACAAAGGTATAAGCAATAAACGAGGCGCCTTTTTTAGGAAAGGAAACTAATCTCGGTACGGGCTTGGAAAAAGGAAAGGAACAAGAGAGCAACGCAAAAACACACGGAAAAAACACACGAGAGAACAGAACAAAATCCTTGCGAAAAATACAGGAAAAATAAAGTCAAAAAGGAAAGGCACACTACTTGTCTCTCATACGAGCATCGAGCGGGGAGGACTGGCTGGGTGTCGGGCAGTCAGGCAATCTCTGGGCGTTCTAGTGCCGATGTAGTGTTGCCGGCGATTCCCCCGTTGGCCTTCAACGCTACCGCAGCGTCAGCTTCTGTGGGCTCCCAGCACGGTTTCCAGGTCTGGTAGCCCGGGTACGCCACGTAGGCACCAGAGGCGGCCTGTGTGGAGCAGCTGACGGATGGACGGAGAAGAGTGGCGCCTGGGCCTGGTGGTTGAGGCTCTCGACGAAGGATGTCCGGGTCTGGTGGCCCGGACGTCTGCGGCTGAGGCCCAAGCCCGGAACTCGGGGAGCCAGCAGAACTCGTCCACGTCCGTCGCCGACCGCGCTCTTCTCTTCTCTGCCACGTAATCCTCTTCCACCTGTCCCGGCGTACCCCTCCGCACGCGCTCCTCGTGCTTTTTCGTCTTCTCCTCACAAACGACGCTGGGTGGCGCTATCTCCTTACACAGGCCTTCATGTCAGGAACTGCGGTTGCAACAGCGGTAAGAAAAAAAAAATAAAAATTCTGTTCACAGGTAGGTAACAAACTTAAAAAACTTTTTTTAGGAATCGGAGAAAAGAATTTTTTTCCTTTTCCTTGCTCACAAAGGAAGTGTCCTCTGTATTCAAAACAACGTGAAATGTGTGAATGTACAAGACTATTTTATTTTATTTTTATTTATAGAATACTGCAGACCGTAGGGTGGGTCAAAGCTGGGGGGGCAAAAGTACATAAAAAGAAGCGTGGCAAATAACATAGCAGAAAACTAACATATCAGTAATAGAACATAGTAAAGAACAAGAAAAAACAATTCAGCAGTTATCAATAAGCAATTTTGCTAATGGCATCGATGCTGTTTACAACCTCTGACGGGAGTTCATTCCATTGAGTTATTGCACGAGGAAAAAATGAGTATCTAAAAGCACTGATTCTAGCACTGTACAGTGTTAGTAAGAACACGTGACGATGTCGTGTTAGTTGCGTTGTGATCGGTTCAATAAATCAATCAGGGCTCATGGAGAGTTTGTTATTCTTGAGTAGGAAAAGAAATTTAAATCGTTGAATTTTTCTTCGTGTTTGCAATGTCTGTATGTTGTTTTGGGCCATGAGAGTAGTTGGAGAGTCAGTAGAACGATATTTATTAATGATGAATCTAAACAGATTTTCGCTGGATCATTTCCAGTACCTCAATGTTTGTAAGGGTCCCAAAAGGTGCATGCGTACTCAAGTCTCGGCCTGATGATGAATGTGTAGGCTAGAAGCTTTGCACTAGAACGGGCACATTTTTATCTATGCCAAACAAAAGCAAAGTTTCCGAAAGGATACGTACACATGTTGCTCTTATGTATATTACAGCTAAGATTATTTGTTATAGTAAAACCTCAGTATTTGTATTCATTAACTTCCTCAAGCGGATGATTTGTTGAAGGGCATACAGAAATGATAGGCTACTTTTACTTTGTATATTGGTCACTTTCATAAAGACTGTTTTGTCATTGTTAAGCTTCATCTCACATCGACTGCACCATGACTGAATGTTCTGAAGGTTAGAATTAAGGATGACTTGGTCTTCGTAGGATCTGATTTCATAAAACAAAACACAATCATTGGCAAAAAGCCTTATTTGCACTGGTTCACTAATTACATCCATAATGTCATTGATGTAGACCAAAAACAATAATGGTCCAAGCACACTTTCTTGCGGCACGCCAGATGTGACCGGAAGGCAGTTTGAACAATGGGCATCAATATTGACGAACTGGGCTTGGTTAGAAAGGTAAGCAGAAACACAGGCAATTATGAAAGAAGGAAGACCAATATTCTCAAGCTTATATATTAGTTTGGCATGTGGAACAAGGTAGAAAGCTTTCTTAAAATCTCGAAAAATTTTGCTCTTCATGGTATTAGTGGCTTTCTTTCCATAGACTTGGTTGACAATCACCTTTTTGTCACAGAAAGGATCAACACTAAGTTAAGAGTGCACCAAAGAGGCTGTCTGCTTCTTTGTTTTAAGATAAAATTTTGGCACCAGTGAAGGATGTGCCAAAATATCCAGCACACCAGGAAAACTTCATATTGACAAAAAATAAGCAGCCATTTCACTCTCAAAATGCTCAAAACGTGTTTGTCACAGCGAAATCTAAAAGAGACAGTGGAAACAGGACATCAATTCTCATCTTTTCAAGCAATTATTAAACTACAAACAGAAAACAGGTTATTCCGAAGAAACAATTCTAAAGTTATAAACACAAGAAATTTCTGATCACACTTTAATTAAACCCATCATAACTCAGCCCCCTCCAAAACTGCTCAGAATACTGAAGTGGCCTCTATACCAAAAGAATTTAATTAAACATCAATTATATAAATAAGCTTCTAGAAATTATACTAGGACGACTTATGATCTGGTTGCAACAGCAATCCTGGTATTTCATCATGTATTCTTTTAAGAAAATATAAGCAAAAATTATGGGTATAAAGCGATCTTTTGGGGAAATATCGAAAAGGATTCTTCCCACAATGTAGGAAGGTTCTTTATCCAAATCAAACTACTACAACTAAAGCTTTGCAAAATATAACATAATATTGTTACTATTCTCCGTGAACGCAGCCTAATGAGCAAATGATGATCTTAGCTCAATAGAATAACTGCAAAATTTGATTATATATCTTCAAACTGTATAAATATTGTGCCAAATATTGGCTTGTTGAGTGGCATTACACTAAGCGATCAGGATGGCAGTGTGAAAATGAAACAAGTCTAAAGCTCCTTTCACAAAATTTTGCCACATAGTAAGGTACTAAATCTTTAGATCGACTAAATGAGCAACTAAAGTGGACTAATTTCCTTGAAGCTATCACAAAGCCTACAGCTGAAGTGCATTTAACTTGTCAATCGTAACGCACACTACCGAGTGCCACTACCTATGGAAACTTTACAAATACAGCATTGAGAGGCAGGTTACGCTCAAAGTAGACTAACAGAAAGCCATTCTTAAAAGCCATTCTTAACATCTGTAGCAAACAAACAAGCAGCTCTGAAAAAAATGCACTAAAATTCAACACGAAATTGCACCGCAGGCTGTCACTATTGCGCTTCTTGTCCAGTGTCCGAAGTCGCCCTCCAATGTCACACACACGCTGGAGACTGCTCTACAGCATGTCAAGCACCATTACATCAATATTCGTATAATTTGTCACATTGTCAACATCGAATCTTATCTTTCGTGCCTGCTGGTGCAGAGTTGTCTAAAGGTAAGTCTTTACTGCCCAACTCAAAATTTGATAACCTGCTGCCACTCAGCTTAAAGACCACTCTCGTCACATGAACACTACGGCAGAGCGCACATTCTAAGTCACTTCCAGCTTCTTTGCCAATTCCAACTCCTAGGAGTAGGGTAAACAGCCTTTTGGATTGAAGGCTGCCGAGTATCCAGGAGATTTCCCTTGTACAGTAGCATGCCTGAAGGAGGTCACTGCAAAAGGTTGTACAAGGCCATCTTACTCTAAGAGCACTTGCTGCTGGGCTAGTTGGTTTTGGTTCATAATTAAATAGTTTTAAGGCGTAAAAAACAGACAAGACACATAGGTAAGTGACAGGACGAAGCGCCATTTCTTTGCTAATTCTTTTTACGTGACCCCATGAAGAAAGCACACGGCGGAAAAACACACTTACTTCAACGGGGACCAAGCCGTTCTTGTTGCTAAAGGCGACTGTCCTTGCACGAAAGGTGTTGGCGACGACACATGTGACACAGTCATCAGTGAAACGCGGACATGACACACTAAAGGAAGGGCCCACATTACTAGAAATATAGTCTAAGAGCACTTGCACTTCGTCCTGTGAACTATCTATGTGTCTTGTCTGTTTTTTGCGCCTGAAAACTATCTACTGATGAGCCATCTCACTCACAGGGTCAAAGGGAAATGACTGATTCCTGTAAGTGCAGCAGCAGCACGAAAAAGTAGCCCTCCTCATGAAATTTACTCACCTGAGCGACACATACAGTCTGCATAACCCTTGTGCAGCACATTGCCCTGCAAACAAAAAGACACCCCACTGCAGCTGCTAGAATCCAGAGTAAGCGTTTGTGCAGAAGTGATGCAGAATTTACCAACAAAGCTAGTCGTAATGACCACTCAACAAGAAAACCATCGGCTACTGTCTAATTTCAGTTTTTAGTAAATGGTGTGCACTTTTTCATTTTCAAACTACTTGATTTCTTTTCAGGAACCTTGTACAGAGCATGTAAGGCATGAATAGCCTAGCCACCATTAAAACCATTCCAGAGACCCTTTGATCATCCCTTCGAGATGTGTGGGTAAGGTAGTAGTTCTTTAGCTTGGCAGGCAAGCATTATTTGCCAGCAAGTATAATCTCTGGGTGCAATCTGCAAGGCACCCTCTAGTGAAGGTTCTAGTGAAGGTTAAATGTAGGCCTTTTAAAAGTATTTTGCAGTATCTTGGTCTTGGTAGATAACATGCACCAACCAGCATGCCAGCATGATGCGCTGTGGCCTTTTTTTTATTTGAAAACAGAAATGAATACAAGCAAACTATGTACAATGGTACTGGACCCATAGCCAAAGCTAGTGTGGAGTCCAACACAATGATAAATTGCAGAATGCAGCAGGTGGAGAGAACACTTCTCACATAAATAACTTCAAAATATTAAAACCACAACATACATAGCTAATATATACATTTGTTATCATGCATACATTCTTTGTACGCAATAACCTGAAATATTAACAATTTTACAGTCATTTGGGTACAGATTTTACAGCTCAACCGGTGGAAACTTACAGATTGAGCAAAAATATTTTAAGAGATTGTGAAAAAATAATTTTTAATTTAACATCACTAGGCTAGGCTAGGCTAGGCTAGGTTAGGCTAGGTTAGGTTAGGTTAGGTAAGGCTAGGCTAGGCTAGGCTAGGCTAGGCTAGGCTAGGTTAGGCTAGGTTAGGTTAGGTTAGGTTAGGTTAGGTTAGTCATTTCTTTTTATTTTTGAAACAGCGCAACAAAGACGGGACGTGGAAACTGAGGGGTAAAGACAAACAGGCGCTGACTAACAACTGGGTTTATTGAAAAAAACACACAAATATATAGCCACAGTTAGGAAAGTTTAATCGCCACCATAGTCAACTCATGCCACATGTGACGAAAGATACCCAATCTCCTTTTCGCAAAGGGCGACCGATGGGCAACTAATGCACGTTGCCCCTTTCTCACGTATAAGAAAAGTTTCAATAACTTCTCGCGTCATCTTATCACAATGGCGGAACACGATATTGGTGTTCTTATAGTCGGAGGTACATTTGCATTTCTTGCAACGGAATGCCCCTTTAGCGAGAGGGTCTCCTTCTGATTTTCTTTTTTCGTAATCTTTTTCGTGTTTACATTTGCACTTTCTGCAGTGGACCGCCACGGTTAGGTTAGGTTAGGTTAGGTTAGGCTAGGTTAGGTTAGGTTAGATTAGGTTAGGTTAGGTTAGGTCAGGTCAGGTAAGGTCAGGTCAGGTTGTTCTTTTTAAGCAAACTCTGGGATGTCAATCTATTGAACTCTACAGAAAATCTATAGAACTATATCTATGTATAGAACACTGTAGAAAATCTATAGAACTGTGTAAAAATCTATAAAACTCCATAAAAATCTTTAGAAGTCTATAGAAAATCTTTGGAAGTCTATAGAAAACGTTTAGAAGTCTACAGTTAACCTATAGAACTCTATAGAAAATCTATAGAAGTATATAGAAAATCTATGGGAATATATAGAAAACTATAGAACTCTAGAAAATCTGTAGAACTCTGTAGAAACTCTATAGAAGTTTATTGAAACTCTATAGAAAATCTATAGGACTCTATAGAAATTCTACACAACTAAAGAAAATCTATAGAACTCTATCGAAAATGTATAAAACTATCGAAAATCTATTGAACTCTATAGAAACTAAGTTATAACGTTTCCAAAAGGTGGCCTCCAGAATGTAGAGGAAAGAAAAAGATACATCCCGGTGATATTGTCACATAGTGGTGACTGCAGTCGGGGTAACAGCTAAACAGCGAGAATGTCTTTGAAACAACACCCTTTATTTTGGCTGACTTGTGCCCGCAAAGAACTGAATCACTCGGCGGCGTCGTAGCAACAAGCATGCTCGGCGGTCGTCGAACACTATCCCCGCCGCTGTCCGCTGTGCTCTTTTCAAAGCTGATAGCGAACATTCTGGCGCAAAGTAGAATCGGCTCCGCCAGGATGCGGTCAATCGAGCAAAATCTAAGCGCGTCTTGCGTCACAAACAAAGCGATGAAGCGGCGTGCCGGCAACCTCGCAGTATGAACAAACTACAAACAAACGCTGCAAAGATTCGCGGCATTACTCCCCTCTGAAAGAAGCATAGACTTTATGCTTTAGAACATAATGCGGCTATAAATAATGATAAGCGGACTGTGCAAAAATAAACACCGAATGTGGAAACACGGCGTCTTTTATCGTGCATTATAGGGCTTTAGGCGTAAGACATGGACTACTTCTGGTCGTAGGCAGCGTCGCTGGGACGCAACCATTTGGTCAGGGACGACTTTGTAGTGCAATTCACCCAGCCGACGAAGAATTTGGTGCGGGCAAAAATAGCGGCGCAAGAGCTTTTCTCTCAATCCACGGCGGCGAATGGGCATCCAAACCCAGACTCGGTGTCCGCGTTCCATCTTCGTAGGTTGTAGCGTCAGGCGTCGGTCCGCTGCTGGTTTTGATCCTTAATCGGACAAGTATTCAGGGCCGGCTTGCACGAAACAAATAAGACCGGCTTATTTCCAGTCTAATCTTATTCGCGGTCTAAAAGCTCTCTCGGTTTTGAAAGACCTCTCTCGATTTTGAGAAAAGAAAATGCGCATAGATGGTTCACTTAGTCGGTGAATGCCTCACGTGCGCACGAACGCCGACTAAAACATTGAGTTACCGAACTTTCAGTCGGAGTTCGTGGTGTATTTGAGGTGTCCACTGACAAAATGAACCAGCTATGCGCCTTTCCTTTCTTCAAAACCGAGAGAGCTTTTAGACCGCAAATAAGATTAGACTGGAAATAAGCCGGTCTTATTTGTTTCGTGCAAGCCGGCCCAGGCTTCTTCTGCGAGGCGTTGAAGGTAACGTTCTCTCGGTGTCTTCCTCGGTAACGTTCGGCAGCATGGCGTCCAGCGTGGTCGTGGCCTCTCTGCCATGGTCGAGCCTAAAAGGCGTCATCTGGGTGGTCTCCTGCACTGCGGTGTAGTAGACGAAGACTGCGTAAGGCAAGATGACGTCCCAGGTGTTGTCTTCGGCATCGGCATACATGGCGAGCATATCGGCGATGGTTTTGTTGAGGCGTTCGGTCAGTCCGTTGGTCCGCGGGTGGTATGCAGTTGTTCTCCGGTCGCTGGTTTGGCTGTAATGGAGGATGGCTTGCGTCAGTTCTGCCGTGAATGCTGTTCCTCTGTCAGTGATGAGCACATCGGGGTCGTTGTGTCGCAGAAGAATGTTCTCCACGAAAAATTTGGCGACTCCTGCTGCTGTTCCGTTCGGGAGGGCTGTTGCCTCGGCGTATCGCGTCAGGTAGTCGGTCCCTATAACGATCCACTTAAACTTGGGCTAGCGCCAAACTCGTGCCTTCCGGCATAGCGCCCATGTATTCGGATTTTTGCGGACTGGACTGCGATTCCGAAACACAATCTGTATATTGCCTTATTATTAATAGTCGTTTAGAAGCCCCGCAGGGGCACCTTGTGTAACGAGGTGTTGGTGCTTGGCGCCACCACGGACCCTTAGCCCCCATACCGAAGCTGTCATCCGACCGTGGCGATAGCTTGAGAGGTGGAGGGAAGAAACCATGAACGGTGGCGGTCGAGGAAGTGGTCAATCCTTAGCCGATGGGCTCCTCGTCTGTCTAGCAGGCGGGGTGTCCCGGGACCTTCCTCTGTGTATAAGGGTGAATCAGAGGCGACAAATTATTTGGAACCCTTAGTTTATACATGCCGTAAGGATAAATTTGCAAAAAAATCTTATCGGCCCCCGAAAAGGGGTCCCACCGATGTTCAGAAATTGAATGTACAGAAGCCAGAAACGTTTGCGAAGTTTTTTATGGTTCACTCAAACACTGATGAACCTGTAGCCAACCTGTATGCATTTGTCATCGCCAACACCCTAAAAAGCTGCGTAGGCAAAGACTACAAGGCAAAAAAGCAGCGAACCGGAGATCTCCTTGTCGAAATAAACACAAAAGAACAAAGCAACAAACTGATGTCATTACAGAGTCTTGGAGAAATGAGTGTACAGGTAACCCCGCACCGCACCCTGAACCACTCAAAAGGCGTCGCATCTGAATATGAACTCCTGCAGAATACCGATGCGGAAATGGAAGAAGAACTAGCTGAACGAGGAGTAATAGTAGCGCGACGAATAACCATCCGGAGAAACAATGCTGAAATCAAGACCAAACACATTGTCCTAACTTTCAATAGCACAACTCTTCCTGATTCCATCCACGCCGCATACCTCCATTGTAAAGTCCGCCCGTACATACCGAATCCCAGACGATGTTTCAAGTGCCCGCGCTTTGGACACAGAATGTTGGCTTGCCGGGGTAAACCCACTTGTGTCACATGCGCAGGAGACGCACATACAGAGAAAAGATGCGAACGCACTCCAAAATGCATCAACTGCAATGGCGCACATGGCGCGTACTCCAGGTCGTGCCCAATCTGGAAAACAGAAAAACAAATCAACTTCGAAGACCACAGCAAACCCGTCCTACCTTGAGCAAAAAAACGCGTCTCTTTCCAACAGAAAGGGACATACTCTGAAGCGGTGACGCGGGGACCGCCGCCGGCTTCAGTTTCTGTCGGCACACAGGTCGATCCGGTGGACCTGATGTCGATACCCAAGTCCCCACCACAGAAGTCGGTGGTACAGTTCACAGGGCTGAAAATTTCGCGAGAAGACCACGCGATCCTCGCCGGAGGCCCTCAGGCCCCACTTTCAGCAGCAGCATCCTCGGCGACACACACCCAGAACAACTCTGCTGAACTGGACCTGTCGCCCCACCCCTCTCAGAAGGCAACGGCTGGCCCAAGAGATTCTGCCACTTGAGCAGGGCCGGGTTCAGAGGTGGCAACAAAAAAGACGAATGCGAAGGCCACGGGCCATCGCAAACAAGAAGCATCCTCCACTTCCACCGTGGAGGACATGGACGTCAGCGAAAGTCCGCCGACATCTAAAACACACGCATCCGCGGATTCTCCGCGGAAATCCGGCGCCACGAAAGTGGCGATGGATACAACTCCTGGTTCGCCACCGCTGCAGCGGCGGCGAGACTCCCTAGAGAAAAAAGGGAAACCACGAATCACTGCTCCTGAGAATAAGTATTTTTCCCCAATCCCCAGCTTTTCACAATAGCTTATCTAATACAGTGGAACTGTAGAGGTCTACACAGAAACTACACAGACATAACCGATATGCTCAGAATAATGGCACCTAACTGTGTTCCTGCAGGAAACGAACCTTGTGCTACAGCACACAAACATCCTAAAAAGGTATAATATTTTCCGGAAAGACCGAGTGCAAGCTGGCCGACTCTCGGGAGGCGTAGCTATCATTACGCAAAGCGATGTCCCTGCAAGAGAGGTATCATTAAAGACAAACTTAGAAGCGGTCGCAGTAAACATAATTAGCCATAAAACAATAACAATATGCTCTGTGTACATACCACCACACAACACAATTACCATGCATGACCTAGAAAAACTTCTGGAACAGTTGCCTGAGCCATATGTGATAATTGGGGATTTTAGCGCACACTCCTCATTCTGGGGAAGTGACCATACTGATTCCAGGGGTCAGCTCATCGAGGATTTTATTCTTTCGAATAACATATGTTTAATGAATACGGGAAAAGCCACGTGCTGCTGCCCCAGCTCTGGAAAAATGACCTGCCTCGATTTAGCATTTGCATCTCCATCGGTTCTTAATGATTTTATTTGGGATGTTTTAGACAACCCTCGGGGAAGTGATAACTTACCAACAGTTTTAAAGCTAACGTCAGCTACAGTCATCCTCCCTACGAAGCCACGGCGATGGAAAATTCACCTTGCCGATTGGGCACTTTTCAGGACGAAGGCCACACTGGAAAAAGAATATGCCGAAACCCTTACGATAGAAGAAAGAAATAAAAAATTTGTCACATGCTTAATCTGCAGCAATAGAAGCAATCCCACAAACGTCCGAAGTATCACGAAAAACACATAAAGTTTGGTGGTCAAATAAATGCTCATTGGCTAAAAAGCAGCAAAACAAGGCTTGGGGCAACCTTCGGAGATATCCCACAGCAGGAAACTTGCTCATCTTCAAAAGGGCTAGAGCCAAAGCACGATACATTAGACACAACGCAGGAAGGGCATCATGGCAACAGTACATATCCTCCATAAACAGCTCAATATCATCAAAGAAAATGTGGGAGCAGGTGCGGAAATTCACTGGAAATTTTACTCCGTTCACATTTCCAATGCTAAAAACACCCGGTACTCAAACAACATTAGAACAGCAGGCCAACATGTTGGGTGAGCATTTTTCCACAGTTTCAAGCTCATCCAACTAAACGCAAACATTTCAAAAGCACAAAACAATAGTAGAAAAACAAAAGCTTCCCTTTGGACAATGCATACATGAAGACTACAATCAGCTTATTACAATACACGAACTAAACACAGTACTAACATCCGGTAAAATGACAGCACCAGGCCCAGACAATATACATTATGCCATGCTTGCTCACCTCTATAAGATTGCCATAGAGGCCCTCCTAAAAATTTTCAATAAAATATGGATGAGTGGAGAAAGCCCCTAAGCACGGAAAGAAGCAATAATAGCACCCTTCCTAAAACCTGGAAAACCACCAACTAGTCCCACCAGTTACAGGCCAATAGCACTCAATAGCTGTATAGCAAAATCATTTGAAAGCATTCTAAACATCAGACTAACCTTCATACTTCAGTCCCAGCAACTTTTAGCTAGACTTGATATCTCAGAAAATCAGTCCCGAAGGTCAAACCTACTTTTCTTTGGCCACGAAGATAACGAGCAGGAAACATGGGCCCAGTCAGAGGCCACTATTATCGAACACTGCAGCTCAAAATTAAAGACGACTATTCTTCCTGTGGACATTGAAAGAGCCCACAGATTAGGAAAGTTTAGGGCGGACAGGAATAGACCGATCATTGTTAAATTTGCACATTTTAAAGTGAAGGAAAAGGTTCTTTCATGCGCCAAAATGTTGAAAGGTACAGAGTTTAGCATATCTGAGGACTACTGCCCAAACACCGTCAAGGCCAGGAAGCATCTTGTTGAATTCTGCAAAGCACAAGACGAAAAAAAATTCAAACTTCGACAAGACAAGCTAATCATCGGGAAGAAAACATACACGTTCGATCACAGTACTCAGAAGGTAGTGCCGCACGCTTTAAACTCGTAGAAGCCAATCGTCCCCGCTCTAGCCCTTCCAACACTTCCTTTTTATACACTAATATTAGAAGCCTCCTGCCTAAACTTGATGCTCTTCGTAATCTGATTCACACCACAGAGTCTAACCTCATTATTCTCACAGAAACATGGTTAAACTCTTCAATTGCCGACTCGGAGATCCTTTCTCTCTCTTCCGATTTAAATATTTTTCGCCGTGACAGAACTAACAAAAGGGGAGGTGGCGTTCTAATTGCTGCCAAGAGAAGCCTTCAATGCATCGAAATTAAAACTTCATCCGCACTGGAAATAATATTCGTTCTCAGCAACTCCTGTTATCCCCCCTTAGTAATCGGCGCTTGTTATCGTCCCCCAGACGCTAGTAGTTCTTTTGTCGCTGAATTTCACGAGGTGCTTTTTTCCGTTACCGCAACCTATCATCAATCTCCCATTCTGATTTTCGGTGACTTTAACTTCCCTTCCATTAACTGGTCAAACCCCGCCTCAACCCTATCCAAAAACAATGCTGAAAGCGATTTCGTAAACACATGCCTTAACTTTGGACTAACACAAGTAGTTTCACAGCCGACGCGGTCTGGCATAAATTCATCCAATACGTTAGACCTGATACTTACAACTCAATCTGACAAGCTTTCCCCAATCACATACTTGCCTGGTCTTAGCGATCATTCTGTTGTTCATGGTTCCTTATACTGTAAATTACTGCATCCATCGAAAATAACAAAAACAATAACACTTTATGAGAAAGGCAATTATTCTGCAATTAACACAGCACTCGAAGAATTTTCCATCTGGCTTCTTCGTGACTTTTCGATACGCTCCGTAGAAACTAACTGGTTGCTGTTCAAGACTAAAATACGTGACCTGGTACTAACATACATACCCACTATCACTGTAACAGAAAAACAGTCATCACCATGGTTCAATCATGCGCTCAAACGCCTCAATAATAAAAAGAAAAGACTTTTCCGCTCTGCTAAACGAACTAACACGCAGTGCACCTGGCAAAAGTATTACGCTGCAGAAAAGGAATTCGAATCACAAGCTAACAAAACAAAGCGCCATTTTTATTCTGAAATTCTTCCGAACATGATAAAAACTAATCCTAAAAAATTCTGGAATACGATTAACCCAAAGCGCTCTCAGCCATTAAAACTGTACGACAGCCAGAATTGTCCGATTCCAGACAGTCAAGCAGCCGAAGAACTTAACACCGCATTTTGCTCTGTTTTCACAAAAGAACCTGATCATAATTTACCAGATTTTCCCCAGTGCCACCATTCATTCATGTCCGACATCACTTTTAATGCCTCCGGTATAGCCAAAATAATTGAATCACTAAAGCTAACATCCTCATCCGGAATTGATGGTATCAACACTAAAGTACTAAAGAGCACAAAAACTGTTGTAAGTGTGATCCTATGCAATATTTTTCAGCAGTCATTGTCATCAGGAGTGGTGCCAGAAGACTGGAAAGTGGGCAAAATAGTTCCAGTCCCGAAAAAAGGTCCTTCACATTTATGTTCCAGTTATCGTCCCATTTCACTAACAAGTGTTTGTTCCAAGGTAATGGAACACGTCCTCTACTCTCACATAGTAAAATTTTTAATATCTGTTAATTTTTTCAATCCTAGACAACATGGCTTTCGCAAGGGCCTCTCATGTGATACACAATTAGCTTCATTCATAAATGACATAAGCTCTAACCTAGACCTGAACATACCTGTAGACGCGCTGTTCTTAGATTTCGAAAAGGCCTTCGATAAAGTTCCCCATCAGAGACTACTACTTAAACTCTCAAGATTGTGCATTAACCCCCTTGTATTAGATTGGATTTCTAATTTCCTTACGAACCGAAAGCAATTTGTGTACGCTAACAACTGCTCCTCGTCTTTTTCTCCAGTCCTCTCCGGAGTCACCCAAGGTACAGTACTCGGACCATTGCTGTTTCTAATTTATATTAATGACCTGCCTAGTAACATATCCTCTAACATCCGCCTTTTCGCAGACGACTGCGTACTTTACCGCCCCATCCACACCACCTCTGACTCTAGAATTTTACAGGATGACCTTAAACGAATTGAAACTTGGTGCGACAAATGGTTAATGTGCCTAAACACTAACAAAACGTCTTTGCTTTCCTTTCACCGTCGGAAAAACTATCAGGCATCAAGTTACACCATTTGTGGCTCGGTAATCTTATCTGTCCACTCTTACAAATACCTTGGCGTCACCCTTTCAGATACACTAACCTGGTCAGAGCATATAATGAAAGTTACTAACGAAGCCAATCGCACTCTTGGTTGCCTCCGTCGAAACTTGCGCCTAGCCTCTGCATCCGTGAAAACACTTACTTATCTTACATTTATCAGACCTAAAATAGAATACGCATGCTCAGTCTGGGATCCCCATCAAGCTAATCTTTCTAACACCCTCGAAGCTCTACAAAATCGCGCTGCCAGGTTTATTTTCTCAGACTACTCCTATCATTCCAGTGTCACTGCACTCAAATCACGGGCTAATCTTACTAATCTTGAAAAGCGACGCTGCATCTTCAGGCTGTGCCTTTTTCACAAATTCTACCATACGCCACTTAATGTTTCAGCAATCTTACCACTTCATCGACAGTCAAGCCGCACCAGCCATCCTAAAGCCGTCTATCCGCCCCCAGCACAGACCACAGCACATCTTCGTTCGTTTTTTGTTCAGACCGCTCGGGACTGGAACAAACTGCCTGTCGACGCTGTGCGCCACTCCGACCCACATTCCTTCAAGACTGCCATCGAACCACTCTTCACTTGAACATTATGCCCATCCCTCATGTAATACCCCACACCAAGGGGCATTTGAGGTACTAATAATAAATAAATAAATAAATAAATAAATATACACCAGTGCGGCTTTAAAAATACATGTTCCACAACTGATCACGTCGTTCGCTTTCAGAACACAGTTCGGGAAGCGTTCATCCACAACCAACACTGCATCGGGGTCTTCTTCGACCTGGAGAAGGCTTACGATACCACGTGGAGGTTCGGTATCCTCCGTGACCTAGCGGACCTAGGTATCCGCGGCAGGATGCTGGGCTGTTTGAGCGACTTCCTAAGCAACCGTACATTCAGAGTCCAACTAGACGCAACCTTCTCCAACACTTTTAATCAAGAAACTGGCGTACCCCAGGGGTGCATCCTCAGCACGACCTTATTCCCGATCAAAATGAACTGCATAGGAAAAGTAATCCCAAAATCCATAATGTACTCAGTTTACGTAGACGACCTCCAAATAGCATGCACGTCTTCCAGCATACCTACCTGTGAGCGACAGATACAAATAACAATAAATAAACTGGCTACCAGGGCAGATAGAAACTGATTTAGATTTCCCCTCAGAAAACAGTAGCGGTTCTGTTCTCTTTGAGACGAGTCCTACAGGATGACCCCACACTATATCTAAACCAAACCCCACTACCTGTCAAACAAGAGCATAAATTTCTAGGGATAACTTTCGATAAAAAGCTCACTTTCTGGCCACATACAAACAGCTTAAAGAAAAAAGCTTCCCAAGACCTGAATGTGCTGAAATTACTGTCAAGAAAACGCTTGGGGTCTGCTATGGCATGCCTGTTACATAGATATCGTTCTCTGGTTCGCTCTAAGTTAGACTGTGGTTGTATAGTATATGGCTCAGCAACACCGTCCTACATAAAACCACTGGATCCTGTCCTCAATCTTGGTTTAAGGTTGTCTTCTGGTGCTTACAGAACTTCCCCAATAGCAAGTCTGTATGTGGAAACTAATGAACCTCCCTTAGAAGATCGAAGAACTGCACTAACTTGCACATACATCCTCAAAATCCTTTCTCAGCCCAAACATCTCTGTTCCCAATTGTCACGAAATGCTCATCCTGAATACTCTTCAACAACAAGCCTCACGCGATTAAGCCGTTGCTCTTGCGCTTCGAAGAAAAATGCCAAGCTCTGAACATGCTAAATGAAATTAAAAATATTGCCCCAAGACACGAAGCGCTACCACCATGGTACACTCTCCCCACAGTGTGTGACGTCACACTAACACGCCTCAGGAAAACCTGTACGCCACACGACCACATAATACAAGAACCTAGCACTAGAAGATAAATACAGAAATTATACTGCAGTTTATACTGATGGGCCAAAAACTCATGCCCATGTAAAAAGCGCAGTAATACAAGGAAAAAATAAAAATACACTACGACTGCCCTCATGTTCTACAGTTTTCACCGCTGCGTGTTGTGCCATTTGTGTTGCGGTACAGAAAATAACAAACGAAAACATCAAAAACAGCATCATTTATACAGATTCACTGAGCGTCCTAACAGCATTAAACTCCAAAAATGCCACGGAGCCACTGATAGGAAGCATCATACACAATATAGTAAAGGTCACAGCACAAAAACATGTTATAAAATTCTGCTGGGTTCCCAGTCACGTTGGCATTAGGAACAATGAAAGAGCCGACTTGTGTGCTGCACAGACCAGAACCATGGAAATAAAACATTTGAATTTGCCTCCTAGGGATTACTTGAAGTCAGTACATAGCAAACTAAGAGCCAAGTGGCAAGATTGTAGGGAAAATGAAGGAAACAACAAGCTGCATGCCATAAAGCCCATTTTAAAACAATGGAAATCATGCCGTCATAAACGGCGTTTTATCGAAGTAATTTTATGTCGTTTACGGATAGGTCACACACACATCACCCATTACCTCTTATTAACAAAAACAGACAAACCTGTGCGTGAAATGTGTGGTGAGGAGCTCACAGTAAATCCCATTTGAATTTCTTGTTCGAATCTCGAAGAATTCGCAAAATTTTTTTTACGGTATTTTACGATGAACACATTCCATTTTATCCCGCATTGCTTTTAGGCGAGCAAACACTTGTCGAGTTTTCACTTGTTTGTAAGTCTTTAAAGAAAGCCAATGTTTTAAATCTATTATAATGTAGCCTCTATGCACTTAAAACAACATCATCTAACCTTGTGTTTGGCGCATGATAGCCATAGTTGAATTATGCGCCTTAAAACCCCATATAACTAACTAACTACTTATTTCCAGATGTTGATTTCGGGAAAGGGCCAAGCAAGTCCATGGAGATCTGCTGAAAGGGCCTTTAGGGGGGTTCAATGGGGTACAGAAATCCTGCTGGTCGGGTAAAATCTGCTCCAGTATCGACCTTAGACTGGACGGGACTTCCATCAACAAATGCTGTTATGAACCAAGGTTCCTGATCATCGATATTGTTGACATCCCCAAGGAATACTTCCTCTGTATTAGCGGTGCCTTTCTTTGCAGTGGTATCTCCTCGTGCAGGCCGTCTCGATGACTGCTGGCGTGCAGACAAACACACTGTTGCAAAGTGACTGGTTTTTCCACAGTAACTGCACACTTTCCTCGATGCCGGGCACTGTTTCTTGAAGTGCTGTTGCGCACTGCCGCACCATTTGCACACGTTTTGGCCGGTTTCCTGTCCGCCTGAAGACTTGGCTGCTTTCCGTGGCCCGTATTTGTACCTTGGTCAACCTTTCGGGAATCGCAGCTCCTCAACTACAGCGTTTTGTTCAGCCGTCTCGCGCAACTAGTTCTGCTGCCTTTTCACAACCTCTGAGTTTCGCGCCATTTTTGTCGCAGACTTTAAAGTAAGCTTGGGATCGAGTTGCATCCTCTCGCTAAGTCCAACGTCCAAAAGTCTCACTACGAGGCGGTCACGAATGAGCTCATCCTTGAGTTCGCCGTATTCGCACGTCTCGGCAAGTTTGTGTAAGTCTGTAATGAACGCCTCGAATGACTCACTGCTTTGCTGAACCCGACGGTTGAACCTTGCCCTCTCGTAAATTATGTTCGTGCAGGGTATGAAATGCTCCTCAAACTTGCATTTAACAGTAGCATAGTTCGCCATTTGAGCGCCTGTCATCTTCAGCCACGCTAGAATATCTTCAGCTTCCTTCCCCATCGCGTTCAAGAAGGTGTATACTTGCGTTGTTTCGTCACGCAGGTGCAGTGAAGATACGAGTCGGTAGCGTACCCACCTTGAAATCCAGCGTTTCCAGTCCGCTGGTTCGTGGAAGTCCAGCTTTTCGGGAAGCTCGATGGCAAAGGGATTTAAGAAGTTCCCGCCATTTTCATGCTGCGCTGCGGCGGCCTTTTGTGTGGCGTCTTCTCTCTCGACAGGCATGCTGGAGGCTGATTGATGCGTGGTCGCTCACCACTCGGTCGTCCTCCGTGTTCACTTCACCGTTTACACACCGCTGCAACCATGTCGCGTTACCAAGGGAATGACGACCCTTGTTAACAGCATACACACATTTATTGCACTGCCGTACCTCCAACCAGGGCGCCAGCCACCGGGCAACTGCCCGCGCTCGTTTCCCGCCACTCCGTGCGTTCACCCCAGTCCCCACACAGGGTGGTGGCGCCATCTCTCGCGCCCGCACTCAACCACTATACACGACACTTCCCATTTAAATGGCACGTCTGCCTTTGTCAGGTGGGTCAGTGGCTCGGCGATGCGCGAAAATTTCGTCACAAATCGTCGGTAGTATGCTCACAGTCCGAAGAATCTGCGCAGAGCTTTCTTATCGGCCGGTGGCGGAAACATTGCGATGGCAGCTGTTTTCTGCGGGTCTGGGCGTACTCCCTCCATGCTAACAATGTGGCCTAGAAAAAGCAGCGTTTCATGGACAAAGTGGCATTTCTCTGCTTTCAAAGTTAGGCCGGACGATTTGATTGCGTCTAGTACTGTTCGAAGCCTTTTTAGGTGCTCCTCAAAGTTCGAGGCGAAGACAACAACGTCTTCTAAATATAGCGGACAAATCTCCCACTTCAGGCCTGCAGCACTGCATCCATTATTCGCTGAAATGTCGCTGGAGCGGACCAGAGACCCAACGGCATCACCTTGAACTCGAAGAGGCCATCTGGAGTGACGAATGCGGTCTTCTCGTGATCTCTTTCATCGACCTCAATTTGCCAGTAGCCGCTATTGAGGTCCATCGGATATTTCGTCGAGGAAAGCAATCGCCGTTTCTCTGTTAATGTGCCGGTATTCTTCGCTGAAGTTAGTCAGGAGTACTTCGGCTTGCCCTTTGCGGAATTGTGCGATGCCTCTTGCGATGCCGATTCCTCAGTCGAGAAGCAACTGCATGTTCCCCTCGATAATGGCTTCAGTGTTATTCGCTCCCGTGGCGCCTACGGTGACGATGACGCTTGAGCGGGGCGACACACTCACTTCTTCTTCCAGGACACTAAGTGCAACGTGATGTTCCGGAGTCCTCATCGACGGGATGACGTCGTCCGTGGAAAGTGTGATCAGCTTGGATCGCAGATCAGCTTGGATGATTGCCTGTAGTTCATTAAGGAAATCCATGCCCAAGATCACTTCGCGGAAACATTGCAGTAGCACTACGAAGGTTGCGCGATAGGTATGTCCCTTGAGAGTCACTCGCGCCGAGCATCGACCTGATGGCGTAATGAGGTGGCCCCCTGCGTTGCGAACTTGCGGGCCGTCCCAAGCTGTCGTTACTTTCCTCAGCTGCGCAGCGAATGGTCCATCCATCACCGAATAATCAGCTCCTGTGCCGAGGAGAGCGGTAACTTTCCGGCCGTCGATGACGACTTCTAAGTCGGATGTCCTGGCTCTGGCGTTGCACGTCGTGTTCGGCGTCGGGTTGCGGCTTCGTCGGGTACGTATGTGAATTGTGGGTGAGCGTGTGGTCGAAGCTTTTCCTGATGACGGCGTCGTTTTGAAGGTGGTTCGCGTCGTGGTCGAGGTTGTCATTGTATGCGGCGTCGGCGTAGTGGGTGCGACGTCTTTATACGGCGTGGTCGCTGGAGGATCTTCGTCGTTTCCTCGGCAAGCAACCTGACCTCCACAGGCTGTTTTGTTTAGTTTCCCCTACGGGGGCTAGGGGACCTTCCTAGGACAGCCGTGGCTTAGCTGGGGCCCGGTGATGCAAAACGCGCGGTGTACGGTGAAGGCGAGCGGGAAAGACGGGTTTACGACACGTACTCCCCTCCGGGAGTTAGACCGGGACATCCGTTAGCACCTCCACCAGATGTCACGTAGTGGTGACTCCAGTCGGGCGAACACGAAAACAGCGAGAATATCTTCCAAACGGAACTCTTTATTTGGGCTGACTTTCGCCCGCAAGGAACTGAACCACTCGGCGGCGGCGTAGCAACAAGCGTGCTCGGCGGTCGTCGAACAGTATCCTTGCCGCTGTCGGCCGTGCTGGAAAGGTACTAGAGACATTGTGGCGCAAAGTAGAATCAGCTCGGCCTGGATGCGATCAGTCGAGATACATCTAGGCGCGTCTTGCGTCACAAACGAAGCGATAAAGCGGCGTGCCGGCAGCCTTGAAGCATGAACAAACAAACACTACAAACAAATGCTACAAAGATTCGCGGCAATATACATTGTGCTACGTCCCTACGTTGTGCTACGTTGCGCATATCGTTCGCTACACACGCGCTATGCTACACGTTTGCACACACCCACGCACCACGCACGAACGCAAGCAGGAGCCCCGAAAGCGCACGTAGCGGGCGTCTGCATATCTGCGTGGCGCCATATGGCCGATTGACCGAATATCGCACTGGCAACATGCGCTGAATTTTGAGAAAACTCTATTTGCAAAATCGGTGATCAAGAATGCAAGAGAAGTATTGTTCTTTATGGCAACCTTGAATGAGGAATAAGTGAGCGCGCTGTCTGCCCCATGGACCAAGTAAAATTATAGTAACAGAACTCTGAAAATCAAAGAGTGACGGAAAACGAGGAGACAGTTTCCTACACTCCAGAAATGCGATCAGTTGGTATATTTTGTTTTTGTCCGATGCTCTTCTCTTGTGGCCGTGAGTATTGTTCAAGCGAGTATTAATACAGGCATGCATTTCGATGCTACACCTTCGACTTGACTCAAGAAGCCACCCGAAGAAAAATTCCATGTGGGATAATTTGAAGTTCCACCGTGTTTCTAACCTTTAAGGGGCAACCATAAAAGTGTGTGGCTTTGTACACAGCTCGACTATCGCCATAAATCACCAGTGCATGTCTCTAGAAGGAATTTTAACTTGCAAAAGTTAGCACTGTGGTGAGCTGCGAGAAGCGACTCCTTCATGGCAGAACAGCAAGACGAAAAGACTAGAAACTGAGGCAAGAGACATGGACACTACATGGATGGCCTAGGGTACACAGTAAGGCGGAGTTTGCGACAGGAATGGGAACAGAGGTGGAAGAAGCCGTCCGAAGAGGCGCACTTTCGCCTGGCGCAATGACAAGGCGACAGCGGGCCGGGGCATTTGTCGCGGCAAAGAGGCGCCGAGATCCCCTTCGCAAACAGCGACCGAGAACTGAAAAGCGACGTTCATTTCATGCAGCAGCGTTTTCAGCATGTAGTCTAGTCAAGTCATCACCACACGCCGTCGAACACTTGGCCATAGAAGCCAGAACAATAAACGAGGTTTCCCTTGAAGACTTCACGCGTAAGGCGCCCTTGGCGACAGCCCGAAATGGAAGAAGGAACGAGAAAAATTGATAAAGCTTTCTGTAGTGACAACGGTCGACATCTATACATTGCTACAAAACACGGCACACTACGCATGCATTACTGCAATGTGGTATTCCAGATTTAGCACGGATTGGAACAGTTTAACGCGAGAGCATTATACTCCTGCCACAATGGCTCATTTAGTGCCACTTTCGACAAGTGGCATTCGCTTAAAGTGTCATTTGCGCACTGGCACACCATGAGCTTTAGTGACACTCGCTTCAGAACGTACTTTCCTCGTAGTGGGTTTGGTAGGCTAACTCCTCTAGGTCCGCCAAGGCGAGTGCGTAGCCTGAACAGCAGTTCTCCGATATTCAAAAATTTTGTTTTGGGAATTAAAACCTGCGTTTTATTTCCTTGATAGCGCATTTTAATGAAAGCATGTTTTAATTCGTATGCAAATGAAAGTAATGCGTGCACTTGAACAGCTACTCCCGCTTTGCAGATGACGACCCCCTTTCGCGATGGGTCTAATGAGTCCACAGGGTGTGTGTACTGAATTTCGGCGATTGTGGAGAGCGAATTCTCAAGTTTCAGCGAACCCAAATGGACAGCGAGTGTAGTTTTGCTAAAAGTGATCTGAAATCGACTGTCGCTTACTTTACAGGACGCGCATGCGCAGACCGGCAAGCGCCGGTGGGACTCAGACTGCCGCTCAGAGTTTTGGGCAGCTGGCAACAATCGCTGCCGCCGCTTCTGGGTGAAAAATAAGGCCGCTTCAATGAATGGTCACCGAATATGTTTCTGCGTAAACTGATTCAAAACGAGCTACTCTTCTTATCGGAGAAAGCAGAAACGATTACCGAGAAGCGCCGACCCTACGCCATATCAGCAACCAGGCTACAGAGTATTTCCCAGGCGCGCAGTCACATCGGCGCTTCCTACAGAGTTGTCGATCTTAGTAAATAAGCAAGAGTACAACCGGTACAACAGTGAGATTAATTAAGATAAGTGATGCGCAGCTCGTGTATTATGTCATGCAAACGAGCACTAGCAGTGTGTACACAGCGACGTAAACAAGAGCAAAGGAGCCCAGTCGTCCTCACCTGTGCATTTCTGGGGAAATTTCGCGCTTATACAGTTAATGTTCAGTCATGTACTATGGTCTTCAAGCACTCATTTAGCGTGTGCACAAACTATTTGCTAAAGAGAAGCAAAAAAGCGAACAACACACATGAAAATATTGCATCTCCGAATGATTGTCTTTGGCTTCGTCAGTGACGAGCCGCATTGGACTACTTCATTTGAGGCCTGTTTTGTAGGCTTTTTTTTGTTCTCAATCTACTTCTCTTTCCGTTAAATCCTTTCTCCTTGTGACCTTGCTTGGCTTAGCCGTTTTAATTGTATATGCACTCAAGTTGTTTCCGTAGGGAGTTTTAATATAACCTCCTTTCCATAGGGCGAGTGGATGGTATTTATGATTGTTCTCTCCAGCCTCACTTTACTACAATTGTGTATGCAGTTTTGCAACTTTTGTGCGTTCAGTGAATTTGTTTTGTCTTTTCTTTCTGCCTGATAACAAGCTAATTCCATGTGCTCTATTCACTCTGCAAGAGAGAGATTTCATTGATCAGGGCGTATTGTGTACTGTGTTTTCTGTTTTTAATACGCAATACCACTGTACCGCTGTCTAGTGCTTGGGGCATGCGCCTTTGTCAAGCTGTCATTTAGGACAACTTTTACTGTCGGCCTCCACGGTTCTGCACCGTGTTAGACACGAATAAAGGCGTTGTTATTATTAAAATCAACATCCACAAAACCAGAGCACTACGGTGTTGCTGTGGGGGGAGGGCCAAGGGGGGGGGGGGCGAAGCGATGGCGACGGCTGTAGGTCAGTGCGGGTAGTGCGGGCTGTGTTCGAGCTTTGGAGGCATCCCAATATCTCGAATGAATTCGGGCAGCTCCGTGGACTATAATGTATCTCAGCCGAATGCTGTAAAAAAATTTGTCTAGCAGCACAATGCGGCAGTCGAGTCGATTGACATTCAGTTAGAAGGCATTCCAAACCCCGGTGTAGCAGGGGTATTACTTGTAACGGATCGTGACACTTTTCGTCGTGAACATGTAGTCAGATGTGGAAATAAATCTGAAAATTGACTCGGAGTAACTACACTTGTGAAAAAATTGTATTTTATAGGTAATAACACAAAAAAAACTTCTCGAAGCTACTGCAACATCTCTCGCCACTGCCATCATTGCCAAATAACACTCCTTTTTGCCGTGTGACAGCGCGCAGCAAAAGCTTGGTTTGGTTTTATGGGGTTTAACGTCCCAACGCGACTAAGGCTATGAGAGACGCCGTAGTGGAGGGCTCCGGAAATTTCGACCACCTGGGGTTCTTTAACGTGCACTCACATCGCACAGTACACGGGCTCTAAATTTCTCCTCCAAAGAAATTCAGCCGCCGCGACCGGGATCGAACCCGCGTCTTTCGGGTCAGCAGCCGAACACCATAACCACTGAGCCACCGTGGCGGCTCGCGCACCAAAAGTGTCCTTCGTTCAAGAGAAGTGCCCTTCGTGAAAGTGTCACGAAACCCTCCTGTGTGACAAGGCTCGTTATGCGGAAACCCCGACGTAGCCAGTAAGCCATGGCAGGCCAGAACTACCTAGACTGGAAGGCACGCGTGGCAGAGACGCCGCACGCGAGTGACGTCATCATCATCAATGCGACTCTCCCCTTCCGAGAAGGGAAAGACGACTTCCGTGATGAACGGAAACAGATTTCGGCGCCCCACTGCATGCCTCGCGTTGGTATACAACCCTCACCTGTATAACAAAGAATAGGCTCAGGCACTGGGCGATATGCCACTGTGCCGTATGACGGTGCGGGCAGGGCACTTTTTTCTTATTTCTTTTTTAAGCCCAAGAGAGAGAGAGAGAGAGAGAGAGAAGGCAGGGATGTTAACCAGAAAGGATTCCGGTTGGCTACCCTGCACAGGGGAAGGGAATGAGGGGAAATAAAGAGGAAAGAGAGAAGTAACGGGAAATAATCACAGTCTGTCAATTAAGGCAGTCGCTCTCAAAAAGCGAAAGAGTGCCTTGTAAGCCTTGATGGCAGTTGACTGTTGTGGCCACGGTCCGAGGATCTTGGCCTCTGTGAAAGGGCGAGGGTCCAGGCGGTCCAAAGCACATCGCAGCTTATGTCTTTCGGCTACAAAGGCAGGGCACTCAAACAAGATATGGGTGATTGTCTCATCACAGGCGCAGTTCACACAAGAAGGGCTGTCGGCCATCGCGATCCGGAAAGCATACTTATTCGTGAAGGCAACACCGAGCCATAGACGACACAGTAGTGTTGCTTCACGACGCGCTACATTACACGGAAGACGGAGGCGCAGTCCAGGGTCCAAAGTCCTGAGGCGACGGTTGCACAACTCACCAGAGTTCCACGCCGAAAGTGTGAGCTCCAGCCTCAAAGAACGAAGCCCACACGCTGCGTCAGCTCTCGTAACGGGGATATTAACGGGGATTCCATCATTGTGGGCAGAACGGGCAGCTTCGTCAGCCCGGTGATTGCCATGAATGCCGCAGTGGCCCGGCAGCCACTGGTAAATTATGTTATGTCCTTTCAATGTGGCGTCATGGTAGAGCTTGCGGATTTCGGCAACGAGTTGCTCGTGTGACCCACGGCGTAGTGCAGTTTGCAGGCCTTGAAGGGCTGCTTTAGAGTCGGTGAAAACTGTCCAGTCATCTGCAGATTCCTGACTAATGAACTGAACTGCAGCCCGTAATGCAGCTAGTTCTGCACCAGTTGAAGAGGTGAGATAGGTAGTCCTCACCTTCATTAAAATAGACCTGGCCTGTATCACCACAGACCCAGCAGAGCTTGTTGAAGTCACTGAGCCATCTGTGTAGACATGTATGCGGTGTTTATGGTTAAAATGCAAATGATGCAGTGTCAGTTGCTTGAGAGCAGGCAATGATAAATCAGATTTCTTATTAATTCCAGGAATAGATAGGTGCACCCGGGGTTCATGGAGACTCCATACGGGTGAGCATGATCTTGATGGGTGGGCGAACTGCGAAGGAAGATAGGCACGGTGAGCTTGAATTACATTTGCAAATGCAGTATGTGGTCTGAGTACGGGAAGAGCTGCAAGATGATGACTCGGAACTCGCGTGAGGTGCCGAATGTGTGTTCTCATGGTTTCAACAGCAATGTATGAAGTAACAGGATGCTCCCCAGCGACAAGAATAGTGGCTGCCGTTGAGGCACATTTAGGTAGCCCAAGGCAGATTCGTAGAGCTTGCGCTTGAACACTTTGAAGTGTCTGAAGGTTTGTCTTTCTGATATTGTTTAAAATGGGAAAGCTATACCGCATGTATCCCAGGAACAGCGAACGGTACAATTGAAGCATCGAGCGTACAGATGCACCCCAGGACTTTCCCCCGAGGAAGGAGAGAATATGAACAATCGCTGTCAGTTTCTTTCGCATGTCGTAAAGATGGGGCCTCCACGAGAGGTTCCTATCGATAACAACGCCAAGGAAGCGATGGTTTTTCTCATAGGGAATGGCGTTGCCATTAATATATATGGGGTAACTTGTCATTTTTTTTCGCGTGAACGCCACGAGGGAACATTTCTCGGTTGAAATATTTAGGCCCTGCTGACGAAGGTATAACGTCAGTATCGTTGCCGCCTTTTGTAGTCTCGCACGAACTTGGGGACGGGTCACGCTTGATGCCCAAATACAGATATCATCGGCGTATATTGAGATCTGGACTGATTGTGGCAATGAGTCAACCAGGCCGACGAGAGCTATGTTGAAAAGAGTTGGGCTCAGCACTCCACCCTGCGGGACTCCGCGCGAATTTAGATGCGAAGAGGTTGGTCCGTCTTCAGTCTGGACAAAACACGACCTCCCTGACAAATAGCTGCGTATCCAGCTGAACATGCGGCCTCCAATCTGAGCAGCTTCTAATGCGTCCAAAATGGCCTGATGCGTTACGTTGTCGTAGGCGCCCTTGATGTCCAAGAATAGTGCCGCAGTCAATCTTTTCAAGTTTTTTTGGTGCTGGACGGACAATACAAGGTCAACCACATTGTCAATGGAAGAGCGGCCACGTCGAAACCCAGACATAAATGCAGGGTAAATTTGGTATCGCTCCAGGTACCATTCCACGCGTGTTAACAGCATTCTTTCCATGACTTTCCCGACACTGCTGGAGAGTGCAATTGGTCGGTATGCTGAAATGTCGAGTGGTGATTTTCCCGGTTTAAGGAGTGGTACGAGACGACTGGTCTTCCATGCATTAGGAACTATGCCCTCGCACCATGACTTGTTGTATGTGTCCAGAAGAACCCGTCGAGCCTCTTGGCCAAGGTTGGCGAGCGCGGAGTATGTCACACCATCGGGCCACGGCGATGACGACCTTCTGCAACAAGCCAGCGCAGCGTCAAGTTCCTCCATGGAGAACAAGTTATCCATTCGTGAATCCCGCGAGGGTGGAACATCACTGCAGTGCAGCGTTGTGGATGGGTTCGGTTGGCCTGTTATCCTTGCGCAAAATTCTTCGGCTACCGCGACCTCGCTGCGTCTTTGGTGGAGCGCGAGGGATTTAAACGGGTGGCGCTGTTGAGGGGACGTACGAAGGCCACGGATCACATTCCAAACGCGTGACAAAGGATTTCGTGGGTCAAGTGTCTCGCAAAATGTTCTCCAACGTTGTGTCTGCAGGGCTTGAATTCTGCGCTGGATTTTCTTCTGCAGGCGTCTTGCATCTCTGAGGTCTAAGCGCGACTTTGTGCGTCGGTATCTGCGCTCTGCCCTGCGCCGTAGTGCCCGCAGTTGTTGTAATTCAATATCAAAGTCGGTGTACTTTGCGACGGGGTTGTAGCAACACGTTGCGCTCTCCATGACCTCCTTAATTTTTTGTTCAAGACCTGTCGAGAATCCTTCCATGCATGCATCCTCCATACGCGCTTTAAAAACTGTCCAATCAATGCGCTGCATACGTGTGGCAGAACGGGACGTGCAATGGCCGGTAAAAATCAGGTAGGTTGGGATGTGGTCACTGCCATGGGTTTCTACATCCAAAAACCATTGGACGTTGTTGGTTAGGCATCGCGAAACGAAAGTCAAATCTAGGCAGCTGCTATAGGTCACCCCTCGAATATACGTCGGGGTTCCGTCATTTAGGCACTGGAGGCCGTGGTCAGAGGCGAAGGAGACGAGTTTCCTTCCACTAAGGCTCATCCTAACGCCTCCCCACATGGTGTGGTGAGCATTGAAGTCACCTATAATCACCCATGGACCGGAGGTGGCTTGCATCAAATCACTCAACCTTTTTTCGTCAAAGCGGCTTGACGGCGCCATGTACACAGCCAAAAGCGTAAACGTGAGGTCACGGCTCTTCACTGTGAGGCAAACATACTGGTTGTCATTGTGTGGGGGAACCGAATGATGCACATATGTAAGTTCACGTCGAATGTAGACGATGACTTTGCTGGTTCTGTTGCGCGTGGGGGAAGTAAAAGCTTCATAACCGGATAATCGCAAAATGTTGGGTAGATTCGGTTCACAGATAACAAGAATGGGGAAGCGGTTTTCATAAACATAATTTCGAATATCTGAAATCCGGGACTGGAGCCCGCGGGCATTCCACTCAAAAATAAAAGCTTGCTTGACTTTCTTCGTAAAAGATTGTTCCGGGGGAGCCATGGTGCCTTCTAATGAAGAGCTGCAAGAACTGGCTGTAGCGCGTCCAGTACTTGCAGTGCGTTGTGTGCTGCTGGCGTGCGCAAGCCGGACAGCAGAGCACGCATAACATTCACCAGTGACGTTAGCATTGCAATCACTTGTGTATCTTGGCCGTTGTCGGAATCGTGCCTTTTGCCCGGATCAGTTGTAGGTGTTGCAGACATGGGGTGCGGCAACGTACCGGACGAAGTGTGTGCTCTAGGCTTTGGTAGTGGTGGCCACGTTGTGTCAGAGGCAGCAGGGCGTGTTTCACGAGTCGCCAGGCTTTCCTGATTTGTTGTCGGTGGAGGCAGACAAGCTGCACTGCCGCTTGGGGTCTTCTCTTCGAAGGTATTTGTGTCATTAGACGACCTTCGGCGGCGGCGCGAACGACGTCGTCGCACCTTTGCAGCGGCTTCTCTGTGGGTGGAATGATCACGCACCATTTGCTTCAGTACCGCCCTCTCTGTCTTTAGGCGAGGGCAGTCCTTCGAGGAAGAAGCGTGAGGGCCACGACAATTGGCGCACTTCAAGGCAGTCGCGCGGCAACTGTCGCCGCTGTGGGGCTCAGAGCATTTTGGGCACACAATGGTGTTTTGACAGACCCCGCTCACATGACCAATCTTCATACATTTCCGGCACTGTAGCGGCTTAGGTACGAATGCACGGACTGGGTGACGAAAGTGCCCCACCTTCACGTAGGATGGAATGCAGTCACCCTTGAAAGCCTCGGCGAGATACGCTAGGAAATACGATGCCCCACTGTCGTATTCGTGCAAACGTGGCTAGATATGACACAAAAGAGAAGTCCCGGCCCCGCCGACATTTCGCGTTCAGCTTTCGGTGACTGAGGTTGCGGTGCTATGGAGCCTTCATCGTCCAAGTTCAATCGCTCGCATCTACATCGACAGGCAAGACAGGAAAGCGTGGCCGAAGGCGGCAGTTCACTGCCGATGAAATACGTGGCGAACCTAAAGCAGCGAAACGTGCTAAGCGAGCTGCTGCAACGACAGAACATTCAGCGCCCAAGCCACCAAAAACAACTCAGCAAAAAGCAATGCCCTGGCAGTTACTAATCATAAGAATTGCTCAGATGCCCCCATAATTTTTTCTCTGCGTTTATATTTCGTATTTTTTTGGTATACCCCTCATTTGCGGAACAGAGTAAGGACACATGGTTTGCTCTTCAGGACGCGAGGATTGTTATCCATTAAATGTCTTTCCAGTGGGGCACTCGGCTATGCATTTTTCTAGCTTGATTTGTGGGCATCTTTTTCATCAGATAAATATTCCTCGTTGCTCCAAATAGAAAAGATGAAGACCTAATGGACGAAATCCCTTTGGGAAGTGCCTGACGACTTGCACTGGTGTAACAAAAAGCTGAAAAATAGAAGCAGGGTAAGAATTACGCTTGGAGCTTCTTTAGGGAGCGCACGGAGCTACCGGTCATCTAGATTGCACCGACCCCAAAGGTACCCGAGAACATGACCAAAATTTCAGTCGATGTTTTACACTGTTGCAATCCACTTCTTAGCTAACCCAGAACATTAACATTGGACGGCATTCCGGGACTTGCCTCATGCTCCGCGGAGCTCGCAGAAACGAAATAGAGAACAAGTGAGTGAATGGTATGGCTCACAACAACACAAGGCGTCGCCACGCCCCTTCAAGAGCGCCTCCCTCCCGCAACCAGTCGCCCCGCACCACATAATAATTGTGTCCAAGAATGCCCAACACCCGTTCCTTCCTTTCTCACGTGCATCCAGAGCCGTATCTTTGTGCTGCGCCTTTCAATACCTGCTGAAGTAGAAACCAAAAAAAGAAAACGCCCACTTTCAATACACCTCACCCTGCATACGTCACCGGCGCACGTGTCTCTGGTGTAACGGGCAAATCATGTGTCTTCTGACCGGGAGGGGCATGCGGATGCTACTCATACCCTATTCTTACCAAGGCGTCTCTAATCGGGAGAAGAAAGACGGCGGGAACATGATTGACTCATGCAAAACCAGTTTAGAAGCAAAAGTGGGCGATTTTTCAAACAAGGACTTGTCCCTTTGACGATATGCTCTTTGACCAGGAGAGATCTTTTTTTTATTGCCTATCCTAACATATCTTTCCAGTTTTCATTATTTTAATATTCGGAACATAGTATTTGTATTGGTTTCATGGTTTTGTTTATGGGGTTAAACGTACCCAAGCGGTTAAGGCTATGAGAGACGCCGTAGTGGAGGCATCCGGAAATTTCGACCACCTGGGGTTATTTAACGTGCACTGACAGCGCACAATACACGGGCCGCTAGAATTTCTCCTCCAAAGAAATTCAACCGCCGCGGCCGGGATCGAACCTGCGTCTTTCGGGTCAACAGGCGAGCACCATAACCACTGCGCCACCGCGGCGGCTGTATCGGTTGGAGGAGCACTATTTAGTTGTTCCTTTTCTTCCATTTCGACATCCTTTGACCTGGTTTTCGCGATCACTTTTTGTTGCGAAAACACCACTGGAGCACAGCTCGGCGCGTCGCGTACGAGGGGGTACCCAGAAGAAACCGGACTAAATTTTTTGGTCGGCAAAGCTTCTGTGGTCCCCGTTTTGCCACTAGCAGCGCATAGAACGAACATTCCAGAGTCAGTAAACCGAGTGCCGTCGTTGAAGGAGGTCAGACTAGTTTAGGCAGAGTTTTAGAGTGACGACTGTTTTGTGCGAATGTCGTTTTTGCAATGGCTGATTTTCGTGAACAGCGTGCGGCGGTGAAATTCTTATTTTTGCTCGGAGAAAGTTGAAAGGAAACTCTTGAAATATTAAGAAAGACGTACAAGGACGATGCTGTGGGGAAAACTCAAGTGTTCCTGAATCGAATCCTGAATCAAAGCAACAGTCATGCCAATGGAAAACTTCAAATTCACCTCGCCTCAAAAAAGCTCGTCAGGTAAAACCAAACCTCAAAACAATGCTGATTTGTTTTTTCGACGTGAGAGGAGTCGTCTATTGAGAATTTGCTCCGCAGGGTCAGACAGTTAACGAAGCTTTCTACTAGGATGTTTTGGAAAGATTGGACAACAGTGTGCGGTAGAAGCGGCCTGATTTGTGGTGGTCGCGTGACTGGTTTTTCCATCAAGGCAATGCCCCTGCTCAGACAGCCCTGTCTCTACGACAATTTTGGACCAAAAATGGCATGACCCCTATTTCTCAACACTCACACTCTCCCGACCTTGTCCCGTCCTACTTTCTTTGTTTCCTATTTCTCAACCCTCACACTCTCCCGACCTTGCCCCGTCCTACTTTCTTTGTTTCCTAGAATGAAAAAATGGGTGAATGAAAAGCGTTTCGCTGATGTTGCTGAGGTGAAGAAAAAAAAAACGACGGAGGCACTGTCAAGCATCACAAAAGCTGAATTTAAACAATGTTTTGAAAAATGGAATGAAAGATTTGACTTGCGTATCATTGCAAGTGGGGAATACTTTGAAGGAGATTGAAGGTGTGTGCTTAAAATGCGAACAAATAAGTTCAAACAAAAATAAGTCCGGTTTCTTTTCGGTACCCCCTCGTATGCTAGTGGTGGTGCGGCTACCAAACTACCTTGAGTTACCGTTGCCCAGCAACCGCTTCAGCTGC
Organism: Amblyomma mixtum; assembly: GCF_055824585.1. Classification (NCBI taxonomy): domain Eukaryota; kingdom Metazoa; phylum Arthropoda; class Arachnida; order Ixodida; family Ixodidae; genus Amblyomma; species Amblyomma mixtum. Next base: position 119,629,423 of record NC_143019.1, on the reverse strand, counting down.
GCTCCAACCGGATGGATGGATGGATGGCAGCGCCCCCTTTGAAACGGGGCGGTGGCAATTGCCACCATGCGCAGCTTTTCTTTCTTTATTATTTTTTGCTTACTGTGTTGGCAATTCTCATTCAGAATCGCTATCATCTTTACCTACAGTTTCCTACAATTCTAACATTATGCCACATCTCTGCTTTTCAGCCACCAATCCTCCAATCGCTTTTTGCTAACTTCCACTGCAGATTTATTTACATGACCATCGTTATCTTTAAACCCTAGGGCCTCAGGAAGTGTGACTGCGCTTGCATCGACATCCGGATGGATACCATCACATTTGACTATGAGGTGTTCAATTGCTTCCACAGATCTACCATCTTCTTCGTTAAATTTCTTTTTGTAGCTGCGCGTTCCAAGACACCCTGATCTAGCTTCATAAAGTAGGGCACTGCCTCTTGAGTATCATTAAAAAAAGCCAAGGGATTCTGACACGCTTTTGTCAACAGCGACGTAGGGGGCTATATCGCTCGTGACACGCAGATACCCACGTGACAACATAATTAAACAAAAGGGCGCATAAAATCAACATAAACCTTTTGTAATATTCAATTAAAGCTTAAATAATCACCTATAATAGTACAACTGTTAGGTTTTGTTTTAAAATTTGGTCGAAATGTCTTTAAAGCGCATGAGTTAAGGCGAGGCGGTGGCCATGGCTTGCGGCGGAGTTCGCACCCATGAACTGTATAAAATGAATTGAAATTCGTCCAGACCGTCGGCTCGGAGGCACTTAGTTCGCCCACACGGAGATACTCGATGCCGAGCAAGCGTACGACAGCGTACCCCATGCCGTGCTTTTGCCCATGTTTTTACCTCCCTGTCGGACTCGGACCTGGGGCCTCCGGAGCATCTGCTGGTCGACATTGTACGTCTCTGTGAGGAAAACACGGTCGTCGCGCACTTCGGGTCCTCGATCGGCCCCATCGCAGTGAAGAAAGGTCTGCGCCAAGGGTGTCTGTCGTCGGTGAGCATCGAGCGAGAGCTGCTTAGGTCGCACATCGGTTTCCGCCTCAGCTGGCATGGTTGACGACCGCTGACTGCCGGGTAAAACCTTCGCGGACGATCCAGTACTGCCTGTGGAATACCCGCCAAGGATTTGCAATTTCTGCTGAGCGACTGCCAGAATGTGGTTACTCGTTTGAACCGACGGCTCAGCTCCAAGAAGACTGTGGTTGTCTGTTTGGCTGGAAGCAACACGGCGGATTGAGAATTAACCTTGGAAAATAAGACCTTCGCCCAGAGTTTATAGTTCCTATGTCTGGGAGTGGAGATGCTCGCTGGAAATCCGTTACGGCCTTCACAAGGCTACCGACAGGCTGCCCTTAACTTCCATGGCGCCGATTTGGTCAGGCGCTATGCTGAATGTGTGGGCAAGCAGACAAAACTGCGGAACACTTGGCTCTCTCCTGCCAAGGCCTTTCTAGTCCACCGCGGATGACAAATTCTACAGGCGTTTGGGTCTCCATTTCCCACCCAGCTAGAGGAACTGGATCGCGATCACAGCAGCAAACGTAATATTGGAGTCCCAGTGGAGACCATCGAGAAGCACCTTGCTGGCTGTTGGGTGCTGTGTGCCGACGATACTAGGAGCACTTCTAAAAACACTGGTTGGGGGTGTCATGTGGCAGCAGTCACTGAAATGGCCACCAAGCTTACGATGTGCTGCTGTCATTTCTGTTCCAGTTGTCTATATGTGTGTGTGTGTTCATGCTTGTGCATGCGTTATGTGTAGGGAGTAACTAGTTGTGTGTGCTATGTGCATGTGTTTGTGTACTCTGGTTGGGCACCACACCAGCTGTGCCCACCTGATTCAAAAGACAAGGCCACCGTCATCATCAGGCTGTCTCGACTAACTCAGCTATCCACTGTTCCACAAGGGGGAAAGAGTTATCATGCAGGATCTCAGAAGATTTGGCGTGCATAGCAATTTCATCGAGTGCAATTTCTAACTACATACAGGGCTTCGACGGCGCACTGTGCTCGATGCCACTCTGATGCTTCAGGCTACTGAAAGCAAAAAAAGTTCTCTGTGCCCGCCCCTCAAAATTGTTTTTTTTTTGGTGGTTATGAAGATTCCATGAGGCCTTCAAATACGAAAGACCTGAAGTGCTCTGTAGCCAGACTGTTTGTCTGGCTTCCATTGGTTACTGTCACATAAAGAGAAGTGCATGTCTGCGCATGTTTCTGTAAATAAGCTCTCCAGCAGTGTGGCCTGGAATAAAAGTCTCCTACTTTTGTTTTTCAAACGAACAGGTCAGCTTCGATGGCCAGTTCTCTAGTGCACTCAGCTGTCGGCACAGCCGATCACGCCTCGTGGTAAAGTACAACACACTCTTGCACTATGCACTGCATATTGTCATCTTCATCAGCTTGCAGGCGTGAATAGATCGGTTCACCTTAGCCTCGATCAGAGCTTAACCTCGTCTAATATCCTTGCCAGACTTGCCGACGACCTAGCAAAACAAAACCATGAGCCAATCAGGCTAAACACATGCTTTCACATGTCTGTTCAGGTGAACTATGCGAAAGCCCTATCCTTCTTCGTCTAGAATTAGATCATTGTTTCTTGTCTGACAGAGTGAGAACTGCAGTTGGAAATGGTGCATTGTATATCTTGGTTGCATATATGAGGATATATGCATTGATGTAAAATGTGTAAACTGGGTGCAGATAGCTTTGGGTTCTGTTTTTCGAAATGCTCGAGCAGATTCTTGTAGGATATTAACAGAGTAAAGATATTTACCGCATTTTCCTAGCTTTGTCTTTGCAAGTTTTTTTCTTTCTCTAGTCCTTTTTACAAAATAGTTTTTCCTGCTGCTGTTCTATCTACTCCTCCAATTTGAACCACTAGGTCAGCGGCCTTACCGCGGCATGTGGCTAGGTCAGTATGACTTCAGTCATGGAGAAATTCAGAAATCCTCAATTGCTGGGCATTGCACGTGCACCCTAAAGAACCCCAACTGGTCAAAGTTAATCTGGTGTCCACCGCTGTGGTGTTCCTAATAGCTCACGCGTCGCTGAGGGATGTTAAGTCACATAGTTTACGATTAAATTTTTTTTCCAATTTCTAGGGAGCTCAAGTTAGTCTTGTGAATCTTAACGTATATTTCTCTCCATAGGAGAGTAGGGAGACATTTACACCCACTCACGCTTAATTGTTATATACGGTGGGTGAGTGGTGCCATAGGTAGAGCACAAAACTGCATGGGAACACTTAATTTTCTCATCCTCATTATCCTTTGAAAGGATAGAGCAGACCAAAAAAAACGCCTGAAACATCTTTGTTCTAAGGCACTTTAGCTGAGTCCCAGAGCCAAAAGTAGTGCGCTGATATGACTTATTTTGCAGTTCTTATAGTGACTTCAGTATGCCTGCAGTGCCAAATTTAAGAGAAGAACCTTGCTCGGTTGGCGGAAAGACTTTTTGGAGAGCTGAAGAAAAAGGCTACGCCTTCCCCTCAGGGGCACCAGGAAGAGACACAGAAGAAGGTCGTGCCCATCTGGGTATCTGCACGGTGTCTCTCATCGTCTAGGAAAGATAGCAGCGTGACACAATGTACAGGTGGTGTTCTCCGCCATTCAAAAAGTTTAGAAAGTGTTTGCTGCAGTTAATAATAGGCTGGTACCAGCCTCTTCGAGAAAGGAGGTTCAAAGGTGCACTGTGTCGCATGTAGACAAGTTCATTAGTTGCAACGAAGAGGTGGTTTGTAGGGTTCCTTTGTAATGCGCTCAAACGGCTAGGGGCTGAAACGTCAGATTGAAAGAGTGTGAAAAATTTCTTCACAAGCAAAAAATCCCCTTCTTCTAACCTCGTGCTACACTGCTACGAATGCAAAGAACATGAAGATCATCTTTGCGTGCGGGACTTACATAACACGTCGATAGCATGAAAGAGTAGTAACCAGATAGGCAGGCAAATTTTCACAGCATGTTGCATCGCTAAGGACTCGTACACGTGTGTAGCAAAACCATCTGTTGCTTTCCAGAGAAACGAGGCAGCATTCCTTAATAAGTGCCTTTCCTGTGCAGTGTAGTTCTTGATGTTTTTCTTTTTTTGTTTCGTTTAAAGTTTCATGCGTTTTCACCTTATATATTTTATGATTTTTCCATTAAACCTTCAATTGTTAGACAGTGCCCGTGTCATCTTCTCTTTTGCCGGTCCTTTGTTTGTTTTGGGCTCGTCTTCAAGATGAACTGCATCCAGCTCGCCCAATACAGCGTGGTGCAAATTTAAAGCCTGAACAATTTGGCTGCAGAAGCAATGTTTTTGTCGGGCTCAGCCCAAATTTACAGAAACTCGGTGCCTTCAGGAAAACATCTACTACCCACAAGTCTACGAACACGAAGCAAATTTTTATTTTGAAGAAGTTTTGATGTCTATAAAAAAAATGTCTGAGTTCAGAATACCATTTTGTAATTGCTGTGCAAAAAATAATGATGTGATGTGACGAAAATAAAATGCTGTCTTTTAAATTTAGTTCTATGCCCCTTCCTAAAAGAAAAATCACACCTGACATGAAAAGCACTCTGCACCCCATTGGCATTAGTTGTTACAGAAATGGGCATGGGCCAAGCAGTGGCAGACTTATGGGGCACTCCTGGAGGAGGTGGTTTTGGGGGAGAATCCCATTTGGACCATGTATTTACGGGCGCTTTTTTGTCTGAAAGATAGGGTTCAGTTTGGTTTGCCTATGTGAAATGTCTTGCTTGGGAAAGATTTTCCTCCCCATCGCGGCATAAATCCGCCCCTGGAGCCCAGTTTATGTGAACAGAGGCAGTTCTGGCAATTTCAAAATTTTGGGCATCAGCAGCATCGTTTAGCCCAGATCACTTCCACCTTCTAACATAATGTGTGAACTGTGGCGGAGACCATCCAGCTTATTCTTGTCCATGTTGAGTGTGGAAAAAGGAAGAGAAAACGTTTAATTTTGTTAAGCACGCACAGGCACATGACACAGTCTTCAAAACGTGCCTCTCGTGATGTGTTCATGTGTATAGAATAGTAAAGTGGCCCAGGGAGTCGGACTTTTATTGAGATCAGTAGTGTAGCGTAGCTGGCAAATAATCCGAACTGAGCCATGAAAACCAGGTAACCTATTTTCCTCAAGAGGAAAACATGATATCTTGTTTGCACTCACTTATGAGGGAAAACTTTGTGAGTGATAATGAGGGTGGTATTTTAATTAAGGACAGCGCAGTGAAGCATGGAAAGTAACATGGCAGGGCAACGATAAAGGGTTTGAGGATATCCTAATGAGTTAGGGAGCAAGTAGGAGGTAAGGAAATGCTAGCTGAAATCAAGGAAATGTACACAGTGAGTACGTGGAGGACGGATAACTGATGATCCATTATACTAAAGGAATAGATTCTGTTGCAAGAAAGACATAGCAGAGAGTCAGGTGGGCAGGTCAGATTAGTTTAATTGCAGGGATAAGGCGGCCGCATCTAGAGCAGGAGGACATGGTTAATAGGCGAGATATTGGAGGGGACTTCATCTCGCAATGGATGGAGTTCACCAAGCGATGTTACATCAGGTGCTTTTAAGGACAAAAGTTATGTGCCTAGAAAAGGCATGCTTCCTTGTGCTAGCTTTACCCGTTAGCAATGGAGGCTCTGGGAAGCAGACGATTTCAAGCATCACCATTTTAATGGCACAAATATAGTAAGTTTCATAACTAGCCAAGTTTGACATTGAAAAAGCAACTGGATAGGTTTCAGAAATTAGAAGAGCTTAAAGGGGGTGAATGTATGAAACTTGAAGGTAAAGCATGCAAAGTCCTTTCGGGCGAGTATTTGACATGATGATGTAAATGCTGTCTTAAATCCTGACGGCGTTGAAGCTTCTCCGCAGCGCATAGCACCAAGTTGGGGTGTGCATTATGATGTCACCGAAGGTACCGCTACATTTCCAATGCATCAAGGCTTGTTTTCAAGGAAAAAAATCTAAGGTCGTCGAAAGCAAATGTCGCCTACCGTTGTTGAGCAGCACGTAACAAGGCACGACAGGGTGTGGTCGACGACAGTGAACATTTGAAATCTGGCCTTCCGAGACGTCACACCAACCTTCTCTGCACTCCTCCGGTGTTGTGAGGAAAAGGTTAAACTTAATCTTTGAATATGTCAATATTTTAAATACTGACGCCAGAACTGTTGGCATGCTTTACCTACAGCTTGTATAGATTTGAATCCTTGAGTAGCTCGGAATTTTCAAAAAGTGGTGCAGGTGCCCTTTAGACCAGATACATATCAAGCATAATTTTGAGAGTGCTCTAAACACAATATGAATGCTATGCTTATAAAAGAGTCCAAATCTTTCACATTCTTTGATAAGCACGTCAGAATGCGTTATTATTTTATATGAAAACTGCACCACAACTCTGTATCAGTCTGATGCTTGCCAGTATCGGCAACATGAGCAGTATTAGTTTTATAAGCCTACTAAGCCATCTGTATCGGTAAGACAAATATGTCGAGTCAGATTTCGTCACATCCCTATGATATGAGGAGGGCATACAGCAAGCACAAGCAGTAAAGAAAAAAAATTAGGTAAAGAGCACAAAGCAGAAGAGGGGAATAAAATTGAGCAATGCAACCACCTATGGCCTAGGGTAGCTTGAATAGTACTTCTTAAGACAAATTAACAGTAGTCTTCCTGTCCTAAAATATTGAAAAAAGGGCCACGATTGGGCTTTATCGCATAAAGCAGATTTAAGTTACTGGCCTGTTGAAGAAATTTTCTGATCAAGGGCTCTTCTCCAAAGCATTTCTTGCCACAAAAGCTACACGCAAGGGCTGGAGAAAGCTGGCACCTACCCAGCAGCACTCGGGATTGAACCCGACACCGTCCACATGCCAGGCACATGCCCAAACTTCTAGGCGACTGCCTAGCAGTCTTAAAATTTTATTTGTTAGGGTAACTGATAATTCAAGCAATGTACTGTTTTGGAAGGAAAAAAAAATTGTGCCAGTTACCTTAAGAGAGTAACTTACATGAACATTTCCCTTCTTGTCAAGGACATGTAGATGTTGTGGCACTAGTGATGTTGTTAAGGGGCAGGCAAGATTAGCCTTGCAATGAAAATTGCAGACAGGTCCACCTGCATTAAGTTGTCTGTAAACAAAATACAACTCCTAGCATTGCTCTCTCACAAAAGGAACTGTGATATTATGCGTCTGGAAATGTCAAGAACAGCCTCGTCGCGTTAAATAATATTTAGTTTTCTTTCCCTGAAATCAAATACCTACTGATCCTTTAGAAATTACACAGAGTATTTTATGTGCTGCATGGGACCCTTGTTTTCCTGAAGGGAGAAGGAGACTAATGAATACAGGAGAGGTCTGCTTGGTTGTTAGCCCAGCATGCTACTCCAGGTGAGGGTGAAAGAAGAGAAGAAGATGAGAAGAAGAGGGTGAAAAAGAGAGGAAAAGGGAAAAATTAAAGGGTGAAAAGTGAAATATAGCATAGTCAACACTCATGGACTCACATACACACATAATTATCAAAGTGTGTCCACCAACCCATCTCCCTAAGAAAAACTAATAATGCTTTTGTACCTCATGCAGCGAAAGCCACATCACTCCAGGGTCCAAGAAACTGCTCCAGTTGCACGGGGTCATCCTGCAATGGTTAATAAAGGTTTGGCAGCAGCAGATCAAGTGTTGAAGATCTTCGCGCACACCACATGTCGGGCACAGAGGGCTACTTGATGCACCAATTTTATGAAGATGGCATTTAGTGAAGGGAACGTCGATGCCAATTCAGTGCAGGTAATTGCAGTCATGTCTATCTAAATTGTGAGGCATGCGGAAGTCACAAGTTGGGTTGGTATGAAGAAGGGGTCTTTATTGACGCTGTGAATCACCCCACAAAGAGCGCTGCGTCTGCCAGGATTTAGTAGCTAGAAGTCTCGCATCATCAGTACAAGAAAAGGATATGGGTGGGATCAAGGAGATGTCGCTATGCACCGACCTTGCTGCACCGTCAGTATGCTTGTTGTCTGCGAGGCCGCAGTGAGTGGGTAACCACTGATGCACAACACGGTGACATAGTTTACAGGCCTCGGTGTGTAATCTGTTCAATTTATCGACGATGTACTCCTGAAGCCTTCCTGATGACTTTATCAATTGTTTGGAGAGGCAATGGCACCAATACGGCCCTTAATCGAGCATTGATTTTAAGCCAGAAAGCATCCACTGCATCGAGATGAGGAATATTCGCATATGCTACTATGCACTGGAAAGGCTTTAGTGGCGCGGGCTGACCTTCGAAAGGGACTTCCTGGGATAAAGCTTCGCGCAAAAGGATCATAATTTACATGGTTTCTGTGCATGCCTAGCAACAATGATGTCTTCTCTATAATTTGTCCTGCAAGCTCGTCTCTCTCCTGTGTGGCAAATTGCTCAAAGTCGCTCATATTCAGCATCTACAGTTGAGCACACTTTTGGTAGAGTTATAACTTTAGTGCTGGAAGTTTTAGCATGTGCTACAGCACCAATAGGTTTTCGTGATCTAGGTTCGAGAGCTCCAGTTTTTCAACTGCGTCAGGGAAAACTTCCCAATTCATGTAGTGTGCCTTGCACTGCTGGGAACTTAAAAAAACACCACCAATCTCAATGTACGTAGGTTGGTGATCACTGCCATAAGATTGTATGCCGACACTCCAGATTGTTGAAGACGATAGGCGCGCAGAAATCAGAAATGTCAAGGGCACTGGATCTTGCATGTTGATAAAAAATTAAAAGTAAAGTGGAATTCCTGCTCTGTGCAATATCAAGTAACTGTCGACCTCTGGCTGTTGATGTGATGCTTTCCCATGCAGGATGGTGTGTGTTGAAGTCTGCCGTTACGATGTGCAGTGCACGGGTACTGCGTACGATATCCTGAAGGCGGGCAACATCAAAGTTTACACGCGGGGCTATGACACGACGGTCACTGTGAAGGACAGGTCCATGATCTTTTCAATTTTTGCGCTTCTCTCAAGTTGAAATTTTTTTGTTCATTGCATGGAGGTTGTTACTACCTGGGTGAAAGCTTGGCTTGGCCATGGTGAAGTCGAAGCACTAGCCAAGCCCGGAGTCTGAACAGTTGGAACCATGCACGCAGTGCGGGCTTGATTGAACAGAAGCTTTGCAACAGTTTCTGTTCTTCCTTGTTTGCTGCATGCGTCCTGCGCAATGTGTTGTCATTTATGTGTGTATGTGTGTGTACCAAAGAATCTCACCGAGCGCACTTGGTTTGCAACAAACTGCTACTGGTGTACAAATGTGCTTTACATTGTGAGCAATACATGCAACTGCTTTCTCAGCAAACCACAAAATATCGAATAGATGGGTATGAAAGCACCAAAAACCCCAACATAGAATCGTATACTATTTATTCCTTGCCAACTGCCGACAAATTGAACGTAATGCAATAGCTGCCCCTGTTATTTGAACTGCAGGGTCATTGACTGCATATCCTGTAGATATGCGTTCATAGTTTATGGTTCATTGCAACGTGCAAGTCCTTCCCTGTCTCAACTCTTACCCCTCAGGTGGTGGGTGATAACAGTCTAAGATGTGTAAATGTTCCTAAATAATCTTCATATGAGCTATAAAAGACCTCTATCATACCTTGTTTGGTAAATAATCAAAATATGTCCTGAGGACAGTTTAAGTTATAACTATGCAATTGTATCTTCTGTTCTTTATATAAATCTCGCATGATTTTTTGCCTGCGATTTTTCTGCCATTATCACGTTCCCTTTTGCCACCCGTGCCACCTGAACCATCCAGTTCTGGTGGCACTCGACTGTGTGCTTTGGCTGTGCGATGTTTATGGTTTCTGTATTTTCTTAGAGTTGACCGGCCCATGCAGTTCAGGACTGTTGTTTACAACGCGATAGTTTTGGAGTTTGATTTCTTTGCATGTGTTTACGACTCCACATGCCAGCGTTTTTGATAAGATGCTGAGATCACTTTATATACACGCCTCGTCTTCCTTCGCATGATGAAGTTGTTAGCCTGCGTTTGTGTGCATTTGCCTCTTTGCCGTCTGTTTCTCGTTTACGCAGTTCTTTCTTTGCATCTCATAACGGGCCCTCTCTGTGGACTCATTGTAGTAGAAGCCTTTAGGCTGTAGACTATTAGCCCTGAAAATAATTTTATCAAATTGCATAGCAGTCAAGGAAGTTACAATATTTTTTTTTTTTAGTAGGAAACCCCTTCAAGCATACGAAACAGCAAGAAGTGTATGCAATATGCAAACATGCACTGATTGTAACTTTGCTTTATGTTCTTGGAACTATATGACGCAGCAATGTTAACTTACCTTCACACCCATCTCCATGAACACGTATGATTGCATATATGAGGCTTAAGGTACCCTCCACATCTTTCAGGGCTCCATTAAGTTTGAGGCAGTAGCACAGTATAATACTATAGAACTGCCATCAAAATCACAGCAATAGGTCAGGTAAAAACACTATTCTGAAGACTTAAGTGGCATGTCACAGGAATAAATCTGTTTCATTCAGACCTAACATCAAAATACCCAGGTTCAAAACATTTCATGAAACTTAATCTCGGTGAGCTTTGCCTAAAAAAACATGACGAGATTACATTATTTACAGTAGCTAGAGCTTTTACATTGAGCTAGTTTGATTGGTTCACTGGGTTAAGGAGAGTCTGTACTTGCCTTGTCACTGCGTTCTAACGCAATCAGTGTGCTCAATATGTCCCGGTGGTAGAATTAGCAGGGCGACAGGTTGGACGAGCTGGATTGTTTAGCTTGAGAAGAAATGTGAGTGCATGCTTATCTTGAAGTTGCTCGTAAGCAAATTTCCTAGCGAAAAGATAATTAAGTCTCAAAGTTCCCTCGGCCTCGCAGGAGCATCTACAACATATGCAGGTTATGGTCAGTTAATGGTGCTTCCATTTCGACTTCTAGCTGGACATCAAAACTTTCCAGCTGGAGGTAGCTGGAAGCAAGAAATACATACTCCAGCTGGATATGATTTCCAGTTCCATAATCTAGCTGTAAATAGAATTTTCTAGCTTAAATTTAATGGTATCCAACTTGAAAAGGGCGTGGTTTCCATTTCCATAACCCAGCAAGCAATAGAAACATGTCTGGGGGATCTTGGTGAGCAGTGCGCCACCACGAACCTGACCACCACTCCTGGTCGTGCGTGACATAGCCATCTCCGGGGAAAACATCATGGCAATTGAACCGATGCTGAGCATTTGGACCATTAATTAAGGCCCTTCAGCGGAGGCAACGCACCACTCTGGCTTCAGTTTCCCGAAGACGCGGCACCTCCGGCCTGGCCCGACCGGGGGAAATCGGCAGTCGCCCTTTCCTGTCTTCCCCTTCGTCTTCCAGCTGTCTTATTGCTGTTGTTGTTATCTTAATACAATGGCACATGCCCACACAGGGGCACAGTTAACTGTCCCATCTCCTGTTCTTGCCTTTTCATTTTGCGTGGGTGGCTATAGGGCTAACCTTGCATGTAGAACTACCCTGGGTTATGCCATATATTTATTGCTAGGGGGTAGCATATATGGCGTGCATGCCAACGCATATGATGTCTACAGCACGCTGCAGACGCCAATGCAAGCACTGGCCGTAGGCAGGGCTTGCGTGCAAGTTCCTGTCCCGTCCCTTCAATGGGTTCGTGGTGGGTATTCATAGCTGGAACCGAGGCCGAAAAAACAATTATTCATGGCTACCATGCATGCATCAAATTATCGCCCTAAAAAAAGGGGGATGGACCGAAGCAACAGCTTCATTCTTAAAAAAAAAGAGTTTTCCCAAGATACCATGCGGTACGCACATAGCGAAACAGCAGAAAAAAAATGGTGCCGTTCAACACTGCTGAACATGGTTACAGAGCGAAAGCTATGGCCTATCGGGCAACTAAGTATATATAAGCGGCTTGGCATCTGTAATGTTGAGTGTGTTCCGAACACGGGTGGTGGTGGTGAAACTTTATTTCCAGCAGATATAGAGGAGTGACTCAAAGTCCCCCCTCGCTTAAACGATGGCCGCTATCCCTTGGGCAGCGGCGGCATGTTCAGCCAGCTGCAGGGGCTTGATCTGTGTCCCCGGGTCGAGGCTGAGCAATAGAGCTTCCCAATGATCAGATTCGGTAATGAATCGGTTGGTTGGTTGGTTTATGGGGTTTAACGCCCCAAAGCGACTAAGGCTATGAGAGACGCCGTAGTGGAGGGCTTCGGAAATTTAGACCACCAGGGTTTCTGGGTAGGGACTGCGGGCAGTTCCAGATCATATGATTTAGATTGGCTTAGCTATCACAATGTTTCCATTTGTCTGAGTAGACTCCTTCCGAATAGAAGCTACATAATCGGGGATTTGGATAGGTGTTATTTTGAAGATTACGCCAGGCTTTGGCCTGTTGTTTGGAGAGGATTTTATCTTCTTGGAGGAATCTGCGTCTTGCAAGCCTGTAGTTCTGCAGGATTTCTCTAAGAAAACAACCTGTCCTTGCCGGAGCATAGGGTGGGAGGGCTGCACGACCCAGCTCGGCGGGACAGTTCTCGAACTAGGTTATGAGCCGCCTCATTACCAGCAAGGGAGGCATGAGCAGGCGTCCAGATTAGGCAAATCCGCCGTGTGGGCTGATAATTTTGCAGAATCCGTGCTGCTTGTGGGGAGATTTTTCCCAACGTATAGACGTATCGCCAATTTTGAGTCGGTGACAATGGTTTCTGCCGAGGATCCCGCAATGGCTAGAGCAATGGCTGTTTCCTCTCCAACATATGTGTGTGCTGAATGCATATAGTGCCCCCAATTATGAGTGTACCCCTTTCCGTGGTGACCACAGCTACCGTCTTGTCAGCCGAAGAATCTGCTGTATCTACATATACCACAGAAGTACCAATAAGAAAGCGTTTTCCTAACGATTTGGCTCTCTCTGTACGACGTTCAGCGTGGAAATCTGGGTGCATGTTCTCAGGTATTGGAGGAATGACCAGAAGCTGGCGTATATGTTTGGGATGGACGCTGAATAGGCAGCACACCCACCCTGGCAGGTGGCAGTTAATGGTTGATAGCGAGTGCAATTGCTCACCTAATGAACGCTGCGGCTTATTGCAGCAGTGCCACGTGTCTGCCACTACGTTGTCAGCGCCCACATGCAGCCAACATCTCTTTCTCATCGCCCCACGTATACCTATTAGCACGATTCAAGCATCCACTAACCGGAGCCAGTTATGCGCACTTCCTTTCCTTAAAACCATCTCAATGTAAAACGTTTTTAACGCCACTGAACACAACGAATGCCGACGGCCTATTGTTTCAGTGCCGCAATTCTGCCACAACGTTGTCAATGCCAACGCATGCAGCGCACAACTGTACTGCCACATATCTTGAAGCACGACTTGAGGCAGTTATGCGCCTTTCTCTTGCTTCCCAAACTCCCGCTCCATTGGTTTTATAGCTTAAAGCGTTACTAAGGTGTCCACTGTCCCTGGGTGCCAGTTATATATGTGCCTTTACTTTGCTTTCGAAGCTCAGGGTCATTTGAAGGTCAATTTTGCATGGTGCGTGATTGAAGCCCGAGGTCCCGTAGTGAAGCTTTCGCTTTGGATTATTTTGGATTATTGGATTTTGGATTTTGGACAGTTTAGATTATTTCACTTGAGATCCCAGCAATGTACAATATTCCAAACTCCCATAGCGACCGAGCTTGGAGATATCCCTGCCTCCATTATGCGCTCACAGATCACTCAATACAGTCAAGGGCATAATTTCGACCTGAACATGGTTTCCTGACTCTCACTGAAAAACTTTGAGACCAGAACGTCCCCGCGATGTCGATCGTATAAAAAGATCTCAAAAAACAAGAAGGAAGCTTTGCTTCCAGCCAACTCCCGATGTGCACTGAACCTCCCCTGGACGTCCTGAAGACGTCTTGAACGTCCGCAGGACGGCAAAAGTAGTTTCAATGCCCGCGCGCTCACTGAATCCAAAGACCATACATCCCAATTAAATCCCAAACGGTGCATCAAGTGTCAAAATATGGCCATGACTCTCTAAGCTGTCGCAGCCGCCAAACCTGAGCCAAATGTGCATCTGATGAACACAAATCCAATGACTGCACCTCAGCACCAAAGTACACTACTGTGGTCACCCTGCGTACTAGAGATCATGCCCACATATCCTACGCTCAAGAGAGCTCCGCCTAAGCGAAGGCAAAATGGTCACTGTGACCATCACCTCCCTAGAGTCTGGAGGCGTTCGTTGGAGGTCCGCAGAGTAGCTGCGGGTGCATGAGTTGCAGGCTTCTCCCGATTGCGGGAAGCCTTCAGAGCTGCCAACCCAGGTGCAATTGTCAGAGGTGGCCGAGCAGTCTTTGCTGCGTTTGCCGGGGGCGCGATATGGCCCTGCCTCCGGCTCAGTGTGTATTGGACGATGTGGTTCTCCACTCCATTGCTCCACATCGGTAGCGAGAGCTACATTACCTGCAGTCTCTCAGTTTCGCTGTGGGCCTTCGGCGCCACTTGTGCGATTGCGCGAGGAGCCGAATGACGTCACAGCCACGCCTTTCCTCTGCCCGGGAGGCGCCGCCGAGTGACATCCCAGCTGCCGGCGCCGCGCTCCGACGCTGCTCGCCTGCGACCTAGACTGCGCATGTGCGACACGCAGCTGGCGTGTCGTGCTCTACTGCACATGCGCGGCAAGGGGAGGAGGAGGGTCGCGGTGTATAAATGACGGTGATGCGGCAGTGGAACAAGCAAAACAACTAGACGTAACAAGGGATATACCGTACCTCTCGCTATGTATATCCTGGCATAGGTGAGCTAAGCCACTGCCAATTTTTTCCTCTGAGCAAGAACATTCCTTGTGTTTGTGTGAATCGTCTTCGCACTTCCTGAAACATTGCATTTTCCTTAGTCTTAATAGTTATCTCTTTTCTTCCAGCTGGAAATAAATGTGAAAACCGAAATGAATGCGTAAGTGCTAACCCCCTTGTCCTAACTGCGGTAAGCCCCACGAGGCAACGTTTTTCTGCTGCACTGTTTACCAAAAGAAGAAAAAACATCTACAAGTACATTCCAACAATAGAGACTATAAGTAAGCAAACACTGCTTTAATTGAACAAAACCAAATCCAGGGAAGTCACCGCAGGAAAAATTCAACACCGGGGAAGAAAGCTACTCAACCACCGCACAAAAATAAAGGCAGTCATCTGTGCATTGAGGACGTGCATGGTTGAATTCCCTCCTCTTCCACCGCATCAAAACGTTGAGCCATCTCCTGTAGCGAGTACACATGTGAACACTTCATGGCAGCCGCAGTATGCAACCAACCACCCACGCGAAACATCTGTTCACCAAAACTTTGTTCATCTGTTCACCTTCACCAACTTTGTTCATCTGTTCACCAAAACATGCTAAAATGTTCAGCACTAAGGTTATAACTCTACAAAAAGTGTGCTTAGCTGCAGATAGCGAATATGAGCGACTTCGAGCAATTCGCCGCAGAGCAGACAGACGAGCATGCCGGATGAATTATAGAGAAGACATCAGAGTTGTTAGGAGTGCACAGAAACATGTTCAGCGCGATTTGGATAAGCTTGCAAGACGGGAATGGCGATCCTTTTGCGCGAAGCTTTATCCCAGAAAGCCTCTTTCTAAGGTATGTAGCAGCTAGTGTATGCAGACAGTCAGCCCGTGCCACTAAATCCTTTTAAGGGCTTAGGTGTAAATGCGAATATTTTTCGTCTCGACGCAGCGGAGGCTTCTTGTTCTAAGATCATTGCTCGATTAACAGCCGTATTGATGCCATTGCCTCTCCAAAGCTTTACCCCTTCACCTAACACTGTCCTCCATGACGAATTGTTCTCTACGGAAGAACTCCATGCGGCTCTGGCAGCTACCAATAAAATGTGTAAGCTACACTGATCTTTCTCACTTGAGAAGTAAGGCCAAGGTTCAGCTCGCAGTTTATAACACCTCCTGGGAGTCCGGCTGTCTTGAAACATGCTAGAAGCATGCACATGACATTCCTATTCTCAAGCCTTGAAAACCATCAACTGACTTAAGCGCCTACCGTCGCATTGCGCTTTTAAGCTACATCGGAAAGCCGATGGAGAAAATGGTACACTCCCGCCTTACCTGGGACTAGATGAACAGGGGAATTTACCGTCCGACCATGTCTGGTTTCCAAAAAGGATGCAGCACCAGCATTATTGCCCATACCAGTTGTGTCAAACTCAGCACAGCAGAGTGGTCTATGACCATTGCTGTATTTCTTGACATGAAGGAAGCCTTTGATAATCTCACACATTAGTCAATTCATTCAGCCCTACAATCAGTTAGCATTGGTGGACGAATGTATGACTGGCTTGGTGACTATCTGCATGAAAGATGAATTTTCACGTCAGCAAGTTAAGGTGACACAGCTCTGCATCAAATATTGTGCGGAGTACCTCAGATGGGGATTTTAAATCACACCCTTTTCAATATCTCACTTGGCTTGGAAAAATGGTTACCACCTACAGTTGAACTCTCCCTCTATGTACATGTATGGTGTTCCGGATGCAACAGGCGCATTGTGGACGTCTGATTACAGAGGGCAAAACGCTGCATTGAATCATTCTTAAGTCAGCATGGTCTCAGCATGTTGCCAGATAAAAGCCCAGCAATTGCATTTTCGAGGCGCGATCTTTCGCGCTACGTGCTGAAAGTTGCTGGTCCCCCAATACAATACGTCACCAGCCATAAATTCCAGAAGGTGACGCTTGACAGGTCGCTATCATGGTCCCCACATGTGCAACAGCCGAAAGTCAAGCTCTCCTCTTGCGCCTCTATTATTTGTATGCTCTCCACTATCGAGGCTGCTCTACACCTTCATTACTACGACTGTATGGAGCGCACTGTGAAGGCCTTCACTACAGTCTCCCAGCTCTTCAGGGTATTTCTCAAGCAAATATTAAAATCCGTGAAGCTATGCAAGCTAAAGCCTTGCGAATCTGCATGGGCCTTCCCAAGAAGACCTCCACAGTGGGTACTCTAGCAGAGAGCAGACGCCTATCTGCATCAGTACTGTTAACCCTGGAGCTCCTTTGTGCCGAGGTGCGGTTTGTGGCTCGTGTACTTAACCATCCATTCACAGAGTACTACATAGAGGAAGTTTCTGATTTCTGACCTTCTTCCATAAAAATACCAGCACTCTGTCACAACCTCCTCCCCATCTTAAAGGTATATAGCATGGCACATCAGGACAACTGTCCCTGGCATTAAAATAAAAACAAACACCCCTGATCCTGCACTTCAGTACTTTTCTCTTGAGGGCATTTATGGTTGCTACATTGTGCACCGCTACATATACACTGATGGCTCTGACACTTCCATCTCATCAGCAATTGGCACCTGGACTCCGTCATTGTGCATCACAACTACAGCGACTCGACGACTGCTACCGAGCTGGCTGCTCTAAAAGCAGCGTTTACTTACATTCTGCAACAACTGCCAACAGCGTGGGTTATCTTCAGTTTCTCTCGCACGGCACTAAAATCGATAAAGTCATCACGAAGCCTTCAGGAGCACATCGTCAATGACTTGAACAGATTACACACCGAGGCCTGTGAGCTACGTCACCGTGTTGTGCTGCAGTGTTTACCCGCTCATTCCAGCCTCGCAGACAATGATCATGCTGACGGTGCAGTGAGGTCGGCACATGGTGACACATCCTTGCTACCAAACGCACCCTTTTCTCGTTCTGATGGCATGAGTCTTCTGACTACTAAATGCTGGCAGATGCAACACTCTTTTTGGTGTAATCCGCAGTGTCAATGTAGACCCCTTCTTCATATCAACCCAACCTTTTACTTCCGCATGCCACGCAATTTAAATATACATGATTGCAATTGCTTGCACTGAATCCGCATCGACATTCCCTTCACTAAATGCCATCTTCATAAAACTGGTGCATCAAGTAGCCCTCTGTGCCTGGCATGTGGTGTGCGCGGAGATCTTCAACACTTGATCTGCTGCTGCCAAACCTTTATTAACCATTGCAAGGCACTGTTAAGTGCTTTAGGACTCCGTCAGGATGACCCCGTGCACCTGGAACAGTTTCTTGGACCCTGGAGTGATGTGGCTTTGGCTGCGCTAGGGACAAAAGCATTATTAGTTTTTCTTAGGAAGATGGGTTGGTGGACACACTTTGATAATTATGTGTGTTTGTGAGTGCGGGAGTGGTGACTATGCTATATTTCACTTTTCACAATTTAATTTTTCCTTTTCCTCTATTTTCACCCTCTTCTTTTCATCTTCTTCTCTTCTTTCACCCTCACCTGGAGTAGCAAGCTGGGCTAACAACCAAGCAGACCTCTCCCGTATTCAGTAGTCTCTCTCTCCCTTCAGCAAAACAAGGGTCCCATGCAGCACATAAAATACTCTGTGTCATTTCTAAAGGATCAGTTGGTATTTGATTTAAGGGAAAGAGAAGTAAATATTATTTTTTATTTTTTATTTGAAAACGTGACGAGGCTGTTCTTGACATTTCCACAAGCATAATCTCACAGTTCCTTTTGTGATAGAGCAGTGGTAGGAGTTGTATTTTGTTTACAGACTATGTGATACAGGTGGACCAAATCCGCAATTTTCAATGCAAGGCTAATCTTGTTTGCCCCTTAACAACATCACTAGTGCCACAACATCTACATGTACTTGACAAGAATTGAAATGTTCATGTACATTACTCTCATAAGGTAACTGGTACAAATTTTTTTTCCTTCAAAAAAAGTTCACTGCTTGGATTATCAATTACCCTCACAAATAAAATTGTAAGACTGCCTAGTAATTGCTAGGCAGTGGCCCAGAAGTTTGAGCATGCACCTTGCATGTGGACGGCGCTGGGTTCAATCCCCAGTGCTGCTGGGTAGATGCCAGCTTTCTACAGGCCTTGCTTTTAGCTTTTGTGGCATGAAATGCTTTGGAAAGAGTCCTGTAGCAGACAATTTCTTCAACAGGCCGGTGATTCGGTCCACTATCCAATAACTTAAATCTGCTTCGTGCGATAAAGCCCAATTGTGGCCTTTTTCTAATATTTTCAGACAGTAAATGTAGCATTCCTTTGTCTTAGGAAGTACTATTCAAGCTACCCTAGCCAAAATCAAATTTACATGTTGCAAGAGAACATTGCGTGTTGCATAGCTAATGTTGGTTTACATTACACACAGCAAAGCCATCAAACATACAAAATCCATTTCTCACCGTGACCATACATCTTTCTACAACTGTCGCACCTCAAGCCAACCTTGGCACCGTTTTATAAAATTTGAAAACAAGTATATTGGAACCTTTGCTTCAGCCTTAGAGGACTTGGCTGACAAATGATGCACCACGCAGCCCCATGATTAATTAAGAAACTAACTTCAACAGGTTTTTCAGTACAAAAACCTAGTCTCTGAACACTGCAAGAATAGTTTCTGGAAGCGTCTTTCTATTTCTTCAGTGTTATATGTGGTATATGCATTTCAGTTTGCACGTGTCTTTTGGTAGCGAAACATCCTATGTGTGTTAATGAACATTCGTGAGCGTTTACCATAGGTGGTTGCATTTGTCAATTTTATTCCCCTCTTCTGCTTTGTGCTCTTCACATAATTTTTTTTCTTTACTGCTTGTGCTTGCTGTATGCCCTCCTCATATCATAGTGATGTAACGAAATCTGACTCGACATAATTCTCCTACCGATACAGATGGCTTAGTAGTCTTATAAACTAATACTGCTATTAAGGGAGTAATTACTCATTGACGTCCACCCGAGCGCAGCCATACGGCCACAAAGGAAATCTATACAGCTTTCACAGAAACTTCGTAGTTAAAGAAAAATTCGTCCTGGTCTGGGGTTCGAACCCGGGACCACCGCTACACCAGAGCAGTCGCTCTACCAATTGAGCTAACCGGGACGGCAAGCTTATGGTAGGGCGAGAGCGAATTGATCTATAACTCGAAGTGGGAACAGTGTTTGACCAAATATTTAGGGGAATCCCCCAAGGTGGAGTAGATCTGTAATAAGGGAGTAATTACTTATTGAATGAGTAATTACGGCCTTATTACAAATCTACTCAACCTTGGGGGATTCCCCTAATTATTTGGTCAAACTAATACTGCTCATGTTGCCGATACTGGCAAGCATCAGACTGATACAGAGTTTTGGTGCAGTTTTCATATAAAATTATAACGAATTCTGACGTGAGTATCAAACAATGTGAAACATTTAGACTCTTTTATAAGCATAGCATTCATATTGTGTTTAGGGTGCACTCAAAATTATGCTTGATATGTATCTGGTCTTAAAGGGCAACTGCACCACTTTTTGAAAATTCCAAGCTACTCAAGGATTCAAATCTTTACAAGCTGTAGGTAAACCATGCCAACAGTTCTTGCATCAGCATTTAAAATATTGACATAATCAAAGATTAAGTTTGAGCCTTTTCCTCACAACACCGGAGGAGTGCAGAGAAGGTTGGTGTGGCGTCACGGAAGGCAAGATTTCAAATTTTCCCTGTCGTCGACCACACCCTGTCGTGCCTTGTTGCGTGCTGCTGAACAACCGTAGGCGACATTTGCCTTCGACGACCTTAGATTTTTTTCCTTGAAAACAAGCCATGATGCATGGAAAATGTAGCGGTACCTTCGATGACATCATGATGCACACCCCAACTTGGCGCTATGCGCTGCGGAGAAGCTTCAACACCGTCAGGATTTCGGACAGCATTTACATCATCATTTCAAATACTCGCCCGAAAGGACTTTGCATGTTTTACCTTCAAGTTTCATACATTCACCCCCTTTCAGCTCTTCAAATTTCTGAAACCTATGCAGTTTCCTTTTCAATGTCAAACTTGGCTAGTTATGAAACTTATTATATTTGTGCCATTAAAATGCTGATGCTTGAAATCATCTGCTTCCCAGAGCCTCCATTGCTAACGAATAAAGCTAGCACAAGGAAGCATGCCTTTTCAAGGCACATAACTTTCATCCTTAGAAGCACCTGATGTAACATCGCTTGGTGAACTCCATCCACTACGAGATGAAGTCCCCTCCAATATCCCGCCTATTAACCATGTCCTCCTGCTCTAGATGCGGCCACCTTATCACTGCAATCAAACTAATCTCACCTGCCCACCTGACTCTCTGCTATGTCCTTCTTGCAACAGAATTTATTCCTTTAGTATAATGGATCATCAGTTATCCGTCCTCCACATACTCACTGTGTACATTTCCTTGATTTCAGCTAGCATTTCCTTACCTCCTACTTGCTCCCTAACTCATTAGGATCTCCTCAAACCCTTTATCTTTGCCCTGCCATGTTACTTTCCATGCTTCACTGCGCTGTCCTTAATTAACATACCACCCTCATTATCACTCTCAGAGTTTTTCCCTCATAAGTGAGTGCAAACAAGATATCATGCTTACTTCTTGAGGAAAATAGGTTATCTGGTTTTCATAGCTCAGTTCAGAATATTTGCTAGCTACGCTACACTACTGATCTCAATAAAAGTCCGACTCCCTGGGCCACTTTACTATTCTATACACATGTACACATCACGAGAGGCACGTTTTGAAGACTGTGTCATGTGCCTGTGCGTGCTTAACAAAATTAAACGTTTTCTCTGACTTTCATCCTTATTGTATTGTCTTCCTTTTTCCACACTAAACATGGACAACAATAAGGTGGATGGTCTCCGCCACAGTTCACACAATATGTTAGAAGGTGGAAGTGATCTGGGCTAAAGGGTGCTGCTGATGCCCAAAATTTTGAAATTACCAGAACTGCCTCTGTTCACATAAACTGGGCTCCAGGGTCGGATTTATGTCGCGAAGGGGAGGAAAATCTTTCCCAAGCAAGAAATTTCACATAGGCAAACAAAACTGAACCCTATCTTTTAGGCAAAAAAGTGCCCGTAAATACATGGTCCAAATGGGATTCTCCCCCCAAACCACCTCCTCCAAGAGTGACCCATAAGTCTGCCACTGCTTGGCCCATGCCCATTTCTGTAACAACCAATGCCAATGGGGTGCAGAGTGCTTTTCATGCCAGGTGTGATTTTTGTTTTTGGAAGGGGCATGGAACTAAATATAAAAAACAGCATTTTATTTTCGTCACATCGCATCATTATTTTTTACACAGCAATTACAAAATGGTATTGTGAATTCAGAGATTTTCTTTTTATAGACATCAACACTTCTTGAAAATAAAAATTTGCTTCGTGTTCGTAGACTTGTGGGTTGTTGATGTTTTCCTGAAGGCACCGAGTTTCCGTAAATTTGGGCTGAGCCCGACAAAAACATTGCTTCTGCAGCCAAATTGTTCAGGCTTTAAATTTGCACCACGCTGTATTGGGCTAGTTGGATGCAGTTCATCTTGAAGACGAGCCCAAAACAGACAAAGGACCGGCAAAAGAGAAGATGACACGGGCACTGTCTAACAATTGAAGGTTTAATGGAGAAATCAGAAAATATATAAGGTGAGAACGCATGAAACTTAAAACGAAAGAAAAACAGAAAAACATCAAGAATTACACTGCACAGGAAAGGCACTTATTAAGGAGTGCTGTCTCGTTTCTCTGCAAAGCAACAGATCGTTTTGCTACACACATGTACGAGTTCTTAGCGATGCAACATGCTGTGAAAATTTGCCTGCCTATCTGGTTACTACTCTTGCATGCTATCGACGTGTTATGTAAGTCCCGCACGCAAAGATGATCTTCACGTTCTTTGCATTCGTAGCAGTGTAGCACGAGGTTAGAAGAAGGGAAATTTTTTCGTTGTAAAGAAATTTTTCACACTCTTTCAATCTGACGTTTCAGCACCTAGCCGTTTGAGCGCATTACAAAGGAACCCTACACACCACCCCTTCTTTGCAACTAATGAACTTGTCTGCATGCGACACAGTGCACCTTTGAACCTCCTTTCTGGAAGAGGCCGGTACCAGCCTATTATTAACTGCAGCAAACACTTTCTAAACTTTATGAACGGCGGAGAACACCGCCTGCACATTGTGTCACGCTGCGATCTATCCTAGACGACGAGAGACACCGTGCAGATACCCAGATGGACACGACCTTCTTCTCTGTCTCTTCCTGGTGCCCCTGAGGGGAAGGCATAGCCTTTTTCTTCAGCTTTCCCAAGAGTCTTTCCGCCGACCGAGCAAGGTTCTTCTCTTAAATTTGGCACTGCAGGCATACTGAAGAGACTATAAGCACAGCAAAATAAATCATATCAGCACACTACTTTTGGCTCTGGGACTCAGCTAAAGTGCCTTAGAACACAGATGTTTCAGGCGTTTTCTTTGGTCTGCTCTATCCTTTCAAAGGATAATGAGGATGAGGAAATTAAGTGTCATGCAGTTTTGTGCTCTACCTATGGCACCACTCACCCACCGTATATAACAATTAAGTGTGAATGGCTGTAAATGTCTCCCTACTCTCCTATGGAGAGAAATATACGGTAAGAGACACAAGGCCAACTTGAGCTCCCTAGAAATTGGAAAAAAAATTAATTGTAAACTATGTGACTTAACATCTCTCAGCGACGCGTGAGCTATTAGGAACACCACAGCGGTGGACACCAGATTAACTTTGACCAGCTGGGGTTCTTTAGGGTGCACGTGCAATGCCCAGTAATTGAGGATTTCTGAATTTCTCCTTGACTGAAGTCATACTGACCTAGCCACATGCCGCGGTAAGGCCGCTGACCTAGTGGTTCAAATTGGAGGAGTAGATAGAACAGCAGCAGGAAAAACTATTTTGCAAAAAGGACTAGAGAAAGAAAAAACTTGCAAAGACAAAGCTAGGAAAATGCGGTAAATATCTTTACCCTGTTAATATCCTACAAGAATCTGCTCGAGCATTTCGAAAAACAGAACCCAAAGCTATCTGCACCCAGTTTACACATTTTACATCAGTGCATATACCCTCATATATGCAACCAAGATATGCAATGCACCATTTCCAACTGCAGTTCTCACTCTGTCAGACAAGAAATAATGATCTAATTCTAGACGAAGAAGGATAGGGTTTTCGCATAGTTCACCTGAACAGACATGTGAAAGCATGTGTTTAGCCTGATTGGCTCATGGTTTTGTTTTGCTAGGTCGTCGGCAAGTCTGGCAAGGATATTAGGCGAGGTTAAGCTCTGATCGAGGCTAAGGTGATCCGATCTATTCACGCCTGGAAGCTGATGAAGATGACAATATGCAGTGCATAGTGCAAGAGTGTGTTGTACTTTAACACGAGGCGTGATCGGCTGTAACGACAGCATAGTGCTCTAGAGCACTGGCCATCGAAGCTGACCTTTTCGTTTGAAAAACAACAGTAGGAGACTTATTCCAGGCCACACTGCTGGAGAGCTTATTTACAGAAACATGCGCAGACATGCACTTCTCTTTATGTGACAGTAACCAATGGAAGCCAGGCAAACAGTCTGGCTACAGAGCACTTCAGGTCTTTCGTATTTGAAGGCCTCATGGAATCTTCATAACCACCAAAAAGAAAGAAAACAATTTTGAGGGGCGGGCACAGGGAACTTTTTTTGCTTTCAATAGCTTGAAGCATCAGAGTGGCTTCGAGCACAGTGCGCCATCGAAGCCCTGTATGTAGTTAGAAATTGCACTCGATGAAATTGCTATGCACGCCAAATCTTCTGAGATCCTGCATGATAATTCTTTCCCCCTTGTGGAACAGTGCATAGCTGAGTTAGTCGAGACAGCCTGATGATGACGGTGGCCTTGTCCTTTGAATCAGGTGGGCACAGCTGGAGTGGTGCCCAGCCAGAGTACACAAACACATGCACATAGCACACACAACTAGTCACTCCCTACACAGAATGCATGCACATGCATGAGCACACACGCACACACACACACACACACACACACACACACACACACACACACACACACACACAACTGGAACAGCAATGACAGCAGCACATCGTAAGCTTGGTGGCCATTTCAGTGACTGCTGCCACATGACACCCCCAACCAGTGTTTATTGAGGTGCTCCTAGTATCGTGGTACACAGCACCCACCATCCAGCAAGGTGCTTCTCGATGGTCTCCACTGGGGCTCGGACATTACGTTTGCTGCTGTGATTGCGATCCAGTTCCTCTAGTTGGGTGGGAAAAGGAGACCCAAACGCCTGTAGAATTTTCATCCGCGGTGGACTAGAAAGGCCTTGGCATGAGTGTTCCTCAGTTTTGTCTGCTTGCCCACACATTCGGCATATCGCCTGATCAAATCGGCGCCATGGAAGGTAAGGGCAGCCTGTCGGTAGCCTTGTGAAGGCCGTAACGGATTTCCAGCGAGCATCTCCACTCCCAGACATAGGAACTATAAACTCTGGGCGAAGGTCTCATTTTCCAGAGTTAATTCTTAGTCCGCCGTGTTGGTTCCAGCCAAACAGAAAACCACAGTCTTCTTGGAACTGAGCCGCGGGTTCAGACGAGTAACCACATTCCCGCAGTTGTTTAGCAGAAATCGCAAATCCTTGGAGGGTATTCCATAGGCAGTACTACATTGTCCGCGGCGGTCGTCGTCGATGCCAGCTGAACCATTCTGCGACCTAATCAGCTCTCGCTCGATGCTCGCCATTAGAATATACGAGTGGCGACGACAGACACCCTTGGCGCAGACCTTTCTTCACTGCGATGGGGCCGATCGCGGACCCATCGCAGTACCGATCGAGTATCTCCGTATGGGCGATCTAAATGCCGTCGAACCGAATTCAATTCATTTCCTGCAGTTCATCGGTGCGAACTCCGCCGCAAGCCATGGCCGCCGCCTCGCCTCAACTCATGCGCTTTAAAGACATTTCGACCAAATTTTAAAACAAACCCTAACAGTTGTACTATTATAGGTGAGTATTTAAGCTGTAACTGAATATTACAAAAGGTTTATGTTGATTTTATGCGCCCTTTTGTTTAATTATGTTGTCACGTGGGTATCTGCGTGTCACGAGCGATATAGCCCCCCTACGTGGATGCAGACACGCGCGTGTCACCATCCCTTTCCTAAACAAAATTCTTTTCTGATCTGCCGTTTCCAGTATTGATATAGTTCTACACTATGTTTCTTTTCTATTGAATTTATCCAATTTTTAAATTCCGCGTTTTTAACCTGTCGTTTAATGCTCTTTCTTTCTTCCTCCTCATGACCGGCATACTTACTGGTTAGATTTCTAGTTCTTTTCCGCCACTGTGAGTCAACGCTCTTTCTGTATAAATATTTAAATACTTTAGCTGCCCACCTGATATCGTCCAATTTCCTCAGGCGTTCTTCATATAGTATTTTACTCCTAGCTTCCCGTACTTGGAACGATGGCCAGCCCAAATCCCCTTGTACTGCGTCGTTTGTGGTTTTGCCGTGGGCATCCGGTGCTAATCTTCCAACAGCTCCCTGATTTACGTCTAATCTCAACTGAACTTCGGCCCTTAAGCACAGAACCGGATTGCCGAAAGTAAGTCCCGGCACCATTATTCCTTTCCAAATACCTCTTAGTACTTCATATTTGTTGTACCCCCATAATGCCCTATGTTTCATTATCCCGGCGTCTCTTCGTTCTTTTGCCCTAAGAGCCTGTTCATGCTTTTCCGTGTATATCTACCCTTCGTTTAGCCATATCCCGAGGTATTTGTATTCGGCCACTTTGGGTATTTCGTGGCCTTGTATTGTAAGCACCTGGTCAGTTGTATCGTTAAAAATCATCACACCTTATTTAGTTGCGCTAAAACTGAATCCTAGAGCGTCTGCTTCGTCTCCACAGCAATTAACAAAAGTTTGTAAATCTTCCTGGTTATCTGCTAACAGTACAATATCGTCCGCATACATTAAACCCGGGATTCGCTGCTCAACCACATTTCCGCCTAATCTGTACGACAGATTGTAACCTAGATTACTTTCTTCTAGCCTTTTTTCCATATTTATCACATCAAGCATGAACAGAAGCGGTGATAGAGGAAAACCTTGCCTTAATCCTTTGTGCACCCCCACGGTTGTGGTACTTTTTTTGCCTTCGAATGTAATTTCAACTTCAATATCAAGATAGATGTCCTGTAGAAAATCAATTACCTCATGACGGATACCTAAATCTTTCAACATTCTCCACAGCAGTTACCTGTTCACGTTATCGTATGCATCACGTATGTCCAGAGAGGCTAAAAAGAGAGGTCTGTTTTCCGCCTTAGCTATTTCTATGCATTGGGTAAGCACGAACAGGCTATCATCTAAACGCCTACCCCTTCTGAACCCATTCTGAAGTTCTCCGAGTATCCGATTACCTTCTACCTATGACTGCATTTTTAATTTCACCGCCTGCATTGCCAGCCTGTACATAACAGATGTTTTCGTAATCGGTCAGAAGGATTTTACATTCATCTTATCTCCTTTCCCTTCATAAATGAAAATCATTTTATTCTGCCTCCACCTGTGCGGAATTGGCTGATTTGTTGTGACTGTCTCCAATGTTTTTATCATCCCTTCCTTGCTTCTTGGGTCAAGTTCATTAATCAGCATAATTGGAATTTCGTCTATGCCTGCGGATGTGGTTTTAGGAATATTGCCACGTATCATTGTAGTGTTTGTTCGTTCACGCTCAAGGCTGCAGGAAAGGGCTGTTATCATTTTTGTTCGTGACGCGAGAAGCGACCGGACTTATCTCGATTGTTCACAGCCATGAACAGCTGCATCTACGTGTTTCTAGATTACTCTAGATGATCTCGACCTGTTATCTCGAAGTTTTCTTGCCGGCTTTAAATTGAACGATGCCGCGAGCAGCGGGCATTCGTAGTTCGACGATTGACGAGCACGCTTGTTGCTTACGCCGCCACCGAGTGAGTCAGTTCTTTTGCGGGCGCAAGTCAGCCCAAATAAAGAGCTTCGTTTGCAAGTATTTCTGGTGTCTTCCTGACCGCTGGACTGCCGTCACTACAACGTGACATCTGGTGGAGGTGCTGGGTAGCCTTCCAGGTACCGCACAACCCCTGCAAGTCGTGACGCCAGCTCTTTGAGTTATTCGCCGGAAGACCTGACTCCAGTCTACCACGCAGCCTCTGGAGCCTGCAGCCATGACTTACGCCGCAGCAGTGCGCCGTCCAGTACCTCGACGACGGGACCCAAGCCCCTATCGCCCTTAGCCAGCTGCGCTGGAGCGCCGCCCTCTCGCCCCAACTCGCCCGTCCTACTAGCGTCGTACACGGCCGAGGAAATGCGTCGAGTGGAGAACACCCGACCAGCGCCGCCCACAATGCTTCCACTGCGGAGAAGCCGGTCACATTCTCCGGTACTGCCCATACTGGAGAACGGGCATCCGAGGGTTCCCTTACGGCGCCCCACGACCCCGACCCGGCCAGCGACCAGCCGAAGTCGATGATTTTTTGCTTCGGGAAGGATACTCACCGCCGAGCCGCCTATCGCGTTCTCCGTCGCCATCGTCACCGCGCTAAGTATCTCCTAGCCGAGGCTACGTAGTGCGTGGACGCTTCCCGAGCCCCCGAAGGTTCAACTGAATAAAGCAGCCTCTGGAGGTGAGGTTGCTTATGAGCGCAAGAACTAAGATCCCCCATCGACGAAAACAGAAGACCATGATCCCTACGACGACGACGACCCCTACGACAACGACGACCCCTACGAATACGACGACCCCTACGAATACGACGACCCCTACGAATACGACGACCCCTACGAAGACGGCGACCCCTACGAAGACGGCGACCCCTACGAAGACGGCGACCCCTACGAAGACGACGACCCCTACGACGACGACGACCCCTACGACGACGACGACCCCTACGACGACGACGACCCCTACGACGACGACGACCCCTACGATGACGACAATCCCTACGATGACGACGATCCCTACGACGACGACGATCGCTACGACGACGACGATCCCTACGACGACAAAAACTACGACAAAAACTACGACAACACCGACAACATCGACGACGACGACGACACGGCCAGACTTGAAGCTTTTACCGCTGCCCTTACACCTTATTAGGAACGCTAAAGGACTCTAAGTTCTCGAGGCATTCTCCGTGTTTAATTTCATTTTAAAGCATCGAGACGATGCTTCTTTGGAAGGGGGTTAATGCCACGTATCATTGTAGTGTTTGTTCGTTCACGCTCAAGGCTGCAGGAAAGGGCTGTTATCATTTTTGTTCGTGACGCGAGAAGCGACCGGACTTATCTCGATTGTTCACAGCCATGAACAGCTGCATCTACGTGTTTCTAGATTACTCTAGATGATCTCGACCTGTTATCTCGAAGTTTCCTTGCCGGCTTTAAATTGAACGATGCCGCGAGCAACGGGCATTCGTAGTTCGACGATTGACGAGCACGCTTGTTGCTTACGCCGCCACCGAGTGAGTCAGTTCTTTTGCGGGCGCAAGTCAGCCCAAATAAAGAGCTTCGTTTGCAAGTATTTCTGGTGTCTTCCTGACCGCTGGACTGCCGTCACTACAACGTGACAATATTTGCTTCCGTCTTTTTTCAGTTAAGACAAGTCAGTTCTAAGCTGTTCTCTATTTTGCTGTCCTGTATTGCCGCCTCACTTGGGGAGATTACTCCATTGTCGTTGCTAAAAGACGCAGCTATAAATAAACGCAGCTATAAATAGGAGGCGTTCCCCGTGCTCCCAGCGAGACACCGGGGAGCTGGTGATCGCCCAAGGTGAGTATGGCTGTGCATTTGGAGAGGAAGTCGCGGACGTAATTGTACATCCGCGGACGTACGCCTAGGGCGTGAAGGCCTTCCAGGACGGCTGCGTGGGTAACGTTGTCGAAAGCTTTTGTCAGGTCGACACCGAGGATAGCCTTGGTGTCGCCCGCGGGGGAGTCAAGGATGTGGTGTTTGAGTTGTAGAAAGGCTTCCTGGGTAGATAAGCCTGGGCGGAAACTAAACATGCGCGAAGGCATGAGGTTGTTATTCTGTAGATATCGGCTGAGCCGGGTGTGGAGAACATGCTCTATGAGCTTGCCCACACTCTAAGTACGGAAGATGGGACGAAGGTTAACGGGGTGAAGGGGTTTGCCGGATTTGGGAATAAAGACTACCATGGCGTCTTTCCACTGAGGTGGGAGGGCACCGCGCATCCAGCATTCATTGAAGTAGTCGGTTAGGGCTTTGACGGAGGGTGAATCAAGGTTGCGGAGGGCCTTGTTGTGCACTCCGTCGGGGCCAGGAGCTGAGGACGTGTTGAGGCGCTGAAGTTCTGCCCTGACTTCCGCCTCAGTGATCGGTCGGTGGAGGAGATCGTTGGGTGAGCCTTTGTAGTCAGGGTGGTGTGCGGAGGGATATGTGGGGAAGTATAGATCACGAAGCTCCTCGAGGAGTTCCTGCGGGGAGGCCTCGGATGTGCGTACGAGCTTTATGAGGTTGTGTTGCTGGTGTGTTTTGGACTGTTCTGATCTCAGTAGCCGGCTCCCTCTTGAGGAAACTCAAAGGAAGCCAAGTGAGTACTGCCCCAGACCACCAACACAAAGTCGCTGTGGTGCCGTACCTGCGTGGTCTCTCTCACAGGCTCAAAAGAATTGGACACAAGGCAGGTGTCCGAGTGGTGTTCTCGGCGCCTCACAAGCTATCCAAGCTTTGTCGCAGAGTAAATGCCCCGGCTGTGAGAGAGCCAGCCTGCCTTGTTAGGCACCGTGCACCCTTCGTTCCTTGCGAGGTTGGTGTAGTTTACAAGATAGCCTTGAGCTGCGGTAAGGCCTACGTGGGTCAAACCGGACGTTGCCTCAATGAGCGTCTTATGGAGCACTCAAATAATGTTTCTGACACCGGCAAGAAAAACGTGGGTGTTCACTGTTTAAAGTGATCCTCCGGTTCCTGCGAGCCTTTCCTTCATGACTGCTCCGTCATCGCGAGAAACGCGCATCAATCCACACGCGAAATTATAGACGCCGCCCATATTCTAAAGCTAGGTGAAGATTGTGTTAGCACACTCCCGATAGCGCTAACGAAACGTGAGTTAGATTATTTGAGCCAGGCATAGAGCAACTTTAATGATTAGGATTCCGAAATACGTCTTTTAGCCTTTTTTACGTCTTGGACAAGGTTGTTTTCTGTCTTCTGCTTTTAACGTCCCTTGTGGTTCTTTTATCGGTTTTAAAAATTTTTTAATGGTCTTTTTGGCCTTTTAGTACATTTTTTCACTTGTTGTCATCTCCTAGTGTTTTTTGTCTCTTGTACTGCCTGCTTGCGTCATCCTTTTAAGCGTCATCTTTTTAAGCGTGATCCGTTTAATCGCCCCTCCACTTGTCTTTTTATCTTGTCTAGTTTTCATTTTTTTTGTTGCCTCCAAGGGTCACCCTTGCCCTCATGTTGTTTTCAATTGTAGTTTGTTATCCTTCAGTCGCGTGCAAACACAGCAGATGTTACTCATGTCTTGCCGCCCTCTTTTCGAACGTATATATATGTTGTTCCACAATAAAATAATCAGTTGAAGGCAGCGCTCTACCGTCTTGCCTTTCTTTGTCCGTGTCTTAGGAGTGCGCTGTGTTTTTCCTCAAGATGAACTACCAACTAACCCGCTCTTCCACCCTTGCAAGCTTCCTTTCTATAATGTTGCCCTACTTAAAAAGACACTGAGGAGAAACAGAACTTGGCTTGTATCGATAGATTACGAGCACCTCAACAGAACAACACCACTCTTTGTGAAAACAAAGCTCTTGTAAGGTAGAAAACAGCAAGACCTGAAGTACAAGTATAGCCGCCACAGACCAGTCTCCCATGTACAAGCGTGGTGATGAAATAGCACAGACCGCAGATATCTGAGGCTGACGAAGGTGCATGAAGGTTACGTGTTGGATCGATACTGAAGAACATCAGTCTTGTTTGGAAACCACCAGTGCACGTTTATCACACGAGGAAGACGGAAAACAACCTGAATGTTAGAAGTCGAAGAAAACCTGCAATTGGCGGCGCAACAGGCGGCCAGCTGAGTTTCGGTGTCTCACTGCTATGCGTTCTGCATGGTTTACTTAGCACCTCGATTTACAAGGGGGAAGCAGCAGAGGGCTTCCATGTGCCCCTCGGACGAAGTTCGTGGACTAGCATGCCACAAGGAAAAACAAGAATTCACAAGGAAGAAAAAAAAGCTGTCTAGAGCCAGTTTTCAACGGCTCTCCGTTTAGCAAATGCACCGCTCGGAGTCTTCGCCTCGTCAGCGTACCAAGACGCTAAGATGCATGACCAGCAATATGAGGAATATTAGAGAAATTAAATATGCCCTCATGTGCCAGTCGCTACACATCAGTTGTGACGCTGGCTCATCGGCGCTAGGGACTTTCTTGCAAGACCCGCAGCCTCAGTCCTCAAAAGCATCGCATGCTTGATGGCGTTGCCTTCGCTGAATGCACTCCGCAGTTCTTTGAGAGAACTTTTTTCTTGGAATCGGGATCCGTCGCAACGTTCGTGAAAACGGAAACGAAGCGACGACGGCTCACAAAGGCCTTCATCGTCCGGCCGGTAGTAGTTTTCATTTCGGTTGCTCGCTGGCGACAGCAATCACAGAGTCCGTATTTGTTTCCGCCTCGTTACGCCACTCTATGTCGTCATCAGAGAAGCGAGTGTGAATCGTATCGGCGGGAAAAAGCTTTCAACTTCGAATCCAAACCTCTTAGCAATAACTGCACCTTTGGTTAACGGACAGCCACAAGATGCCAAACTATCAGATTTTACTGACAAAAAAAATTGATAGCGTTGTCCTTAGTGTCCCTCCAAGAGCGTTAAAACCGAAACAGGATGGGAGAAAATTTTGATTATAAATTATTCAGCGGCCTTAGGCGAATACCACGGGGTGGTTCATGCGTGGTTCCGATTATGAGTTAACTTTCCAAAATGACTTAGGCTATGAGGGGCGCTGGAGTAGAAGACTGAATAATTTCGATCGCCTGGGTTTCTCCAACGTGCAGTGACATCGCAGAGTGCACGTGTCTCTCGCATTTCGCCTCCATCAGATCGAGATCACAGCGTCCGGGATCGAAAGCGCATATTTCGGGTCAGCAACCAAGCACCATAACCGCTTTGCCATCGCGAAGGCGGTAGTAATGAATAGTTTATGTCTTACACATGTCTTACACGAAAGAAAACATACCACAAAAATTAGGTGTCTTTACCCCTTTAACTTTAAGAGCGCGCTTAGGGCAGTTACTCGATTAACCAGATTTCCACTGCACCTCTCCTGAATGTGTCATGTTCAGGCAATCGCAACAGTCGAGTGGCAGTTTCATCACTGCCGTCAAAACGCTGACTACATTAGGTATCGTACTGTCGCCCAACCCTGGTCATCATAAATATAACATGACATCATTGCTCTTACAATAAAACACATGCCACAGCAGCCTTTGTTTTGTCGGGCTGTGGTACACAACAGAGAGCAGTCACTCCGCAGGTGTTTGCGTTTTTTTTTGCAAACCTAGTGCTATTCTTGATTTTGCTATTGTTACTTTCCGGCCATGTGGAGCTTAATCCTGGCCCCCTCAGTGAAGCAGATCTTGAATTGCTGAAAATATGCAGGCCGGCCAGAGCGCAATCACGAATAAGCTGGATGCCATCGAAGCAAAATTTGCTAAACATGAAGAACAAGGAATTGCAGTTGAACAGCTCTTAAAGAAGTCTAGACCTGCAAACAAGAAGTGTCCGTCTTGAAAACAGAAGTCGAAAGATGAATCTTGTTTGTGGTGTAGAAGATGACGAGGCAGAAAGGTGGGATCAGTCAGAGGAATTGATTAAAGCAATCTGTCACACCATTTTGCAAGATAACTGAAGACAGTGCAAAGAGCGCATTGTGTCGGTCAATTCAACAATATGTTCAATCGAGCGATTGTCGTTAATTTTCTCTACGGGAAGGGAAAAATGACTGCTCTTAAAAACACCAAAAAAATTAAAGGGGTCTGAATACAGTGTAGACCAGGACTACGCAGCGGAGACAAAATGTCCGGAAACAATTATGGAAATATGCTAAAGCGCAAACAACGGACAGCACCAGTCAGGTTAATCGAAGCTGTGACAAGCTGATTGTTGACGGTAAGGCATTCACTTGGGACAAAGAAAAAGAGAAAGTGGCTCCTGTCCTAAAAAAGGGACACCATGCTACTAAAAAGGCTGTTCCCTCGCACAATATAACGGCTGTTGTCGTAAGCTGCAGAAGCATTGTGAACAAAGTAAACGAATTCGGGGGCCTCATAGAATTACTGAAGGCTGGTATGGTGTTTGGAGCAGAATCGTGCCTGATCCCCGTCTATCAATGACAGTGAGCTGTTTCCTAATCCCTCTATCACTCATCGGAATGATAGGACACAAACGGGTGGTGGTGTCTTTGTTAGTTCATTCTTTTTTACGTTAAACTTTGTTGGATATTGGATACGATAACATGGAATCAATCCGGTACAAAGTGACTTTTCCGGATAATACAACATTTATTGCTGGATCATGTCGCCCTCCAAATTCTGATGCAACTACGTTGCAACGTCTGTACGAGACTGTCTCTAAAACACCGGATCAGATAATTCTTGCCGGAGATTTAAAACTACTGGACTTGAACTGGTCTAATGGAACCTTCACAACTCACTGGCTGCTGCAAAAATTTCGAGAGGAAAAACATCGTTGACACATTCGGCTTCACTCAATACGTGAGTACACCTACACGCAATAACAGCATTTTGGGCCTGTTGCTGTGTAACTCACCTAATTTGCCAGATTCTGTCACTTGCATCCTAGGAATAAATGACCACTCGCTGTCGTAGCTAGCATTAAACTTGAGATCAAGCGAATGAAGATACGCAAATCAGGGAATATTTTTTTTTCATAAGCGTGATTATTCCGCCACTTCTCGCGTACATGATCATTTGTCTGCTTTCGAGTGCCTTTTACGTTAATACTTTTGTGCAACAGTGGCCATTTTTTAAAAGAAAAATGATAGAACTGACGGAAAAGTATGGGCCGTGCATTCATTCAGTTAAGCTGAAAAAGTTGCATGAAGCCATGGGTGACACCAAATACCTTGAGACTAATAACGAAGAGAAGATGAGCATAACTGACATTCAAAAGAACACAGTAATTATCAGTTCAGAAGGTTAACACAAGTAACTAATGAGTACAAAACTAAAGTACACAGTGCGAAGGAACGGTACTTCAGTCGGCTCAGTGACAATATCAGAACGAATCTCAAGCTTTTCTGGCAATATGTGAAAGGATTTGGATCTGAATCGTCTGGAATAAATGAAATCATTCACAATAATGAAGTCCTGTCTGATGATAAGCTAAGGAAACCTTTATTTTCATTGTGTATTTTTCGAGAAAATAAGTTTTAGGATTCACGTGTGAGTGCTGCGCCATTAATGCCCCCTGTCGAGCTTAGTGGGAGTGGAAATGAATCATTGCCAAAATAATAGATGAAACGAAGCCACTCGGTCCCGATGGTATTTCTATCCGCGTTTTGAAAGCGCGGTGCATGACTACTCGGATCTTACCGTTATCTTATATGCACTAAATCTCTCTATTGTCTTGCTACCGGGCAATTGGAAATTGGCACATTTAGTCCCAGTTCACGAGGGGGTGGTTCAAAAAAAAGACGTAAGCAACTATAGGCTCATATCCTTACCATCAATGTCTTGCAAAATACTAGAACACATTTTATTGAAGGAAATAATCAAACATTGCTGAGAGCTCGGATTATTAATTTAAGAGCAACAAGGGTTTGGTAAGTGGCTATTCTGTAATACACAACTGATTGAAATTTCCGGAGCCCTTCACTACGGCGTCCATCATAGCCTGAGTTGCTTCGGGACGTTAAACCCCTAATAAACCAAACCAAACCAAACCAAAGTACTGATTGAATTTTATCACGACTGAATATCTGAAGTAAACGGAATCGATTTACAAACTGACCTTAGTAAAACTGTCCCATGGCGTGAGAGGTGGAAAATGCGACTGACTACAAAAAGCGTACCCATCTGTCCTTCACGAAAAAAAAATTGACGCTTGCTATTGTTTCAAGACAGAACATTAACCAGTCAGCTCTTTATAAATATTTGGGAGTGACCTTTCTATCTGATTGTGCCTGGCGTGCCCATATCAGTAATGTTGTTTCAAAGGCTGCCAGAGCACTATATTTCATTCAGCGAAATCTCAATGCCTCACCCTTTTTCCTGGAGAACACTGCGTATATTTCACACGTTAGACCGATCCTGGAGTGTGCGTGTTGTGCTTGCAATCGTCACCAGAAAACATTAATTGATCAAGTAAAAAGAGCACAGAACAGAGCAGCAAGGTTCGCTATGGGACGGTACAAGCGAGGGGAGAGCAGCAGTGAAAGGAAAAGGAAGTTGGAATGGGAAGCGCTGTCCTCGTACCGCAGCAAATTGTGCTTGAAGTTACTATTTCGGATTTATAACATGACCGAAATTTACAAAAATACATATTTTCATCAACCACACTGCCTATCCAAAAGCAACTAAAAGCAAAAAAATACGAGAATACCGCACTAGAACGAACCGTTACGCTAATTCATTTTTCGCAAGAACTTTTGCAGAGTGCAAGCGATTGTCCTATAAAGAAGTGTGCTGTACTAATGAAGATTTGTTTTTGTCCAACTTGTAACCCCTGCTTGCTCATGCGCCCTTTGGCCAAGCGGGGTACCTCTGAATAAAGAAAGAAAACAAACTTCCACTTACCTTATTATCAGCATTATTTCGTCACCTTTAACATATCGATAACACTCGTGTGGAAGCCCAGCTGTAGGTAAGACCCTTTGAGCATTAATTACTTTAAAATCGACTACTCGTGATGATAAAAAGGTCATGATAGACTACAAGTGATTTGAACATATAGTTAAAGAAAGCGATATTAGCGAGAAAAAAAACCGGAGTTTCAACTAAATATTCCTTCAGAAATAAAAATCGAAGAAAGTCGACTGAATTGTCGGCAATTCAATATAGAAAACTGCAACCCCTCGGACCCATACTCGCGACGAAGCGAGCGTCAGGCAGCGTTCCGCTGAAACTATGCAAGAAAAACGAACTTTCCTCGCAACCTAGATCGGAAGTCGGAGAGCCGCAATGCTTTCTTCCTCGCGAGCGGCTTCTGGGCAGTGGCTGATATTTTCCTCAACCACAGAACCGGAGAACCGGAGCCATCAGCGATAGCACCCCTCAGGCCACCGCGCGAAGCCATCCCGCATCGCGTCGCACAGAATCGTTACCTCGTTTAGTCAGCGCTGGATAGCGATGCATCTATTGTAGTATACCGGCACGAACGCATTGTGTGCAGTGTACAGTAAACACTGCCGTCGAAAAAAACAACCTTCAAATTCTTTCTCAACATTACGGAACGGATGTCAGTTCTATATTTAATTACCCTTACCATAATGTCAATGTGATAGAGCCGATTCATTGCACTGAAGACAACCATACTAAATTGCGGATTCAAAAGCGTTCACGAACGTGAGTAGCGGGTGCTTCAATTTGATATTAAAACGACGCATAACTGGCGCCAGTCCCAGCTCATCTACTCAGACAAATACTTCGTTTCAATCGCGACATTTTCACTCGACTAACCCTGCTTCCAGGCAGGGACTGTACCAACATCTGTATAGCTTGAAAGCCCACCCAGCACCACACAACGCCTGCCGCAATGAAGGAACTCGATCTCTCTTCCCGCCACTTTACAATTGCTCAACGTCGCCTCTTTGGCCCAGCCTTTGTCATGGGCCTCGTCTTCCGCGATCTGGACGCCTCGCGGAATGAGCGCGACAGCCAGAAATGATTCCGGACGAGTTTCGGACCACGGCAGAAAAGTTTTAGTGTTGCTCGTACGAAGATGTTCGCGTTCTTTTCGACGAGCCAAGAGACCGATCCTACAGTGATGGTCGAAGAAGGGCAATTCTTTTGGGATACGATGCGCTGTAATTACCAACCCCTAGATCTCAACGACAGATGATTTGAAGTGATCGTTACAAGGTTGGCTCCGCATCGTACAGGTGAATACGACGTGTTTGTCCTGCTGTCTTGAAACTTAAATTCTTTGACGGAGCATGTCTCGCGCAGGCAACGCAATCTGTACTGCAGTCACGATGCTCGCTTTGAATTGAGATCGTAAAATGTGTCGCCGCATCTTCAGTCACAAGCATGCTACCTCCAAGTCAGAATCGACTGCGCGAAACAGCACCAAAGCTCTTTCTGCAAAAACTGCACACGAAAGTTCCTCGACCGACATCATCGGTGCAATAGGCACGTCGTGTTGCGAACAGATTCGAATTCCGAGAGTACCTCCGTCCTTTCTCGAGCCTTGCAAAGCTGCGGCCGTAGTGTGCTACACGGGATGGTGGCGCTTTTCTGTCTCGTTGTGTCGCATTGTTTGTTATGCGAAGCATACTAAGATAGCCCAACCCAGCTCCTCGAGCGCGGCGGTGTCGTTACCATTGACCTTTCGTGACCTCCATGTCATACCACGTGATGCGTGACGTCACAGCAGATGAAAAACGGGGGCCCAACTCGCGCCGTCGCGCGAGGCGTCATGACCAAGGATGACCACGTGGTGCGTGACGTCACAGCAGAAGAGAAACGGGGGCCCAGCTCGCGCCGTCGCGCGAGGCGTCGCAACCAAGGAGGACCACGTGATGCGTGACGTAACGACATAGGAGAAACGGGGCCCCAGCTCGCGCCGTCGCGCGAGGCGTCGCGACCAATGTGTTTCCTGCTTCTGCCGCTAGGTGCGCTGTACTGAACACGTGATGCTGGAGCGGCGGTATACAAGGGGGTGCGCCTGCCTCTGCTAGGCGTACACGGGATAGAGATGCCTCCTGGAGACAGGGCTGCTCGTTGGAATGAGAAGCAAAAGTTGCGGCGTGCTACAGAGACTGATGAAGAGCGTGAAGAACGTCTAGCCAAGCGGCGTGCTCGATATGCAACTCGGCGACAATATCCTTCGCATCTGACTAGGCTTAACCTAAGCTAAGCCTCAGGAATTTTTTTTCTGCTTGTAGTTGCTATTATCTTTTTATTCCGCCAGCTGGTCTCGATCGAGCCTGGGAGGCGGGGCTGTCCTTGTCCGCTCACCTTCGGTGTTCAAGTATAGGCATTTTTCTTGATGGCAGAACATAATGCGGGACTGAAGGGGCTACACAAGTGACCCGTCAACACAATCGAACAAACACTACACTACACGGAGGGGAGTTATGAACGCAGTCAATTGAGACTTGCAGGCGGTCAACTGGTTGTAGTAAGAGCTGGTATTTCAAAGAAAGGGATGAAAAGACACTCTTCAGCTGTATAACTTAGTGCGCACGCTTAATTTCGACAGACGTTTAATGAGGAATGATGAGTAGTTCCTTGCCGCGAAAGTAGTTTGATTCTTGTAGGTAATATACATTGTTCAATGTGGACATCGCGGTAATATAACAAGGCACGGTCATTTCTTTTTATTCACAGAAGAATCGCTTGCACCTTCTATGTGCTAGCTCAGTATTTTGTAGCGATAGCTACACTATGCCAGTTGCTTCGCGAGGTCAGTGTGGCTGCGCGCTGATCCGTGGCACCACCGCCCCGCCGCCTGTGCGCATGCGCGGAGTGACGTCATAGCCTTCAGATGTTGTGCGCGCCGCGCACCTCGCCTCTGCGCCGACGGCGGAGTAGACGCCTCCCGCCTCGTCAGTTGTGCGCATCCGCGAAGTGACGTCAGATCACGCAGCTAGTGCGTGTCGAGCGCCTCCATTACGCTACGCTAGCATTTC
This sequence comes from Amblyomma mixtum, assembly GCF_055824585.1. Classification (NCBI taxonomy): domain Eukaryota; kingdom Metazoa; phylum Arthropoda; class Arachnida; order Ixodida; family Ixodidae; genus Amblyomma; species Amblyomma mixtum. The sequence continues at coordinate 119,589,628 of NC_143019.1, read as the reverse complement.
GAGCCTTAAGCGTGGTGGTGTCGTGGCCACCCTGGCTGGTCACATTCCGCGGAGCAGCTACCGGTAGTGCGGCGCACCGGCGAAGCCGAGTGATGGTGGAGTGGAGAGGGGAGAGTGAGTGAATCCACGTCCAGAGAAGCAGAAGATTAAGAAGGAACGCCCTTCGAAACGGAGCGGCGAAAGATTGGCTTTGCAATTCGACGGAGCGAGTTCCACTCGACCCGCTGTATCTATCACGTCACTCCAGGTTTAACCACAGCTAAACCACAGCTAATTTTTTTCCCAAGCTATGAGGGACGCCGTAGTGAAGGGCTCTGGATAGTTCAGACCACCGGTGTTTCTTTAACGTGCACAGATATGGCACAGTACGTAAACTTCTAACATTTCGTCTCCATCGAAATGCACCGTCATAGTCGGTATCGAACCCGCACCTCGAGCACGATGACCACTGAGGCATCGAAGCGGGTTACCCCTGTGTGTCGTCGCTTAACAGCACAGTATTTTCTAATGCGGTCATCACAGTGTGGCTAAGCAGTTGATCGCAAGCATTGAAGTAGTCACGAAGTACACACAATACAAGGCATCTTATTTCAGCCTTGTCGCTATTCGCTCGCCGAGAAACAAGAATATGCCTGAGACAGGAGGTGGACATCACTGCTGTGCGCTTTAGGCACATGTAACGCCTAAAAAAGGAGCCCTAAAACGAATTTTATACAAGAATAATCGGGCAGATATCGTGCACTGCACGGAAATATGCTACGTGCAGGGAGGGGCAGACTGGTGCTGCATCGCAACAAGACATCACAACTGATGGCTGAACGAGACTGATGTTCGTGATGTCGAACTTATGTTTTGTGTGTGTTTCTTCGTGCGGTCTTGGGAGCCCCGCGTGCCCACTCGCGGGGCTGTTCCTGTCTCCCCCGTGCCGTCGCAGCAGTGGTGAAACACTGCCTGACGAAGCAGCAAAGCATTACAGCAGATATTCCTGACGTTGCTCCGCTTCTATTTTTTCCCTTGACACTTTAATGGTGTTAATGGATGTGGTATTGGGCTACTAATCGCAAGGACGTCTGAGAAATCCGGCCGCGACGACCGCATTCAGGTAGAGGCGAAAGGCAAAAAGGCCAGTACAAGCTCTGCTACGTTAGTGCACCATGAGGCAGTTTTTAATGTAACGCGAGAGTTAAGGCCCCGTTGCCCAGAACATCAGGTGTCGGCGTTGCCGGCGCTGAGAGCGAAAAATCACGAGCCTGGCTCTGGCAGGTGGTGCCCACAGAGCAACCTAGGCGGCAGGTGGGCCACAAGGTCACGTGATCTTGCACCAAGTCATCACAACCTGCCCATTGGATAGTGAGTCAGCTGCCCTCCGTGGCATTTAAATTAATGAAGGGTCGCTCGGGAAGAGCAAACCTGGGCGGCACAAGGCCCACTGCGGGGAGCGCCCGCCATCGCAGGCCAGTGGCGCATCGCTTAACCGCTGCACCACTGCGCGAAGAGGGGTATGAGGACTTCCAGGCATCTATGAATGTAAAGAAACGGATCGACCTGATGTATATATGTGATTAACCCCTTACGCTATCGCACCATAGCCTTAGGGTGGAACTTGTGTCCTTCATTTTTTTTGTTCCGTTCAGATGCCGCGGTCGAAGCGGCTGCAGATATTGCGAATTGCGTGGTTTACAAAGACCCCACACGACGGGTCGGCTATGATTGATGATCGCTACGAAGGAGGGCGCCGGTTCAATTAAACCCGCCTTCACTTACTTGCAACTGACATCGTACAATGCACTGGCGCATTTGTATTGCGCCTCGATCCGTCGAAATACTGTGCCGCGGGCGAGATCACCAGCCGAGCGTGAAAACCACGGCGCCGGTACGATGGGTTGCCATAAATACTGCGCGAAAGTTATGGGATAAAGAACTTTACACGACAATAATAGAGGGCGTTTCACTTAAGAACTAAAGCAAATTTTAAAAATGCGCTTTTTGAGTTAGAAGAGCAGTTTTTTTCACATAGCATTGCGAACAGTCCAGCGCATCAGACTGCAGCTAAGGCGTGCTAACTAGTAGGCTTGGTAACTAATATCGGATGTTAATCTTTTAGCGATTAATGCTAATCTCCTTATTTATTAAGAAACATGTAGGCCACCGTAGGTAACATCCATATCAGTGTTTAAAATTTCGAACAGGCAGTTACTCTCGGCGCCATGGTCCACCAAATTTCGGCTATTTTACCGAGAGGCTTGTACTGGAGGGGTTGCTTTTCGCGCGGATGTATTTTGGCCGGATGTAGCGTAAATATCTTGGGCAACAGCGCCGAGGGCAACGGCGCTTTCGAAATTTTGTAACACTGGTCCGGATATTACTGCCGCAAAGCCGAAAGTTGTGCAAGTTGGATAACGTTCATGAAGTAAGAATAGCGCGAAAAACCACCGTTGCGAGTCGGCGCTTGTCTGCGTCGTTTCCTTTCCGTTCCTCGCGTTCCTTTTGCGCTATTGCTACATCATGGATATTACTTATGGATGGTTACATGCCTCTCAATGAATAAGGACACAGTATTAGTGGTTCCCAACTCCGTAGTTGGTAACTATCCTTCTGGCTAGCACATCGTAGCTCTAGTCTGATGCGCTACACCGCGCACAATGTTGTGCCGAAAACAGCGCTGTTCTAACTGAAAAACCATTTTTAAAAATTGCAGAACTTCTGCATTGAAACAGCCGGCACAAGCAAGTTCGCGCATGTGTGTTTAACACAAAAATTCGATGTCTCCCCACGGATAACACCTTAAAAAACAATACAATCGTAAAGTTTCATTACTCTAGTGTGCAGCAAGTGTCCGCAATCGCTGTTTGCGGACGACGTTCGTGTCTGCTATCTCCTCGATTCGGCGGCAACATTTTTCGATGATTGCTTAGCTCCCGTCAGCCGTTGTGTGACGTGGGCCGGCTGCTTCGCTTGATAGTAACATGTGTGCATGGCTCTAGAGGAGGGCATTACGAACGTTGACACACGCAGGATATCACCGGACCCCGAAAGCAGCTGACAGCTTCTATAAATCCGGACCGTCAAGCCTCGCCACTAGTTGTGGCGATGCGCGGTGGCTAGACTCAGCAGATGATGGGTTTGTATTTAAACCCTATACCGCTTCGGAGCGCTGCAAATACAGTAGCAACGCTTGATGCCACGATGGCCTTCGCGGCTAGTTCCAAACTATGACATGTTTAGCGATTTACGGGTGAGCTAATGGTATTCGCAACAGCTGCGCTCGATAACCGGGAACAGCCGTGTAAACCGGCTGGCACGCATAGAGTCATTGTTCGCAAACGCTTGACGTAAATGTGGTCTGTAGCGTAAATGAGGGCGTAAACGACCCACTTTCGGCAGTTGCGCAACTTCGTACCACTGGTGCGAAAAGAAGTTCCGGAACTGGCGAAAGTGGAGGGGCTGTCATTAAGAAGGAAACGAACAATTCGGCCGCGTTTATTAAGTTCGCGCGGCGCCCGTGATTTACTAATGAGCTGTAATTGATAGAGTTGTCATGACAGCAGTGTATATTTGACTAATAGCCCAAAGACAAAGCTTTAGCTGCAACCATTTCAATGCGAGGAGAGCACAAACTACGTTGCATCCGCTGGCTGTTTTTAACGTTATGGGATATCCTATGCAGATACGGAATGGTTTGAGTGTTCTGTTCCTATTCTTTTTCTGGTGTTTTTTTTCCTTTTCTTTCCTTATTTTCTGCAGAAAACTGCCGCAAACAGCTGAAATACTGTCAGCTAGGAAAGCAGACATGCGTATCCTCTTCGCCTGATTTGACACTATCGTTTAATATATGTGGGCGATTTTGTTTTTTTTTTCAAGGCGGCTTAGATGCAATTCCCAGCAACCCCAGGTTTCTTTGTATTTTAGTGTATGAGCTCTAATAAGGGAGAAGGTTATTTTGTTACCGACCGTTGTACATACAATATATGTCGTTGTCAACGAAAGAAATGCTCACTTCTAAAACTATATGTTGTTTACCCATGAAAATTCGTATGTGAGCTTTAAGCCTCCTTCAGCGACCTTAAAAGGCGTGATAATGTCGGGAACAGCGTCGTCTAAGATGAAATATGCCCGTTGTCCAGAATCACCGAGCAATTTGTGTTCAATATAGATGCAACGTTAACGCCTTTTCCTGCACCATGCAAGCAGTCAAAAATTTACCCGATGATAACAAGAAGTCTCCGCCGCGCAACACTGATCACGTCATGCAGATCACAGAAATCTGTCAAAGTTGTTTTCAGTATTCTCATTGCTTCTAAAAAAATGTACATTGGCCGACCAGGCCGATGTTTGAATGAAAGAGCTGTACAAAACTTCAATCGGGGATAGGGTGGTATCACTGGCTTGGTATAAATGCAGATATCAACAAATGTACATACAATAAGACGCAGTTTCTAAGCTACGCTAATGACATGCTTCAGCACGAAATCACTGAAGCTTTTTTATGAAGAAGGCTCATAACAACTACGGCAGCACGCATTCACTATAGTTGCATGAAAATGAAATGGCTTTTTTTGGAGACATGCAATCAGATTCTACGTCACGAGAAGGTAGTTAAGCGTCAAATATTTTCAAATAAAATCAGTTCACAGTGGCAACATTAACATACAAGGAATAGCTCTTCGAAAACATAGCGCAAAAAGGACACGGACGACACAGAAGTGGACAGGACAGGCGCTAACTTCCAACTTTATTTTCGAAATGCCACCACGTCTAATATATAGGAGCCGATCACCACAATCAAGCGATGAGCATGCGCAAAGAACAGCACAATCAAGATTACAGCGTTTTGAAAATAAGGAAAAATTACGATAAAATAAGGAAAGGAAAACACGGTGCCGGGGGAACACCGGAAGAAAAGAGCCATCGCGTACTGAAACTTGCTGCAAAAAGCGCTTTTCAAGCATGTCAAGGTCAAGAGCCAACAAATAACGCGGCAAAAAGGGGATATAAAAATAGATCGACTAAAAGATGAAGGGAGTGTACAAGGCTCCACACTAAGACAAACACGTGTTGAAGAAAGATAGAATGACAATGGGGAATTACAATTATGGGTATGGCAATGGAACTAAAAGATAGCAGAATATTACGCCGGAAACAGATATGGTCTGTGATATTATATATAATAAAATGAAAAAATCTGAAAAACTAGGACACTATAAGGTATATGTATATGAAAAACACAGAAAAGGATAAAACGAGAAGTATAAAACACGATAAACACGATAAAACAACGAGGGGGGGGGGGGGATGCGATATGCAAATATGAGAAATGGAGCATGGAAATAACAAATGAAGCAAAAGCCAATAAAACTCCAAGGAATTAAAAGCAAGAAAACACGATTTCTACCTTGCGTCCACAGCTATCTTTTAAGAAGGAAATTTCTACATCCAAAAAAGAAGCATTTGTATCGGTTCTTCTGTTGCGCCTGTGTTATGTGACCTATTTTTATCCGCGATTGACAAACGCATTCAAGCCAATCTTTCTGACCTTCCTGTTTTAAAAGTGTTCAGGTACGTTGATGATTTCCTTATTATTTTTAGCAAAGGTCATGGAAAAGAATGCGACGTTGTCAAGGAAGTGTTGAGCATTTTTTCGCAGTACGGTGCCAATTTCACTTGGGAGTCACCTACGGATGGCCGTATTCAGATCTTAGATATTGAATTAGATTTCACTAACCTTAATATCTGCTGGATGTACCATCCACGAACCAAAAAACGTCTGTTGCGCTTTGACAGCGCGCATTCTAAAGTTGTTAAGCGGGGTATCGTGTCTTCCTGTCTCCACGGAGCAGCTACAAAATCCTGCACGCACAGCACGGCCGCCAGCATCCATGAGCAATCCAGGCGGCTGCAAGAGGCTGGATTCCCCGTAGACATTATACTGGCAGTGTGTGAAAGCCTTTTGCAAAAGCTGAAAGCCTCCAAGGTTTCCTGTAGTGAGCAGGGGAGTGAAGAGATCAAAAGCAAGACTCCTGTCCAGGTAATACCATATTATCATAGGTTTACACAATTTCAAGAAGCTGGCAGCGTGTTATAATGTACAAGTAGTTTTCTCTACCCCTTGTAATCTTTCTAAGGTCTGCACCAAGAAAACGGTAAAACGAGATGACTGCACGAAGAAACATCAAACGAAGTTTACGGAATGTAAGGCGAACGTTGTGTACAGAATTCCTATCAGTTGCGGGCGTCATTACATTGGGCAGGCAGGAAGATGCTTTAATGAGAGGGCGCGAGAACATAGATTGTGCGTACGCAACAAATCAGGAAGCAACCTAGCTGACCATTGCAAAGCATGTGAAACAGAGCAAGAGAACGGATGCTATCCAAAAATAGATAAAGCAGAATTCTTAACATCAGCTAATGTAAAAACAGAGCGTGAAGTCATGGAGGCGCATTTTATAAGAAAAGCTGGGAAAACGTGCGTCAGCGCACCTTCTATTCAATTAATTTACAGTGAAGTTGAATTCCTTGACGGCTATCTGTAGGTGTGAACTATGTCTTAAGACTGCTTACCGTAAGCACCCTTTCTTGTTGTGAACCGGAATGGTCCCGCTTTTCCTTTGCGTTTTCTTGCTTTTAATTCCTTGGCGTTTTATTGGCTTTTACTTCATTTGTTATTTCCATATTCTATTTCTCATATTTGCATAACCCATCCCCCCCCTCCTTCGTTGTATTAGCGTGGAGCCCTCTACACTCGCGTTTTATACTTCTCATTAAGGCGGAAACTTGGGCTAGCTGGAAAGCGTTTGAAATCATATTTGCTAGCGCTTAGTAAACACACGGGACAAGAACACAAATACACAGGACAGACGCTAGTCTTCAACGGCCGTTTATCCGAAAAACAATCAATATATTACATCTCAAAAATAGCTGAACTCACACATGCGCAGTTGCAACGCCACGCCTCAGGAACATGGTTTATTTTTCTGACAGATTAACAGACGGGGTGCGACGCATTTTGAACCTTCACTTTTGTCACGTTGTAGTGACGGCAATCCAGCAGTCAGGAAAACAGCAACAAGACTTTCAAACGAAGCTCCTTATTTGGGCTGACTTGCGCCCGCAAAAGAACTTTTATCACTCGACGGTGGCGTAAGCAACAAACGAGCTCGTCGGTCGTCGAACTGCGAATGTACGCTGCACGCGGCATCGCTCAATTTAAAGCCGGCAAGGAAACTTCCAGATAACAAGACAAGATAATCTACAGAAATCTGGAAAAACCTAGATGCAGCCTTGCATGGCTGCGATCAATCGAGATTAGACTGGTCGCTTCTCTCGTCACGAACAAAAATGATAACAGCCCTTTCCTGCAGCCTTGAGCGTGAACGAACAAACATTACAATGATACGTGGCATTACCCCCCTTCCAAAGAAGCATCGTCTCGATGCTTTAAAATGAAAATAAACACGGAGAATGCGAACTTCGAGTCCTTTAGCGTCCGTAATAAGGTTTAAGGGCAGCGGTAAAAGCTTCAAGTCCGGCTGTGTCGTCGTCGTCGGTGTTGTCGTAGTTGTCGTCGTCGTCGTAGTTGTCGTCGTCGTCGTCGAAGTTGTCGTCGTCGTCGTAGTTGTCGTCGTCGTAGAGGTCGGCGTCGTAGGGGCCGTCGTCGTAGGGGCCGTCGTCGTAGGGGCCGTCGTCGTAGGGGCCGTCGTCGTAGGGGCCGTCGTCGTAGGGGTCGTCGTCGTAGTTGAGGCATAGTCTTGTGTTTTCGTCGATGGACGGTCTTAGTTCTTGCGCTCAGAAGCAACCTCAACTCCAGAGGCTGCTTTATTTAGTTTAGCCTTCGGGGGCCGGGGGAGCGTCTACGCACTGCGTAGCCTCAGCTAGGAGATACATAGCGCGGTGACGATGGCGACGGAGAACGAAATAGGCGGCTCGGCGATGAGTATTCTTCCCGACGCAAGAACTCTTCGATTGCGGTTGGTCGCAGGCCAGGTCGGGGTCGTGGGGCGTCGTAAGAAAATCCTCGGATGCCCATTCTCCTGTATGGGCAGTACCGGAGAATGTCACCGGCTTCTCCGCAGTGGAAGCATAGTTGGCGGCGCTGGTCGGGTGTTCTCCACTCGTCGCATTTCCTAGGCCGTGTGCGACGCTCGTAGGACGGGCGAGTTGGGGCGAGAGGGCGGCGCTCCAGCGCAGATGGCTAATGGCGATAGGGGCTTAGGTGCCGTCGTAGAGGTGCAGGACGGCGCACTGCTGCGGCGTAAGTCATGGCTGGAGGCTCCAAGAGGCTGCGTGGTAGACTGGAGTCAAGTCCTCCGGTGAATGACTCGAAGGGCTGGCGTCGCGACTTGCTGGGGGTGTCCGGTACATGGAAGGCTACCCAGCACCTCCACCAGATGTCACGTTGTAGTGACGGCAATCCAGCAGTCAGGAAAACAGCAACAAGACTTTCAAACAAAGCTCTTTATTTGGGCTGACTTGCGCCCGCAAAAGAACTTAATCGCTCGGCGGCGGCGTAGAAACAGAAGTTTATTTTTTCTAATGTCAACAAAAGTACAAAACAAAACGGCTGAACTCAATGCTCTGGTCAGTCAAGCACATGCGCAGTGACGCAGCACTGAGCACGTCAATAAGGCAGTAAGAAAGCCGACACTCGACCGCCGCGCAGGACGATGAAATATGTCGACCATTTGCGCAAGAACTCTGCCTCACTCATTGACAGTGCGTCCACGCATGCTTGCTCAAAGAGCCGCGTGCGGAGGTGCTGCAACATTGGAAACATTGCTCTTTGCGGACGCCCATTTAAGGAAGCCGCTCCACGCTGCTGCCACAAAACGAACATGCCGACACACAAGAGCATATTTGTGAACAGTTCGCGTGAACTAGTGCGCGTTTCGAGGCGGGTTAAAAACATGCGTGACACCAGTATCCAAAAGGTGCGCGCAACTACACACTCAAACATAGCGTGCCGCAATGTTTCTAAGAGACCGCATTGCGGACATCGGGCGGAGGGCGCCACGCCCCAAGCCGCAAGGCGGTCTCTAGTGGGCAGGAGCCGCCAGCCTCGCAACCAGCCGAAGTCCCTGATATCTGCAGGAAGTGCAGGTGAGGTCAGTTGGCGCCAGCGCGCCCGTCTCGTTTTCTGGAGTTGTTCGCGGGTGAGCTCTGCTACCGTTAGTGCCTCACACACCCTGGAGGGCGGGGTTTCATCAACATCCAGATCGGGCACGTTGGCAGACAACGACGCCAGTGTGCGACGCACATTAACAAAGAATGCCGGCGGCTGCTCGGCTTTAGAGCCAACCACGTGTTGTGTAAAAAACACATTACGCGCTGTACCCAGAAAGTATACGATGAGTGTTCTCCCGGGATAGTCTGGGTTGCGTACTAGATCTCGTACTCCTCGCAAGGCGAGGACATTGCACATGGTGCGGATACAAGGTATACCAAACCCACCCATGGACGACGGAAGGCGCATGAACATTCGTGACACAAGTTCGGTTTTGCCCGCCCAAACGAAAGAGCCACAGGCCGAGGTTAGCCTGCGAGCAAACGTGCGCGGTGGGTTTGCGACGCGGGCGACAAAAAAACATGCGGCTAGGATTGTAGACTTAACTATATAGCAGCGCTCTGCCATTGAAAGGCGGAAAGTTGACGCCACCGAGAGGCGTTTCTCAGCATTCGTGCGGAGGTTAGTCCAGGTTTCGCGGGCTACTTCTCCGCTGGCGAGGAATACTACTCCCAGGACTTTCACTCCCTGCACCCACTCCACCTCGCCCGCAAGGTTCGGTGTGAAGGTGCCAAACCTTAGCGCCTTGCTTTTTCTCCTGTTCAATAGGGCCCCCGATATCTCGCTGTACTCGAGAAACAGCCGCGAAAAGGCTGCGTAGCTATCCTCGTCCTTGAGGAAAAGCGACATGTCGTCGGCGTAGGCTGAAACCTTGATTTGACCCTGGCCAGGCAGAGGGAAGCCGTGCATGGAAGGGCTGTTGTTAATGCGCCGGATGAGTGGATCCAGGCATAACACGAAGAACGTTGGGGAGAGAGGGCATCCTTGCCTTATGCCCCGGGAGACTGAGAAGGGAGCGCTCTGGTGGCCGTTTACGGAGAGACGAGCATTCAGGTCTGCGTAAAGTAAGCGCAGCCTGCTGACAATTTGCGGTGGGAATCCGAAGGCTTCGAGGACTCCGAACAGATACGAGTGTTCCACCCGATCGAATGCTTTCGCCTGATCAAGCGAAACAAAGCACCCGCTGAAGCCCGTCCTGCTGGCAAATGTAAACAGGTCTCTTGTGAGTGTCAGTGCCTCAAACACAGAGCGGTCAGGCACGCTGCTGGTTTGAGCCCGGTGAATTAGGTGAGGCAGAATCGTCCGCATTCTTTTGTTTAGTAAAGATGCGACGATTTTGTAGTCTGCGTTTAGGAGGCTTATGGGCCGCCATGCTTGCGGGTCGGAGGGCTCACCGCCCGCTTTCGGAATGAGTATTATATGAGTATTATGCGACATTCGCGGAAAGAGTTTGGACGTAACCCATCCGCGAGGAAGCCGTTGACCACCTTCAGGAGCGCTCCTTTGATCTCGTAAAAAAACTTTGAATAAAAACTTGTTGGAATGCCGTCTAGACCGGGGGCAGAGGCTGCATTCATACTCTGCAGGATGGCGTGCAGCTCTTGGTTTGTGGCTGGTGCGCAAAGGTTTTCATGCAACTCTTCTGCTACTCGTGGCAAGTTTCCAAAAAAAACTTTGTAGAAGCGCGTCATAACCCTCTTGAAGATGTAGCCAACTGTCCGTAGAGAACAGGTTCGAAAAGTGGCTTGCGAAGATCGTGCAGATATCGGCCGTGGTTTTGGTTTGGGTGCCGTCTGGGAGTGTCACGAAAGGCACAGTAGCGAGAGCGAATTCCTCTGCCGTGCCTGCGCGTACGTGTCGTAGCACAGCCGGGTCTGATATCGGCCGCCCGAGCTGGTGTGCACGACTAGCTGCCCGTGATGACTGGCAGAGCAACACGTGGTAACGTGCTTTAAGTAGACTCAGGTAATCGCTCATGGCAAAGGTTAAGGGTGCTCCCCTTTGCACTATACGGATGCGCTTGAGGGTGTCATTCAGTGCATGAGTTACCCGGCGTCTGCGGTCTTGACCGGCCGCCACCAGAGTTGCCTGCCAACGAGCCTTGAGTGTGTCCCATGAATCAGTCGCAACGAAGCTCTTGCACGATGCGGCCAACGCCGTACGCAGTGACGCCATGCTTTCCGGGTCCGCCAGTAGGCTCGTGTCCATGCGCCACGTAACAGTACGTGGGGTGTCCTCACCAAAGTCGAGCCTGACTGACAAGCCGGCAAGGAAACTTCCAGATAACAAGACAAGATCATCTACAGAAATCTGGAAAAACCTAGATGCAGCCTTTCATGGCTGCGATCAATCGAGATTAGACTGGTCGCTTCTCTCGTCACGAACAAAAATGATAACAGCCCTTTCCTGCAGCCTTGAGCGTGAACGAACAAACACTACAATGATACGTGGCATTACCCCCCTTCCAAAGAAGCATCGTCTCGATGCTTTAAAATGAAAATAAACACGAAGAATGCGAACTTCGAGTCCTTTAGCGTTCGTAATAAGGTTTAAGGGCAGCGGTAAAAGCTTCAAGTCCGGCTGTGTCGTCGTCGTCGGTGTTGTCGTAGTTGTCGTCGTCGTAGTTGTCGTCGTCGTCGTCGCAGTTGTCGTCGTCGTCGAAGTGGTCGTCGTCCTCGAAGTTGTCGTCGTCGTCGTCGTAGTTGTCGTCGTCGTAGAGGTCGGCGTCGTGGGGGCCGTCGTCGTAGAGGCCGTTGTCGTAGGGGCCGTCGTCGTAGGGGTCGTCGTCGTAGGGGTCGTCGTCGTATTTGAGGCATAGTCTTGTGTTTTCGTCGATGGACGGTCTTAGTTCTTGCGCTCAGAAGCAACCTCACCTCCAGAGGCTGCTTTATTCAGTTTAGCCTTCGGGGGCCGGGGGAGCGTCCACGCACTGCGTAGCCTCAGCTAGGAGATACATAGCGCGGTGACGATGGCGACGGAGAACGAAATAGGCGGCTCGGCGATGAGTATTCTTCCCGACGCAAGAACTCTTCGATTGCGGTTGGTCGCAGGCCAGGTCGGGGTCGTGGGGCGTCGTAAGAAAATCCTCGGATGCCCATTCTCCTGTATGGGCAGTACCGGAGAATGTCACCGGCTTCTCCGCAGTGGAAGCATAGTTGGCGGCGCTGGTCGGGTGTTCTCCACTCGTCGCATTTCCTAGGCCGTGTGCGACGCTCGTAGGATGGGCGAGTTGGGGCGAGAGGGCGGCGCTCCAGCGCAGATGGCTAATGGCGATAGGGGCTTAGGTGCCGTCGTAGAGGTGCAGGACGGCGCACTGCTGCGGCGTAAGTGATGGCTGGAGGTTCCAAGAGGCTGCGTGGTAGACTGGAGTCAAGTCCTCCGGTGAATGACTCGAAGGGCTGGCGTCGCGACTTGCTGGGGGTGTCCGGTACATGGAAGGCTACCCAGCACCTCCACCAGATGTCACGTTGTAGTGACGGCAATCCAGCAGTCAGGAAAACAGCAACAAGACTTTCAAACGAAGCTCTTTATTTGGGCTGACTTGCGCCCGCAAAAGAACTTAATCGCTCGGCGGCGGCGTAGAAAGAGAAGTTTATTTTTTTCTGTTTTAACATAGAAAATACAAAACAAAACAGATGAACTTAATTCTCTGATCAGTCAAGCACATGCACAGTGACGCAGCACTGAGCACGTCAGTAATGCAGTAAAAATGCCGATACTCGACCGCCACGCAGGACTATAAAGTATGTGGACCATTTGCGCAAGAACTCAGCCTCGCTCATTGACAGAGCGTCCATGCATGCTTGTTCAAAGAGGCGCGTGCGCAACCGCGCTGCAACATTGGGAACATTGTTCTTTGCGGACGCCCATTTAAGGATGCCACTCCACGCTGCCGCCACAAAACAAACATGCCGACACACAAGAGCATATTTTGAAACACTTCGGGAGAACTAGTGCGCGCTTCCAGGCGGGTTAAAAACATGCGTGACACTAATGTCCAAAAGGTGCGCGCAACTACACACTCAAACATTGCGTGCTGCAAAGTTTCAAGCAGACCGCACTGCGGGCATCGGGCGGAGGGCGCCACGCCCCACGCCGCAAGGCGGTCTCTTGTGGGCAGGACCCGCCAGCCTCGCAGCCAGCCGAAGTCCCTGACATCTGCAGGAAGCGTAGCTGAGGTCAGTTGGCGCCAGCGTGCCCGTCTCGTTTTCTGGAGTTGTTCGCGGGTCAGCGCAGCGACCGTTAGTGCTTCACACATTCTGGAGGGCGGGGTTTCATCAACATCCAGATCGGGAACGCTGGCAGTCAACGACGTCAGTGTGCGACGCACATTAACGAAAAATGCCGGCGGCTGCTCGGCTGTAGGGCCAACCACGTGTTGTGAAAAAAACACGTTACGAGCTGTACCCAGAAAATATGTGAGGAGTGTTCTCCCGGGATAGTCTGGGTTGCGTACAAGATCTCGTACTCCTCGCAAGGCGAGCACATTGCACATGGTGCGTATACAAGGTATACCAAACCCACCCATGTACGATGGAAGGCGCATGAACATTCGTGACACAAGTTCGGTTTTGCCCGCCCAAACGAAAGAGCCACAGGCCGAGGTTAGCCTGCGCGCAAACGTGCGCGTTGGGTTTGCGACGCGGGCGACAAAAAAACATGCGGCTAGGATTGTGGACTTAACTATATAGCAGCGCTCTGCCATTGAAAGGCGGAAAGTTGACGCCACCGAGAGGCGTTTCTCAGCGTTCGTGCGGAGGTTAGTCCAGGTTTCGCGGGCTACTTCTCCGCTGGCGAGGAATACTACTCCCAGGACTTTCACTCCCTGCACCCACTCCACCTCGCCCGCAAGGTTCGGTGTGAAGGTGCCAAACCTTAGTGCCTTGCTTTTTCACCTGTTCAATAGGGCCCCAGATATCTCGCTGTACTCGAGAAACAGCCGCGAAAAAGCGGCGTAGCTATCCTCGTCCTTGATGAAAAGCGACACGTCATCGGCGTAGGCCGATACCTTGATTTGGCCCTGGCCAGGCAGAGGGAAGCCGCGTATGGATGGGCTGTCGTTAATGCGCCGGATGAGTGGATCCAGGCACAACACGAAGAATGTTGGGGAGAGAGGGCATCCTTGCCTTATGCCCCTGGTGACTGAGAAGGGAGCGCTCTGGTGGCCGTTTACGGAGAGACGAGCATTCAGGTCGGCGTAAAGTAAGCGCAGCCTGCTGACAATTTGCAGAGGGAATCCGAAGGCTTCAAGGACTCCGAACAGATACGAGTGTTCCACCCGATCGAATGCTTTCGCCTGGTCTAGTGAAACAAAGCACCCGCTGAAGCCTGTCCTGCTGGCAAATGTGAACAGGTCTCTAGTGAGTGCCAATGCATCAAACACAGAGCGGTCAGGGACGCTGCTGGTTTGAGCCCGGTGGATTAGGTGAGGTAGGATCGTCCGCATTCTTGTGTTCAGTAAAGATGTTACTATTTTGTAATCTGCGTTTAAGAGGCTTATGGGCCGCCATGCTTGCGGGTCGGAGGGGTCACCGCCCGCTTTCGGAATGAGTATGATGCGACATTCGCGGAAAGAGTTTGGACGTAACCCATCCGCGAGGAAGCCGTTGACCATCTTCAGGAGCGCTCCTTGGATCTCGTAAAAAAAGTTTGCATAAAAACTTGTTGGAATGCCATCTGGACCGGGGGCAGAGGCTGCATTCATACTCTGCAGGATGGCGTGCAGCTCTTGGCTTGTGGCTGGTGCGCAAAGGTTTTCATGCAACTCTTCAGCTACTCGTGGCAAGTTTCCAAAAAAACTTTGTAGAAGCCCGTCATAACCATCTTGAAGATGTAGCCAACTGTCTGTAGAGAACAGGTTCGAAAAGTGGCTTGCGAAGATCGTGCAGATATCGGCCGTGGTTTTGCTTTGGGTGCCGTCTGGGAGTGTCACGAAAGGCACAGTAGCGGGAGCGAATTCCTCTGCCGTGCCTGCGCGTACGTGTCGTAGCACAGCCGGATCTGATATCGGCCGCCCGAGCTGGTGTGCACGACTAGCTGCCCGTGATGACTGGCAGAGCAACACGTGGTAACGTGCTTTAAGTAGACTCAGGTAATCGCTCATGGCAAAGGTTAAGGGTGCTCCCCTTTGCACTATACGGATGCGCTTGAGGGTGTCATTCAGTGCATGAGTTACCCGGCGTCTGCGGTCTTGACCGGCCGCCACCAGAGTTGCCTGCCAACGAGCCTTGAGTGTGTCCCATGAATCAGTCGCAACGAAGCTCTTGCACGATGCTGCCAACGCCGTACGCAGCGACGCCACGCTTTCCGGGTCCGCCAGTAGGCTCGTGTCCATGCGCCACGTAACAGTACGTGGGGTGTCCTCACCAAAGTCGAGCCTGACTGACAAGGGGTGGTGATCGGAAATCACCGGCGTGCCTGCAGGGAACGCGAGAACTTCGCAGCTAACGACAAAAGAAGCGAGCTCTGGTGGAAAATAGAATTTGTCTATCCGACTCGCTGACTGTGCTCTCTCAAACGTCGCTCCAAAGGCATCCCCGTGAAGCTGCACCCACGCGTCAGACAAGCGGAACTGAGTCACGAGATCGCGGAGCGCGGGGGCACCGCAATAACGGCGACCGTGACCCTGTCCGCGGACGTCACGGTCGATGTTAAGTACACAATTGAAGTAACCGACGATGAAAGTGGGGTAGGGATCAAGGAGGAATGAGTCGAGGCGCTCAAAAAAATCAGAACTACTAGTCCGCCGTGCTGGCGCATATACAACCAACGCACGTACCCGCCGCTGGTTTAGTGTGAAGTCGACCGCAAGAGTGCGGCCGTCCAGCCCGAAAGTGCAATGAGCACCCGCGCGCAGGCAGGGGTTTACAAAAACGACACTAACACCGCACATATGAAAATCAGTCAACGAAAAATAAGCAAAAACAGAAAACCGGGTGGTGAAATTCAGCACATCAAGTGAAGTACGGAAGTTGCATTCCTGTAAAAACAGGATGTCGACGCCCCTAGCCCTGGCAAAGTGCATCACCTCTCTCTGTCTGTCTACGGATTGAAATCCCCGAACATTCAGGGAGAGGAGATGCACAACCGCCATGACTGCCAAGAGCTCCGACGGCATAGCATACAACCTAAAGAGCGCTGCCATGGGCGGCGCTTGGCGCGCGCGGCACTTTTTTGCTAGAACGTTCGTTAACAGTCCCTTCGGATTCCGATGATTGGGGGTGGGCACGTTTGAAGTCTGGTCGGGAAAAGTCCATGTTTTCGGGGCCGTCGGCGCTTGTGGCCTCGCTCACCGGTTGCTGCGTGGTCTTGGCGACGCTCGCAGCTGAAGCCGATGCCGACGCCAGGGTCGCCGATGGGAGGGTGTGGCTGGCTGGTAACGGGAAGCGCGCGTCGTCCGCACCTCCAGGAGTCGTCGTTCCTGACACCTGGCCGCACGTCAAGTCGCCTGTCAGGCGAAGCGGCGTGACTTTGTCCGGTACGTCCAACAGGTCGCCCGACGCCACGCTCGACTCATCGCCGCTGCTGCTCTCGGTGTTGAAGGAAGCTGTGCGGGGTAGCGGCGGCAAGGGTTCCGCGAAAACAGCACCGAACGGCTCCACCTCGTTTGAAGGCGTCCCCTCGAGCTGCTCCTTCACGGGCACCTCCGTCGCGGGGGCGGGTTCGGGCTCCCTCGGGCGGCTGGTCGTTGGGTGCTCGTCGGCAACAGGCGTCCGGACGGTTGGTGGGCTCCGCGTTTCTGCGGCCACGTTGTCCTTGCTCGGTTCCTTTCTCGAGGCGGCGGCCGCCGCATAGGACCGTGGTCGCAGGCAGTCCGCTGTGGCGTGGCTTCCACCGCAGCGCCTGCAAGCCGCTCCGCATCCGGCCGTGTCGTGGCGGAACACCTCGCAGCGAGCGCACCGCGGCGTTCGACACGCCGCGCCGATGTGGCCGTCCTGCCCGCAGCGGGAACACACCTTCCGGACGCCTCGGTAGTCAAACATGACGCGGTGGCCCTGGACGGTCAAGAAGTTCGGCACCGCCTGCTTCATCTCGATCCGGACCACGCGCGTCCCGTTGCCGACGTGACGACGACCCTTGAGGACGGGGTGGGTGATGTCCAGCACCTTGCCGAAAGAGCTCAGTGCCGCTGCCAGCGCCGCGTCTCCCACGAACAGCGGCACACGAAAAGCCGTCACGTGGACCACGGCAGGACCCACGCAGGCTACTGGGACGGAAGTGCCGTTCACGTTGAAGGCGCCTTCCACGAGCATCTTTTCCGCCGCCGCAGCCGAGGCCATGGCGACGCAGAACTTCATGCCTCCATGGTGCTGGAGGCTCTCTAGCCCTTTCGGGCCGACAACCAACTCGATGCCGTCGACGATGTCGTCAGCTGTCGCGTCGGATGTAACTGTGAACGAAAAACAGTGCGCCTTTGGGGGCGGCGCACGGAACACCGGAGGGGCAGCAGGTCCCGGGCCTCCCATGACGTCACGGGCGGCCGACTGGGCTGCTGCTTGAAGGCCGGGAAGTTGCCCGAGCACCGGCAAAGGCACGGCGCCTGGGCTGGGAGGCTGGTTGCGGATCCTCGGGGTCGCAGTGGATCCGAGGCCCGCCTGCACTTTTCAAAACTTCTCAGCAAGCCAGCGCCGAAAAAACTTCGCTGGTTCTGGACGAGCTCGGGCAGCAACGAGCGTGCTCGTCGGTCGTCGAACTACGAATGTACGCCGCACGCGGCATCGCTCAATTTAAAGCCGGCAAGGAAACTTCCAGATAACAAGAGAAGATCATCTACAGAAATCTGGAAAAACCTAGATGCAGCCTTTCATGGCTGCGATCAATCGAGATTAGACTGGTCGCTTCTCACGTCACGAACAAAAATGATAACAGCCCTTTCCTGCAGCCTTGAGCGTGAACGAACAAACACTACAATGATACGTGGCACTATCAATGCACATAGCCTCAAGAATTTCACGTTCCGCTTGAGTTTTCATTGTACCTAGAGAGATTGTTTCTGGAAATATTGGTGTGCAAGGTACAGGGTCAGGGTCGCCAGGGTACCGTTCGATTAAACACCATTTGCAGTGCGCAGCGAGATTCCCCCCCGCCGATATGGATTCCGTTGCCAAGCGGTGCTCTCTCAGTCGTTGATTTATGCATCTTCCTCATTGCCCAATATACGCCTTGCACAAGTGAGCGGGATTTTGTAGACAACACCGACTTTGCATGGAACGAACTTCTTTTGGTGGTTCGTAGTGGATACTGGCTTTCTTACCTCGCCGTTCACGAGCGGTCACAAGCGCACAAGTTTCCTCGGGGCAGCCAATACAAGATCGATGCCACACTTCTTCGCCACCTTTTTTAGAAGGTGCGACATATTGTGCACATACGGCATAGCCACAAGTTGAGTGCGTCGTTGGGGATCTTCACGGTTTTGTTGCCTCCCAGATCTCACTTCTTTTAGCAGCTTTTCTGCAACAGATGTCAGAGTTTCATCCGGAAACCCGGCGTTCTGTAGGCGAAGCTTTTGCAGTGTCACACTTTCAGTGATGCAATGCTCGCACGACTTATGGAGAGCAGCGCGGAAGGCATTCATGGTAATGCCCCTTTTCACAAGTTTAGAGTGCGCCGATTGATAACTGAGAATTTCTTTTTTTGTTCTCGGCTGATACATCCAGCAAACGCGTGCTTTTTCAAACCTAATGCATATATCAAGGAACTGTAGCCTATCCCAAACGACAATAGGCTACAGTTCCTTGATACATGCATTAGGTTTCGTGATATATGCATTAGCCGAAGTCTACAATGTATTACAATGGTGTACTTGCCTGGCCCGCTGCTCCTGGCATCAGCGCCGTCCTTGTTGTCTCGTCCAGTTCTTGTCTCCTTGCGCTGCTATTTATTTGTTCCTGACAGCTTCAGTGGTAAAATCTGTATAGCATTCCGCGTTGTCACGGCGTACATGTTGAAAAAGAAGCATATGCGAAACACAGATCTGGCTATAGAAATGCTACAAGCAGAAGCCACGCAGCACCAACATGTTGAGCATGCATCCACAGAACGAATAATTTTCTGTGTTTATATTTATTTATTTACTTACTTATTTATTTTACCCTCATGGCAAAGCATTACAGAGGGGAGTGGGTAATACTTAACACTGAAAATACAAACAACAGCAGAGAAGAATAAATTGTAAAAACATAGATAAGTTAGGATAAGTGATAAACAATATATCATTCAACAGAAGCGGTAACAGCAGTCCGAAACAATACAGGGTCAGGAATTGTGGCGACTGAAGAAGGAAGGTGGTTCAGTCATATGACGTGTGAGGAATAAAAGAATCCTTGAATGTTTTAGTTTTGCATGTAGAAATGCCTACCTTATATATGGGATCTGTGCGGCGTGAATTATATGAAGGGGGAAGAAGAAACTCGCAGCGAATGGGCTCATGACGAAATACTTTGTGAAAAAAACACAAGCGTGCAATTTTGCGTCGTGATGCAAGTGAAGTTAGGCCGCATGTAGTTTTCATAGCCGTTACGCTTGACGTACGCCGGAAGTCAGAATAAAGCGCGCTGATTTGTGTTGTACCATTTCCAGTTGGTCGATCAAACTCTTAACACCAGGGTCCCAGACTGATGACGCATATTCTAGTTGTGAACGTACGAGTGTGGTATAGAGCATAAGTTTGATGTTAGTTGGCGCTGCGTGAAAGTTACGTCTCAGATATCCCAGCATGCGATTAGCTTTGTTAGTGATGTGCTCAATGTGCGCATGCCAGCTAAGGTTAGACGTAATATGAATTCCGAAGTACTTATATTTTTTAACTGAATCAAGTAGCACACCATTAAGAGTATA
Organism: Amblyomma mixtum; assembly: GCF_055824585.1. Taxonomy (NCBI): domain Eukaryota; kingdom Metazoa; phylum Arthropoda; class Arachnida; order Ixodida; family Ixodidae; genus Amblyomma; species Amblyomma mixtum. The sequence goes on along the minus strand of NC_143019.1, from coordinate 119,569,734 downwards.
TACGGAAGGATCACTATTAACACGAGAAATGCGCATAAGTTTGCACTTTTCAGCATTCAAAGTCATATTCCAAGTTTTGCACCATGTTGAGATAGTGTTAAGGTCAGATTGAATCATGTGCTTGTCGTTATCCTTTGTTATTTCCCGAAAGAGGACGGAGTCATCGGCAAAAAGATGTAGAGAAGAAGAAAGACTGCTGGGTATGTCGTTGATGAATATAAGAAAAAGCAGGGGACCCAAGACGGTGCCTTGGGGAACCCCGGAAAGAACAGGGTGAACGGAGGAATTAACATTATTGACGGCAACAAATTGCATTCGATGAGGAAGGAAAACTTCGAGCCATTTTAAAATGTTAGTGTCTAAACCTACCATGCGCAGTTTTAGTAACAAAAGATGATAGGAAACCTTATCAAATGCCTTCGCGAAATCTAGGAAGATGCAGTCGGCGATCGAGTGACGGTTTAAAATTGCGTGAAGTTTGTGTGTGAATAAGAGTTGCTGTGTTTCGCATGAATAGGACTTCCTAAAACCGTGCTGAGATGGATGAAAAAACGAGTTTGATTCATAGAAAGTGACAATATGTGAAAGGAGTATGTGCTCTAAGATGTTACATGGGATGCTGGTAATAGATATGGGCCGGTAGTTAAGAGACAAGTGTTTATTACCAGATTTATACACAGGGACCACCTTACCAATCTTCCAATCAGCCGGTAGTTCACCTTTCTCCAATGATTGCTGGAATATTATAGTTAAGGCGAGCGATGAATACATTTTCGTACTTTTCAGGAACTTTGTAGTAATGCAATCAACACCAGCACTGGAGGATATCTTAAGGTTGTCAATTATTTTAACTATACTATCGGGATGAATGACCACAGGGTACATTGGGAGGAAGTTGTTATGATCCAGTTGGGGGAAATCCGTAGTTACACCACTTGAAAAAAAGCTTAAAAACACATCATTCAATACATTTGCACAGTTAGTATCTGATATAGGTTCGTCACTTGAATTCGTTAGTATTATTCTAGATGTTTCAGAAGGGTTAATGACGCTGCGAAATTTTTTTGGGTTATTGAGCAACATACTCGGCAGAGTGCTATTCAAGTAGTTTGCTTTAGCGTTTTTTAGCGCAGAATTGTAAGTGTAAGCTGCAGAGCGATAACGGGACCAATGATATTCAGTGCGTGATTTTTTAGCTGATCGGAAAAAGCGTTTCTTAAGGTTAGACAAGCGCTTAAGGTGTGTGTTATACCATGGCGCATGCAGGTGATAAGATATTACGCGAGTAGGTATGAAGCGGCTGGTGAGATCTAAAACTTTGTTCTTGAATAAAAGCCACTTTGCGTTCACTGATCGCGACTCGAATTCGTCAAAAAGGTGGCCAGGAAAGAACCTAGTTCATTATTAATTTTGTTGAAGTCAGCGCTGTGATACATGCGTATTATTTTAGTGTGACTCGGAGTTTTTTGTATAGGAATGTTCACAGAAAAATTGAGCAACGAATGGTCGCTTAACTGGGGCATGTAGGTTATTTCTGAACACAGTTCTGGGCGTGTTGTTAGTACAAGGTCTAATGTACTTGCTGTAACTTCAGTAATTCTTGTAGGCTGAGTAACAATTTGGATAAGATTAAACAGTGAGCATAAATTAGTGAATTCCTTGCATAGTGTCGAAGATGAGGATGGTTGCACCGAGGACCAGTCGATGCCCGGAAAGTTAAAATCACCCAACAGAAAGATAGATGACGAAGGGTAACGTGTTAAGATGACATTAATGGTATCATGAAGCTCTGCAAGAAATGTAGGAGCTGCGGCTCTTTGCATTCACACCTGGAACAAACTTCTTCACCTTTAGAGGAGAGAGTGTCCATGGAGGAAAGGCCAGAGGTAGTAGTTTCTGTGGCTGATTAATAGTAGGGATGGGCAGGCGCTGCACTGCCTGGCCAAAGCTAGAGTTGCTGTAAGTTAGGTGGACACGGTTCAGGAAGTGCTTCTCCCCTTGAAGAACATGGCGGAGATGGGTACGCATAGTTTCCTGGGCGGCAATCACCTCTAGTGGGAGACATCCTGCCTCCGCTACTCTTCCTGATGCCGAGGAACCCTTTGGGAGGCCCAGGCATATTCGCAGGCAGTTCTTCCGTGCACAAAACGAGAGACTTATTGCTTGATGTAGATAATCTTTGAAACACTGGTAGACAGTAGCGCAAGGTTCCTTCAACGTAGGCTTTTTCAAGCAGAAGCATTGATCGGCAGTTGCTAGCCCACCTTGTTCCCGCCGTGAACCTAAACACTTGAGATGCTGCAGTGATCCTCTCGCGGAGGTTTTTTATCTGAGGTGTCCATGACAGATTATAATCGATTACAACACCCAGGAATCGCTGAGATCGTACATATGGTAGCGATCGTCCGCCTAGGAGCAGCGGATATCGGGTCATCGTTTTTCTTGTAAACGCCATTGCAGCACTCTTTTCTGGCGAGAGACGAAGACCTCTGGAAGCCAGGTACATCGAAATGTGCAATAGCGCTCTCTGTAGACGTTGCTGGGTGATATAGCGCGAGCGTGATGCGGTCCAGATGCAGATATCATCAGCATAAATTGTTATACGGACCCATCGCGGAAGGTTTCTTCTTATGTGTATAAGGGCAATATTGAACAGGAGAGGGCTGAGCACCGCTCCCTGTGGTACGCCCCTCTCTACTGCGTGAAAGTGTGTTTGACCGTTTGGAGTGGTCATAAAAATTTGCCGTTCTTTTTAATAATGCCCAATCCACTTGTACAGCTTTCCTCCAAGGCCAAGACGGGCAAAGGCTGCGAGAATTGCATTGTGAAAGACAGAGTCAAAGGCGGCCTTGATGTCTAGGAAAACGGCTGTCGGGATGTACCCAGCATCAAGGTACTTCTCAATTGATGAGACGAGGGAGATGATATTGTCAGTCGCAGACCTGTTTTGACGGAACCCGTTCATTTCTTGGGGGAACTCATGCCACAGGCAGCGCTTCTGCAAACTACTCTCGCCTACTTAACGGAGGAATATAGGCAGCACACCCATATCTTCACCGATGGTTCAACTACTAAAGAAACCTCTTCATGTGGCCTTTATGTGCCCTCAACGGGCCATGCCCTTTCTTACCGGCTGCAGCGGAGGACATCCTCTACGACAGCTGAGCTTCACGGCATAAAGGAAGCTGTTTCTTACATTCTGCGCCGAACCGCCGACCGTTGGGTTATCTTCACCGATTGGAATGCATCTCTCCAGATCCTGGCCAACCTGCTGAAGAAAACGAATCACCAGCCAGTTTCCCTGGACAACGAATATCTACATCATTTAGCTATTGCCGCAGGCCACTGCATAACATTTCAGTGGGTACCTGCTCACTGTGCCATTCAGGCTAATGAAAAAGCAGATGAAGCGGCCAGTAAGGGCCATCAACATCGGAGATACATTAGAACTTTTTTTACGAAATCTGATGCGTCCCAGATGGCCAAAAGTTTTGCTTCCGAAGAAATGTATCGGCTTTGGAGTTTGCCGACACATCAGTACCAATTTCTTCTCTCAATCGACCCACATCTTAGATCAAGACTCTCATCCAGAGTTCCTCGACATCTGGAAACACTGTATCATCGACTTCGTCTGAATTCTGCATATACAAACGGCTTACGATACCGTTTTAGACAAATGGACCGTCCGCACTGTGACAACTGTGCCGTGATAGAAACTGTGGAGCATATCTTGCTTGAGAGCCCTGTATATGCTACCGAGCGTGCGTACTATGAATATTGCATGCAGAAGCTCTGCTCAGTTCCCCTTACAATGAACAAAGTTTTAGGTCCCTTAGCCTGCCTCAGGCAACAGAGACTTGCATTGAACTTTATATTCACATATTTAAAAGACATTGGACATCTCGATAAGCTTTAAATTCACTTGCACGTTTCCTTCATGCATTCTTCATGCAGTGAACTTCGTCAGCCCTTTGATGGACTATGCACTCCATCATTCCATAGGTTACATCAATACTCGCCATTGCATCCTTAGTACCCATTTCATGGCCGCATTTTATCTTCGTTTTTTTTTTACCTCTTCCACTCTGCTCTCCTTCTGTCTTTATCTCCCAAATTTCCCTCCCTACGCAGAGTAGCATGCAAGCGATTTTTAAACGGCGGCTAAATTCTCTCCTCTTCATTAAGGAGCCTCTCTCTCTCTCTGTAGGAGCTGCATTAGGCGGTCGATAGCATGCGCCTAAAATTATTCTGCGGTAGCCTAGTTGAACAGATACCCATATAATTTCGATGCTTGATGTTATGGGAAGAGAATATGACTTTTTTTACTGACTGCTATTAGTACGCCAACACTTTGCCGATCTTTCCCGTCACAGCGACAGGATATGCTCCAACGATATGCTCCAGATCCAAGCTTCCTTTTGGAGTGAGTGGCTTCCGCTCGGTAAGCAATATTTCATTCGAATGTGAATCTCATTACAAAAAAAAATGAAAATGAGCGGACTGCGTTGAAGATATCTGCTATCCGAAAAAAAAACTAAAAGCTCCACTCTGCTATCTTTGTATAGAACTATGCAAGCATAATGGGTCGTGATTAAAGCAAATGTCTTTGATATCACCCGAACGAGATATCCACCGGATAATACGACAGGATATCTATAACATGAGCTTAGTACGGACATCCGTTAAAAGTATTAAAAGGTGTTTGGATATTTGGCTCCGATTCTGATATCCATGGGATGTGCTGTTTTCACCAAGTTGAAAGGGCAGTACCATCCTGTTTTGTTTCCTCCGGCGCTTTTGCCTCCGCAAGGCGCATGCAGCAGCGCGAGATGGAATGTTGCTGACAGTCGGAGACTAACTCGGCCCATGCATAATGGGGCTAATCAAATAGCAGTAGAAAGGTAACCGAAATCTGGGAGACTGCTCAGGCGCAAGGGCACACCTCACTTATCGACCCTGAAAAACCTACGCGTATTGGTAACAGTGCAACCAAAGGACAAGTTCCCCGACCTTGATTTTGCAAAAAATATCCCCGATGTGACATGACAGAATCTCAACGTCACCAAAGGAAGCGATCACTATGTGCTGTGTACCACATTCCAAGCGACGCATTGCAGAATGCGTCACCGGGAAGTGAAGCACGCGAATTGGGACGCCTTCAGATATGTCCGCTCGCAAATACCGACGAAGGGGATGGTAAATTTAAGACAGTGGACGGAGCGTCTCCGTCAAGACGCCGCCAACATCTCGAAAACTGTGACGCAGGAGGAAAGCGGCCCCATTCCGGACGCTAAGCTAGTACACATGATGGACGCACAACGCAGTATACACGCTCGATGGCGTAAAATTAAGCATAACCGGCGCTTAAAAACTCGAGAAGCCCGATTTGAAAAGGATATCGGGGCACACATGTGGGAGCTTGGCCGAAAGCAGTGGCATCAGACATGCGACTGCCATAATGAGCAACTGGGCAATAAGAACACATGGTTTCTGCTCAAGCATTTACTCGATGCTACGAAAACTAAGACCGACACTCAAAAGACCCTAAAGTGGATCGCGCAAGCTTTCCAGGGCAGCCATGAAGAGCTCATTATCACATTAAAAAAATCAGCACGTAAACACTACCCAGGATATACCCAAACCAGATGGGTATCCAGCGTCGGATAATGCTCACATGGATAGGGTTTTTACCGTATCGGAGGTCACAACTGCTCTTAATAAAATTAACACCACCACAGCAGCCGGGGAGGATCGCATCACCAATAAGATGTTCCGCAACTTAGAGGGCAAATCAGTAGATGCCGTTACGGACCTCTTCAACAGGTATTGGAGAGAAGGCAGCATCTCCGACGAATGGAAACACGCTAAAATCATTTTCATTCATAAACCGGGAAAAAACTCGGGATTGGGAACCTGGGCCCAATTTCGCTTAATTCATGTCTAGGAAAGGTGATGGAGCATATTGTATTAAACAGGCTCCAAATGCAAGCCGACGCATAAGACATTCCCCCGTCCGTCATTGGGTTTCGAGCAGGCCTGTGGACTCAGGACATCATGTGGCAGCTAAAACAAAACATCCTAGATGCAAATCGCATAAGAGCCACGCCTATCATTTAGGGAGTCGATGTTAGTAAGGCCTCTGACAATGTCACACGCTTCCATCCTCTCTCACCTGTCACCTGACATACTATTATATCGCCACCTTTCTGAACCAGCGCACGGCTACGCTGCATTTCGGGGACAAAAGTAGCAACAAAATTACACTCGGCACCAGAGGAACACCGCAAGTGGCTGTACTTTCACCGTTTCTCATCAACCTTACTTTGAGTGACCTCCTGCGTCTAGATGCTATCCCACATATACATCATTCTATATGCGCCGACATCACCATATGAACCAACTCCAGATGCGATTCAGAGATTTGACAATCCAAACTTTATTTTATTTTACAAATGTTCATACAGTCTTTAGGATGAGCCACAGGCCAAAAGCTAAAAACAATAGCATGAAAATGTCTGTGGCTCATCTAAGAGCCATTACAAAAAAAATTCAGGGGGCACTTTGACTGTCTAAAGTGGGTAGAGGCGGAAGCGTTTTCCGCACCACCTTCGCTGTTTCTGTGGCACTGGTGGCGTCACATACAATCGAGTACTAATTACTAAGTGATGACAAATCAGTAATTAACGGTTAATTACTGATTAATGTCTGAATACTAATTAACCGCTAATTAATGACGCTTAAGCTTCGCCTTTAGGAGTGGAACGCGACAGCGCGTTGTAGCGCTGCCAGGGAGTCCACGGAACACCACCCGTTCAGCGCGATGCCTTGCCCTTTGAACGAACGCTTTTTGAGGAAAGAAAATGGCACAGTAATTCTCTGTCATCTCGGTGGACACCTGAACCGCACCGTGGATGAAGGGAGGAATTGGGAGTGAAAGAAGATAGATAAAGAGGAGCCGTAATGAAGAAAATGAAAATTGTATTTGAGGAAAGGAAATTACGCAGTAACTGTCTCACAAAATTCAGGGGGGCATTTTTTTTACCTAAAGTGTGGTCACTGATGCCCCAAGAGTGGAACGCGACAGCGTCTTGCAACGCTGCCAAGGAGTCCATAGAACGCTATCGCCCATTCGGTTCTGCGCCTCGCTCGTCAGTAAAGTGGTTTTTGAGGGAAGGAAATGTATGTCTCTCATATCTCGGTGGACACCTAAACCTCGCCGGAAGGGAAGGGGGGAGGATGAGAGTGAGCGAAGACACCGTATTCACTAGACGCGCCTTTGTTCGTTACAAACCATCGAGCTGGCATGGCGGAGTGGATAGCATGCTCGTCTCTCACGCCCGAGGCCGCGGTTCGATTACTGAGCTCGACCAATTTCTTAATCGATTTTATTTATTTATATGGCCTGACTAGTAAAGCTAATTAGGCTAATTGGGTAATTAAGCAATTAACTAAGCTCACTCCCACTTACTTGGAGCATCACTGTACGATCCCTTCAATTGGTTGCATGGTTACTAGCACAAGTACAATTAGCCCCGTTTGAAATTCGCGCACTGTGACGTCACGACCGTTTCCACCAATTGAAAAGCGTGACATTTTCTGTCGACAACTGCTGCTTACAACGATGAGACATTAAAGGCTTCCGCCTTAATAGTAAAATAAACACATGCATACAACGGTGGCAGATCGCATACGAGCACACTGTAGAAAGAATTTATAATATTTACGATTGAACTGATGGGTACACAGGGAACGGCCTTGCGTGTTCACCGGCTAAATCTGAACTCTTCGTTATCAGGGACAAACAAGCCTCACAGGCAGCACCCGACCCTCGGGAACCTATCCAGTTGCACATTGACAACCATCCAATACCGCTGGTAGCCATGGTCAGGGTTCTTGGCATGTGTATTAGAAGAATACTCTCAACACGGAAGGGATCCGCCGCCTACGCGTCACGGCGCACCAGACACGCGGGCTGGTGAGGCGCATTGCCATTCGTCGCAGGGGCATGAGAAAAGCCTACCAATGCAGGATCATGCAATCATTCTTAATAAGTCGAATCACGTACGCCTCACCGTACTAGCATCTGCATTGCAGGGACGAATGCGCTCTTAATAGCATCATTATAACAGCATACTAGGCGGCCCTTGGCCTGCCGGCATACGCCATCTGAGGTGAACTGATGTAGTTAGCACGCTCGCTGATCTAATAGAAGCCCATATGATGGCACAAGTTACCCGCTTGTCGCGACAGCTGCCGGACGCGTAATTCTCCACAAACTCCCCATCCACCCTGCTGAGGAGGTATGTCAAACATGAGATTTATCAGTCGACATTACCAGTAGACTAGTTGCTAGACCAGTAGCGAAGAATATGGTGTCAGACAAACACGACGCCCGCAGGAAGGCAAGGGCGCAGGCCTTTGTGAAACAGTACGAAAACTAACCACGAGCAGTGTCGCGGACGCATATCAACACATAAAAGGCGGAACATACGTGGCATGCATGGCCACTCCAAAGTCAGCCCCCGTTATCGCCACAACCTTTCACACTGCTCAATACGCGAGACTGAGGAAGTAGCTCTCGCACTGGCCACCGCGGATCCCCGCACCAAAACTATTTTAAGCGACTCTAAGAGCGCCTTTCAAAGTTTCGCCAAAAACTCGGTAAGCGCGCTCGCAATGCGAATTTGCGCAACCTGGCTCTAAATCACAACATCAACCTCGTATGGGTTTCGGCTCACGCGGGTAACTCTGGAAACGAGGGGGTCGACCGTCTAGTCCAAGGTTTAACTAACCGGAGGACGGGATACTTCTCGGGAGCGGAAGCCCCCGCCGAGGCACCTCGCTCGTACGTGGAGGTTACACACTCTTATCGCGAGCAAAGATGCACGTATCCCGCCCCTCACCCCGACCTAGGCAGGGCGCAAGCCACGACATTCTGACGCCTACAAAAAAAAGGTAATTCTTAACCCCTACCGATTATGTCTAATCACTAACAGTGAATATGACCCTGCATGTCCGCACTCTGGTGACAACACGCACGCTACCAAAGACCATATTTTATGAGAATGTGCTAGGAAACCTCCTCCGACGACAATTTTGCCAGCTCCCTCAGCAGTGAAATGGGGCCGGCTATTGACCACGTCGAGAAACACAACCCCAGAAGCCCTTATCAAGCGAGGTCAAGAGGTCGCCCCCGACTGGAGGCCGACCTTTACTCGCCCCAGCACCAACTAGTCCCTTCCCCTTTTTGTGGCTGTAAAGTAGTAACCTACAAGGTATTTACTAAGGTAATCGCTAATAGAGTCAGGACAACCTTGGACTTTAGTCAACCAAATGATCAGGCAGGCTTTCGTAGAGGATACTCGACAATAGATCACATTCACACTATCGATCAGGTGATAGAGAAATGCGCAGAATATAACCAACCCCTATATATAGCCTTCATTGATTACGAGAAAGCATTTGACTCAGGGGAAACCTCAGCTGTCATGCAGGCATTGCGGAATCAGGATGTAGAAGAGTGCTATGTGAAAATATTGGAAGATATTTATAACGATTGCACAGCTACTATAGTTCTCCATTAAGTCGGCAATAAATTCCAATACGGAAAGGTGTCAGGCAGGGAGACACGATCTCGCCAATGCTCTTCACTGCCTGCTTACAGGAGGTATTCCGGGGACTGGAATGGGAACAGTTGGGGATAAGTGTTAATGGAGAATACCTCAGTAATTTGCAATTCACTGATGACATTGCTTTGCTAAGCCACTCAGGACAAGAACTGCAAACCATGATCGATCAGTTAGACAGGCAGAGCAGAACGGTGGGGCTAAGAATTAACATGCAGAAAACCAAAGTAATGTTCAACAGCCTAGCAACGGAACAGCAGTTCGCCATTGGTAGCGAGGTGCTGGAAGTAGTAAGAGAATATGTCTACTTAGGGCAGGTAGTGACCGAAGATCCGCATCATGAGAGGGAAATAACTAGAAGAATAAGAATGGGGTGGAGCGCATTTGCCAGGTTTTCTCAGATCATCAATGGTAGCTTACCAATATCCCTGAAGAGAAAAGTATACAACAGCTGTATCCTACCGGTACTCACCTATGGGGCAGAAACGTGGAGGCTAACAAAAAGGGTTCAGCTTAAGTTAAAGGGGTTGTGAAAAGAAAATGAAGATGCCTGATTTTAATTTTTACTGCTTCCATAAACATTAGACATGCTAATTCCGAAATATTTCGACTCAATATTTAGTCTGCATTTAATAAAGCCCGTTCGAAATCGCTGCCTTTTTCAGCTCATGAAACGACCATGCGCCGCCGTCGGCTGGCACACGCACTACTCGACTACGTCATTTTAAGATCTTCAGAAACGTAGAGATATCTTCAACTTTCGTTTGCACTAAAATAATAGATTTATCAGAAATTCAGAAAGTGAAACAAGGTTTTCCAATTATTTGCACGCGTAATTGCACTCTGTTAAATTGCAGCGTGTAATCATACATCAATCACTGACCTGGGGCCAGTTTCGGTTTCGGTTCTGGCTTCAGTATCAGCGGCTCGACATAGCCTTGCTTACGTGAACCTATCTAGGTGGTGTTCCTTGACAGCGGTGGTTTGAGTCAGAGAATCGAGCTGAGCAAGGCCAGCCCATCTCGACGACTCTCTCTTTACATGAACTCGATACGAACGAGTCAGCTATCGCGGCGCGCATCGGCTCCGCGCTTCTGTTCTTTGCTGCAGAAAAATATATTCCAGAAGCGTGAAGAGGGTTAGGCATAATTTGCAGATGGGGCTGCGAGTCAACCCCCGCCTTGCGATAGAGATGAAGACTCGAGTCCACGACCGGGTTCGGAGGTTCACGGTCGGGGCTCCCGCAGGCAGGTGTGTCGCGGTCTCTCGGCATGACTGCTACTTGCCGGGCGCGCGACGTGCCGTTGCGAGCGGCGTAACAACGACTGACAGCAGCTCGCCGCCTGCGCCCAACCGATGTCAATGACAGGCCGCACGCGGCGCGTCGCACTGACAAGGGGCAGAATGCGAGCGCGCAGAGCGCCAGCGTCATAATGACGGGGGGACGCGTTTCTCGGGGCCGGCCTGTCAGCCTGGATGCCGGCCGCAGGCGTCAGAAAAACACGCTAGTATTATTTTTTCACGCTCATAACAAGCACTGGAATAGATGAATGCCAAGAATGAATCATTTTTGAGGATCGTTGGCTGATGCCGAGTTGCTGGCAGTATTCAATTCGGCGATACAAGCAAATTTCATCCAATGACCGCTTTATTTACTGCCTGGTCGCCGCTCGCATAGCTGGCATTTGCTAGCTCCGCTGGCGTCGCGGAAATCGAGCATATCTATTTTATTATGGGACAGGTTCACAGTTAAAGGGGTGACGAGAGTAATACCTTTTACAGCGCTGACCAGTTCCGAAGCACCCTCAGCTGCGGTATCGATAGTATCGATGCAAAACCAGATAGGCTTAGCGACGACCAGGGCCGCCGGCAAGCCTCGATCGCAGCTAGCTTCATCGCCCGGCGCGTCCGCAGGCGGCGTCTTTTCCGAAAGCTCGGCATGCTGCCACTGCTCGAATATAACAGGCAGCCTTTCTGATAGCATGGCGCTGTTTTGTCTTTTCTGGTGCGAATGTGAAATACAGCGGCTGCAGGCCGGCCGGCAAACCTGGATCCCGTCCGCTGGCGTGATAAAAATGAGCTAAAAATTTTTCTTCATGTAAATAATAAACTTTGGGAGCAAGAAGTGTGGAAAATAGATCATTTTTGAGGATCGTTGTACAATGCCGAGTTGCTGGTAGAAGCAGCAACTGTAATACGAGCAAATTTGTTGCCACAACCGCCGCTCAGCTGCCGCTGCCCGCGCACCGCAACAATGACCATATGTTTTGTTGTGAGTTTTTCCGCTATAAAGCTCCGCTGCCGAGCGCACCGCAACAATGACCATATGTTTTGTTGTGAGACGATGCTGTTGACAGTAAAGCGATGCCAAAAGCAGGCATTTTATCATAACCCAGGCTACTTCCGAAGCGCTGTCCACCGCGGCTTCGGTGCGAAACAGGCCTAGCGACGACCAGGGCAGCCAGAGAGCAGTGCAGTTCGTCGCCCGGCGCGCCCGCGTCCAGCGCCGTTGCCGAAAGCGCGCTACGTGGGCAGGAATGCTTTGTGGCCGCCCGAGTACAGCCGGCAGTCTTTCTGATAACATCGCTATTTTGTCTTTTCTGGTGCGAACTTCAGTAACCAAGCAGCGCGCAGGCGCTGGTGTGCGGTGGCAAAGTGTTACACCGGATGTGGGCCGGGCATGAGTCAAGTGGCGCAAAGATGCTTGCCGCTCCGTGTCCCTGCTTGCTGTAGGCGGCAGTTCGCAAGCGGCGACTGGGGCGGCGCGCCGTCCAAGTTTTCGCGCATGTGTCAGCTTGAGAGCTAGCAGACTCCATTCTGAGCAGACGACGGTGCCACATTCGAGTCAATATGCGTGCTGTAACTTCGGTTAACTACGGCTAAGCAGGCCTCGCTAAGCCGCCATGTTGTGTTGACGACAGAAGCCTCTGATTGGCTTCTTAAAATGACGTTTTCTGTGAGTTGAGGGGGACGCGCGCTGGGAAACCGAAATTTAGTTTTTTTCGCTATTCATTCAACACAGACGATGAAACGAACCAAAGTATACTATAGAATGAAGGGTCAGAATTCCAAATACACACGTCGTCCAAATTTTCGGAAAACGTTTCACGACCCCCTTAAGAACAACGCAGCGAGCTATGGATAGAAAAATGATAGGTGTAACGTTAAGAGATCGAAAGCGAGCGGAGTGGGTGAGGGAACAAACGCGGGTTAATGATATCTTAGTTGAAATCAAGAGGAAGAAATGGGCCTGGGCAGGGCATGTAATGCGAAGGCAAGATAACCGCTGGTCCTTAAGGGTAACGGAGTAGGGTCCAAGAGAAAGCAAACGTAGCAGGGGACGGCAGAAAGCTAGGTGGGCGGATGAGATTAAGTTTGCGGGGATACAGTGGCGGCAACTGACAAAGGACAGGGTTAATTGGAGAGACATGGGAGAAGCCTTTGCCCTGCAGTGGGTGTAGTCAGGCTGATGATGATGATGATGAAAGTAGTAACCACCACCACCATGTTTTCGCTTCATTTGTGCTGCAAATTTTTCTACACTAATTCTAGGTGATAAAGGTGCAGAAAATGCGAAAGGGCCACAGAAAGATGGCCCCGGGCGTCGGGAAATAACCCGTCATTGCGTCCCTCCCAATTCAGCTTGCCACTCGCTCTAAGAAGTCATCTTTCACGCGCAGGGGCTCACTGAGCCTGTGTGAAGGTGGCTTAAAGTCATCTCTACAGACAAATGAAAATTCAAGCTAGCTACGGCAAACACGACAGTAACTTTGCGCAATATTCATTGCCGCGGTCTGATAGGACGACATCGTGAGTTCCAGAAGGAAAAGTAATGCGTACAGTCACCCACAGACTGAACACGAATAACGGAATGCGTGGCCCGGACTGCCGTCAGCGCCCCGAAGAGATAGTCATCGGTGCGGGGATAATGCTCCCTGCATGTTTACGGTGGCTGACGACAGCTGGTGCGCAGCTCGCTTTGGCTGCTTTTTCAATTCTGCCTGATCGCCGCGTAGACAGCGCATTCGTCACGGGGGGCGTTTCTGCGGTTTTTGAACGCCGACGCGGCCTCCACGGCCCCGCAACGCTCTTTGCGGTTTTCTTTCCGCCGTTCCAAAAATATTGCGCGCTATGCTGCCGCGGTTCGCACCAGCTATCGTCCGCCACCGTAAACATACCGACCGCATTATCTCTCAACCGATTATTATCACCTCTTGCCGCTGACATCAGACCAGGCCATGCGTTCCGTCATTGGCATTAAATCTGTGGGCGGCTCTACCGCGCGACCAATGCGCCCGCAGCTTTTCAAATCTTAGCCGCAGAGCGAGGTCCGACTACACGACTGCGCGTGCGCTCCCTCGAGCTGCTTACGCCTGCAGTCGTAAACAGCACACGGAAGTCAACACTAACAAAATGAAGACCGTGCTTCGTAGGGAGGCTTACACGCTGAATAAATACGGTACCTCTACGGAGAGGACTTTGAACCCCGAAAAATGAGAAACTGGTTTAGTAACGGTCAGGACACGAACCATTACTATGAGGCGTGAACCTCACTTGATTAGCCGCGTGCTTAAAAAATAAAATACAGCATATAACGCTGGTAATGACTGCCCAAAAGGTAAATGAAGCGCAGGAACCGTAATTTTGTAGTGAAAACACAGTTCCGCGAGCGCTCAGTTGGTTTACAACGGAGTAGCCGTCAACAAGGTTGTGGGTGAAGACGTACTTTTTCTCGAAGCGGCGGGAGAACAGCTGATTTTATCTTTGGAACGCTGCATAAGAATGAAATAGCCTATGGGCCAGAAACATCTGCTTACCACATCTGGACTTCAGCAGAGCGTCCTCCTCGCGAAGCTCCTCAGCAGTCGTCGTGCCCGCGCTGCGCCAACACCGACTTTGTACTGGCTTAACGAGCGGATGCGACTGGAGCGGGATGCTGGGCGTGGAAAGAGAAGTTTATTTTTTTCTAAAGCAACAGAAATACAAAACTGAACTGTTGAACTCAAAGGTCTGATCATTAAAGCACATGCGCAGTGCCACTGCACTGAGCACAACAGTAGGGCAGTAATGAGGCCGACACTCGACCGCCGCGCAGGGCGATGAAGTACTACGTACGTCGACCACTTGCGGAAAAACTCAGCCTCGCTCATTGACAGTGCGTCCACGCATGCTTGCTCAAAGAGGCGCATGCGGAGGCGCTGCAAAATCGGAAACATCGCTCTTTGCGGACGGCCATTTAAGGAAGCCACTCCGCGCTGCCGCCACAAAACGAACATGCCGACACAGAAGAGCATATTTGCAAACAGTTCGCGTGAACTAGTGCGCGCTTCCAGGCGGGTTCCAAACATCCTTGACACTATTATCGAAAAGGTGCGCGCCACTACACAGTCGAACATTGCGTGCCGCAATGTTTCTAAGAGACCGCATTGCGGGCATCGGGCAGAGGGCGCCACGCCCCACGCCGCAAGGCGGTCTCTTGTGGGCAGGACCCGCCAGCCTCGCAACCTGCCGAAGTCCCTGATATATCTGCAGGAAGTGCAGCTGAGGTCAGCTGGCGCAAGCGCGCCCGTCTCGTTTTCTGGAGTTGTTCGCGGGTGAGCTCTGTTACCGTTAGTGCGTGCTGGCACTAACCCTGGGCGGACGATGTCTCATGGATGAGTAACGCGCAAAATGCTTGAGGGGCGTTATTGAAGTGAACGCAAGTAATCACGGGAAAATAGTCTGCCAGCACTTCCGGTTCCAATTTTCACCCGCTCACTACAGTCGCCGCGCGTGATGGCATCGTTTATTCACTCATTTATTTGTGCTGTGACATGGTTCACTGTACATCATCGTAAGATCAGCGCGCGCTGCCTATGTGCGTGTCCTGAACGCAGAAAGCGACAATCCTGAAAGATAAGCGTGCTCTGTCGTGGCTTTGCAACCCACAATCGCTCCCGCTCAAAGTGGTGATGTTGATCAGGTTGCGTCTCCTCTGTGCAGGTTCCGATATCGACAAATCGTGCGGGAAGTGCTCGAACGCTCACACTGACTCGCGCGAAATGGGGATGTCGCATCGGGAATGCTTTCAAACATCCGTACTCGGCAACTGACAGCGTCATTGTGACGTGTCCGGGGAGCATGCCAGTGGAGCGGGTGGTCCGGGGCACACGTCACGCCCGGCGGCAATTATGAGCGCACTCAAGGGAGCAAAAACAGATGGCTCACTGAAACGCTGACAAGAAGCACTGCGCATGACTTTTACAAGAGAAGCAGACCCCCGTCTCTCTTCCCGTGTCTACTTGAGCCACCAGCGCACTAGAGGAGCCGGGAGGAAGACCAGAGATAGGTGGGCGTTCAGGACACGCACATACTCAGCGCGCGCTGATCTTACGATGCTGTACAATGAACCATGTCACAGCACAAATAAATGAGTGAATAAACGATGCCGTCACGCGCGGCGACTGTAGTGAGTGGGCGAAAATTGAAACCGGAAGTAGCTGGCAGACTATTTTCCCGTGATTACTTGCGTTCACTGCAATAACGCCCCTCAACCATTTCGCGCGTTACTCATTCATGAGACATCGTCCGCCCAGCGTCCCGCTCCAGTCGCCATCCCCTCATCAAGCCAGTACAAAGTCGGTGTTCGCGCAGCGCGGGCACGAAGAGGAGCTTCGCGAGGAGGACGCTCAGCTCAAGTCCAGATGTGGTAAGCCGATGGTTCTGTCCAATACACTATTTCATTCTTATGCAGTGTTCTAAAGACAAAAGTAGCTGTTCTCCCACAACTTCGAGATCAAGTACGTTTGCACCCACAACTTTGTTGACGGCTACCTCGTTGTAAACAAACTGAACGCGCGTGGAACTGCGATTTCACTACAAAATTACTGTTCCTGCGCTTCAATCACCTTTGGGGCAGTCATTACCAGCGGTATAAGCTGTATTTTATTTCCTAAGCACGCGGCTAATCAAGTAAGGTTCGCGCCTCGTATTAATGACTCGTGTCCTGACCGTTACTAAACCGCTTTCTCATTTTTCGGGGTTCAAAGTTCTCTCCGTAGAAATACTGTATTTCTCAGCGTGTAAGACACCCTAAGAACCCCAGATTTCATTTTGTTAGTGTTGACTTCCGTGTGCTGTTCACGACTGCAGTCTTAAGCAGCACGAGGGAGCGTGCGCCGTCGTGCAGTCGGATGTCGCACTCCGGCTCAGATTCGAAAAGCCGCCGGCGTATTGGTCGCGTGGTACAGCCGCCCACAGACTTAACGCGAATGACGGAACGCATGGCCTGGTCTGAAGTCAGCGGCTCGGAGTGATAGTAATCTGGTGCGAGATAATACTGTCGGTAAGTTTACTGTGGCTGACGATAGCTGGTGCGAACCGCGGCAGCATAGCGCGCAATTTTTGGTACCGGCGAAGAGCAAACTGCAAAGAGCGTTGCGGGTCGTGGAGGCCGTGTCGGCGAGCAAAAACGGCAGAAACGCCCCCGTGACGAACGCGCTGTCCTCGCGGCGATCAGGCAGAATCGAAAAAGCAGTCAAAGCGAGCTGCGCACCAGCTGACGTCAGCCACCGCGAACATACAGAGAGCATTATCCCGCACCGATGACTAACTCTTCGGGGCGCCGACGGCAGTCCGGATCACGCGTTCCGTAATTCTTGTTCAATCTGTGGTTGACTGTACGTATAGCTTTTGC
This sequence comes from Amblyomma mixtum, assembly GCF_055824585.1. Taxonomy (NCBI): domain Eukaryota; kingdom Metazoa; phylum Arthropoda; class Arachnida; order Ixodida; family Ixodidae; genus Amblyomma; species Amblyomma mixtum. The sequence goes on along the minus strand of NC_143019.1, from coordinate 119,552,433 downwards.
GGTTTGAACTCACGACCTCGTCAAATTGGACCGCGGAAATCAATCTTGCGCAAAGTTACTGTCGTGTTTGCCGTAGCTGCCTTGAATTTTCAGTTGTCGGTAGAGATGACTTTAAGCCGGCTTCACGCAGGCTCAGTGAGCCCCTGCGCGTGAAAGATGACTTCTTAGAGCGAGTGGCAAGCTGAAGTAGGAGGGATGCAATATTTCTATGAGAAAACTTGGCCCTTTCAGATTTTCTGCATCTTCATCACCTAAATTAGTATAGAAAAATTCGCAGCACAAATGAAGCGCAAACGTGGGGGGGTTACAACTTTACTGCCACAAAAGGGAAGGGATTAGTTGCTGCTGGAGCCAGTACAGGTTGGCCTCCAGTCGGGGGCGACCTCTTGACCTTGAGTGATGAGGGCTAGTGGGGTTGTTTTTCTTGAACTGACCGAGAACCTGCGCCCATTCGTCTGCTGAGGGAGCTGGCAAAAGTGTCGTCGGATGGGGTTTGCTAGCGCATTTTCATAAAATATGGTCTTGGGTAGTGTGCATCCCGCCACCGCAGTGCGTACATACAGGATCATATTCACCGTTAGTGATTAGACATAATCGGTAGGGGCTAAGAATTCCTTTTTTTTTTAGGCGTCTGAATGTCGGGGCTTGCGCCCTGTCCAGGTCAGGGTGAGGGGCAAGGTACGTGCATCTTTGCTCGCGATAAGAGTCTGCAACCTCCGCGTACGAACAAGGCGCCTCGGCGGGGGCGTCCGTTCCCGAGATGTATCCCTTCCTCCGGTTGGTTAAACCTTGGGCTAGACAGTCGACTGTCTCTTTTCCGGATTTAACCGCGTGAGCCGCAACCCATACGAGATTGATGTCGTGATTTAGAGTCCGGTTGCGCAGAATTCGCATTGCGAGCGCGCTTAATTGTTTTTGGCGAAATTTTGAAAGGCGCCCTTAGAGCCGCTTAGCATCGTTTTGGTGCCGTGATCCGCGATGGCCAGTGCGAGAGCTACTTCCTGTCTCGCGTATAGAGCAAGCGTGAAAGGTTGTGGCGATCACGAGGCCGGGCTTTGGAGTGGCCATACATGCCACGTATGTTCAGCTCGTGGTTCGTTCTCGTACTGTTTCACAAGGGCCTGCGCCCCTGCTTTCCTGCGGGCGTCGTGTTTGTCTAGCACCATGTTCTTCGCTACTGCTTTAACAACTAGTTTTTCGGTAATGTCGACACATAAATGTGATGTTGCACATACCTCCTCAGCAGGGTAGATGTGGAGTTTGTCGTGAACTACGTATTCCGCAGCAGTGCGCGAAATGCGGGTCATTTGTGCCATCTTATGGAGCTTCTCGAGCTTATGGAGCGAGCGTGTGAAAATATTTCCCAACTGCAGCACTTGATCTGAGTTGGCGCATGCCGGCAGGCCAAGGGCCGCGATGTATGCCGTTATAGTGATGCTATTATGAGCGTATTCGTCCCTGTAACGCAGGTGCTAGTAAGGTCAGGCGTACGTGATTCGACTTATCATGAACGATTGCATGATCCGGCACAAGTTGGCTTTTCTCATGCCCCTGTGACGGGCGGCAATGCGCCTCACCAGCCCGCGTATCTGGTGCGCCGTTACGCGTAGAGGGTGGATCGCTTCCGTGTTGAGAGTATTCTTCTCAATACACATGCCAAGAACCCTGATCGTGGCTACCGGGGGTATTGGATGGTTGTCAATGTGCAACTCGATAGGTTCCCGAGGGTCGGGTGCTGCCTGTGAGGCTAGTTTTTTCCTGCTAACGAAGTGTTCGGATTTAGCCGGTGAACACGCAAGGCCGTTCCCCTGCACGAAAGAGTGTACCGTGTAGATAGCTCGGTGTAATGACGCTGCAATCTCTCCATCGGATCTGGAGTTGGTTCATATGGTGAGGCCGGCGCATATAGAATGATGTTTATGTGGGATACCATCTAGCAGACGTGGGATGCCACTCATTGTAAGGTTTATGAGAAACGGGGAAACGGGGTGGGGGGGGAGAAACGGGGAAACAATATGCCCCATTACCTTTCTTAGACATGTTGTTAGCGAATCGGGCGGAGGCTCCCAATCCCGAGTCTTTTTTCCCGGTTTATGAATGAAAATGATTTAAGGGTGCTTCCATTTGTCGGGGTTGCTGCCTTCTGTCCAATATCTGTTGAAGATGTCCGTAAGGTCTTCTACTGATTTGTCCTCTACGTTGCGGAACATCTTATTGGTGATGCGATCGTCCCCGCCTGCGAGGTGGTGTTAATTTGATTAAGAGAAGCCGCCTCGGCTACGGTAAAAACCTTATCCATGTGAGCGTTATCCAACGCTGAATACCCATCCGGGGTGTGTATATCCGGGGAGGTGTATACGTACTGGTTTTATTATGTGATCATGCGCTCTTCATGGCTGCCCTGGAAAGCTTGCGCGATCCTCTGTGGGGTCTTTTGAGATTCGGTCTTAGTTTTCGTAGCATCGAGTAAATGCTTGAGTAGAAACGATGTTCTTATTGCCCAGTTGCTCATTAAAGCGGTCGCATATCTGATGCCACTGATTTCGGCTAAGCTCCCACATGTATGCCCCGATATCCTTTTCAAATCAGGCTAGTCGAGTTTTTAAGCGCCCGTTATACTTATTTTTACGCCATCGAGCGTGTATACTGCGTTGTGCTTCCATCGTGTGTACTAGCTTAGCATCCGGAATGGGACCGTTTTCCTCCTGCGTCAGTTTTCGAGGTGTCGGCGGCATCTTGAAGCAGACGCTCCGTCGACTGTCGTAAATCTACTACCCCCTCCGTCGGTCTTTGCGAGCGGACGTACCTGATGGCGTCCCAATTCGTGTGCTTCACTTCCCGGTGACGCATTCTGCAATACGTCGCTTGGAAAGTGGTACACAGCAGATAGTGGTCGCTTCCTGTGGTGATGTTGATATTCTCCCATGTAACATCGGCGATATTTTTGGCAAAGGCAATGTCGGGGCACGTGTCCTTTGATTACACTGTTACCAATCCGCGTAGGTTTTTCAGGGTCGATGAGTGAGGTGTGCCCTTGCGGCTAAGCAGTCTCCCAGATTTCAGTTACCTTTCTACTGCTAGTTGGGTAGCCCCATTCTGCATGGGGCGCGTTAAAGTTTCTGACTGTCAGCAACATTCCATCTCGCGCTGCTGCATGCGCGTTGCGGAGGCAAAAGAGCCGGAGCAAACACAACGCGATGGTACTGCACTTTCAACTTAGTAAAAACACCACATCCCGTGGATATTAGAATCGGAGCCAAATATCCAAACGCGTTTTAATACTTGTGAGGGATGTCGGTAATAAGCTCTTGTTAGAGATGTCCTGTCGTATTATCCGGTGGATATCCCGTTCGGGTGATATCAGACATTTGCTTTAATCACGACCCATTATGCTTGCATAGTTATCTACTAAGATAGCAGCCTGGACCTTTCAGTTTTTTTTTCTGATAGAAGATACCTTCAACGTAGTCCGCTCATTTTCATTCTTGTTTGTGTAATCAGATTAACATGAATCTTGGGATCTGGAGCATATAATCTCGAGGAAATTCTTCATTCTGTGGATACATGCTCAATATGTTGGTGCTGCATGGCTTCTGCTTGTAGCATTTCTATAGCCAGATCTGTGTTTAACATATGCTTCTTTTTCAACATGTACGACGTGAGAGCGCCTAATGATATGCAGATTTTGCCCCTAAAACTGTCAGCAGCGGGCCAGGCACCAACACTATTTTAATCATTTGTAGGCTTCAGGTCTAAATAACAGAAAATGCAAATGATTCTGGAATTATTTTTCACGTGGGCAGAGCAAGTTTTTGCTTATTGGGCCTGCAAAAATACAGAGGGCAATTTAGATTTTTTGACTAATATGTCCAATATGCTCTTGTTAATGGCTATAAAATCCTCGGGGACTTCTTGCGGACCTCCATTGAATACAGAAAGCGCGGCCGAAACATGCTAGGGATGTCCGCGGGAGTTTACCAGGCTTCCTGTGGTTATCGGCATGCCTTTTAAAGATTTCGCAGTAACATCGCTTGTATGTAAATGTTGTCACTGTGAACTGATTTTATTTGAAAAGATTTGACGCTTAACTACCTTCTCTTGACGTAGAATCTAATTGCATGTCTCCAAAAAAAGAAGCCATTTCATTTTCAAGCTACGATAGTGAACGCGTGCTGCCGTAGTTATCAGCCTTCTTGATAAAGAAAGCTTTAATGATTTCGCGCTGAAGCTTGTCATTGGCGTAGCTTGGAAACTGCATCTCACTGCACATTTGTTGACATCTGCATTTCTAGCAAGGCATTAATACCACCCTTCACTCGATTGAAGTTTAGTAGAGCTTTCATTCAAACATCAGCCTGTTTGGGCAATCTAGACTTTGTTACAAGCAATGGGAATGCTGAAAAACCTTTGTGACAGATATTTGTGACCTTCGTGACGTGCTCCGTATTGCGCAGCGCAGTCTTCTTTCTTATCATCGGGCAAATTTTTCACTACTTGCATGTTCCAGAAAAAGCGTTAACGTTGTATTGATATTGATCGAAAATTGCTGGCTCTACACAACGGGCATATTTCCTCTTTGACGTCGCTGTTCCCGATGTTATCACGGCTGTTAAGGTCGCTGCAGGAGGCTTAAAATTCACGTACGAATTTCCATGCGTAAACAACTGATACTTTTAGAAGGGAGAATTTCTTTCGTTGACAACCACAGCTATAGTATTATAACCCTTGGTCACAAAATACCCTTCTCCCTTATAACAGCTCATATTCTAAAATAAAGAGAAACATGTGGTTGCTATGAATTGCATCTAAGCCGCCTTGGAAAAAAATAACAATCGCCTACATATATTAAACGATAGTGTCAAATCAGGCCAAGCGGATACGCATGTCTGCTTTCCCTGCTGACAGTATTTCAGCTGGCAGTTTTCTGCAGAAAAAAGTTTGCAGTATTCCCCTGGGTTGTAAAAAAGTGTAGATGGGCTAAACAGGACTATGTTTGAATGAAAGAGCGCTACATTATCTTAATCTAGTAAAAGGTAGTATTAGTGGCAATCTTACTGTCCATTGCCAGAAATCTACAATACGACTCATCTACAGTACGACGCAGTTTATAAGATACGATCATTGAAGCTTTTTTTAATCAAGAAGTCTGCTTGGTTTGATTCAACTTGACATCTGCTGAGCATGCATGTTTTGAAGAAAAAACACACCTTCTCAATGTAGTCGTAACTTACTTTCAACAGTGAACTTTAGTGAATATAGTTTTTGAACCTATTTCTGTAAGGTTGTTTTAATCAGAGCTGGCGTTCACGAGGGAAGCCGGCGTCCTTCCATCTGCTTCACAAAAAGCAGACTGCTCACAGCGAGCAGGTGACAACCTTTGCACGGCACATCAGCTGATTGCCCGATAGAAAAACAGACTCCCAAAGAGTATGTACATATGATCCTTACGGCAGATCCGGAAGAGCAACCCACCACGCAAGCGATTCCAGTGGCTGTTCGAAACAGCCACCTGGCGGGGCAGTGGCACATTGCTTAACCGCTGCACCGCTGCGACAGTAGTCGTATGAGGACACCCCGCATTATATAAATCCGTGAAAAAGTTTTTGCGCGGGAGGGGTCTCGCATTGCACTGTTAAGGGTAGGTTAAGCGTCGTGAGATTTGTTCTGTCCTGTTCATTAACACATACCAGCAGCTTGAATTCTAATCATGGCCAACAACCGCTTATGTGATTTTCCGCAGTGGCAGACTAGCTTGCGTTAAGAAATGCATTCTATCGATCGCAGTATAGTGTGATATTATTGCTTGAAGTGAATGACAAGATAATTCTGGGGCATGTTCACATGCCTGCAGTGTTTTATGATCGCTGCAGTGCGAAAATGACCAATAAGACATTGTTAAAAAATCTTTATAAAGATAGAGAATTGGGTATATTTGGGCATATAACCTATATATGCAGCCTCGTATATCCATATGTACCCAATTCTCTATATATTCGCATCTGGATTTAGGTCATCTGTGGTAGTAAACGCAAATATGAACCATATACGGCCTGATCTACCCGATTCCCTATATATCTGTATCTGGAAATTAAATCAGATATTGCAGTAAATGTAAATACAGATTATATATATGGTCATATCTGTGCATTGCCTTATATGTCCCTATCTGAGCTGAAAAACAATATCTAGAACCATGTGTATATATGCACGTAAAAAGCGAGGTACGCCCCTTCCCTGTAAGTTCACGTAATGCTCTCCTCGCATCGAAATGGTTGCAGCTAATGCTTTGTCTTTGGGCTATTAGTCAAATATACACTGCTGCCAATGCAACTTTATCAATTACAGCTCATTAGTAAATCACGGGCGTCGCGCGAACTTACTAAACGACGCCTAATTATTCATTTCCTTCTGTATGACAGCCCTCCACTTTCGGCAGTTTCGGAACTTCTTTTCCCACCAGTGGTACGATGTTGCGCCACTGCCGAAAGTGGGTCGTTTACGTCCTAATTTATGTTGCACACCACATTTACGTCGAGCATTTCCAGAACAATGACTCCATGCGCGTCAGCCGGTTTACGCGGCTGTTTCCGGTTACCAAGCGCACCTGTTGCGAATAACATTAGCTCACACCTCAATCGCTAAACATGCGAAACTTTGCAACTAGCCGCGTAGGCCAACGTGGCATCAAGGGTTGCTGCTTTATTTGCAGCGCTCCGAAGCGGTATAAGGGTTAAATACAAAGCCATCATCTGCTGAATCTAGCCACTGCGCATCGCCAAAACTAGTGGTAAGGCTTGACGGTTCGGGTTTGTAGAAGCTGTCAGCTCAATTCGGGATCACACGTTATCCTGCGTGAGTCAACGTTCGTAATGCCCTCCGCTAGAGCCAAGCACACATTTTACTATCAAGTGAAGCAGCCGACCCACGCCACACAACGGCTGGCGTGAGCTAAGCAATCATCAAAAAATGTTGCCGCCCAATCGAGGCAGCAGACACGAACGTCGTCCGCAAAGAGCTATTGCGGAGACTTCAAGCACACCAGACTAATAGAAGCTTACGACTATATTGTTTTTTAAGGTGTTATCCGTGGTGAGACATCGAATTTTTGTGCGACACACATGCGCTAACTTTCTTGTAACGGGTGTTTCACTTCAGATGTTCTGCAATTTTTAAAAGGTTTTTCAGTTAGAAGTGCGCTGTTTTCGGCACAACATTGTGTGCGGTGTATCGCATCAGACTAGAGCTAGGAGGTGCTAGCTAGAAGGATAGATAACTAATACTGAGTAGGAACCTCTATTACGGTCTATCCTTATTCATTGAGAGGCATGTAGCGATACATAAGTAATATCCATGATGTAACAATAGAGCAAATGGAACGCGAGGAACGGAAATGAAACGACGCAGACAAGCGCAGACTCGTAACTGTGGTTTTTCGCGCTAGTGTTACACCATGAACGTCATCCAACTTGACCAACTTTCGGCTTTGCGTAATATCCGCACCACGTTTTTAGAATTTCGAAAGTGCAGTTTCCCACGGCGCTGGGGCCGAACAAATTTACGCTACATCGGACCAAAATACACGCGCAGCAAAGCAACCCCTCCAGTACAAGCCTCTCGGTGAAATAGCCGAAATTTGGTGGGCCACGGCGCCGAGAGTAACTGCATTTTAGAGAGAGAGAGACAGAAAAGGACGGAAAGGCAGAGAGGTTAACCAGGCGATGCCCAGTTGGCTACCCTAGACTTGGGGAGGGGAACAAAGGGTAAAAAAAGAAAAAGAGCGGCAAGGAAATGAGTTTTCTAAGTGTCCAGCGACCACTATATCACAGGGACAGAGGGCGCGCACTGAAAACTGATTATAGGCGGGAATGCAACCCCGAGTCCATTTTAGAAATTTTAAAAACTGATAGGAATGTTACCTAGGGTGGCCTACACGCTTAATAAATAAGGAGATTAGCAGTAATTGCTAAAACGTTAAAAGTCGATTTTAGTTACCAAACCTACTAGTTAGCTCGTTTCAGATGTATTCTGATGCGCTGGACTGTTCGCACTGGTATGCTGAAAAAAGTGCTCTTCTAACTCAAAAACGTATATTTTAAAGTTGCTCAAGTTCTTAGGTGAAACTCCCTGTATTATTGTCGTGTAAAGTTCCTTTATCCCATAATTTCGCGTAATATTTATGGCGACCCACCGGACTGGCTCCGTCGTTTTCACGTTCGGCTGGTGATCTCGCCCGCGGCCCAGTATTTCGATTGATCGAGGCAGAACACAGCAGTGCATTGTACAATGTAATTTGTAAATAACCGAGCCCTCCTTCACAGCGACCATCGATCATAGCTGATCTCTCCTTCCGGGTCTTTGTAAACCACGCAATTCGCAATGTTTGCAGCCCCTTAGACCGCGGCATCTCAAAGAAAAAAAAAATCAAGGACACAAGTTCCGCCTTAAAGCTATGATGCGATAGCGTAATAGGTTAATCCTTTATATACATAAGGTCGATCCGTTTCTATACATTCATAGATGCCTGGAAGTCCTCATACCCCTCTTCGCGCAGTGGTGCAGCGTTTAAGCGATGCGCCACTGGACTGCGATGGCAGGCGCTCCCAGCAGTGGGCCTTGTGCCGCCCAGGTTTGCTCTTCCCGAGCGACCCGTCATTAATTTAAATTCCACGGTGAGCAGCTTACTCACTATCCGATGGGCAGGTTGCGATGACTCGGTGCAAGGTCACGTGACCTTGGGGCCACGTGCCTCCTATAGATTGCTCTGTGGGCACCACCTGCCAAAGCCATGCTCGTGAGTTTTCGCTCTCAGCGCCGGCAACGCCGACGCCTGATTTTCTTGGTAAGGGGGCTCAGAACTCTCGCGTTACGATAAAAACTGCCTCATGGTGCACTAACGTAGCAGAGCCTGTACTGGCCTTTTTGCCTTTCGCCTCTATCTAAATGCGGTCGTCCCTGCCCGATTTCTCTCGGACGTCCTTGCGACTAGTAGCGAAACACCACAACCATTAACAACATCAAAGTGTCAAAGAAAAAAATAGAAGCGGACCAACGTCAGGAATATCCGCGATGCTACGCCATCTGCTGTAATGCCTCGCTGCTTCGTCACGCAGTGTTTCACCACTGCTGCGACGGCACGGGAGAGACAGGACTGTCCCGCGAGTGGGCAAGCGGGGCTCCCAAGACCGCACGAGGAAACACACCCAATCATAAGCTCGACATCACAAACATCACTCTCGTTCAGCCATCAGTTGTGATGCCTTGTTGCGATGCAGCACCAGTCTGGCCCTCCCTGCACATAGCATATTTCCGTGCAGTGCACGATATCTGCCCGTTAGTCTTATATAAAATTCGTTTGTAGAGCTCCCTTTTTTGGTGTTACACGTGCATATAGCACACAGCAGTGATGTCGACCCCCTGTCTTAGGCATATTCTCGGCGAGCGAATAGCGACAAGGCTGAAATAAGAATCTGTGTATTGCGTGTACTTTGCGACTACTTCAATGCCTGTGATCAACTGCTTAGCCACACTTTGGTGAGCGCATTAGAAAGTACTGTGCTGTTAAGCCACTTCACAGAGGGGTAACCCGCTACGGTGCCTCAGTGGTTATCGTGCTCGAGGTGCGGGTTCGATACCAGCCATGACGGTGGAATTTCGATGGAGACGAAATGTTAGACGTCCATGTACTGTGCGATGTCTGTGCACCTTAAAGAAACCCCTGTGGTCTAAACTATCCAGAGCCCTGCACTACGGCGTCCCTCATTCCTTGAGCAAAAAAAATGGCTGTGGTTTATCTGTGGTTAAACCTGGAGCGACGCGATAGCAACAGCTGGTCGAGTGGAACTCGCTCAGTCGAATTGCAAAACCAGTCTTTCACCGCTCAGTTTCGAAGGGCGTTCCTTCTTCATCTTCTTCTTCCCTGGAGGTGGATTCACTCACTCCCCCCTCTCCACTCCACCCCTACTCGGTTTCGCCGGCGCGCCACGCCACTGACAGCTGCTCCGCTCAACGTGACCAGCCACGGTGGCCACGGCACCACCACACTGAAGGTTGGACATGCTAGCATAACGTAGTCGCGCGGCGCGCACTAGATGCGTGATTTGACGTCACTTCGCGTATGCCGGGAGGCGTCTACACCGCCGTCGGCGCAGGGGCGAGGTGCCCGGCGCGCACTCCAGCTGTACGCTATGACGTCTCTCCGCACATGCGCACAGGCGGAGTTGCGGTGGTGCCACGGCTCAGCGCGCAGCCACGCTGACCTCGCGAAGCAACTGGCATAGTGTAGCTATCGCTACAAAATACATAGGTAGCACATAGCTGCAAGCGGTTCTTCTATGGTTAGCGCATCTTTATTAGCGCTAACCGAAACATGGCTTAGTGATGTTAGTCCTGATTGTTCGGTTTTTGTCAGCCAGACACATTTTAACATCTTTCGTTGCGACCGACCGTGCCGGAGAGGAGGTGGTGTACTCTTGGCGAAAAGGGATGATTTGGCAACTGTGCCTCTCATGATTAGTTCTTTTCTTGAGTGTACATGAGTTTCTTTTAGGTGTTGTTCTATTGATATAATTATTGGTGTTTTTTATCGTCCTCATAACATAATTAATGGCTTTTCTTATGAATTTGATCGAATTCTATGTGAAATATGTACGCGTTTCCCTAACTGTATTATACTCATGTTTGGAGACTTTAACTTCCCTAGTATAAACTGGTTCACACAATCCGTCACAGCGAGTGAAACTGAAGCTAACATGTTTCTTCAATCATGTCTTGATTTTTCACTATAGGAACACATTACCAATCCCACACGTTGCACATCGAGTACTGCCAACATTCTAGACTTAATATTAACAAATAATCTCGATATTTGTTCAGACATTATTCAGTTAGAAAACTTCACCAGCACTGCGACGAGGAACAAAGACAGAAGGAAGGACAAGGACAAGGGCTACTAACAAATGAAAGTTTATTTGAAAACAACCGATTATATGCACACAACTGACAACCCAAAGCGCCTGTGCTTCCCGCAAAAAGCACGCAAAGGAAAGTTACGAATCTAGATACAAAATTTCACTCATGTATGTTTACAGATGGTGCGCTAACGCACGTGTCGCTGTTCTTGTGAATGTGATAGGCTTCACACAACACCCTAGTCAGCTGATCTTGATGTCTAAATTTAATCTTAGCCCTGTTAAGCAGTTAAAAGCATGCTTTTTTATTAGACACCTTGGGCACACCAGGTTTGTTCAGATGAAAATCTCTGTAATGAAGGGACAGATTTGATGAAGGAGCACCATTCAAAGAGGTTTTATGCTGGCGTAAGCGCGTATTTATGCATTTCCCGGTTTGCCCAATGTAATTCTCGCCGCATTTAGAAGGTATGTCATATACCACTCCCTCTGCACATGGCACAAACGGTGATTCATGATCCACCTGGCATGCATTTATTCTTTTGCCTCTTTTTTGCTTCTGTTCCCGGGCTCTTTTGTCAACAATAGCACAAACCTTGCCTAGTTTACTAGGGACCGAAAAGAGCATTTTAACCCCATATGTAGTGCAAACCTGCTTAAGCCTATGGGATAACTGATGAATGTAGGGTATTACCGCATACTTCGTTCTATCTTTACCGGAATTTTCCTGTGCTTCATGTCTACCAAACAACTTCATCTTCTTCGGGACCTTGTTGCTAGCAAGCGCTATCACATCTTTGTGGAAGCCGAAGCTGCAGCCTAAAGTATAAATACATGATTTATTAAGTGCAGATCCTAAACAAGACACTGCTATGCCGCATTTAACTATTTTCGAATGCCCAGACTGATAATTTAGCAAAGGCTTTTCCGACCGCTGTAGGAAGGACGAACAAACATGATTCACCTTTTTCTCCAATCTCATATCTAAGAATTGCAGCTGATTATCTTCCGGTAATTCATTCCGGTATTCATTTAGATGGCATTTCGGATCATTACGTAATAACAGGACGCATTGCTGGTTCTTTTAACGCAAAGAAAACGACTTTTCAACAAATCAGACGTTACAACAGAGCTAACTATGAAAAAATACATTCCGAATTATAAATTTTTTCCGCCAAGTTCATTAATCAATGTTTATTGCGCACTGTTCAGCAAAACTGAGATTTATTCAAGAGTACTTTTAACAAACTTATCGAAGACCTCGTTCCTCTATTGACATTTAGATGTAGCAGCAGTGCACCATGGTTTACTCAGAAGTTGCGACGTGCGAATAACAAGAAAAAACGATTTTGCCGGCAGGCAGTGAAAAATGGTGTTCTAAGCGCGTGGGAAAAGTAGAAGAAATGCGACAAGTACTACCAGTCGCTACTGAAATCCACTCCACGTCACTTTTTCAATCATGACCTGTAATCTCTGCTAACCAACAACCGTCGTAAATTCTGGCGCATCATAAATCCTGGCTTTCAACCCGACATTTTGCTTTCCGACAGCGATGGCGTCATAATTAAAGAGTCTGAATGTGCTCAGGTTTTCAACGACGCCTTCTCATTCATCATCATCATCAGCCTGACCACACCCACTGCAGGGCAAAGGCCTCTCCCATGTCTCTACAATTAACCCTGTCCTTTGTCAGTTGCCGCCACTGTATCCCCGCAAACTTCTTAATCTCATCAGCCCTCCTAACTTTCTGCCGTCCCCTGCTACGTTTGCTTTCTCTTGGAATCCACTCCGTTACCCTTAAGGACCAGCGGTTATCTTGCCTTCACATTACATGCCCTGCCCAAGCCCATTTCTTCCTCTTGATTTCAACTAAGATGTCATTAACCCGCGTTTGTTCGCTCACCCACTCCGCCCTCTTCCGATCTCTTAACGTTACACCTCTCATTTTTCTTTCTTTAGCTCGCTGCGTTGTTCTTAACTTAAGCTAAACCCTCTTTGTTAGCCTCCACGTTTCTGCCCCATAGGTGAGTACCGGTAACATACAGCTGTTGTATACTTTTCTCTTCGGAGATATTGGTAAGCTACCATTCAAAGTCTGAGAGAACCTGCCATATGCGCTCCACCCCATTCTTATTCGTCTAGTTATTTCCCTCTCATAATCAGGGTCTGTGGTCACTACCTGCCCTAAGTAGACATATCTCTTACTACATCCAACACCTCGCTAGCAATTGTGAACTTCTGTTTCCTTGCTAGGCTGTTGAACATTACTATGGTTTTCTGCATGTTAATTCTTAGCCCCACCGTTCTGCTCTCCCTGTCTAACTGATTGATCATGCTTTGCAGTTCTTGTCCTGAGTGGCTTAGCAACGCAATGTCATCAGCTAATCGCAAATTACTCAGGTATTCTCCATTAACTCTTATCCCCAACTGTACCCCTTCCAGTCCCCGGAATACCTCCTTTAAGCGGGCAGTGAAGAGCATTGGCGATATCGTGTCTCCCTGCCGAACACCTTTCCGTATTGGAATTTTATTGCTGACTTTGTCGGGTATCATTTACGAAAGCCTGCCTGATCATTTGGTTGACTAAAGTCCAAGGGTATCCTGACTCTATTAGCGATTACCTTAGTAAATATCTTTTAGACAACGGACAATAAGCTGATTGGTATGTAATTCTTCAAGAACTTGACGTCTCCTTTCTTATGAATTAAGATAATGTTAGAGTTCTTCCAAGCTTCTAGTACTCTCGAGGTCACAAGGCACTGCGTATACAGGGTGGCTAGTTTTTGTAGCACAATCTCTCCTCCGTCCTTCAGCAAATCTGCTGTTACCTGATCCTCACCAGCTGCTTTCCCTCTTTGCATTGCTCCTAAGGCTTTCTTTACTTCCTCCTTCGTTACTGGCAGGATGTCCCATTGCTGTGCTCGACTGCCTCCCTCAGTAACTTGATGATTACATTCGCTACTGTATAGATTTGTGTAGAATTCTTCGGCTAATTCAACTATCTTATCCATATTGCTGATGACATTGCCCTGTTTGTCTTTTAGCGCATACATCTGGTTTTTACCTATGCCCAGTTTTCTCCTCACTGATTTTAGGCTACCTCCGTTCCTTAGAGCATGCTCGATTTTCTCCACGTTAAACTTTCTTATGTCGGCTACCTTGCGCTTATTTATTAACTTCGATAGATCTGCTAGTTCTATCCTGTCTGTGGAGTTAGAAGTCCTCATGCTTTGGCGTTTCTTAATCAGATCTTTAGTCTCCTGAGATAGCTTGCTGGTATCCTGTCGAACCATCCTACCACCTACTTCTGCGGCGCACTCTGTAACGATAGCTGTAAGATTATCATTCATTGTTTCAACACTGCGGTCGTCTTCTTCAGTTAAAGCGGAAAATCTGTTTTGCAGCGACAGTCTGAATTCCTCTACCTTCCCTCTTAATGCTAACTCGTTAATAGCCTTTCGCTTCACCAGTTTCCTCCGTTCCCTCTTCAAATCTAAGCTAACACGAGACCTTACCATTCTGTGGTCGCTACAACGGACCTTACCGAGGACCTCCACATCCTTTACGATGCCAGGGTGTGCACACAGTATGAAGTCTATTTCATTTTTAGTCTCACCATTGGGGCTCCTCCACGTCCACTTCCTGTTTACTCGTTTGAGGAAGAAGGTATGCATAATCCGTAAATTATTTCTATCTGCGAAATCTACTAATAACTCTCCCCTACTGTTCCTAGAACTTATGCCATAGTCACCTACCGCCTTGTCTCCAGCCTGCTTTTTACCTACCTTTGCATTAAAGTCGCCCATCAGTACAGTGCACTGTGATTTTACTTTGGTCATTGCCGATTCCACATGCTCATAGAAGCTTTCAACTATCTGGTCATCATGGCTAGATGTAGGCTCGTAGGCCTGCACTACCTTCAGCTTGTACCTCTTATTAAGCCTAATTACCATAGCTGCCACTGTCTCGTTAATACTGTAAAACTCCTCGATGTTGCCGGCAATATCCTGATTAATGAGTAATCCCACACCCAGTTCTCGCCTATGTGCTAGTCCACGATAGCACAGTACATGCCCGCCCTTTAGTACTGTGTACGCCTTCTCATTGGTCTTCACCAAAGAAGACATTAGCTCATTCCCTGACTTAGATGTAATCCAAGATATTTGCATGCCTGAAATAGTTATTAATGAAAAGGGTGTTTTCGCTTTATTAAACAATCTTAAAATAACTAATAGTTCGGATCACCTCGGCTTCAACAATAAGTTGCTGAAGAATACATCTCAAAGCATTAGCGTTGTGTTGTCACCATTATCACACGGATTAATCCCTCATGACTGGCGGGTAGCCACAGTAATACCTATATTTAGATCAGGTGAGCCTTCCTCTCCATTAAACTATCGAGCCATGTCGTCAACCAGCAATGTTTGCAAACTCCTTGAACATATCATGCACAGCCAAGTCATCAGCTATCTCGAAGATCTTAACATTATTTTCAGTTATCAGCACGGTTTTCGCAAGGGATTTTCTTGTGATACTCAATTAGTTGGCTTCATTAATGACTTACAATTATCACTTGACGCGGGCTTTCAGGTCGACGCAGTGCTCCTGGATTACTCAAAAGCTTTCGATCGGGTTCCTCATAAGACTTCTACTCAAAACTAGCACAGCTTAATATGCACCCTAACGTGCTCGCTTGGATTAAGGACTTTCTATCATCTAGAACTCAGTTTGCCTCCGTTAATAATTCTAACTCTTCCTCTGCTAATGTGACATCTGGGGTGCCACAAAGAAGCGTACTAGGGCCTTTGTTTTTTCTAATCTATATTAATGATTTACCTGCCTGTGTAACATCTACAGTTCGCCTTTTCGCTGATGACTGCGTAATTTACCGTAACATTACTAGAGACAGTGACCGCCAATCCCTACAATCTGACCTGAACGCAGTAAGCTTTGGTGCTCATCATGGTTAATGACATTAAACGTTTCTAAAACTAAACTGGCATCTTTCACTCGCCGTTCAGCTCACATTCCAACCATTTATGTACTAAATGACAATACTGTGGAACTAACATCAACATACAAGTACCTTGGGGTGCACCTTCAGTTTACCGAACATGGCATCACCGTATCGACCTCACCCTAGCATCTGCTAACCGCTCACTTGGTTTTCTTAAACGTAACCTCAGATACGCCCCTATACACGTTAAAAAACTTGCTTATATAACTCTAATACGCCCTAAAATCGAATATGCTGCTGCCATTTGGGACCCTGTTCAAGCCTACGTTACTACTAACATTGAATCCTTGCTAAACCGTGCTGTTCGTTTCATATTTTCAGACTACTCACCCTTCACAAGTGTTTCAGCATTCAAAAAATGTGCCGAATTAGAAGATTTTTCATATCGCCGTTAACTTGCTCGCTTAACCCTTTTCCATAAGGTTTATCACCACGCATCCCTTCGCAGTGATTTGTCTCAGTCACCTGATTCTATCTTTCCACGCCGTGATCATTCTCTCAAAGTTAAACGCGATAACTGTCATTCATCGTCTTATGCCAATTCATTCATTCCTCGTACTATCACTGAATGGAATAGTTTTCCATCAGTTATCGCCACAAAAACTGACAATAAAAAATTTCAAGAGCTTCTTTGCTGTTACGGAAATGTGCAAAAGGTTGCTGTTTTTGTTAGTGTTCAATTTTTCTTAGTGTGATGCCTAATGTTTTAATTAACATTTTTTGTTACACCTATTTGTAAACGAAATCGCGATTACTTATGGTTGCACCCCCCCCCCCCTATGTAATACCCTCTTCTGGAGGGCCTTTAGGGGTAACCTGAATAAATAAATAAATAAATAAAAAGAAATGACAGTGATTTGTTATATTACCGCGATGTCCACATTGAACTATGTATACCTACAAGAATCAAACTACTTTCGCGGCAAGGAATTACTCATTATTCCTCATTAAGCATCTGATGAAATTAAGCGTGCGCACCAAGTTGTACAGCTAAAGAGTGTCTTTTCGTCCCTTTCTTTGAAATACCAGCTCTCACTACAACCAGTTGGCCGCCTGCAAGTCTAAATTTACTCCGGTCATAACTCTCCTCCTTTTAGTGCAGTTACTGTTCGATTGTGTTGACGGGTCACGTGTATAGCCCCTTCAGTCCCGCATTATGTTGTGCCATCGAGAAAAAATGCATATACTTAAACACCGAAGGTGAGCGGACAAGGACTGCACCGGCTCCCATGCTCGAGAGCGGTACGGCTGGCGGAATAAAAGATGATAACAGCACGTACAAACAGAAAAAATTGGCAGAGGCTCAGCTTGGTTAAGCCCGGAAATTGAGAAAGCAACTTCATCCGTTCCTTAAGCCCGCCGTCGTTTCCCAGATTGAGCGAATCGTTGCAGCCTTGCATTGTGCATGTCGGACGACATGGCCTGGCTGAAACGCACAGCGTGGTTACGCTGGGACCACTACGACGAGCCGGGTCGGATCCCGATATATCTCCGTTTGGCGTGTCGTCATCATATCGAGCGCCTAGTGGCGGTAGCGGGGCTGAGCTGATTCTCGCAGTAACGTGGTAAGGTTGGGACGATACCGACGAGATGAGTTGGGGCTCTGTCTCTCCCCGTCTGGCGTGACGTCACAGCGGCGGTCATGCTGAAGGTCAAACGCGGTTACACCGGTGGGACGAGGGTGAAGGGGTTTTACTGCGAGGAGTATTGCTTTCTCTAAAAAAAACGAACAATGCGACCCAACAAGACAGAAGAAAAGCGCCACCATCCCGTGTAGCAGAGGAGGGCGCGACATTCTAACGCACCACGTCCGCAGCTTTGCAAGGCTAGCGAAAGTACGGAGGTACTCTCTGAATTCGACTCTGTTCGCCAACACGACGTGCGTTTTGCACCGATGAGGTCGGTCGAGGAACTATCGTATGTAGTTTTTGCAGAAAGAGCTTTGGTGCGGTTTCGGGCCGTCGATTCTGACTAGGAGACCGCATGCTGGTGACTGAAAATGCACTGACACAGTTTGCCTTCTCAATCCAAAAGCAAGCATAGTGAGTGCGGCACACATTGCGTTGCCTGCGCTAGACGTGCTCCGTCAAAGAATTTGAAATTTGCGAGACAGCAGGACAAGCACCTCGTGTTCACCTGTGCAATGCAGGGCCAAACTTGTGAACATCTCTTCAAATCATCTCTCGTTGAGATCACGGAGTTGGTAATTACAGCGCATTGTATCCCACAAGAATTGCCGATCTACGACCATCACTACAGGATCGCTCTCTTGGCTCGTCGAAAAGAACGCCAACGTCTTCGCACGCGCAAGTCTAAAACTTTTCTGCCGTGGTCCGAAACTCGTCGGCAATCATTTCTGGCTATCGGGCTTATCCCGCGAGGCGTCCAGACCGCAGGAGGCGAGGCCCATGGCAAAGGCAGGGCCAAAGATGGAGGCGCTCAGCAATTGTAGAGTGGCGGGAAGAGAGATCGAGTTCCTTCATGGCCGCGGGCGTTGTGTAGTACTGGGTGTGCTTTCGAGCTAGACAGATGTTGGAGCAGTCACTGCCTGGAAGCAGGGTTTCTCGCAGTAGAAGAGCTGAAACCGGCGCCAGTTATGCGTCGTTTTAACATCAAATTGAAACACCCGCTACTCACGTTCATGAACGCTTTTGAATCCGCAATGTAATGTCCCGAAAGGGACCTTTGAGGAATAATCAATAATAATAATAATACAGAGTCAGAGTCAGAGTCAGAGTCAGAGTCAGAGTCAGAGTCAGAGTCAGAGTCAGAGTCAGAGTCAGAGTCAGAGTCAGAGTCAGAGTCAGAGTCAGAGTCAGAGTCAGAGTCAGAGTCAGAGTCAGAGTCAGAGTCAGAGTCAGAGTCAGAGTCAGAGTCAGAGTCAGAGTCAGAGTCAGAGTCAGAGTCAGAGTCAGAGTCAGAGTCAGAGTCAGAGTCAGAGTCAGAGTCAGAGTCAGAGTCAGAGTCAGAGTCAGAGTCAGAGTCAGAGTCAGAGTCAGAGTCAGAGTCAGAGTCAGAGTCAGAGTCAGAGTCAGAGTCAGAGTCAGAGTCAGAGTCAGAGTCAGAGTCAGAGTCAGAGTCAGAGTCAGAGTCAGAGTCAGAGTCAGAGTCAGAGTCAGAGTCAGAGTCAGAGTCAGAGTCAGAGTCAGAGTCAGAGTCAGAGTCAGAGTCAGAGTCAGAGTCAGAGTCAGAGTCAGAGTCAGAGTCAGAGTCAGAGTCAGAGTCAGAGTCAGAGTCAGAGTCAGAGTCAGAGTCAGAGTCAGAGTCAGAGTCAGAGTCAGAGTCAGAGTCAGAGTCAGAGTCAGAGTCAGAGTCAGAGTCAGAGTCAGAGTCAGAGTCAGAGTCAGAGTCAGAGTCAGAGTCAGAGTCAGAGTCAGAGTCAGAGTCAGAGTCAGAGTCAGAGTCAGAGTCAGAGTCAGAGTCAGAGTCAGAGTCAGAGTCAGAGTCAGAGTCAGAGTCAGAGTCAGAGTCAGAGTCAGAGTCAGAGTCAGAGTCAGAGTCAGAGTCAGAGTCAGAGTCAGAGTCAGAGTCAGAGTCAGAGTCAGAGTCAGAGTCAGAGTCAGAGTCAGAGTCAGAGTCAGAGTCAGAGTCAGAGTCAGAGTCAGAGTCAGAGTCAGAGTCAGAGTCAGAGTCAGAGTCAGAGTCAGAGTCAGAGTCAGAGTCAGAGTCAGAGTCAGAGTCAGAGTCAGAGTCAGAGTCAGAGTCAGAGTCAGAGTCAGAGTCAGAGTCAGAGTCAGAGTCAGAGTCAGAGTCAGAGTCAGAGTCAGAGTCAGAGTCAGAGTCAGAGTCAGAGTCAGAGTCAGAGTCAGAGTCAGAGTCAGAGTCAGAGTCAGAGTCAGAGTCAGAGTCAGAGTCAGAGTCAGAGTCAGAGTCAGAGTCAGAGTCAGAGTCAGAGTCAGAGTCAGAGTCAGAGTCAGAGTCAGAGTCAGAGTCAGAGTCAGAGTCAGAGTCAGAGTCAGAGTCAGAGTCAGAGTCAGAGTCAGAGTCAGAGTCAGAGTCAGAGTCAGAGTCAGAGTCAGAGTCAGAGTCAGAGTCAGAGTCAGAGTCAGAGTCAGAGTCAGAGTCAGAGTCAGAGTCAGAGTCAGAGTCAGAGTCAGAGTCAGAGTCAGAGTCAGAGTCAGAGTCAGAGTCAGAGTCAGAGTCAGAGTCAGAGTCAGAGTCAGAGTCAGAGTCAGAGTCAGAGTCAGAGTCAGAGTCAGAGTCAGAGTCAGAGTCAGAGTCAGAGTCAGAGTCAGAGTCAGAGTCAGAGTCAGAGTCAGAGTCAGAGTCAGAGTCAGAGTCAGAGTCAGAGTCAGAGTCAGAGTCAGAGTCAGAGTCAGAGTCAGAGTCAGAGTCAGAGTCAGAGTCAGAGTCAGAGTCAGAGTCAGAGTCAGAGTCAGAGTCAGAGTCAGAGTCAGAGTCAGAGTCAGAGTCACAGAGTCAGAGTCAGAGTCAGAGTCAGAGTCAGAGTCAGAGTCAGAGTCAGAGTCAGAGTCAGAGTCAGAGTCAGAGTCAGAGTCAGAGTCAGAGTCAGAGTCAGAGTCAGAGTCAGAGTCAGAGTCAGAGTCAGAGTCAGAGTCAGAGTCAGAGTCAGAGTCAGAGTCAGAGTCAGAGTCAGAGTCAGAGTCAGAGTCAGAGTCAGAGTCAGAGTCAGAGTCAGAGTCAGAGTCAGAGTCAGAGTCAGAGTCAGAGTCAGAGTCAGAGTCAGAGTCAGAGTCAGAGTCAGAGTCAGAGTCAGAGTCAGAGTCAGAGTCAGAGTCAGAGTCAGAGTCAGAGTCAGAGTCAGAGTCAGAGTCAGAGTCAGAGTCAGAGTCAGAGTCAGAGTCAGAGTCAGAGTCAGAGTCAGAGTCAGAGTCAGAGTCAGAGTCAGAGTCAGAGTCAGAGTCAGAGTCAGAGTCAGAGTCAGAGTCAGAGTCAGAGTCAGAGTCAGAGTCAGAGTCAGAGTCAGAGTCAGAGTCAGAGTCAGAGTCAGAGTCAGAGTCAGAGTCAGAGTCAGAGTCAGAGTCAGAGTCAGAGTCAGAGTCAGAGTCAGAGTCAGAGTCAGAGTCAGAGTCAGAGTCAGAGTCAGAGTCAGAGTCAGAGTCAGAGTCAGAGTCAGAGTCAGAGTCAGAGTCAGAGTCAGAGTCAGAGTCAGAGTCAGAGTCAGAGTCAGAGTCAGAGTCAGAGTCAGAGTCAGAGTCAGA
Source organism: Amblyomma mixtum (assembly GCF_055824585.1). Lineage (NCBI taxonomy): Eukaryota > Metazoa > Arthropoda > Arachnida > Ixodida > Ixodidae > Amblyomma > Amblyomma mixtum. The sequence goes on along the minus strand of NC_143019.1, from coordinate 119,531,347 downwards.
GTCAGAGTCAGAGTCAGAGTCAGAGTCAGAGTCAGAGTCAGAGTCAGAGTCAGAGTCAGAGTCAGAGTCAGAGTCAGAGTCAGAGTCAGAGTCAGAGTCAGAGTCAGAGTCAGAGTCAGAGTCAGAGTCAGAGTCAGAGTCAGAGTCAGAGTCAGAGTCAGAGTCAGAGTCAGAGTCAGAGTCAGAGTCAGAGTCAGAGTCAGAGTCAGAGTCAGAGTCAGAGTCAGAGTCAGAGTCAGAGTCAGAGTCAGAGTCAGAGTCAGAGTCAGAGTCAGAGTCAGAGTCAGAGTCAGAGTCAGAGTCAGAGTCAGAGTCAGAGTCAGAGTCAGAGTCAGAGTCAGAGTCAGAGTCAGAGTCAGAGTCAGAGTCAGAGTCAGAGTCAGAGTCAGAGTCAGAGTCAGAGTCAGAGTCAGAGTCAGAGTCAGAGTCAGAGTCAGAGTCAGAGTCAGAGTCAGAGTCAGAGTCAGAGTCAGAGTCAGAGTCAGAGTCAGAGTCAGAGTCAGAGTCAGAGTCAGAGTCAGAGTCAGAGTCAGAGTCAGAGTCAGAGTCAGAGTCAGAGTCAGAGTCAGAGTCAGAGTCAGAGTCAGAGTCAGAGTCAGAGTCAGAGTCAGAGTCAGAGTCAGAGTCAGAGTCAGAGTCAGAGTCAGAGTCAGAGTCAGAGTCAGAGTCAGAGTCAGAGTCAGAGTCAGAGTCAGAGTCAGAGTCAGAGTCAGAGTCAGAGTCAGAGTCAGAGTCAGAGTCAGAGTCAGAGTCAGAGTCAGAGTCAGAGTCAGAGTCAGAGTCAGAGTCAGAGTCAGAGTCAGAGTCAGAGTCAGAGTCAGAGTCAGAGTCAGAGTCAGAGTCAGAGTCAGAGTCAGAGTCAGAGTCAGAGTCAGAGTCAGAGTCAGAGTCAGAGTCAGAGTCAGAGTCAGAGTCAGAGTCAGAGTCAGAGTCAGAGTCAGAGTCAGAGTCAGAGTCAGAGTCAGAGTCAGAGTCAGAGTCAGAGTCAGAGTCAGAGTCAGAGTCAGAGTCAGAGTCAGAGTCAGAGTCAGAGTCAGAGTCAGAGTCAGAGTCAGAGTCAGAGTCAGAGTCAGAGTCAGAGTCAGAGTCAGAGTCAGAGTCAGAGTCAGAGTCAGAGTCAGAGTCAGAGTCAGAGTCAGAGTCAGAGTCAGAGTCAGAGTCAGAGTCAGAGTCAGAGTCAGAGTCAGAGTCAGAGTCAGAGTCAGAGTCAGAGTCAGAGTCAGAGTCAGAGTCAGAGTCAGAGTCAGAGTCAGAGTCAGAGTCAGAGTCAGAGTCAGAGTCAGAGTCAGAGTCAGAGTCAGAGTCAGAGTCAGAGTCAGAGTCAGAGTCAGAGTCAGAGTCAGAGTCAGAGTCAGAGTCAGAGTCAGAGTCAGAGTCAGAGTCAGAGTCAGAGTCAGAGTCAGAGTCAGAGTCAGAGTCAGAGTCAGAGTCAGAGTCAGAGTCAGAGTCAGAGTCAGAGTCAGAGTCAGAGTCAGAGTCAGAGTCAGAGTCAGAGTCAGAGTCAGAGTCAGAGTCAGAGTCAGAGTCAGAGTCAGAGTCAGAGTCAGAGTCAGAGTCAGAGTCAGAGTCAGAGTCAGAGTCAGAGTCAGAGTCAGAGTCAGAGTCAGAGTCAGAGTCAGAGTCAGAGTCAGAGTCAGAGTCAGAGTCAGAGTCAGAGTCAGAGTCAGAGTCAGAGTCAGAGTCAGAGTCAGAGTCAGAGTCAGAGTCAGAGTCAGAGTCAGAGTCAGAGTCAGAGTCAGAGTCAGAGTCAGAGTCAGAGTCAGAGTCAGAGTCAGAGTCAGAGTCAGAGTCAGAGTCAGAGTCAGAGTCAGAGTCAGAGTCAGAGTCAGAGTCAGAGTCAGAGTCAGAGTCAGAGTCAGAGTCAGAGTCAGAGTCAGAGTCAGAGTCAGAGTCAGAGTCAGAGTCAGAGTCAGAGTCAGAGTCAGAGTCAGAGTCAGAGTCAGAGTCAGAGTCAGAGTCAGAGTCAGAGTCAGAGTCAGAGTCAGAGTCAGAGTCAGAGTCAGAGTCAGAGTCAGAGTCAGAGTCAGAGTCAGAGTCAGAGTCAGAGTCAGAGTCAGAGTCAGAGTCAGAGTCAGAGTCAGAGTCAGAGTCAGAGTCAGAGTCAGAGTCAGAGTCAGAGTCAGAGTCAGAGTCCTTGGATTCACGACGTCTGCAGGAACACCGTCGTTTGGTGTGTCAGCTCACTGAGTGGTACTGATGTTCTGAGACGGCAGCTACCAAGAAAGGAGAGGATAACAACGAGAGCCTCCTCGCGCAATGACACCGCTACGTACATGGACGGTGTAAGAGTTCCGCAGGCCCTAAATTTGGCTTTCCTCCCCGAGTTTCTTGTCCAGCATTGTCCTGTGTTCTTCTTCTCCTCGTGTCTCGTTCTTTCGCTGGTGAAGTTATGTCAAAAGTTGAGCGGAATTATCCGTGCCTTCTGAGATGATGGAACACTTCTGCATGCGAAGCGGTCTGGCAGAACAACAATTACGAAGCAAGTACGACATACTGATTGTTGCCGCAGCTTTCGTGAACCCTTTCTTGAACGCTAAAGAGATCTGCGATGAGTTGTCACTAGAAGTCTCTACTTGCACACTACGTCGCCGTTTCAAAGCAGAGCTGGGATTTCGAACTGTGCCGCAGTGAAAAAGCGGTTCCTCACCAAGCGACAGCGCCAACAACTCTTGGACTTCGCACAGGACCATCAGCACTGTAAAACAGCAATACAGCATAATGTAAGTTTTTCTGACTGATGAATCATCATTTTGCACTCGCTGGGATCCAAAAGGCGGCCGTGGCGGCCTTCTGCTGCTGTGAATATTCCTGCATTTGCATATTGCTGCTTTTGCATATTGCTGCTTTTTCATATTGCTGCTTTGCATTTTGCTGCTTTGCATATGCCCAAACCTTTCGTGGATCTAATGTTATGGAGGAATTATAAAAATTGTTCCCTGAAATGAAATTATCTGTTAATCTCCGTTCCTAACTAAGCATACTGCATGCAAAAGAAATGTGCAAAACTAACTTACGGTTAGAACCATCTCGAATACGAGGGACTCACGCAGAACAATGCCGGTGCTGCCCGTATCCCGTAATACCGAACCAGGCTGGCCGAACACCTGACCGTGCCCCACGGGCATAGCAGCTTCCTTAGGGTTGGAAGGGCAGACCATCATCTCTCAAAACTGGCCCTCTATGCGCGTTACCTCTGCAGGGTTATTGGGACGTGAATATTGAGGTGTCATGCAACAGGCGGACTCCTCACGCTCTCCTGGTCTCTTAGCTCTGCATGACTGGGCATCATGTCCTACCTCGCGAAACCAGGTGCAATACAATTGCTTCGGCTTCGTCCGACAATCTGACGCCTTGTGCCCAGTCTTCTCGCAAAGAAAACACCGAAGGCGGGATTGTGAACCGGAAACCTCGTCCTTGGCCTTATTTAACATATGCTTCCCCTGCTCTTTAAAGAACAAGTTATTTTGCGCTGTGTTTCGAGAAAATGATCGGCAGCCTCCGCCAGCTTGCAAACTGTCTTGCTCTCCCGCTCACGTAAGAAAAGGGCTAAACGGCAATGACAGTTGTTCAGCAATTGCTGGCTCACGACCATTTCGCGAGCCACCTCAAAAGCGCGGCCTTCTCCCCGCATCTCGACCCAACGGTCAAAGAAGCTAAACAACCTGACAGCATATTTCGAGGCCGTTTCGCCATCCTGGGGCTTGCTCTGGCGAAACTTTTCCCGGTACCCTTCCGCGGTAAACCTAAACCTCGGAAGCAAGGCAAGCTTCCCTTTGTCATAGTCCACGGAATCATCAGGCGAGAGCCGACCGAAGACCCTAAGTGCTTCGCCTCCAAGGCACAAGCGCAACGCCGTTGCCCACTTTTCTTTTGGCCAACCCTGCCCCGTGGTCACATGCTCAAACCTCTTTAAATAGGCTTCGAGGTCATCCCGCGCTTCATTATACTGTGGTATGAATGCGTGCGGGTTAATGGAGCTGGCCGGTGCGACGCTATGCTCTTCACGGTCACTTGGAGGATTTGCGCCACCCTCCATGAGCCTTATTTGTAGCTGCAAGTTCCGCGCCTCTAACTCCAAACGTTCCTTCGCAGCCTCACGCCCTGTCTCTAAATTCCGTGCCTCTAACTCCAATCTCTGCTTCGTAGCTTCTCGCTCTAACTCAAATTTCTGCTTCGCAGCTTCACGCTCAGCGGCTCTCTCTTCCCGTGCCTTACGAAGCTCGTCCTCCACCCACGCTCGCAACTCCGCGCCGCACAAGCCCATGCGCTCGCCTTAAGCAACCAACTCTGAAGCGCTGATACTGTTCCTACATTAACACAACAGGCAAAGAAATAAAACCCGACCTGTCCTGTCGTAGCGGACGCCAAATTTGTGAGGATTGTGTGAGATTGCAGGTTATATTTTACACAAACACAAGGGTATAAGCAATAAACGAGGCGGCTTTTATAGGAAAGGAAACTAATCTCGGTACGGGCTTGGAAAAAGGAAAGGAACAAGAGAGCAACGCAAAAACACACGGAAAAAACACACGAGGGAACAGAACAAAATCCTTGCGAAAAATACAGGAAAAATAAAGTCAAAAAAGAAAGGCACACTACTTGTCTCTCATACGAGCATCGAGCGGGGAGGACTGGCTGGGTGTCGGGCAGTCAGGCAATCTCTGGGCGTTCTAGTGTCGATGTACTGTTGCAGGCGATTCCCCCGTTGGCCTTCAACGCTACCGCAGCGTAACCTTCTGTGGGCTCCCAGCACGGTTCTCAGGTCTGCTAGCCCGGGTACGCCTCGTAGGCACCAGAGGCGGTCTGTGTGGAGCAGCTGACGGATGGACGGAGAAGAGTGGCGCCTGGGCCTGGTGGTTGAGGCTCTCGACGAAGGATGTCCGGGTCTGGTGGCCCGGACGTCTGCGGCTGAGGCCCAAGCCCGGCCCAAGCCCAAACTGGTCCACGTCAGTCGCCGACCGCGCTCTTCTCTTCTCTGCCACGTAATCCTCTTCCACCTGTCCCGGCGTACCCCTCCGAACGCGCTGCTCGTGCTTTTTCGTCCTCTCCTCACAAACGACGCTGGGTTGCGCTATCTCCTTACACAGGCCTTCATGTCAGGAACTGCGGTTGCAACAGCGGTTTGAAAAAAAAATAAAAATTCTGTTCACAGGTAGGTAACAAACTTAAAGCTTTTTTTAGGAATCGGAGAAAAGAATTTTTTTTCCTTTTCCTTGCTCACAAAGGAAGTGTCCTCTGTATTCAAAACAACGTGAAATGTGTGAATGTACAAGACTATTTTATTTTATTTTTATTTATAGAATACTGCAGACCGTAGGGTGGGTCAAAGCTGGAGGGGCAAAAGTACATAACAAGAAGCGTGGCAAATAACATAGCAGAAAACTAACATATCAGTAATAGAACATAGTAAAGAACAAGAAAAAACAATTCAGCAGTTATCAATAAGCAATTTTGCTAATGGCATCGATGCTGTTTACAACCCCTGGCGGGAGTTCATTACATTGAGTTATTGCACGAGGAAAAAATGAGTATCTAAAAGCACTGATTCTAGCACTGTACAGTGTTAGTAAGTACACGTGACGATGTCGTGTTAGTTGCGTTGTGATCGGTTCAATAAATAAATCAGGGCTCATGGAGAGTTTGTTATTCTTGAGTAGGAAAAGAAATTTAAATCGTTGAATTTTTCTTCGTGTTTGCAATGTCTCTATGTTGTTTTGGGCCATGAGAGTAGTTGGAGAGTCAGTAGAACGATATTTATTAAAGATGAATCTAAACAGATTTTCGCTGGATCATTTCCAGTACCTCAATGTTTGTAAGGGTCCCAAAAAGTGCATGCGTACTCAAGTCTCGGCCTGATGATGAATGTGTAGGCTAGAAGCTTTGCACTAGAACGGGCACATTTTTATCTATGCCAAAAGAAAGCAAAGTTTCCGAAAGGATACGTACACATGTTGCTCTTATGTATATTCTAGCTAAGATTATTTTTTATAGTAAAACCTCAGTATTTGTATTCATTAACTTCCTCAAGCGGATGATTTGTTGAAGGGCATACGGAAATGATAGGCTACTTTTACTTTGTATATTGGTCACTTTCATAAAGACTGTTTTGTCATTGTTAAGCTTCATCTCCCATCGACTGCACCATGACTGAATGTTGTGAAGGTTAGAATTAAGGATGACTTGGTCTTCGTAGGATCTGATTTCATAAAACAAAACACAATGATTGGCAAAAAGCCTGATTTGCACTGGTTCACTAATCACATCCACAATGTCATTGATGTAGACCAAAAACAATAATGGTCCAAGAACTCTTTCTTGCGGCACGCCAGATGTGACTGGAAGGCAGTTTGAACTATGGGCATCAATATTGACGAACTGGGCTTGGTTAGAAAGGTAAGCAGAAACACAGGCAATTATGAAAGAAGGAAGACCAATATTCTCAAGCTTATATATTAGTTTGGCATGTGGAACAAGGTAGAAAGCTTTCTTAAAATCTCGAAAAATTTTGCTCTTCATGGGATTAGTGGCTTTCTTTCCATAGACTTGGTTGACAATCACCTTTTTGTCACAGAAAGGATCAACACTAAGTTAAGAGTGCACCAAAGAGGCTGTCTGCTTCTTTGTTTTAAGATAAAATTTAGGCACCAGTGAAGGATGTGCCAAAATATCCAGCACACCAGGAAAACTTCATATTGACAAAAAATAAGCAGCCATTTAACTCTCAAAATGCTCAAAACGTGTTTGTCACCGCGAAATCTAAAAGAGAGTGTGAACAGGACATCAATTCTCATCTTTTCAAGCAATTCTTAAACTACAAACAGAAAACAGGTTATTCCGAAGAAACAATTCTAAAGTTATAAACACAAGAAATTTCTGATCACACTTTAATTAAACCCATCATAACTCAGCCCCCTCCAAAACTGCTCAGAATACTGAAGTGGCCTCTATACCAAAAGAATTTAATTAAAGATCAATTATATAAATAAGCTTCTAGAAATTATACTAGGACGACTTATGATCTGGTTGCAACAGCAATCCTGGTACTTCATCATGTATTCTTTTAAGACAATATAAGCAAAACTTATGGGTATAAAGCGATCTTTTGGGGAAATATCGCAAAGGATTCTTCCCACAATGTAGGAAGGTTCTTTATCCAAATCAAACTACTACAACTAAAGCTTTGCAAAATATAAAATAATATTGTTACTATTCTCCGTGAACACAGCCTAATGAGCAAATGATGATCTTAGCTCAATAGAATAACTGCAAAATTTGATTATATATATCTTCAAACTGTATAAATATTGTGCCAAATATTGGCTTGTTAAGTGGCATTACACTAAGCGATCAGGATGGCAATGTGAAAATGAAACAAGTATAAAGCTCCTTTTACAAAATTTTGCCACATAGTAAGGTACTAAATCTTTAGATCGACTAAATGAGCAACTAAAGTGGACTAATTTCCTTGAAGCTATCACAAAGCCTACAGCTGAAGTGCATTTAACTTGTCAATCGTAACGCACACTACCGAGTGCCACTAACTATGGAAACTTTACAAATACAGCATTGAGAGGCAGGTTACGCTCAAAGTAGACTAACAGAAAGCCTTTCTTAAAAGCCATTCTTAACATCTGTAGCAAACAAACAAGCAGCTCTGAAAAAAATGCACTAAAATTCAACACCAAATTGCACAGCAGGCTGTCACTATTGCGCTTCTTGTCCAGTGTCCGAAGTCGCCCTCCAATGTCATACACACGCTGGAGACTGCTCTACAGCATGTCAAGCACCATTACATCAATATTCGTATAATTTGTTAAATTGTCAACATCGAATCTTATCTTTCGTGCCTGCTGGTGCAGAGTTGTCTAAAGGTAAGTCTTTACTGCCCAACTCAAAATTTGATAACCTGCTGCCACTCAGCTTAAAGACCACTCTCGTCACATGAACACTACTGCAGAGCGCACATTCTAAGTCACTTCCAGCTTCTTTGCCAATTCCAACTCCTAGGAGTAGGGTAAACAGCCTTTTGGATTGAAGGCTGCCGAGTATCCAGGAGATTTCCCTTGTACAGTAGCATGCCTGAAGAAGGTCACTGCAAAAGGTTGTACAAGGCCATCTTACTCTAAGAGCACTTGCTGCTGGGCTAGTTGGTTTTGGTTCATAATTAAATAGTTTTAAGGCGTAAAAAACAGACAAGACACATAGGTTAGTGACAAGACGAAGCGCCATTTCTTTGCTAATTCTTTTTACGTGACCCCATGAACAAAGCACACGGCGGAAAAACACACTTGCTTCAACGGGGACCAAGCCGTTCTTGTTGCTAAAGGCGACTGTCCCTGCACGAAAGGTGTTGGCGACGACACATGTGACACAGTCATCAGTGAAACGCGGACATGACACACTAAAGGAAGGGCCCACAGTACTAGAAATATAGCCTAAGAGCACTTGCACTTCGTCCTGTGACCTATCTATGTGTCTTGTCTGTTTTTTGCGCCTGAAAACTATCTACTGAAGAGCCATCTCACTCAAGGCGTCAAAGGGAAATGACTGATTCCTGTAAGTGCAGCAGCAGCACGAAAAAGTAGCCCCCCTCATGAAATTTACTCACCTGAGCGACACATACAATCTGCATAACCCTTGTGCAGCACATTGCCCTGCAAACAAAAAGACACCCCACTGCAGCTGCCAGATTCCAGAGGAAGCGTTTGTGCCGAAGTGATGCAGAATTTACCAACAAAACAATTCGTACTGACAACTCAACAAGATAACCATCGGCTGCTGTTTAATTTCAGTTTTTAGTAAATGGTGTGCACTTTTTTATTTTCAAACTACTGGATTTCATTTCAGGAACCTTGTACAGAGCATGTAAGGCATGAATAGCCTAGCCACCATTAAAACCATTCCAGAGACCCTTTGATCATCCCTTCGAGAAGTGAGGCAAAGGCAGTAGCACTTTAACTTGGCAGGCAAGCATTATTTGCCAGCAAGTATAACCTCTGGGTTCAATCTGCAAGGCACCCTCTAGTGAAGGTTCTAGTGAAGGTTAAATGTAGGCCTTTTTTTAGTATTTTGCAGTATCTTGGTCTTGGTAGATAACATGAACAAACCAGCATGCCAGCATGATGCGCTGTGGCCTTTTTTATTTGAAAACAGAAATGAATACAAGCAAACTATGCACAATGGTACTGGACCCATAGCCAAAGCTAGTGTCGGGTCCAACACAATGATAAATTGCAAAATGCAGCAGGTGGAGAGAACACTTCTCACATAAATAACTTCAAAATATTAAAATCACAACATACATAGCTAATATATACATTTGTTATCATGCATACATTCTTTGTACGGAATAACCTGAAATATTAACAATTTTACAGTCATTTGGGTACAGAATTTACAGCTCAACCGGCGGAAACTTAAAGATTCAGCAAAAATATTTTAAGAGATTGTGAAAAATTAATTTTTAATTTAACATTATTAGGGATGTGATTCCATATTTGTGCACAGTTGAATTCAATCAACCTTTTCCCGTAGGTATTCTGGCATATTGGCGGGTAAAATGATTTCCACTTGCTGCTCTGTATCCCTTTTAGAAGTTATAAATATACTGTGATTAAACGGGTCATTGAATTGCAGTATTTTATGAATTGTCTGTGCTGTTTTTAACGAGTAGATGTACAATCTGTAAAGATAAAATATGTGCCGGCTGAAATAGTGGCCTGCTGGGCCAAATGTAGTTTGAGTATGTGATAATTTGTAGCGCCCGGTGACGCTATAACGCGCTGGCGCTGAGATCGGCGTTTCCGCGCTAGAGGAAAATAAAGATGGACAGCGCGTGCTGGGCGCGCACGCCCGGCACGGCCAGTTTGGAACTTGAAGCCTCCCACGCTGGTCGTCTCTCTCTGGTGCTCCGCTGCGACCCCGCAAATCCTCAACAGTGGTGACCCGGCGAACCGTGCCTTCTACCCAGCGGCGTCCTAGCATGGCGTACTGGCAGCACCCAAGTTTCGACCGCAGCTCCCGGCGTTCCGGCCTGCAGGCGTTGGCGGGTGGTTCGCCCAACTGGAGGCTGCGATGTACCTGAACGGCATCACCATCCAGCCGTTTAAACACGCAGTCCTTTGCGACATCCTCCCGCCCGACCTCCTGCTTCGGCTCACCTACTCTGCCTTCGACTGCCGGCCATACGATGAGCTGCGTGCGGCCGTCTTGGCGGACTTCGGCGCCTACTACGTTCCACCGCCGCTCTACGACGCAGCGGACCCGTTTTCGCCGCCGCCAGCCTCTGGCCCTGCACGGGCCTCGCTCGCGCCCACGCAGCCTTCATCAGAAGCCGGCCCGCCTCAGCAGCCCCTCGCCGCCACTCCAGTCCAGCGCCTCCAGCCCGGCTTCTTTAGCACCGACCGCACCAGACGCTACCGCATCGCTTCCGGCAACACATCCTGCAACCCCGGTTTCGCTAGAAGCACTGTGCGACGACTCCACGGCCCGAAGTCCGCAGTCATTCCCTAAGCAGCTCGTTGAGGTTCCTGGCCCACCGCGGTTTGCCACGTCAGCGAACTCAGCGACAGATGCGCCTCCCGCCACCCTGTTCAGTGCCTCCGGCCATACCGCCTCCACTAAGGACGATACAGCATCTACGGCACAGCCCGGTGAGCACTTCGCTTATCTGCAATGGTGCCGCCCTCAGTCGAGCTCTTCCTCGACGAGTGCCCCACTCCGCCAACGCCTGTACCCTACTGCGTAGCATCGCTGCCAGCCGAACGCTCACCTGCCGCCTCATCGCTCATTCCCCTAAAGTCGTCAGTCACTGACCTGAGCGATCGTGCTACAGGCGAGGTGAGTTTGCCGCCACCGCAGCATATGCCACATAACAGCCCCACTACCTCGGCGGCCACACCGCCTGCCCAAGAGGCCCCACCCCAAGCCCTCATTACGGTCAAACGCTTCTCGGAGTCTCACCCTGGCAGCTCGACACCGCCGCAGCAAGCGTCTGCTTTGGTGCCTGACTTGAACCACCTTCGGCACCGAATGGTCGAGCTACCCACACCGAGTAGTGAGGCAGCTGTCCATCCAAAAGCTGTGTCTCTTTCTGTCAGCCAGCCGTCTGACATAGCAGTCTCAGCTATACGGCTGCAGCCACCCACAGCCGACCATGCCCACCCGCGAATCAGCACTGGCCAGTCGCTCCGGACTGTCACTCCCGCTTTGCCCAGGCACCTGGAATTGAGCCCAGCAACTTCCTCCCGCATCGTCCCAGCTGTCACCGTTGTGTCGACGGTCACACCACAGCTGCTGTCAGTCCATGGAGCCGTTTCATCCGCTCCTGTGCTTGTGATCGTGTACTCGGCGCGTCAGATTCCCATCGGCATCAGCTGCAAGGTTCCGACACTGATGACACTTGCGCCAGCGGGCAGCACTACAGTCGGTGAAGGCCCAATCATGGCCTCCCCTGCCCCCATGTCCATTGTCAGCTCGGCACCCTGCATCATTCGCCCATTGCGCAGCAGCCAGGCTCGTCCACCTGAGCCCGCGCACTTCACCCGACAGCTCTTCCCGGCCCCTGACATGAACTTACTGGACCCTCATACTGTCCTTTCTTTTACCGAGCGCACATCTCGACGTTCCGTCTAGGCGGGGGGCCCTGTAGCGCCCGGCGACGCTATAACGCGCTGGCGCTGAGATCGGCGTTCCCGCGCTAGAGGAAAATAAAGATGGACAGCGCGTGCTGGGCGCGCACGCCCGGCACGGGCATTTCGGAACTTGAAGCCTCCCACGCTGGTCGTCTCTCTCTGGTGCTCAGCTGCGACCCCGCAAATCCTCAACAAATTCTTAGAGCCCTCTTTTGTAATCTTACTACGGGTTCAAGATATGTTGGGCAAGTGTTGCCCCAAGATTCTCTGCAGTAATTTAACTGTGTATAAAAGCCAAATATAGTATACGGAGAACAGAGAATTCAAAACATTCTCCCGCTTTCAGGAGAATATGGCAACCAAACGCAAGTTTTTAACAAACTTGTTTTGTGTGATTTATACAGTGCATATAAGAATCAAAATGCACATCTAGGTATTTAAAACTGGTACCATGTTGTAAGGGCCGATTATTTACATGCACTATTTACATGCATTGTAGTTTAAACTTTTTTCCCTGGAGCTAAACACTGCGTATTTTGTTTTCTGAATATTAACAGTAAGCTGGTTGGTAGTAAACCACTTTAGGACCCTGACAAGTTCTTCGTTTATTTTCCTGTTTAGTTCTTAAATTCATTCTCCTATAAATACCAATGCCGTGTCATCAACATACATTAATGCTTAAGGATATTTTAAGGTTGACGGAGAGTCATTCACATACAGTGAAAAAGAGATCGGCACTCCAGTCAGCACGGCCTGCGGTTTAGACATCAAGTTATTCATTACAACTTGCTGTTTGCGGTTGGTGAGATAACTGGTGAATAATTCTGCTATTTGCCCTCTAAAACCGTAATTACGAAGTTTATCAAGTAGGATGGTGTGATTAACGGTATCGAACGCATTCTTCATGTCTAAATACACAACTATAGCTATCTTGTTTTAAAATTTCTGCTAGGACCTCTCCGGTGTGAAGCCGTGCTGACTGGCGCTCGTTATAATATATTTGCTTACGAATTTCCTGACATGTGAACACAGACATTTTTCAAAAATTGTGTTAATAATACTGAGCACCGAAATTGGCCCGTAATTACTTGGTACTGACTGCTCTCCCTCTTTATGAATAGGCACCACTTTAGCGACCTTTAGCTTTTCAGGAAATGTTGAGCTCTGAATCAGTGATTAAACAGGTGTAATAAATGCACGGCTAATAGATCAATATTATCTTGAATTAATTTTACAGGGATTGTGTCGAGTCACTCCTGTGGATTCTGATACAGATGCACTTTCCAAAAATAAACAGAGAGTGTCCATAAAAATGCAGTATTTAAACTGAAATTAAGCTGAAATCTCCTTAACAGTTAAACGCGGATTCAATCCCAGTTATCTACAACCACACAGTTGGAAGGAATAACTTACGACATCGAAAATGCTGTTTATGTAAAGGGTCAGTTAGGTGCTGTCTTTCTAAACCTTTCTAAGGCATTTGAATTACTTCCTTATCAATACTATAAGGATTTAAAACAACGTAATTATAGAAACTGACTGCCTTTTGGGGAACTGTAAACAATGTGTTCTTAATATGCATGAATGATATCCATTTATGAGCTGACCCTGGGGTACTAATCTAACTCTTTGCGGATGACTGCATAGTGTATACAAGATCCAAAATTCCATACAAGTTTCCATATAAGATCAAAAGTTATATGAACGTTAAATGGATATCATCAATTCAAACTTCGTGCATTCATTGGAGAAAAAAACTTAATGTTGTCAGAACAAGCAGTTGTCATAACAAGCATGAGAAAGTGCCACTGCACAACCTGAGCTGGGAACAACGCATAAATAACAAAACTTAAAACTAAGGAGGCTCAGGGAAAGTTTCACTTCCTCAGAAGAAGATTTTGCAATGCTCTTCCTGCTGTAAAACACTCGTGAGGCCAAGCCTAGAATAGACTGATATTTTTCGGAAACCTCACCAGAAATATTTAATAGGCAAATAAGAAAAAAATTTAGAAACTATTCAAACATATCCAACCTACCTAGCTACCAAGTCTTACCTTGAGGCATCATCACAACCTGCCCACTGCATTGTGAGCAAATTGCGTGGCAGTTAACTAATTACTGGCAGACTCATGCTAGCAAAAGCAACGCAAGTCTCACAAGAAGCAAATACTGTTTTTGTTGTTCACAACTGTTACCTGAAAAGAAGGTTTTAATAGGAAAGTTGGTAACAGGCGCGAAAAATGGGACTAAAGCATAGAACTTCCCATGCACTGGAGAGGTTGCGTTGCCTCCAAGTACCTCTAAAGTAGGCAGGCAGCCTCTTTCGGTGACCTGTGGGTTAGGTTAGGTTAGGTTAGGTTAGGTAAGGTAAGGTAAGGTAAGGTTAGATTAGGTTAGGTTAGGTTAGGTTAGGCTAGCTTAGGTTAGGTTAGGTTAGGTTAGGTTTGGTTAGGTTAGGTTAGGTTAGGTCAGGGTAGGTCAGGTAACGTCAGGTCGAGTATCCAGGAGATTTCCCTTGTCCAGTAGCATGCCTGAAGAAGGTCACTGCAAAAGGTTGTACAAGGCCATCTTACTCTAAGAGCACTTGCTGCTGGGCTAGTTGGTTTTGGTTCATAATAAATAGTTTTTAGGCGTAAAAAACAGACAAGACACATAGGTAAGTGACAGGACGAAGCGCCATTTTTTTTTGCTAATTCTTTTTACGTGACCCCACGAAGAAAGCACACGGGGGAAAAACACACTTACTTCAACGAGGACCAAGCCGTTCTTGTTGCGAAATGCGACTGTCCTTGCACGAAATGTGTTGGCGCCGACACATGTGACACAGTCATCAGTGAAACGCGGACATGACCCACTAAAGGAAGGGCCCACAGTACTAGAAATATAGTCTAAGAGCACTTACACTTCGTCCTGTGACCTATCTATGTGTCTTGTCTGTTTTTTGCACCTGAAAACTATTTACTGATGAGTCATCTCGCTCACAGGGTCAAAGGGAAATGACTGATTCCTGTAAGTGCAGCAGCACGAAAAAGTAGCCCCCCCTCATGAAATTTACTCACCTGAGGAAGCGTTTGTGCAAAAGTGATGCAGAATTTACCAACAAAGCAAGTCGTAATGACCACTCAACAAGAAAACCATCGGCTACTGTCTAATTTCAGTTTTTAGTAAGTGGTGTGCACTTTTTTATTTTCAAACTACTTGATTTCTTTTCAGGAACCTTGTACAGAGCATGTAAGGCATGAATAGCCTAGCCACCATTAAAACAAGTCCAGAGACCCTTTGATCATCCCTTCGAGATGTGTGGGTAAGGTAGTAGTACTTTAGCTTGGCAGGCAAGCATTATTTGCTAGCAAGTATAATCTCTGTGTGCAATCTGCAAGGCACCCTCTGGTGAAGGTTCTAGTGAAGGTTAAATGTAGGCCTTTTTTTAGTATTTTGCAGTAACTTGGTCCAGCATGCCAGCATGATGCGCTGTGGCCTTTTTTTATTTGAAAACAGAAATGAATAGAAGCAAACTATGTACAATGGTACTGGACCCATAGCCAAAGCTAGTGTCGGGTCCAACACAATGATAAATTGCAAAATGCAGCAGGTGGAGAGAACACTTCTCGTATAAATAACTTCAAAATATTAAAATCACAACATACATAGCTAATATATACATTTGTTATCATGCATACATTCTTTGTACGGAATAACCTGAAATATTAACAATTTTAGAGTCATTTGGGTACAGAATTTACAGCTCAACCGGCGGAAACTTACAGATTCAGCAAAAATATTTTAAGAGATTGTGAAAAATTAATTTTTAATTTAACATCATTAGGGATGTGATTCCATATTTGTGCACAGCTGAATTCAGTCAACCTTTTCCTGTAGGTATTGTGGGATATTGGCGGGTAAAATGATTTCCACTTGCAGCTCTGTATCCCTTTTAGAAGTTATAAAAAAGAAGTTTTAAAAAGTTTATAAAAAGTTTTATAAAAAGAAGTTATATAAAAGAAGTTTTACTGTTTTACTCTACAAGTGGCCCGCATGATCACGAGCATCTCACACAGACGTCATGGCATGCGAGCGGAGGACACACTCAAGTTGGTCAGAAGCCTGGTAGTCAGCCGAGTGACATACAGCCTCCCCTACTACAATCCCATCAAGAGTGAGGTACAACAGGCGGACGTGATTCTACGCAAAGCCTACAAAACCGCACTCCACCTTCCTCATAGCATTTCAACCGAAAAGCTCCTAGCCCTAGGACTACACAACACTTTCGATGAATTGAGAGAGGCACAATTGGTCTCCCAACTGCGCAGACTACAACAGAGCCCATTTGGCAGGGAGCTCCTAAAGAAACTGGGCCGCGCCGATCAAATTCAAGAGATACAGAGGACAGAAACAATCCCGGACGAATATCGCAACACACTGAAAGTAACGCCAATACCCCGGAACATGGATCCTAACCTACACAAAGCACGCAGAGAGGCAAGGGCTGAATACCGACAAAAGACAATAGCACCCCAATAAACGACAGTATACGTGGACACAGCCACATACACCAGAACAGCGGGGCAGCACAACAGCAATGCGGTAACAACGGTGATTGACTCGACCCTACGCGAGATCACCAGCGCATCCCTACAAGACTACGATAGCCGAGGCTGAGGAAGCTGCAGTCGCTCTAGCGGCAGCGGAGGGCTATCGATCTAAACGGTCTCTAAAAATCCTTACAGACTCACAAACAGCATGCCGCAATACCTATGCGGCAGAATAGGGCACAGAGCGCTCCGCATACTCCGCTCTGGGGGCCACATACCACAACGACAAACAAACGAAGAACCAATCAGGCATACGATAGTATGGACGCCAGGACACGCGGGAGTGACAGGGAACCAAGAGGCCGACAGGATAGCTCGAGGGCACACTTATTACCGAGCATCTAACGTAGGCGACCTCGAGGGGAACGAAGCTGTACCCCCAGATTATTCGGCGATTCTAAATTATTACAAGGGCTGCAGAAAGCGGTATCCACCACCGGACAATTCCCTTAGCAGAGAGGACTCTATCGCGTGGAGGCAGCTACAGACGGGCTCCTACCGGAACCTACACGTACTCAACAAAATGTATCCAACACAATACAATGACAAATGCCCTTGGTGCCAAGAGCCCCCCACGCTGTACCACATAACGTGGGCATGCCAGAGAATAAGCGTGGCACCAGTGGTAACAAACCCGAGTGCGGAACAATGGGAGGGAGTGCTCTCCAGCGATCACCGGGTCGACCAAGAAGGTCTGATTGGGCGAGCAAAACTGGCAGCAGCATCCAGCGGAGCCCTGGACTAAGGGCAACCGACCTTTGAGCAAGATGAACGAAGCCATCTCAAAACCGGCGAATACAACCGAATCTAGAGCTAATAAAAATTTCACTCACTCACTCACTCCACAGCTTTACATGTGTGCAAGCGTTGCCTGTAAATCAAAGAAGGAGCAGCAATGTGTCCGTTTTTATGCAGGAAAGTGCGCCGCTGGATCTCTCTAGTTATGGGTGACGTAAACTGTACTGATGTGATGCAGGTGGGCTTTGAAGTGATCCTCTTTTGGAGGAAAGTTACGGCTACCAAATGCGATTTTTTCACTCCTCTGGAAGAAGCGTTTTTTTTTTCAGGAAACGTCATCCGTCATTGGTTTATTGGGGTTTAACGTCCCAAAGTGACTCAGGCTATGAGGGACGCCGTAGTGAAGGGCTCCGGCAATTTCAACCACCTTGGGTTCTTTAACGTGCACTGACATCGCACAGTACACGGGCCTCTGGAATTTCGCCTCCATCGAAATTCAGGCGCCGCGGCCGGAATCGAAGCCGAGCTTTTTTAGGCACTTGCACACAGCACAGGCTTGCCTATAGTCGTCACCTCCGGAATCAGTAGACTTGCCTGGCATTTACATCAGAGTATTCCTGACTAGGCTAGTGCGCTGTAGCTGAATTCGTCAGTAGAAGCAGATGATGACAGCAGTAGATGACAGAGAATTACTGCGCCATTTCCTTTCCTCAAAAATCATTGCCTACAAACGGCAAGGCATCGCGCCGAACGGGTGGTGGCGTTTCGTGGACTCCCTGGCAGCGCTACAACACGCTGTCGCGTTCCACTCCTAAGGCGAAGCTTAAGCGCCATTAATTAGCAGTTAATTAGTATTCAGGCATTAATAAGTAATTAACCATTAATTAGTGATTTGTCATCACTCAGTAATTAGTACTGAATCACATGTGACGCCACCAGTGCCGCAGAAGCACTCAAAGTGGCGCGGAAAACGCTTTCGCCTCTACGCACTTTATACAGTCAAAGTGCCCCCTGAATTTTTTTTATGTTTCTGTGAATAAATAGATGTAGTCAGAGACTACATAGCTGCAAACCAGGCCCATGGAAATAAAACTACGCGTGGACTCTTTGCGTTCGCCGATCACTACGTATTACTCCGCCGATCACAGAGCGGGAAGCCGCCACGAGACTGGTTGAAGGTCTGATCGACTCCTCCCACCGCATGCGGGTAATTAAAAAAAAAGGCGGGAGCCGGACGTTAATCCGATTTACGTGAGGGAAATCGGCCGCACAGGGCAAGAGTTCGAAGTTTCTATAACTGCGCTCGAAACGTGTAGATCGAGTTCCAGCGGTAAAAAAAAAAAATTCAGGGGGCATTTTTGAGTGTCTAAATTGCGTAGAGGTGAAAGCGCTTTCCTCACCACCTGGCCTATGTGACACTGGTGACGTCACCACTGGATGACGTCACACATAATTGATGACGAAGTAATGAGAAATTATGAATTAGTGGCTAATTACTGATTAATGACTGAATACTAATTAGCTGCTAATTAATGACACTTAAGCTTCGCCTTTAGGAGCGGAACGCGACAGCGTGTTGTAGCTCTCTTTCAGGCAGTCCACGGAACGCCACCGCCCGTTCGGCGCGATGCCTTGCCCTTTGAACGCAACGCTTTTTGAGGAAAGGAAATGGCGCAGTAATTCTCTGTCATCTCGGTGGACACCCGAACCGCACCGTACAGGAAGGGAGGAAGTGGAAGTGAAAGAAGAGAGAGAGAGGCCGTAATGAAGAAACTGAAATGTGTATTTGAGGAAAGGAAATTACGCAGTAACTGTCTCGGATATCTCGGTTGACACCCGCCAAATCGCGGACACGGCTGCGGACACGGCTGCTAACGAGAGTATGAGGCATTAAAGGCTTTCGCCTAAATACGATTCAGATTCCTCTTCAGTGCACCATTAATGGTTGATCGCGAGAGTTCGCTCACCATTGTCAGCGTTAGCGCATGCAGCCCACATCTCTCTCCCATCACCCCACGTACCTATAAGCGCGATTCAGGCGTACACTGACCCTGGGGGCCAGTTATGAGCACTTCCTTACCTTAAAATGTTCGTTGTGTAAAACGTTGTCAACGCCAATGAACGCCGACGGTCTATGGCTTCAGCGCCGCGTTTCTGGCACAACGTTATCAATGCCTGCAGCCCAGATCTCACCACACCGTACCTATATATAAGCGCGATTCAGGGGTCCAGTGACCCAGGGAGCCAGTTATGCGCACTTCTTTTCCTTAAAATGATCTGAGTGTAAAACGTCGTCGACGTCAATGCCAATGAACACAATGAAGGCTGACGGCCTATGGCTTTAGCGCCGCGTTTCTGGCACAAGGTTGTCAATACCTGCAGCCCACATCTCTCTCTCTCGTCACCCGACGTATCTATAAGCGCGATTCAGGAGTCTACTGACCCACGGAGCCAGTTATGCGCACTTCCTTTCTTTAAAAGGGCACAGCGTTGTCAATGTCAACACATGCAGCGCACTACCGCCAAGTAGCTTAAAGCACGATTAAGGTATCCACTGTTCCAAGAGGGCAGTTATGCGCCTTTCCTTTGCTTTTCGAGCTCCCGCTCTATTGGTTACGCAGCTTGAAGCGCGACTAAGGTATCCACTGCTGGTTACGACAAGGCGACAGCGACGCCGCGAAACGCAGAAACGGACGCCAACGACGTGCGCTCTAAAACCAATTTTAAATTTTCAATCTCTACAGTGCGTTGACATCGCACAGCACAAGGCGCTTTTTGCATTTCGCCTCTATCGAAACGCGGCCGCCGCGGGTGGGTTCGAACCCGGGAAATCCGACTCGGTAGGTGAGCGCCCTAACCAATCAGCCACAGCCTCGGGAACGCGGCACATGAAATAGAAAATTGATTTTTCAGAAAAGCAAATGGCGTGGTAACTGTCTCACACATCTCGGTGGACACCCGTACCGCGCTGTAAGAAAGGGATCAAGGAGGGAGTGCAAGAAGGAAAGAGGTCCGGCATGTAGCCCAATCTGTTGTGGCAACTGAAGGAAGAACGAAAAGTAAAGTGCACGTGCCTCTTCACTGGCTCGAGCTAGCGGCCCTTCACTGCTCTCTTTGGTGAAACGAAAAAAAGCAAAAAAAAGCTGACCACTAAGCACACGTGACACGCGCCGCGTTCCGAACCTTGCATGTGATGCATCCTCAGCAGTGACACGACAGCGCATTAAAACAGCCGCTGACTTGTCCCCCAGACACTTCTGCTCGGCTCGCAGTGAGGTGTGCATCCAAGGCACAAAGAGACTCTTGCCTGCACAGGGACGCTACTGAGTTCAAGCATACCACCATGGCTGATGACTGGGCAAGACCCTTGTGCAGCTGCAACGCCACGTCGAGTCCTTGGGGCCCGGGCATTAAGGCGACCGGGTGCGGCACAATCTCTCGCCCGGAGCGGCGGCAGGGCTTCCAGCGCCTGAATCTCCGTGAGAGGACGCCGACGGGCGAGATGGCGCAGCACCCGGAGCGTTTCGCGCAGGAAGGCGTCTGGGAAGACTCCGGGCTTCAACCGGGGAGGGGCAGTGGCCACAGCCGGCACACCACGATCAGGTATGGAGTAGATCATGAATACAGTTGGCGGAATAGTGAATTAGAAATGCAGCTACCTCTCCTAACACTTTTCGTGCACTTGAAGGGCACGCCGCATAGAACGCACTACGAACGCACTGGGCAATCAACCAACATCCGGTACGAGAGTGTCTGGCCGTCCTTTATTCCTGCAACTCCGCGCAGAACTCTCATGTAACGGCCGGTAGCTCTGAGCTTAACACCACATGAGGTCATTCCCGTTGGGCCAAGCATAGCAACCGAAGACGGACGCGGTCCTCATTGTGGAGTTTGAAAACAGCGTTCCTTATCCATAAATATGTATCTGCCTGCTGGAGTAGTATTACATCCATTATAACCGCGCCATATGGACTGGAGCTAAACAAATCCGCAAAGTACACCTGAAAAAAAAACGCGCTATAGCACATTGGAAGAGCCGTGCGATTTCGAAATTATTTCGCCGCAGATATTCGACGTGCGTCCCCCGAGTCGTCTCCTGCATTCGAAAGTCATACCATGCACTTTACCCTTGCCAATATACCTCGCATAATCGAATTTGAAGCCGATGCCGATTATGCATTGGCTCGAATGCGGGTCATGAGTGCTAGCGGCTCTTCCCATTTGCATGAGCGCATAATTATTTTTCCGTCTGTACGGTGCGGATTCACAGTTAGCTCTAGTCCATATGGCGCTGTTATTATGGATGCTACAGCAGGAAGATGAACTTGAGGGTCCTGGTTTTTTCACTGGGTGCGGTCTTGAGGGTCCTATCATTCTTTCACGGGTGGATTAGAGCTCGCCGAGCCGCACTTCGGGTATCGAGTGCGTTTGTTCTCGGCCCATTGTCCTGTAAGCGAACGGGCACACAGACGCGACGGCCATTGTTAGGTTTGCACCTCTTCCCTCTCAGGACACCTGCCAGCTGGTTTGCGAGCCTCGTCCCTCACCCGAGCTTCTGCACGACGTTCGCCTCCACGGAATCGACACGAGCTTCTTCCGTTCAGGGCAATTCTAGGACTAGTAGTTGAAGGTCAACGTTACCCGTTAATGAAGTTCGCCATGCCACTGGCAGAGCCGGAACGCAGTAACCTAGCAACCAAACCGGACAATTTTAAGGTGCCCTGAAGGTTGTTTCAACCAAAGAGGTTTTAAAAGAAAAATTATTGGTTGTGACGCAGGTGGGGCTCGGGTATTGGGAAGGAATGCCCGGGATCGGACGCGGCGGGCGCGTTTCTATGGAGGCGGAACGGCGCCCGTTCACTGTGCGATTTCAGTGTATGTAAATGATCTCCAGGTCGTGGAAATTTTTTTCGGAGCTCTCCTCTACGGCACCTTTCTCTTCCTTTCTTTTTTCACTCCCTTCTTAATCCCTTCACTTGCTTAAGGGGGTTTAACGTCGCAGAGCGACTCAGGCTATGACGGACGCCGTAAGGAAGGTCTCCGGAAATTTCAACAACCTGGAATTCTTTAACGTGCACTAACATGGTACAGTACGCAGGCCCCAGAATTTCGTCTCTATCTAAATTCGACCGCCGCGGCATGGATAGAACCCGCGTCTTTCGGGTCAGCAGCCGCGCACCATAGCCACTGAGCCATCGCGGCGGGTTTATCCTTACCAATGTCCACCGAGGTGTGAGACAGTTACTGCGCCATTTTAAGACAAAAGCCTTTAATGCCTTATGCTGTCGTTAGACATCCGTGTCGGCAGCCGTGTCTGCGTCCGTGTCGGCAGCCGTGTCGACAGGTGTGTCCGCGTTTTCACGGGTGTCCACCGAGATATGTGAGATAGTTACTGCGTAATTTCCTTTCCTCAAATACCATTTTCAGTTTCTTCATTACGGCCCCTCTTTCTTCTTTCACTGCCGCTTCCTCCCTTCCTATACAGTGCGGTTAAGGTGTCCAACGAGATGACTGAGATTTACAGCGCTTTTTCCTTTCCTAAAAAAGCGTTGCGTTCAAAGGGCAAGGCATCGCGCCGAACGGATGGTGGCGTTCCGTGGACTCCCTGGCAGGGCTACAACATGCTGTCGCGTTCCGCTCCTAAAGGCGAAGCTTAGGCGTCATTAATTAGCAAGCAATTAGTGCTCAGTGATTAATCAGTAATTAGTCATTAATTAGTTGTCATTATTTCGTCACCAATTACGTGTGACGTCACCCAGTGGTGACGTCACCAGTGTCACATAGGCAAAGTGGTGCGGAAAACGCTTTCGCCTCACTCAGTTTAGATAGTGAAAGTGCCCCCTGAATTTTTTTCCTCCAATACCGCTTTTTTCGAAGCCAAGAGTCGCAACAGCAGCAGCGGCTTTTGAGGAAACGAAATAACGCAGTAACTGTATCACTTCTCGGTGTACTCCTCATGCGTGCTGTGAGGAGGAGGAGGAGGATAAACTATATTTTCGTCGACAATTGTATCTGACGGTGTGGGATTACAGCCCCATCAAGTGGCCATGAGCCCGTGGCGTTTGGCGACTTCTAGGGCTCTTGTCACAACCCGGATCTGTGTGTCCGAGTCGGAACTGAGCAATGCGGCCTCCCACTGGTCTGGATTCGAGACCTGCAAGCCTCGAAGGGGGGAGCCCCGAGGGCAAGCCCAGAGTATGTGGGACAGAGTGGCATGTTGGCCACACATTTGACAGGAAGGGGAGTAGACCCCAGGGTATATGCGGCCATATATCGCGGGGTTGGGGAAGACGTTCGTTTGGAGTTGCCTCCACGCAACTTCTTGGGGTTTGGTGAGAGAACTACGTGCAGAGGGATACAGAAGTCTACCTAAGCGGTAGTGCATGGTTATGTCATGAAATGTAACCATACGATTCCTCGCCGTCCGCAGGACGGGCGACACCACATCCCGGTCGACGAATCCTCGGGCATAATTGTGGGCCGCCTCGTTCCCTGGATGCGATGAGTGCGCAGGGACCCAGATCAATTGGATCGGGCGGAGTTGAAGTTTGGTGGAGTAGAGGAGAGAGAGGGTGACAGGGGAGACCCGGCTTTTAGCGAAATTACGAATCGCAGATTTAGAGTCGCTGAAGATGGTTTCTGCAGAGGTGGAGACCATCGCCAAGGCTATGGCCGCCTCCTCAGCCTCTTCAGGCGATCTGACGGGAATGGAGCACGCAACTAGCGGCCGTCCACAGTAGTTTACAACCGCGAGAGAAAAAGCTTCGCGGTCGGGGTATTCGGCGGCGTCGACATAGACTGCTGTCCGATCTGTTAAATACTTTTTGTGCAGAGACAGCCCTGTGCTTGCGGTGAGCGACATGATACTCTGGGTGCATATTTTTAGGAAGAGGGGTAACGAAGGTTACTGCGGATATGGTGTGGAAGCTGGACCCTGTCGGGTGCGGTTGTTTCGAAGCGCATTCAAAGCTTGTCGAGTATGTGACGTCCCGTGGAGGTGTGAGTGAGACGCTCGTACTGAGAAGTGAGATGAGTTTCCGAGAGTTCCGCCACAGTGTTGCAGACCCCTAATGCCAGTAGTTTATACTGGGGGGGGGGGGGAGGGTCCGGTGGGGGAGATGAAGAGTCGCCTTGTATGCCTGTCGAATAAGGCAGTCAACGCGGTCCTCTTCCTGGCAGCTAAGGTAGAGGTAAGGGAGGGTATATGTGAGGCGACTGATAACAAACGCCTGAACAAGACATCAGAGGTCGGCCTCTCGCATGCCTCTATGTTTATTAGCAATGCGACGAATTAGACGAATGGTCTGCGATACAGAGACTGTAAGTTTAGCTAGAGTGTCGGTGTTTTTCCGATTGCTCTGGATGAGGAGCCCCAATATCCTAATGGTGTATACTACGCGTATGGGCTGACCACTAGCAGTAATGCAGATAGGAGGATGGCCGTGGAGGCCGGGTTGATCTCGGATGAGCAGCAGCTCGGACTTCTGAGGGGAGCACGAGAGGTCGGCTGCGGCTACATGGCGCTTAATGACATCGACCGCTTGTTGAACTGCGGATTCAACCTCAGCATCGTTGCCTGTTGATACCCGGAGGGTAATGTCGTCTGCGTATAAGGTATGGGATAGCCGGGGGATAGTGTCTAATTTAGAAGGTAGCGTGAGCAAGGCGACATTGAAAGGAAATGGGGAGAGAACGGATCTCTGGGGGGTGCCATTGCTACCGAGGTTTATAGGGTCTGAAAGGTGAGAGCCAAAGCTAACTTCAGCTGTACGACCAGAGAGGAAAGTACGTATATACTCGTAGGTACGGTGACCAGGATTTAGTAGGGAGAGGTTAGTGAGAATAGCTCCGTGCGAGACGCTGTGAAATGCTTTAGTTAAATCAAGCCCTAGAATAGCCTTTGCGCCCGCTCTGGTAGAGGGGCACAGTATCTCTCGTGAGAGCTGGAGTATAATGTCTTGTGTAGAGAGATTTGAGCGGAAGCCAATCATGGTGCGAGGTAGGAGATGGTTATCTTCAACGTATTTATTGAGACGGTTGAGAATGACGTGCTTCATCTTCCCAGCACAGGAAGTGTGGGAGATGGGGCGGCGGTTTTCGAGAGAAAGGAAGAAAGACGTGCCATAGGGGAGGTCCCCGGAATAATTTCGACCACCTGGGAAGCTCTGTCATGCACTAACATCACACAGCACTGTGGCGCCTTTTGCGTTTCGCCTCCAACAAAACGCTGCCGCCGCCGTCGGGATCGTAGCCGGGTCCAGTCATGGTATACGTCGACGCACGTGCGTACTTCAGCTGCCGAGGCTGCGATCTTTTTCCCTTCAAGCAGCGAGGGACGCTCGAGCCACTGAGTGCGCACATGCGTCTCAGTGATTGGGTAGCTTTTAGGAAAGAAAAGATAGTACCAGACTCACACAAGGCCATACCCAAAAGTTTTGGACACAAGCATTCTCTAAC
Source organism: Amblyomma mixtum (assembly GCF_055824585.1). NCBI lineage: Eukaryota > Metazoa > Arthropoda > Arachnida > Ixodida > Ixodidae > Amblyomma > Amblyomma mixtum. The sequence goes on along the minus strand of NC_143019.1, from coordinate 119,505,927 downwards.
GGGAAATAGTTTATGAGCCCATTTCTTTCTTAAATATTTTTCTAACACTTCACTATAACAAGCTATATTCGCAGATCGCCATTGACACGTTTGAATGTTTTTGCTGCTAACGTTTTTTGCAATCCTCAAAAGCGACATATCCCCATTGGTTTTACTTGGCAGTCTTTAGCTGCCCGATGCAAGCGATGGAGACATTGTGAAAGAAACGTTTTTCTACATACCGGTGCCTGAGAGAGCACCAGAACGACGTCCGAAACCAGAAAGTAACATCCAACGCCATCGCCGAGCATGTGCAAGAATCCGGCCACGAGAGTAACTGGGATCAAGTAAAGATATTGACAACAGAAAAGAACACATCAGCACGGCAGAATCTTGAGTCGCTTATCATACAGACATCGTCTAACACACTAAAGAGGAATGACGGGACTCTACATCCTATCTATGCTAAATCATTAAAAACGCTACTGAGTGCTACAAAAGGACGGATCCGTGCGCCGATTGCTTCATAGTGAACAAGGGAGCCGTAGCGCTCCCGAAACGTCTTTCTTTATTGTCTTTGGCCAGTGACCAGCAATCCTCATCACCATGATTCCTGACCAGACGGTATGCCGTCAAACCCTAGACTATACCGGAACAATGGTTCGTTACCTAAACTAATATTTTGCTGCTTTCCAATATTCAATATTTTTGTCCACGAATTTTGAACGCGACAACAGACACTATTGTTTGTGCCGCCGCTATGGCTTAGTGGTTATTGTGCTCGCCTACTGACCCGAAAGACGCGGGTTCGATCCCGGCGGTGGCGGTCGGATTTCGATGGAGGCGAAATGCCAAAGGCCCGTGCACTCTGCAATATCCGTTAACGTTAAACACCAGATGGTCGAAATTTCCGGAGCCCTTCACTACGGCGTCTCTCACAGCCTGAGTCGCTTTGGTACGTCAAGCCCGTTAAAACGAAAAACCGAACCACAGAAAAACAGCTCCAAATCGTAGCGAACGGAGGGAAATACTCCTAAATTGCGCAGGGCGGGAATCGGGAAAACTTACGAAAGCGATTGAATGTATGCGCAGATTTCCGTCTCCAAATTTGTTGACATTCGATCTTGCCATGTGCTGCGCGAAAAATAGAACCTTGATTTTTGACTGCTTTCTTGTCCTAGCCACCCGAAAGCAACGATGGTGGAGCCGGCCCTTCCTGCAGAAGCATCGCGAGGAGCTCCTCGGACTCGGACCTTGAGGCCTTCTGGGGCGTCCGACGGTTCCTCGCCAGTGTTGCTTGTGCTAGTACCTCGGGTAGAGAATGCCGCTGCCCGAGAGGGAGCAGCCTGCGCAGCCCGCGGTCCAGGCAGGAGCCAACGGCAAGGCTGTAGTCATCGCGGACGCGTCCTCACAAACTGAGGAGCTACCGTCACCGGGCGCGAAGGTACGCAACAGCTTGTGGCTCTAGCCGAATAGATCCAAGAGCTGCTCGTCTTGCTGTCATTATTCATGCACTGCAAGAAAAATCCGATGCATGTGTGATGCGGCCGCCGCGGTGGCTCAGTGGTTATTGTGTAGGCTGCTGACCCGATAGACGCGGGTTCGATCCCGGCCGCGGCGGCGCAATTTCTTTGGAGGAGAAAGTCTAGAGGCCCGTTTACTGTGCGATGTCAGTGCACTTTAAAGAACCCCAGGTAGTCGCAATTTCCGGAGCCCTTCACTACGGCGTCTCATAGCCTGAGTCGCTTTGGGACGTTAAACCCCATAAACCAAACCTAAATCAAGCCATGCGTGATGAGAATGCGCTGAACGCTTAGCCCTTGTAACTAATACCTTTTTTTGCTTCGCATATTCAGTTAGCTCGTGCTTACATCGGATGTGAGGCTCCCATGTTCGGTTGGGAATGTTTTTTTTTTATCAAACGAAATTCCCGCTCATTGCAGGGTTTCCACATAACTTGAAACGACTGAAAGGGGCACTGAGGGCGGATTTAAATTGGCTTGTATCAATTAACTGCCAAGTCCTAATGGCATCAAAAATTGAGATTTATATAGTCTGTATATCAAAGGTCAAATTATTAAATAATGGAATACAGGTACCCTGCCCACTGGGCGTTTCGTAAACCAACTGTGCCGCTGCCAAGAGTGATCCCCAGGATTCCTAGGAGGAGAGGGTACACCGCCATGTTCCTTTAGTCGGCTGTCCCGGAGACCCTTTCGGGCTTGACGTAATAAGTTTCCATTTCGTTACGAGAAAAGGGTATCCGAAAAAAAAACCTAAAACTTAACACAGACTTAGAGAGCCATACAACCGATATTTACTGAGACTAAGAAGAGTATTCAGTTATCAAGGTCTCAGCCAAGGGTATCTGAAGACATCACAAACAATTATTGTTTTTAGTCAAAAACATTTTGCGGCTCTTTCTGGATACGTTGACGCTAGTGCAAAAGCAAAATGTCCATTTACTGGCCTTCAAACTACTGAAAAATCTACACGCCGATCGATTCAAATTCGGGACGTCCTTACCGAAAAGAATGGGTTGCCACTGTTTTGAAATGAAGGGATAGATCAGTGGTTTAAATTGGTTGGCACCGCTTGTATATTTAGTTGCTAATCAAGCCGGCTGTGGCGACACCTGTAGTTTTAAGTGCGAGAGCACTGTTTAACACAGTTTCTAGAATTTCTCCTCCAAAGAAATTCCAGCCACCGATCCTGGCCACGGTTGCTGGAATTTCTTCGGAGGAGAAATTCTAGAGGCCCGTGTACTGTGCGATCTCAGTGCACGTTGAAGAACCCCAGGTGGTCGAAATTTCCGGAGCCCTCCACTACGGCGTCTCTGATAGCCTTAGTCGCTTTGGGAGGTTAAACCCCATAAACCAAACCAATCAACTAAAAACCTTTGTGCAATGCTCGACCTTGAGGGTGACGTTACTCAACGCGGTTACAACCAAGAATATTGTGTAAACTTGACCTCGAGGGTGACGCTGGCCAACCTGGAGAAATAAAATAAATCTTACCGCCACTGGGCGAACAGATCAGCTTCGATGGGCACTGCACGAGAGCTCTATGCTATCGCCGCAGCCTATCACGCCACGTGCTAAGCTAAATACCAGACAGACGCAAGCAAAACTATGAGCCAAACAGACTAAACACATGCTTTCGCATGTGTACTCCGTTTAATGCCGTTAAAACCCTACCACTTCTTTTAGCCTTTTTTCTAGCTTATAAAAGCTGCATTCTCGGCGAGGGTCCGTGGTCTCATGATTAGAATGCGCTATCCTACTGATACAGACCAGCTTGATAATGTTCGCAATGTCCTTCTAACGTCTTGCTGACGGAGCAGAACACCATGCTGAGGATATGCGCAGTGCAGGTTCCGGAGTACTTCCAAAGAGATTTTAGACAACGCTTACGACGGCAACCGCTGCAAAGTTCGATTGTGAAAATGATTGCCTGCTTTTATGGAAAACATGACTTCTATTAGTGTGACTGTACACAAATGAGGAGCAGTGTGCTTTATGTCCGTGAGATGGCAAGAAACAGTGCTGGCTCAATCAACGCTACAACAAAAAAACAAGGAAACTTGAGACCTCCTATCCGCAGAAGGCAAACTGGGTATAACGGAGTGATTTGTATCTTCTGTTTCGAAAACATAACGCAAAAGTGAACTGCGAATATCTTGGTATGATTGCTGTTTAATACAAAACAGGCTGCAGTCCAGAAAAGCTTGGTTTGTTTTATCATAATTATCATAATTTATTTCACCCTTAAAGGCCCCTGGGGGGGGGGTTACATAAGGGGGGGAGTAGTACATTCAACATGACTCACATTGGTGGGGAAACAAATAATTAACATCATCATTTATTTGACCCTTAAAGGCCCCTGGGGGGGGTATTAAATAAGGGGGGTTTAACGTCCCAAAGCGACTAAGGCTATGAGAGGCGCCGTAGTGGAGGGCTCCGGAAATTTCGACCACCTGGGGTTCATTAACGTGCACTGACATCGCACAGTACACGGGCCTCTAGAATTCCGCGTCCAAAGAAATTCAACCGCCGCAGCCGGGATCGAACCCGCGTCTTTCGGGTCAGCAGCCGAGCACCATAACCACTGAGCCACCGCGGCGGCCTCCAGAAAGGCATCTACCCTCACTTGTTCAGCCGTGGACAAAACTTTTTCGGATGCAGATTCCCGGAAGACGAATGGTTCGCTTCGCCTCGCTAGTCATGCAGCTGCTATTCTTCTAGGGGATGCACCCCCATATGTCCCCTCGTTCTTCAGCGATTTGTATTAACCGATTTGACCTGCAGCACAGCAAAATTTCATGAATTCATTCCCAGTAAACTTCTGTTCATTACTATGCATTAAAAAGTAACAAAAAGTAAAGCAGCAAAAGCAACAGATTACTGTCGGTGTCATGCCTGCAAGACCTCGCAGTCCAACTTTCCTTATCTTATTCTCTTCATGCGACACCCCACATGGAGGTTTGTTCTCGCTCCAAGAAACGAGAATGAGATGTATGGTTGCTTTAAAGACACAAGTAAACTTCACGAGTATAACTCGACTTAGAGATCTTGCCACGGCATGTTAAGTTGCTCCTAAAAATGGGCAAGCGAGGCAGGTACACAAAGCCCAAGTGGTGGCACCTCAGCCTCTTCCCTTCAGCGAGCCTTCCTGTACCTCTTCCTGAACACGAACAGCTCGTTTCGCACTGGAAGGACAAAGTAATTCTGTTCAAGTGACAACATCAGATAGATAACGACCAATCATCACCCTAGTCATCACCATGATTCAAACCAGATGGCTGTAGAATCATTCTATTCATGCTCTCAATGCGGATCTCCAGCTCCCTAGGAACTCTGTTCTAGTAGTGCGGGGAAGCATGCATCCCCATTTGCGAGGGATTCAGCGTCTTACGGCAAGCAGTAGCATGAGCGTAGTTTAGGCGTAGCACCATTAGCACAGTACCTTTCTTGATGCCGAGTGTGACGTTACTGCATACCAGCTCCGTAGTGCAATATGCGCAGGATTCCCATCTTTCATTTAGAAAAATTAAATTCGTCGGCAAAGTATATGCCACCTGTGTACCAGGACTCTAATGGTCATAAAGAATAAAGACGAGCTGTAATTAAAGAGCTGCGGTTCCTACTAACTTGTTTGTCATATGCGTTTGTGTTGAGGTTTCTTACGTTAGCAAAACGTTTATTTTACCGCTTTTCTTTCTCATTTGCCGTGTTCGTCTTGTTTCTGCGGACTCAGAAAGAGGACATCTTTCGCAGGGTGGACTGGCACGTGATCTCCAAGATAAAGTAGTCCTACCCTCAACGGCTGTCCTGTGACCCTTCGCCACTCCCCTTTAGTGATGCGGACACACGGCACCTCCGTCTGCCACAGCATCTTCCCGATTTGCGACGGGCGCGTCCACAACTCTGACAACTACCTGCTAGATGCACATGGACGCCATAGAGAATTGTATGAATCGCTCTGTAGACCCGTGAAAGAATTCGTTGATTTATGTGTTACAGCCTTACAAGGTTTTCATGCCATTTTGAGTCTGCCTGATTATTAAATCGGAAGCTTTACTGGTCTGGTCAAGCCAAGGTCATCGGTGCCGCAATTTGACCTCCAAGTGGATGAGCGGTGGTGGTGTGGCAGCCACGTGACACTGTTGCATCCTTTCTTGTTTCAGTTTCGTTTCTTTCAGTGTACATATCGCCATCGTCATTCAATATGATTTCCTATATAAGTGGCTTGACTGTGACGAATAAAGGAGAGTGTTTCTGCATACTGCGCTTGCGTGGTCCCGTGTCATGCGTCTGGTCTGAACCAGACACCACATATTGGCGACGAGGATGAACCGCCTACGGTGCAAGGCGACACGGAGCCCTTGCAGCCACGATCTCATCGGCGGCCAGGAGTAACGCAAGAACGCCGGAGGTGCGCAGGAACGCCGAAGGTGCGCAGGAACGCCGAAGGTGCGCAGGAACGCCGGAGGTGCGCAGGAACGCCGGAGGTGCGCAGGAACGCCGGAGGTGCGCAGGAACGCCGGAGGAGCGCAAGAACGCCGGAGGAGCGCAAGAACGCCGGAGGAGCGCAAGAACGCCGGAGGAGCGCAAGAACGCAGATAAGTGAAATTTGCTCACACCACATATTGCGAGGATCAGTATCGGAGCCATGTCACTCGGGTGTTTCCCAGCACCACCCCCTTTCTTGCCTGCACCCGGTTACCCGGCTGTGCCTTGGCAGCAGTGGAAACGCGTATTCCTGAATTTCCTGGAGGCCATTGGCGGCGATGAACTGAAGCCGAAGCGTTGCAAGGCAATTCTGCTAAACTCGCTCGGGGTTGAAGGCCAGCGAATATTCGACAGAATCCTTGCACAAGGAGCAGACGTGACTGCGGACGCCAAGGCCGAGGACAAGGGGGACAAGGAGGAAAAGGTGGACCAGTTCAAGGACGCGCTTGCTGCACTGGATACGCATTTCGCGAGCGCTACGAATGATTTGGTGGAGCGGCGCCGGTTTCGCCAAAGACAACTGCCTGGTGAGACATTTCAAGCGTTTACAAACAGTCTTCGGGACCTTGCGTCTACTTGCAATTTTGGCAGTGCTACCGATAGCATGATTCGAGACCAATTATTGGAAGGCACTTCGTCACGAACAACACGTGAACGCATGCTTTATGAAGGGTCTTCGCTTACATTGCAGCGTGCTGTTGACATCGGGAAGCAAATTGAGCAAACACAACAAGAGCTCGGGGAATTCGCGCATAGCACTGTGAACAAGATTCAAGATGTGCGAAAAAGGTCAGACTCTGAGCAAGGAAGTTGCTACAGGTGCGGCTCGTCATCGCATATGGCTAACTCGACTGCATGTCCGGCGAGGAACAAGCGTTGCCACTCTTGTGGAAAAATTGGTCACTTTTCAAGCATGTGCAAATTGAAGAAAAAGAAATATGCCGTTCGAAAGCCCGAGAAGGCCAACGCCGTCACGGTACTTCAAATCGGTTACCTTAATGCGTAGGCGAAAGATATTCGAGCCAACATTTCTATCGGGAAGATAAGATTGTCGTTGATTGTCGACACAGGCGCTACGGTTTCTTTGCTCAGTGAAGAGCACTACCACAAATATCTAGCCGACACGTACTCATTACGACCGCCGACTGCCAATTTGTGCAACTATTCCGGAGAACAAATCAAGTTAAGTGGTTGCTTTCTTGCTGAAGTATCTTACAAGGGAAACAGAGCCAGTGTGCTTTTTCATGTCACAACCAAGGGCACTTCGCTGCTGGGGCTTGATGCCGTTCGGAGCCTCGGAATCACTATCAACGGCTCAACCTTGAATTGCTGCCAGGTGATATGCCCTGATTCACTGCCTTCAGAATTTACGCACCAGTTTGCGCACTTGTTCACGGAACAGTTAGGGCATGTGAAAGGCTTTGTTCACCATGTTAACTGTCGTTCATCTGTGAAACCAGTCGTTGCGAAACTCCGACGCCTGCCGCTCACGCTACGGCAACAGATATCGGTAGAGATACAACGCCTGCTGGCCGAAGATATAATTGAACCTGTCGACGCATCGGAGTGGATTTCACCGATCGTCGTCGTGAGGAAGAAGGACGGTTCAATTAGGTTGTGTGTGGACCTACGTGAAGTGAACAAGGCAGTAATTGCCGATGCTTTTCCTCTTCCGCATACAGAGTAATTACTTCATGAACTAGCTGGAGGAACGTGCTTCTCAAAGCTCGACTTAGCGTCGGCATACCACCAGCTAGAACTGACTCCGGAAAGTCGGGGACTAACCACCTTTATCACACACGAAGGATTGTTTCGTCTTAAGAGAGTGTGTTTTGGCCTTGCATCTGCCCCTTTCAGCCTTTCAGAGAATGATGCAGCATATATTGAAAGATTGTAAAGGCATACTTTGTTACATTGATGATGTGATTGTGTGGGGCAAGACACGTGAGGAGCACCACAAGAATCTACACCAGGTGCTAAAACGCATTGGTGATTCAGGTTTGAAGCTCAACCAGAAATGCACATTTACTGTTTCAGAACTATCCTTTTTAGGGCACACGGTGAGCTCAAAAGGGCTCACACCATTGCAGTCTAAGGTTGACGCTATTGTCAAAGTGCCTGCTCCTCACGATGTTGCCACTTTGAGGTCATTTTTGGGTCTCGCTGGTTACTATGCTCGATTTGTGCCGCGATTTGCTGATCTCGTCGAGCCGCTTAGAAGGCTCCTGCGGTCTGGTCAACAGTTCACGTGGGATGATGCGGCTGAGCGTAGCTTCCAGCTTGTTAAGACAGCTTTGTCTTCAAGCCCAGTCATACAAATGTTTAACCCAGACCTTGATGTAATTGTTACGACAGATGCTTCTGATAAGGGTCTGGGAGCCGTTCTTCAGCAACGCGATGGTGACAGCGTACGCACGGTGGCCTTCGCATCACGTGCCCTGACTCCTGCTGAGCGGAAGTACTCCGCTGGGGAACGGGAGGCCCTTGCTTGTCTCTTCGCGTGCGAGCGCTGGCACGTCTACTTGTGGGGTAGAAAATTTTTGTTACGTACGGACCACCAGGCACTGGTGACGTTACTTTCAGCTGCCGGTACAGGACGCCGACCTTTGCGTATATCCAGATGGTCAGCTCGACTTTTGTACTATAACTTCGACGTAGAGTACCAAAAGGGATCGCAAAATGTCGTGGCCGATGCGCTTTCACGCCTACCTCTTGACTGTGATTCGCAGCAGACGATGCAGGAAGAAATTGTGTCCGTTGTATCAGAGTGCCTAACAAAGGAACGGCTGCAGGTGGCCACTGCTGCAGACAGCACACTGCAACAGGTTGTTGTGCACGTGGTACATGGTTGGGCGCCTAGAAAAGCTTTGCCAGCAGAAGTAATGCCGTACTTTAACGTGCGGGAAGAGCTTTCTTTCGTTGATGGCCTTTTGATGCGCGGTGAGCACGTAGTTGTTCCGAGTGAATTAACCTCGCTCCTGGTTGGTTTTGCGCACGAAGGTCACCCAGGAATTGTGAGGACGAAGCAGAGACTACGTGATCTTTACTGGTGGCCGCGTTTGAATAAACAGGTAGAAGAAGCAATTCATTTTTGTCATATCTGCCAGGCCGCGGACAAGTCCGCTAAACCGTCGTTTGCACCGCTGCAGCCGGTGACGTTTACAGCGCTACCATGGCAGAAGCTAGCAATGGATATAGTGGGACCGATTGACTGGGCCCCTTCAAACTGTAGGTACATGATATCGCTGATCGATTATCATTCCAAGTGGCCTGAGGTTGCCTTTTCGTCTACAGTAACGTCACAGAGTGTGGTCGATTTTTTGCAGGCTGTGTACAGCCGAGAAGGCTATCCGGAAGAAATTGTCACAGATAATGGGCCTCAGTTTAGATCGCAAATGTTTGAAACATTCTTGAGAGAGAGGGGTATTGCGCATCGTTGTTCTTCTCTGTACTATCCACAGGGAAACGGCGCTATTGAACGTTTTAATCGCGTGCTGAAAGATTTCATGCAGGTTGCCCGATTGGAACAACGGCCCCTCCAGGCTGCTGTGGTTGACTATCTCGGCATATATAGGTCCACGCCGCATGCGACAACGGGTGTGTCGCCAGCTAAGTTGCTCCACGGGCGTCAGCCAAGGACAAGACTCAATACAGTGGGTTCGAATGCCGGTTCGAATGTTCCTGCTAGGGTTAAGGCGAAGCAGATATATGCAAAAAATTAGGAGTCACTTTGGCGACTAAAGTGGTGCAAGGCGAAAGCCTGAGTACAGCATTCTGCCACGAATGTGGTTGTGAATGATGATTCAAGTGCTGCCAGCGAATGACGCGTCCATTGGCTGTCTGCGTGTGTTACTGATGTGTGGTTAACATGTTAAGCTTCGCCTGTAAGAGTGGAACGCGACAGCGTCTTGCAACGCTGCCAGGGAGTCCACAGAACGCCATCGCCAATTCGTCTGTACGCCTTGCTGGACGGTAAATTTATTTTTTTGAGGAAAGGAAATGTATCTCTCTCGCATATCTGGGTGGACACCTGCACCTCGCCGTAAGGGAAAGGGGGAAGATAGGAGTTAACGAAGACGCCGTATTAGCTAGACGCGCCTTTGTTCCTTACAAACCATTCAGCTGGCATTACGGAGTGGCTAGCGTGCTCGTATCGCACTCCGGAGACCCTGGTTCGATTCCCCAACTCGACCAATTTCGTTCTCGGTTTTATTGATTTATGCGGTCTAACTAGAAAGGTTAATTAGGCTATTTCATATTTATATTATTGTATTTCTATCCATCGTGTTCTGTCATTAACCTGTCAAATGTTGGAACTGTCTAGGATGTTCTACACAGCGTATATGAAACGAGACGTCGAACTGAGTGGGGAAGTGCGTGGTGGTGGAGCGGACGCGGCTTCGTACTTATCTGTTTTTTTCAGCAGCGTCTCCTTCCGCGGACGCTGTTGTCGCTGCGACGCGCGTCTTTCTTTTCTTTTCGTCTTTCTTCTGATCTCTTCATTCTCCTCTATCTTAATTAGGCTAATTGATTAATTAAGCAATTAACTAAACTCAGTCCCACTTAGTTGGAGCATCACTATACGATCCCTTTGATTGGTTGCATGGTTACTAGCCAAAGTACAATTGGCCCCATTTGAAATTCGCGCACTGTGACGTCACGAGCATTTCGACCAATTGAAAAGCGTGACATTTTCTGTCGACAACTCCTGCTTACAACGATGAGGCATTAAAGGCTTCCGCCTTAAAACAGTATACGGACAGGAGGCGAGGTACGAAAAGACCAGCCTGTAGAGTAGGGGACTTCGTTCGTGTACGCAAGCCAGCAGGCGGTGGGAAAGCGTCGGTAAATTACATGGGACCTTTCAAGATTGTCGACAGAAAAGGCAAAAATAGCTTTTTGATGAGCGACGGTCGTTGCTGGAACGCGTCTAAACTAGTTCGGGTTCCCTGCAATCGATCGCAGACAATAGAACAATGGGCATGGGAATTGCCTCATCACTACTCGGGTACCGCTGGGCCTGAAAGCCGCGCAGGCTCTGAACAGGGTGAATTGTTGCGATTGCCGGAAACAAGGGCTGAAGTTACTGAAGAAGTGGTTGCTCCTTTAGAAGATTCGGTGGAGCAACCTTTGCGTCGAAGCACTAGGGTACGCCGACCTGTAGAAAGATTTGGGTTTTCTTTACCTGAACAATAAGTGTTTAGTTCGTGTTATTTTGGTTGTTGTAAATTACTATGTTGTATTTTCAAGCGGGAGGCGATGTTGTATCCTTTCTTGTTTCAGTTTCGTTTCTTTCAGTGTACATATCGCCATCGTCATTCAATATGATTTCCTATATAAGTGGCTTGACTGTGACGAATAAAGGAGAGTGTTTCTGCATACTGCGCTTGCGTGGTCCCGTGTCATTCGTCTGGTCTGAACCAGACACCACACATACCACCTCACCCGCCGCAGCTGCAACTGCGCCGACCGCCGCCTTGGCAGCTGTGGCCACTTGACTAACCACGGGATTCGCCAATTGCTGGATAAAGGAGCCGGCGCCGCTCTCGTGGCATTCGCATTGCAGTTCTCGCTATGGACTTAGCGAGTCGGCCGGAGCCGTCTACGCCGTCGGGACGATTTCGCTAAACCAGACTTAGCAAGCTAAACTGCAGCCATTTTTTTTTAACACCCTCGTGTTTTAAAGCTGAAATCCAGGGTACAACATGTTCGCGGTCCTCAGGCGCACAAGAAGTCTAGATGTTGAGACCAGTGGCTGTATTAAGCATGAAATGCTTTTAGCTCCCGTTGTCGGCAGTGTGGTGACGTCAGGCCGAGACCGAGAGCCAACATCCGGGCACTGAATCCCACTCATCCAGGCACTGAATCCCACTCGTCCGGGCACTGAATTCTACTCATCCCGGCTTTAAGAAAAGTTTATTGAACCAAGGACCAAAAAGGGACATCGGTCCCTCTACAAAAACAAACATTGCGGCGACTGATGTCGCCCAGTGCACACACACACGCGCAGGGAACTTAGAGTCCAAAACCACGAGATGTCCAAGAAAGTTCAGGGGTCCATACGCGCGGAGGAAGCACGCCGGATAGAAATACCGCGCACAAACATAACGCGCTAACAACGCACACACACCTCGCGCACAAACTTCGGGCACGAGCATAACGAGCGAGCATCGTGTACGAAACACGCGTACCACACAGGCGCGCCACACTTAATATGGCAGGTGGTGGTGGTGAACATTTATTTACACATGCACTACTGGAGGTATTGCATGAGCTGACCCAGAGGGGGCCAGCCCTTACAAGTACTAGGTGGAGGTCCCTAGTTCGGGACCCCAGTGGCGTCGGCCGCCGCCCGGGCTCGCGCGACCAAGGCCTGTTGGGCCTGCAGGTCAGAGCAGCCGAGCAGGGTCGCCTCCCAGTCCTCCCGGGTTGGGTTGGGGTGAGGGGGGATAGCAGGGTTGGAGGGGCAAGCCCACACCATGTGGTAAATGTCCGAAGACTTCTCCGCACAGTGAGGACAGCTGCCCGAGAAAGAAGGGTCGAAGTGTTTGAGAGATGCCGGGCACATCAAAGTATTGGTATACAGGCGAAGCAAAAGCCGCTCCTCCGCCTTTGAGAGACCTTTACAAGGGCGGGGATAAAGACCATGGCCAGATTGATAATGTAAAACAATGTCTTTAAAGGAGTAAGCGGGAGTGAATTCGAGTTCCTGATCGTCGGGGTCGGAGGGGAATGTCCGGTGAGAGAGCGCGCGGGCGGCGGCGTCAGCTGCCTCATTTACCTCAAGGCCCATGTGAGCAGGAGCCCAAACGATACGCCGGTGCGCGGGGTCCCCGGTGTAGACGCTGTTTTGGAGAATGCGGTAGGCTTGATATGGTACCCAGCCCTGCTCGACGTTCCGACATGCCCCTCGCGAGTCGGAAATAATTGTTTTTGAATTGGAATCAGATGCAGCCAACGCAATGGCGACCTGCTCCGCGTGTGTTATGTCACGGGCTCGGAAAGTAAGGCCGTTCACTGTTTTGGATTGGTGGACGACTGCGGCCGTGTACCATCCCCCGTGGTGGGGGCCGGAGGCATCCACGTAGAATACGCCGGGTTTCGATCCAAATATGGCAGGAGCCGCATCGAAATACGGCCCCTGCCCGCGACGATGAAGCGGGTGGACCAGCGCCGAAGGAACTGGTGCTCCTCCAGCGACACGAAATCCATGCACGCTTGGGCCAACATGCGTGCACGTACCCGCTGTAACATAGGGTACATGGCTCTCCGTGGTCGTCCCTGCAGAGCCGCCACACCTCTCTGGCGCCACAACACGAATGCCCCGACGCAAAGAAGCATGCGTACGAAAGGGTCGCGAAACCTGGAGTTCGGGCCGAGGGTCTCTCCAAACATTCTAGACATGAGAACCCAAAATGTCCTGGCGACAGAACACTCAAAGAGTGCGTGCGGCAAGGTTTCAAAAGGGCCACACTGCGGACATCGGTCGGAGGGGGCCACGCCCCAAGCCGCCAGGCGATCTGCTGTAGGCAGGGCCCGCCAGCCCCGCAGCCAGCCAAAGTCTCGCACGTCTGCAGGAAGGGATGACGACGTCAGGTCCCGCCATCGCACCTCTCTGCTTAGCGCCAATTTCTCCTGTAGGGCTTCTTTTACGGCCAGGAGCTCGCATACCCGCGAGGCGGGAGTTGAAAAAAGCTCCACCTCTGGCAGCGCTGCGGTGAGGGACCTGAGCGTCTGGCAGACTGGCTGGAAAAACCGAGGGTGCTGGAAGGCTGTCGGGCCGACACTCTGCTCGGGAAAGAAAAGGGAGCGCGACGTACCGAGTAGGTATGACAGGAGCGCCCTGCCCGGGTAGCCGACCTGGTTAGCCAGGTCGCTGGTCGCCCGCAACGCGAGCACGTTGCAGGATGTGGGCAGGTGGGGAATTCTGAATCCCCCCATGTTAGTAGGAAGTCGGAGGAGCGCGCGCGCTACAGACTCCGTCTTGCCTGTCCAAAAGAACGAGCCACATAAAGTGGCCAAACGGCGCGTGAAGGTGCGGGGTGGGTGGGCGATGCGTGCGACATAGTACAGTGGGGCGCACACCGACGCGCGGATGATAAATGCGCGCTCCGCGAGGGGGAAACGGAATCGCGCCGCCACTGGCAACCGTTTCTCGGCGGTCTCTCTAAGCCGGGTCCACGTCTCGCGAGCCGGCTCACCGGACGCGAGGAAATAAACCCCTAAAACCTTCACGGCGGAAACCCACTACACGTCGCGCAACAGGTCTGAGGAGAACGCGCCAAAACGCAACGCCCTACTCTTGCCCCTGTTCAGCTGGGCGCCGGACAGCTCGCTGTACACTTCAAACAGCCGCAAACACGCTACGTAGCTGTCCTCGTCCCGCAAGAACAGGGACACATCGTCGGCGTATGCCGAGACCTTCACCTGGCCGTGGACCGGCAGCGGGAAACCGCGCACGGACGGACTCGCGGCGATGCGGCGCAACAGTGGATCGAGGCACAGAACGAAAAACATGGGCGACAAGGGGCAGCCTTGCCTGATCCCCCTGGAAACACAAAAGGGAGCGCTGATCGCTCCGTCGACGGTCAGGCGCGCCGTAAGCCCCGAGTAGAGGAGCCCGACTCTGGCTACGAAGGCTGATGGAAAGCCAAACGCCTCGAGCACACCTAGCAGGTACCGGTGCTCGATACGGTCAAAAGCTTTGGACTGGTCAAGCGAGACAAAGCAGCCCGGGATCCCCGCTCTCGAGGTGAATGTGAACAAGTCACGAGTAAGTGCAAGAGCGGAAAACACCGAACGGCCGGGCACGCTACACGTTTGCGCTGGGCTGACCACCGAGGGCAGAATCGCGCTCAACCTGTTCGCCAGCAGTGACGCCACGATCTTGTAGTCTGCGTTGAGCAGAGTGATCGGACGCCACGCCTGCGGGTCAGATGGGCACCCGCCCGGCTTCAGAATGAGCGCGACTCTGCTCTCTCTGAACGACTCTAGTCGAGCTCCGTCCGTCAAAATGCTGTTGACCATATCAAGCAGGGGACCCTCTAAAACGTCGTACCGCTTCGCGTAGAAACTGACGGGGATACCGTCAGGTCCGGGGGCCGAGGAGCATTCATTCTAGCTACTGTGGCGCGGAGCTCGTCTGGCATCGCAGGCGCGCAGAGCTGCTGCGAGAGCTCGTCCTCGACTGCGGGGAGACCCTGGAAAAAATCGCGGAGTGCGTCGTGGAACGCGGGGTCGCCCGTCCGCTCAACACTGGATGCGAAAAGCTGGGACACGTGACGTGTGAGGATTTCGCGTATCTCCGTGGCGCTGCTGCTCGTGGCCTCGTTGGGCAGCGCGATCTCCGCAATGAATGCGGGCGCATCCTCATCGAGGGCGCCTGTGCGAACCTGCCGCAGAAACGATGGATCGGCTACGGGCCTACCCTGAACGAGGGCTCGGCTGGCAGCGCGCGACGATTGCCTCAGCAGCGTCTCGTAGCGAGCCTTTAATAAATTGTAATAATCTCGCATAGCAAATGTAAGCGGCGCGCCTCTCTTGACTATGCGGATTCGAGCCAGCGTCTCGTTAAGTTCGCGGGTGATGCGTGCTCTTCGCTGGCGGCCTTCTGCGATAAGGAGTGCGCGCCACTCGCCCTTCCGCTCGTCCCACGGCACTGATGAGTTAGCGCGCGCCCCCGGAGCACCCAGCGCACGCTGCAACGATGTGAGACTCTACCAATCTGTCAGTAGGCTGGCGTCCATTCGCCACAAGTCTGCTCGTGGGGCGCACCTGCCGAAATCCAGCACTACTGACAGCGGTCGATGGTTGGTGATGCGCGGAGTGCCCGCGGGAAAGGCGAGCGCCTCGCATGAAGCTACATATGGCGCGAGAACGGGCGGGAGCAAAAACTTGTCGAGCCGACTGGCCGACCTCCCTCCTTCCCATGTGGCCCCGAAGTTATCGCCATGCGACGAGACCCACGCGTCGGAAAGTCGGAACTGCATGCATAGGTCACGCAAGGAGCGCGCGCCGGCGTAAGGCCGACCCTCACCTGGGCCGCGTACATCGCGTGACGGGTCGAGCACACAAAGTCGCCCACTATGAAAGTGGGGTAGGAGTCTAGCATAAAGCAATCGAGCGACTCGAAAAACGACGAAGAATCGCCTCGTTGCGCCGGCGCGTACACAACCAATGCCCTCACCCGTCTGCCGTTAAGGGAAAAATCGACGGCCAAAGTGCGACCGTCGACGCCGTACGTGCAATGTGCGCCTGAACGGAGAGAACTATTGATAAATACGACACCGACACCGCATGACATTGCGTCGGTAAGCGAAAAGAATGCTGGCACCATCAAGCGCGGTGCGGAAGTTGCACTCCTGAAGGAAGAGAATCTCGACGCCCTGCGCGCGAGCGAAGTGCATCACCTCCCTCTGCTTATCCAGCGACCGAAATCCCTGAACGTTCAGGGAGAGGAGATGCACCGTCGCCATGATGAAAAAGCAGGGCGCCGACATTCCGCTGTTACGTTTCGGGCGAATCGACGAACAAGCGGCGACACCGAAGGTTGTCTGGAACGCCTTTATTCCAACTTGGCAGACGGGCAGGAAAGAGCGGCGCAGCGCTCTGCCGTCGCGTTTATATAGCATCCCCATACCGCCAGCGCGCGTCCCACTCGGCTCGCCTAGAACGCCGGCACGCGTCCCACTCGGCTGGTCCAGAACGCCGGCGCGCGTCTCACTCCGCTGGCCCAGAACGGCGGCGCGCGTCTCACTCGGCTCGCCTAAACGCCGGCACGCGTCCCACTCGGCTAGCAGAACGCCGGCGCGCGTCTCACTAGGCTCGCCCAGAACGTAACAACTCCTCCCCCTTTTAGGAGGGCACCACATAAACTGAACAAGTTCTGCGCTGTTATGCCAACAGCTGTGAAGAGCTCCCCCATAGTCGCAAATCGACAATAGGGAACCGCAGCTCAAGTTTGCCGTCTCGACTGCAGCGCCTTAACACACAGCATACCGAGAGGAGCAAGCAGTTCTGGGGGCACTCTTGGTGCTATTGCGCGCCACCTTCCTGAGCTTATTGGCGTGAGCTTCTGCGCGCTGTCGAAGCCACACGTGGTGCGTGTCAGTTATCGGGGTTATGTCTACAGAAGCGAGGCAGATAGTGCTATCAACCAAATGCGGGCTTCTAATCGTTCAGAATGTGCCCTCGCGTTTGTAGCGGCCCAAGCGACTGACGGCAGTAGTTTTTAGTCGAACAGTGGAATAACTGCAGTGCCACCTGGGCAGCACACGTTCCCTATAATGTAGTTCGTGAGAGCAACACGCACCGCTGCTCCATATAAGTCATGACGACCAGTTCGGCGCTGTTGAAATCCTACTTCCGAGATCTGGTGCGGCGGAGTCCATAGACGAAAGCACCAGCACAGCACAGCACAGCACAGCAGCACACCATTCAGAGGTCTGGCTGGAGGAGGGGGTTGTAGCACGAGGATGAATTCACCCACACATCATTGCGACGGCCTCCGTGCCGTTGAAGAGATGTGGACTGCACTGGCCAGGCATCAAGGGTTGCCCCGACGGTGTCTTTTTGAACCTCTGGCCGAAGCCACCGGTGTCCCATTCTTGAAAGAGGCTGATGGCTGGGCAGACGGGGAAACAAACAACAGCCAAGCCCCACAGAAGCCACCGAGGCGCCCAAGATGTCAATTCTGTTCACCGAAAATGCCTCTGTTTGCCTCATTATACTGCCCAAAAGTCTTCCTAAATGTAACCAGATTTTTGCCCTTAAAGAAAAAGACTAGTAGCGAACATTTGAAAGAGGAATAAGCATGAATGACTGTCTGATGAGACTATGTACAGTGATGCAGATGTGCCAAAAGAAACAAGGACTCTAGATGGCGTACTTCGTGCGCCCGACTTAAGAAGTCTGCGTTCGCATGAAGTTTACCTCTCTTATGAAGTTTACCTCTCTTAAGCACGAACATCGAAAACAGTATTATCTACACAGACTCCCTCAGTGTACTGGAGCACTACAGTCCAGAAATGCAGTCATGCCATCACTAGGTAATGTCATGCATAACATAACAAGGATCGTAACACAAGGGCACAACATAAAAATATGTTAGGTTTCAAGCCATGTCGGAATTGATGGTAACGAGAGAGCGGATGCATGCGCTGCTCAAGCCCACAACAAGGAAATACAGAAAATAAGCATGCCACATAATGGTTGTATGAAGCTAGTTCAGAGGAGACTGAGGAGCAAATGGCAGAGCACATTAAATAGTCAGATAAATAAGAAACTACACTTAATAAAACCAATATTAGGAGAATGGAAATCATGCACACATCAGGAACGCTTTTTTGAAGTTGTTTTGTGTCTTTTATGTATTGGACACACACACCTTACCCACAACGTTCTACTAACAAAACAAGACAAACCTACCTGTGAAAAATGCGGAGATGAACTCACAGTAACTCATATCTTAATCTCGTGCAGAGAACTTGAAACACTCAGAAACAAGATTTTTACCCCGTTTTACAACCGACACATCCCTTTTCATCCTTCCCCGCAGGGGGGCGTCTGCAGCATGCAGACGTTGGTGAGTGGCGACACTACGGGGTTAACCCGAGCATCCGCAGGGACATCACCGCAGGGGGATGATGGTGAACAATGCGTCACCACGGACCCGAGCATCAGCGCTTAGCCGTGCGTGGCATCGCCGTGTCCGGGGAAAAGGGAATCCTGGTGGTTGAGCCGATGCCGAGCGTTTGGACCTTTAAGGCCCCTCGGCGGAGGCAACACACTACTTTGGCCCCAGCTTCCTGTAGACGGCACCTCAGGCCTGACCCGACCGGGGGAAATCGGCAGTCGCCTTTTCCTATCCTCCGCTCTATCTTTCACTTTCCTATCTCTTTCTTACAACTCTCCTGTCTCCTCCTCTCTTCTTCGTTTTTTCCCCTTTTTGCTGGCGGCGAGGGTTAACCGTGTGACCAACTACCCTGAGTTAAGTCATATTAGGTTATAGTTAAGGTGTACAGCTAGCGCGGGCAGGACCTGCTAGCAAGTTCCTGTCCCGTCCCCTTGTTGGGCTCCATGGTGGGTGGCTGGCACCATGACCGAAAAACTAGAATTTTTATGGCTCCCCCATTTTCCAGACCAGATCGCCCTGTCAAGAGAGGGCGGAACGAAGCAGAAGAGGTTTTTTCAAAAAAAGAAAAGTCAGCTTTCCTAAGTACCATGTGATCCATAGGGAAGTACAAATAAGCAAGCTAGAATCCTGTTCCCCTTCCTAGTGTCAAAGTGTTTGACAGAAGCCTTGGGCATTGGCTACAAGATATCTAAAATGGCCAGCGGTGACTTACTGCTCGAACTGCGCGACAACGTCTAACACTGAAAACTCGTAAACATTGTATCTGTTGGGGATATTCCTGTCTCCATGACGTCACACCGATCTCTGAACACCGTCCGAGGCGTTATATCCGAAAATGACTTTGTCCACATCACTGAAAAGGAGATGCTCGAAGGTCTGAGTGACCAAGACGTGATAGATGTTCACAGAATCAAGATACGGAAGGATAATAAGGAAATAGACACAAAACACATGACCCTGACGTTCAACAGCAGCACACTGCCCGACACAGTCGAAGTAGGATATCTGGAAGTTAACGTAAGACCATACATTCCCAACCCTCGCCGATGTTTCAACTGCCAAAGGTTCGGTCACGGCTCACAAAGTTGCCGCGGCCGGAAAACGTGCGCGAAATGCGCCTCGAAGGATCAATCTGATCAATGTGACGTAGCCCCGCACTGCGCAAACTGTGAAGGAGACCATGCAGCATACTCCAGGGCGTGTCCGTCCTGGAAAAAAGAAAAGGAGATAATCACCATAAAGACAAAGGAAAACATTTCATTTAAAGAAGCGAGAAGACGTTTTGCACTCACCAACTCATTCTCCTTCACAACAAAACAAAACTTCGCCGATGTGGTGCGTGGGCGCGGCGCACCAAGCTTAGCACCCGTCCAGGTCACACGCAGTGAGCCTGTGCCGGTGCCATCCGCGCCCCAAAGCAGAGCAGCTAACGCTACTCTGCCAACTCCAAGTGAGGCTGCGCAGACTCCCGGGTCGGCGGGCCTCAAGACCTCTTCCCACAGGTCTAGGTCAAACTCGAACGTGAACGTGCCTTCTGCACGGTCGTCCAGCACATCCGCAGAGGCGATGGACAAGACCCCGGGCGGCCCCGCGCCGTCCACGTCGGACGGTCGGCGGAGCTCTTTGGATCGATCAAAAAAAGACAGGCCCCGAGTCACGGGGCCATCAACAACTTGATTTACCTGTTCACCCTATAAAAACACAAAATTAAGATGGCTTTCATAATACAATGGAACTGTAGAGTACTTTTAAACAATTGCAGTGACATAAAAGACATACTAGGAGCACACGCTCCTGCTGCCTTATGTCTACAAGAAACAAATTTGGGTCCCCAAAAAAATAACTCTCTTAAGAATTACACTGTTTTCCGCCGCGATCGGGAACAGGCGAGCTGGCTGTCGGGAGGCGTAGCCATCATAGTGAAAAACGGTGTCCCGGCTCGAGAGCTTAAACTAAAAACAAGACTCGAAGCTGCCGCAGCCACTCTGGTTGCCCATAAAACCATCACAGTGTGCTCACTATATATCGATCCGCACTTTAATATAACACTACATGACTTACAGGATCTTTTAGAGCAGCTACCAGAGCCATACCTGGTAGTTGGAGATTTTAATGCACATTCATGTTTTTGGGGAAGCGAGAAAACTGACGCTAGAGGCCATCTCGTAGAGGATTTTATTTTATGCAATGACGTCTGTTTACTCAACTCTAATAAACCCACATACTGCTCCCCAACCTCGGGGAAAACGAGTGTTTTAAATTTGTTTTTTAGTTCACCGTCTGTTTTTAACGATTTTAACTGGAGTGTTTTAGACAATCCATATGGAAGTGATCATCTCTCTGTTGTAATAAGTCTCTCATCATTGCCAACAGTCGTTCCCACAAAACCACGGCGTTGGAAGCTACATTTAGCTGACTGGCAACTTTTTAGTGCAAAAGCCAAATTAGAGAAAATAGTTTTAGAAAATGCTGACATCAATGAGATCAATGAAAAATTCACAAATTGTATCTTAGCTGCCGCACATTTAGCTATTCCTCAATGCTCTGATAGTAAAACTAAATCACAAATACTGGCACACAAAAGAATGTAAAGATGCAAAAAAGAAACAAAACAAAGCCTGGGGCATTTTTCGGAGACATCCAACACATGAGAATCTTATAAACGTTAAAAAGGCAAGAGAAAAAGCGCGATACATCAGACGATACGCAGAAAGGGCATCATGGCAACAGTACATATCCTCGATAAACAGCTCCATAACATAAAAAAATGTGGGAGCAGGTGCGGAAATTCACTTGAAATTTTACTCCCTTCACATTTCCAATGCTAACAACACCCGGTACTCAAACAACATTAGAAGAGCAGGCCAACAATTGGGTGCGCATTTTTCCACAGTTTCAAGCTCATCCAACTACACACACTCCTTTCAAATGCACAAAACAATGTAGGAAAACAAAAACTTCCCTTCAGAACATGCATACATGAAGACTACAATCAGCTTATTACAATACAGGAACTATACGCAGTACTAGCATCCGGTAAAAAGACAGCACCAGGCCGAGACAATATACATTATGCCATGCTTGCTTACCTCTCTGAGACTGCCATAGAGGCTCTCCTAAAATTTTTCAATAAAATATGGATGAGTGGAGAAATCACCCAAGCATGGAAATAAGCAATCATAGCACCCTTCCTGAAACCTGGAAAACCACCAACTAGTCCCACCAGTTACAGTCACAGCACTCACTAGCTGTATAGCAAAATCATTCGAAAGCATTCTAAACATGAGACTAACTTTCATACTTCAGTCCCGGCAACTTTTATATATACACCAATGCGGGTTTAAAAAGACATGTTCCACAACCGATCACCTTGTTCGCTTTGAGAACACAGTCCGGGAAGCGTTCATCCACAAGCAACACTGTATCGGGGTCTTCTTCGACCTGGAGAAGGCTTACGATACCACGTGGAGGTTCGGTATCCTCCGTTACCTAGCGCACCTAGGTATGCGCGGCAGGATGCTTAGCTGTTCGAACGACTTCCTAACCAACCGCACGTTCGAGTCCGCCTAGTCGCAACCTTCTCGAACACTTTTATACAAGAATCTGGCGTACCCCAGGGGTGCATCCTCAGCACGACCTTATTCATCATGAAAATGAACTCCATAGGAAAAGTAATCCCAAAATCCATAATGTACTCAGTTTACGTAGATGACCTCCAAATAGCATGCACGTCTTCCAGCATACCTACTTGTGAGCGACAGATACAAATAACAATAAATAAACTGGCTACCTGGGCAGATAGAAACGGATTTAGATTTTCTCCTCAGAAAACAGTAACGGTTCTGTTCTCTTTGAGACGAGGCCTACAGGCCGACCCCACACTATATCTAAACCAGACCCCATTACCTGTCAAACAAGAGCATAATTTTCTAGGAGTAACTTTCGATAAAAAGCTCACTTTCTTGTCACATATAAATAGCATAAAGAAAGAAGGTTCCCAGGCCTTCAATATACTGAAACTACTGTCAAGAAAACGCTGGGGGTCTGATAGGGCATGCCTGTTACATATATATCGTTCTCGGTTCGCTCTAAGTTAGACTATGGGTCCATAGTATATGGCTCAGCAAGACCATCCTACATAAAACGACTGGACCCTATCCACAATCTTGGTTTAAGGTTGTCTTCCGGTGCTTACAGAACTTCACCAATAGCAAGTCTGTATGTGGAAACGAATGAACCTTCCTTAGAAGATCGAAGAACTGCACTAACTTGTACATACATCCTCAAAATCCTTTCTCAGCCCAAACATCTCTGTTACCCAATTGTGACGAAATGCCCATCCCGAATACTCTTCAACAACAAGCCTCACGCGATTAAGCCGTTGCTCTTGCGCTTGGAAGAAAAATGCGAAGCTCTGAACATACTAAACGAAATTAAAAATATTGCCCCAAGACACGAAGCGCTACCACCGTGGTACACTCTCCCCACAGTGTGTGACGTCACACTAACACGCCTCAGTAAAACGTGTACGCCACACGACCATATCATACAAGAATATCTAGCACTACAAGAAAAATACAGAAATTACACTGCATTTTATAGTGACGGGTCAAAAACTCATGCTCATGTAGGAAGCGCAGTAATAAAAGGACAAAATGAAAATGCAGTACGACTGCCCTCATGTGCTACAGTTTTCACCGCGGAGTGTTATGCTATTAGTGTTGCGGCACAGAAAATAACAAATGAAAACATCAAAAACAGCATCATTTATACAGATTCACTGAGCGTCCTTACAGCACAAAAATCCAAAAATGCCACGGAGCCACTGATTGGAAGCATCATACACAATATAGTAAAGGTCACAACACAAAAACATGTTATAAAATTCTGCTGGGTTCGCAGTCACATTGGCATTAGGGACAATGAGAGAGCCGACATGTGTGCTGCACAAACCAGAACCATGGAAATAAAACATGTGAATTTGCCTCCTAGGGATTACATGATGTTAGTACGTAGCAAACTAAGAGCCAAATGGCAAGCTTCCTGGCAAAATGAAGGTAACAACAAGCTGCATACTGTAAAGCCCATTTTAAATGAATGGAAATCATGCCGCCATAAAGAATGTTTTATTGAAGCAATTTTATGTCGTTTACGCATAGGTCACACACACACATCACCCATAACTTCTTATTAACAAAAAAAGACAAACCTCTGTGTGAAATGTGTGGTGAGGAGCTCACAGTAAATCACATTTTAATTTCTTGTCCGCATCTCGAAGAACTTATAAAAAAAATTTTTACGATATTTTACAATGAACACATTCCATTTCATCCCGCACTGCTTTTAGGCGAGCAAACACTTGTCGAGTTTTCACTTGTTTTTAAGTTTCTAAAGAAAGCCAATGTTTTAAATCTATTATAATGTAACCTCTGTACACTTGACATAACATCATCTCACCTTGTGTTCGGCGCATGATAGCCATAGTTGCTTATGTGCCATAAAACTCCATATAACTAACTAACTAACCTTTTCATCCGTCATTGATTTTAGGTTAGGAAGCTCTTATCGATAAGCGAAGCATTTTTAACTTTCTAAAAGAGACCAATGTACTTGAAAAACTCTGAATTCCTACCCCGTGCTTTACAATTTATTGACCCACCTCATCCACCTTCTGTGTCGTGAGAAGACGGTTGAGGTCACTATTCCATCGGTTGGGGACCTCGAGATCCTTGCACAGCCAAGGATGGCTGCTGAGGTTGCCGACCCGCTTTAAAGCTTTTACCATAAGTCACTTCTAAAATTTTGTCTTATATTTTTACTAGGTTGCACGAATTAACTTTTTAGGCCCTTTACACTGCCGTTCATTTATACTTTTGTATAACATCCATATAAAGCAATTTTACATACCCTGAGCTTGGCGCATGATAGCCTTAGTCGCTTATGCGCCATTAAACTCAACTCAAATAAACTCATTTCTATATATTTCTGTGGGGAAAATATTGTCGCCATTTTGAATTTTGGTGCCGTTCCCCCGTTACTTTGCCGTTAATCTCTACTTTTGCTGGGGGGGGGGGGGGCGCTTGCTCGGAATTTTACGGTAGTCTTGGCTGATGAAAATGTGGTTTATGCCATTTGAAGTGCCGAGTGTTACCTCCCGCTACGTAGCAGTATCCATTGACCAAAAGCGCGTGCCTCTCTATTATTTTGGTTTGGTTTGGTTTGGTTTATGGGGTTTAACGTCCCAAAGCGACTAAGGCTATGAGAGACGCCGTAGTGGAGGGCTCCGGAAATTTCGACCACGTGGGGTTCTTTAACGTGCACCGACATCGCACAGTACACGGGCCTCTAGAATTTCTGCTCCAAAGAAATTCAACCGCCGCGGCCGGGATCGAACCCGCGTCTTTCGGGTCAGCAGCCGAGCACCATAACCACTGAGCCACCGCGGCGGCTTCTGTGTTATTTTGAGAAATAACACGAAGAGCATTTGCGCAAAACGAGGGCATGCCTGCCGCCACTGCTAACTTTCGCGCCGAGCCCAAGCAAGCACCAGAACAACAAGCGACACAACAAGTGAAGCACGCGTGTCGGTGTGGGATTGAGGAATAAGTTCACAGTAAGGCAGCGTTCTTTCAAACAAGGGGATATTGCCGCGAATCTTTGTAGCGTT
The DNA here is from genome assembly GCF_055824585.1 of Amblyomma mixtum. Taxonomy (NCBI): domain Eukaryota; kingdom Metazoa; phylum Arthropoda; class Arachnida; order Ixodida; family Ixodidae; genus Amblyomma; species Amblyomma mixtum. The sequence continues at coordinate 119,480,636 of NC_143019.1, read as the reverse complement.
TTTCTTGTGTTTATTTGTTCATGCTTTAAGGCTGCGGGCACGCCGCTTTATCGCTTCGTGTGTGACGCAAGACGCGCCTAGAATTATCTCGATTGATCGCATCCAGGCGGAGCTGATTCTACTTTGTGCCAGAAAGTTCTAGAACCTTCCACGCTTTATGTCGAAGATTCGCTATCAGCTTTAAAAAGAGCACGGCCGACAGCGGCGGGCATTCCGTTCGACAACCGCCGAGCACGCTTGTTGCTACGCCGCCGCCGAGTGATTCAGTTATTTGCGGGCGCAAGTCAGCCCGAATAAAGAGTTTCGTTTCGAAGACATTCTCGCTGTGTTCCTGTTCGCCGGACTGCAGTCACCACTACGTGACATCTGGTGGAGGTGCTGATCTGCTATCCAGCTGTGCCCCTCACGATGGAACCTGGTGCACAGCCAACGCCTGTTGTGCTTCGCCAGCCCCGGAAGCCACCGATGTTTCGTGGAGAACCACACGAAGATGTAGAAGACTGGCTGGACATGTACGACCGTGTGGCAGCACTGAACGCCTGGAACGAAGGCTCTAAGTTCCGAAACGTTTACTTTGCATTGGACGGCCCTGCCAGAACGCGGTTTGAAAACCGCGAATCTTCTCTCACGACCTGGGCGACCTTCCAGAAGCAGCTTCTGGGCACGTTAACTAGCGTCGTACGCAAAGAAAGAGCTTTGCTGCTTGTAGAATCACGCATCCAACACCCGAATGAGACTGTGACCGCGTACGTAGAAGACATGAAGCGCCTTTGTCAACGTGTCGATCCTGACATGACGTAGGAGAAGAAGGTGCAGCTTTTAATGCGTGGTGTTAACGAGGCACTTTTCGGCGGTCTGACCCACAACCCACCGACCACGGTCGCAGAATTCACCACTGAAGCAGCCGCCATAGAGAGAACCTTGGAAGCACGAGCCCGTCATTTTCCTCGACAGCCCCGAGTGACCTCGGCTGCCCTCTCAGATGGCACAGCATTCGGAGGCAACCTGCGGGATGTTATCCGCGAAATTGTGCGGGAAGAGCTGCGTCGCCTGCTACCATCTTCCAACCAGCCTCAAGTCGCGACCCTTGAGGAAATCGTACGTGAAGAAGTGCAGCATGCGCTGGGCCCCCCGTCATCTTCGCCTCCAGCTGGAGCTCCAGCCTTAACCTACGCTGCTGCAATACGCAGTCCTCAGCCCCAACGCGAGAGCCGCATTCCGCCTCTTCGACGTGAACCAACTGTTGCCGAACGCCGTCTCCCTGCCCCCGCCCGCCCAGCCTACGACCGCCGCCCGAGCCCCAGGAAGTGCGACGCCTGGAGGACTTCTAACAACCGCCCACCCTGCTTCCATTGCGGCGAAGCCGGTCATATACTTCGCCACTGCCCGTACAGACGCATCGGCCTGCGAGGTTTTGCCATCGACGCCCCACGACCACTCCCTGGCCAGCGACCACGGGAAATCGACGACTACCTCCACAGAGGGGAGTACGTGTCGTCAAGCCGGTTTTCCCGCTCCCCGTCACCGTCCACCGCACGTTTTGCATCACCTGGCCGCAGCTACGCCGCGGCTGTCCGAGGAAGGTCCCCTAGCCCCCGTAGGGGAAACTGAACAAAGCAACCTGTGGAGGTCAGGTTGCTTGCCGAGGAAACGACGGAGATCCTCCAGCGACCACGACGTATGAAGACGCCGCACCCAGTACGCCGACGCCGCATACAAAGACAACCTCGACCACGACGCGAACCACCTTCAAAACGACGCCGCCAGCAAGCAAAGCTTCAACCACACACCCCACCCACGGTTCACATACCCGACGAAGCCGAGACCCGACGCCGAGGGCGACGTTCAACTCCAGAACCAGGACATCCGACTTGGAAGTGGTTATCGACGCCCGGAAAGTCACCGCTGTAGTCAACACAGGAGCCGATTATTCGGTGATGATCGGAGCATTCGCTGCGCAGCTGAGAAAAGTAACGACCGCTTGGGACGGCCCACAAATTCGCACCGCAGGGGGCCACCTCATTACGCCATCAGGACGATGCACAGTGCGAGTGACTCTCAAGGGACATACCTATCCCGCCACCTTCGTAGTGCTACAGCAATGTTCCCGCGAAATGATCTTGGGCATGGATTTCCTTAATGAGCATCAAGCGATCATCGACCTGCGATCCAAGATGATCACACTTTCCACGGACGAGGTCATCCCGTCGATGAGAACTTCGGAACATCACGTTGCGCTTAGTGTACTGGAGGAACAACTGAGTGTCCAATCCCGCTCAAGCGTCGTCTTCACCGTAGGCGCAACGAAAGCGAATAACGCTGAAGCCATTACCGAGGGGAACATGCAGTTGTTTCTCGACCGAGGAATCGGCATCGCAAGAGGCATCGCACATTTCTGCAAAGGAAAAGGCGAAGTACTGCTGACTAACTTCAGCGAAGAATACCGGCACGTTAACAGAGGATCGACGAATGCATACCTCGACGAAATATCCGAAGTACGAAACTTCTTCGCGCTCTCCGACCTATCCGTAGAAGAAGAGCATAACCAAGAGAATTCGCTCACTTTCGACATAAACCCAGCCCTGCCCCGGAACAGACAAGACCAGATCCGCAATCTCCTTCGAAGCTGCAGCGAGTGCTTCTCGTCATCGCCGAAAGTCCGACGAACGCCAATTGCCAAACATCGCCATATAACCGACCAGCACGCCAGACCTCTGCGCCAAAGCCCCTACCGAGTGTCTCCGCGAGAACGCCATCCGCGACCAACTGGAAGAAATTCTGCGCGACGACGTTATTCAGCCTTCAAAGAGCCCCTGGGCGGCACCTGTTGTTCTAGTGAGAAAGAAAGACGGTGCACTGCGATTCTGCGTTGATTACCGGCGCTCGAACAACATCACAAAGAAGGACGTCTACTCCCTACCTAGCATCGACGACACACTGGACCGGCTCTGCTGCGCCAAGTATTTCTCATCGATGGACCACAAGAGCAGCTAGTGGCAAATTGGGTCGATGAAAGAGATCGCGAGAAGACCGCATTCATCACTCCAGATGGCCACTTCGAGTTCAAGGTGATGCCATTTGGTCTCTGTGCCGCACCAGCCACATTTCAGCGAGTAATGGACACAGTGCTGGCAGGCCTGAAGTGGCAGATTTGTCTGGAATATTTAGATGACCTCGTTGTCTTCGCTTCGAACTTTGAGGAACACCTAAAAAGGCTTCGAACAGTACTACACGCAATCAAATCGTCCGGCCTAACTTTGAAAGCAGAGAAGTGCCACTTTGCCTATGAAGAGGTGCTGTTTCTAGGCCACATCGTTAGCAAGGAGGAAGTACGGCCAGACCCGCAGAAAACCGCTGCTATCGCAAAGTTTCCACCACCGGCCGATAAGAAAGCTGTGCGCAGATTCCTCGGACTGTGCGCGTACTACCGACGATTTGTGAAGAACTTTGCACGCATCGCCGAGCCACTGACCCACCTGACAAAGGCAGACGTGCCATTTAAATGGGAAGCGCCGCAAGTCTTCAAGGAACTTCAGCGTCGTTTACAGTGCCCACCGATCCTCGCGTACTTCGACGAAAACGCTGAGACTAAAATTCATACCGACGGAAGTAGTGTGGGCCTAGGCGCTGTCCTCGTTCAGAAAATTGACGGAGTGGAGAAGGTCATCGCGTACGCCAGCCGTTCTCTGTCCAAAGCCGAAGCTAATTATTCGACAACTGAGAAGGATTGCCTCGCCATCATATGGGCTACGTCGAAATTCCGCCCCTACCTGTACGGACGACCGTTCAAGGTAGTCAGCGATCACCACGAACTGTGCTGGCTTGCCAGTTTGAAGGACCCCTCCAGCCGCCTCGCTCGATGGAGCCTGCGGCTCCAGGAGTTTGATGTAACCGTCATTTACAAGTCCGGACGCAAGCACTCTGACGCCGACTGCCTGTCACGAGCCCCTGTAGATGCACCGCCGCCGGACGACGATGAGGACGCCTTCCTGGGACGCATCAGCTCCAGCTCTTTTGCACAACAGCAACGCTTGGAACCCGACATAAAATGCCTCATCGAATACTTGGAAGGCAAGGTTTCTTCACCCCCCGCCTCTTTCAAGCGAGGATTGTCTTCGTTCTGTTTACAGAACGATGTCCTTGTGAAGAAAAACTTTGCAGCGAACAAGACAGCCTACCTCCTTGTTGTACCTGTAAGTCTGTGCGGAGAAGTTCTGCAGGCCTCACACGACGAGCCGACAGCTGGACATCTCGGGTTTTCTCGCACCCTCCGCCGCATTCAAGACAAGTATTGGTGGCCCCGACTGTCTGCCGATGTGGCACATTATGTGAGAACCTGCCGAGATTCCCTATTGAAAAAACTCTGCGTGAGTTCGCACGAGAACAGTGATTTTTGTACGATCACGTTCATTTTGCACACAAATGCGCAGAAATTGTACGTTACCCGTACGCATTCTGTGCGTCCTGTGTGTACATATGCGCGTACTGTGAGCTGATAGACGTTCACGCACACTCTTTGCGTGTAAAAAATCGTGGACTCTCGTGGAGAACTCTCTGTACGTGGACATCTGCGTGCTGAGAGGGGGCTTGCCGAAGCTGTGCGTGCTTATGTGCATACTGAGCAAGCTCAGTGAGGCTGCGTGTGGCCATGTGTGCGTTTGCTTGCTTAGTAGCAACTTGTCGAGACTGTAAAGGCCCATTTAGGGTGAAAGCAAACAAAGTTCGAGCATTCAGTTAATGATTACTTCTCAATAATGAGCAATAAGCTCACGTTTTGCTGTTTTATAATTTTCGTCTTGGCGTAAGTACCCATTAATCATTTTCAACTTCAGCAAACAAATAACCAAAAAATTATCTTTTAGTGCAAAATGGTTTCCTTCGACACTGCAGGGACCTGTACATGACAACATGCACACTGAGCAAGAACTTGTCAACATTGCAAGTTCATAGTAAAATAATGTAAAAAACAAGCTGCTAATGACTCTTACAGCATCCTTCAGTTCTTCCTTTAACCAATTCTGAAAGTTACAGATATCTTATAGATGCATGATGAAAGCCATCCAGAGCACTTATGTTGTTGCCCGTCATGCAGACAGCCATATTTCGAAATCAGAAGCAACACAACCATTTGTTGCTTGCACTCGAAAGGAGTCAATCAATGGAATAACTCTGAAAGGGCAACAGTGTTTGTTAGGTGCAACAAACAAGCTTGGGGATATAATCAGGTTCAGTCAAACATGACGTGCAGAAAGCGAATTGTGAGCTGTAACAGGAATGTTACGAGGCAATTTCCAAAACCATTTCCAAAGCAATTTCCAAAGTCATTAGCATAAATTTACATACACGTAAAAAGGCCATGTAAGCCTACACGAAAAGACAGTTTTGAATTCACAGTTGGTGTCAAAAGTTCAGAAATTAGTGCCCTCTCTCAAATTCAGTGACCAATCACAGATCGATTAATTAATTCCCAGTATGGCTCCAGAACAAATCCAATGAATCTCAAATGTGCGAAGTATATATACCACACATGTTGCCTGATTAGCACCAGCATTGCATGATGCATGACGAAGTATCACACTCTTCATTCTTCTTCAATCTGTTTTGAAATTTGCACTACCACAAAGACCATCTGGATGCGCTATTATTCCGTCATATTGCTGAGAGTCACATTCGGAGACTAAGAGCAACACAACAGTGTGCTGCACATGAGTGGATATAATGCACTGGGACAACTGTGCACAGTAAGGAACGCTTGTAAGGCGTCAGGTATTTGCTTGGGGAATGTAATCGAGTTCAGTCATGTTTCATGTGTAGAAAGGAAGATAAAAGTTGTAGCAGAACTATGAAATCCAACATCCAATACTGAACTTCCCCAGGTGATCTACACACACATAAAAAGCACGAAAGGATAAGCTCAGCGGTACTGTTAAGTTTGATGCCCTTTGAGGTTTGACTTGCGCGTCTGTATGCAACCATCAGATACCATCTTGAAGTTACCAGAATGCCCAAAACAACTTTGTTGAACTGTTCTACTCTAAACTGAAATACTTTTCCTTAAAACATTTTTTTTTGCGACATGCTGTGTAGCTAATTATAAAATAAAGAAAAGAAGCTGATAAAATTTTCTCATCTCAAACGTACTGATAAGTACACAAATCTGAGTGCTTTCAAGAGAGGTGACGCACCCGGTATTCAGTGTCCAGAAGCATACATAATGCTGCAGAATCCTATAGCAAGAAAATTTCTTTTAGTTGACAGATGGCTATGTCTGGTTACAAAGTCAATACCAAGTAAGGCACATATCCTAACCTGCAATTACATGAAGCTGCACGTGCTTCATAGGCTGTAACTCCGCCAATAACTACTACATATTTCCCACCTCTAGCACGAGTGCGGAATCAATATACAGCATGGAAACAGCAGTTTTGTTGCTTTAGCTTCTTTACTATGCTGTTTAGGCAAGGGACGAGTTGAAATATTTGCATGGGCAGTTCTAGATTGAAGTAACGTAAAAAACATCCGCACTCCTTTCTGCTGAAGCGACTGGTGGACCACTTTTGCATGTCGCATCTCGTATGACTTGCTAAGGGTCCAGACTGACACACGCACTTCGTCAAACCTTCACACAAAACACTCTTCGCTTTTGCTATAAGCTCCGGCCACAGGCAGTAAGTGTCCCGTCACCGTTCACATCGCAAAAGAAGGCAGCGCTCGCAGGCGGTCAGTTTGAGCTGACAGCGACAGGTGTTGCAGGCACACCGCCGACTAAGTTTCTAAGGAAGCCACACTGTAGAAGGGCGCCGTCTTGTAATCGAAACACACCACAGAAACAATGGCCACTGTCGCTGCTTATGAGCCAGGCATTTTTGCAACGAAGTTAGCAGTGCAATAGGCCGAAAGGTTCGACTCATCAAACGACGGCACCGCACTGCTGACCTCATTATCGTTGTCGACCAGACATCCATAACACATATGCCCCGACGGATCGCTTAATTGGGAGCTGCTACCACTCTTGGATGAGAGCGCGCCCACCGGCAGCACACACCGGTAATCCTTCTTCTTTTGCGATTCCAGCACAGTAACAGCGGCGCGCAAGACCGCCCAGCAGCAGCACGAGAAAACAAGCGAAGCTCACGGCGGTGATCTCAGAAACCATGCAGCATGTCGGATAGGCTTTGGATTTGACGCGCTAGACCATGCCCACTCACGCACGCACGCACGCACGCACGCACGCACGCACGCACGAATGTACCGACACGCATATTAATGCGTCCATGCGTCACAAATTTCTCAAGTTTTTAATGCTAATATGTGCACAAGAACTTAATTATTTTTGTAACGAAAGTTTCATTTGGTTTTAGTCCTTTGCTATCGCACTGCCCAAAAGCATAGAGCCCGAAAGAGACGACCTGGAGGAATGCCTGGAGGCGATGCCTTTCTAAACGGGCCGAAGGAAGCCGGAACTTGCCGAAGCGCTAGCCAACGAACGCAGCGTCTGGGGAGGGACAGCATGGCGGTCAGCGTTACTACGTTTGTCGTGGTCCTTTGTGGTGCCGAGGGCATGAACCATCGCTGGAATGAGCATTTGTCACTCTTCCGATATGTGATGTGCCGACAGCAGTGAAATTCGCTGGTGCGATGTACGAAAACGTGGTAAGGTGCTGAGTAAACCTGTGTTTATAGCGGGCTCAGCGGGCTCGACGGATAGCGCGTCGTCCTTTGCGCGCCTTCACTGGAAACGCTATGCTGACGGTGGGGCTCATTTCCTCCATGGCGGAGCAGCTGGTGGGAGACCACTACCCGGGTGACATCTCGCATCTTGGGGGTAAGTTAATTTTCTTCGAACCTGTTCATTATTTCAAAGCCTTTGCGCACAACTGGCCACGTCAACACAGCTAGTACAGAGACGCGAAGACGCAGTGCCTATCGCGGCAGCACGCAGCGCTGAAAGGTTATTTGCTGGCGGCACACGGGCATGAATGCGCGTGTAGTGTCAGTGGTCACACGGTCATGGTCAGTATGCCATGCAAATATGCACAGCTGATCCGATCGCGGGGTGCACGATATCGGCGCCGTACTGCCGCCGTACTGCCATTCATCTCTCGCCAAGAATGGAATATGTGCCCACCAATAGATCTTCGGTCCGGGCTTTACATTTTCGCCGCATGTTACGCTGTAATTGAAGTAACAGCGCTCGAGCAGTTTAACTACGTAGACTGCGATTCAGCTGTATGCGTTTGGATTGAGCTTCCTCCTCTTTCACTTATATTTCACTTGTACTTTTATAAATTGTGTATTTAAGGTACGAAGCTCCATATGATCCAGCTGCGTTCGTACCTATAGCCGAGCCAGTGTAGTCGAGCCTTGAATAGCAGAACGGTGAGATAAAAACAAATTGCTCTGAAGTTTTTCGCCTCTATTTTGGCATTCGCTTTTTCATACTTTGGCTCGGAGCTGAAATGGTACAAACAACTGCAAAATGCACACAGGTGCCCTAGCTCCATTTGCCCTAAATCCCGAAGTTGCAGTGAAATTTAAGGGTAATTGAGCCTTTAATATGTACGAAGAATAAACTTGATTGTTTCATGATTATAACCAATGGCGCAAATAAATCTGACTTTGACTTAAATATGCTGAGGTACCTCTCCAATACCTTATTTGATGTTAAAGGAAAAAGTGTGGTTTTTCTGCAATTGGCACTATTAATTCATCATACCTGTGAGAATGTGAAATCAGTGCTAATCATGCCAGATTTCAAATTGAGGGACGCATGCAGAATTTGAAGCAAACCAGCCTTCTACTGAAAATATCGTTCTGCTGTGGTCTGTTCTTTTGAATGGTGGCATGTATTGTAGAAACGATGCTGGATATCGATATGCAAGTGATGTCTCGTCTGAGGCTAGGTTGTGAATGACTGCCGTGGTTATGAATTTCTTGTTGCCTGGCCCACTTCGAAATGTGGTTAAACAGTTGTGTTCCATTCTGCGACCGGCTCCTTTTTGTGCCTTGCACTTTGCCTTACATGCTTGATTCTAGTCCATTTTTTGCACTGTGCTGCTGTTAAATGTGTCTTTTTACCTTGCAGCAATCTCCACATAGCTTTACCAGCAATGCCTCTTCCAAGCTCTCCAGTATGGCTGTGCCAGCCTTTCACTTGGTGCTAGGATGCCCAGCAAGCAAGCAGGCTTTTGAAGTAAGCACTGAAGACATCTTCCGACACAAGTAGCTTTTATTTTCCTAGTCCACTGCTACTTGTGTGACCCCTCGTTATGTTGATTTTGGCAAGTTAGGTTGCCTATTAAGGGCTCTCTTTTGTTTTTCACCTGCTGCTGTGGCCTACTGCATTGGTGTTCGGCTACTGAGCCCAAAGACGCGGCATTGAATTGTGGTGGCTTCGTTTCGACAAGGCGAAATGCATATTTGCTCGTGTGTTATGCAATGTCAGTGCATGTTAAAGAATCTTTGGTGGTCGAAATTTATGCACAGCCCTCCTCTATGAATGGAGCTATTGTTCAGCTTTGAGGCATTAAAGGGACACTGATGGCAAGCTGAAGTTGACCTGTGATGATGAAGTTCCGCATCCTAACCACAAAGACGACACTTTTTCTGAAAGTGGAGCTTTATAAGCCAGAGAAAGCAAAACATACAATTTTCATCAGCACCGGCTGATTTTGGAAGTAAATTGCGATGCGCTGACTCCGTTTTTTTTTGGCACAGATTCCAGAGGCTAGGCTGAACTGCCATTCACCTCAGAACGGTTATCATGGAGTCCTTTGTGTAGACTTCATGAGTTCAAATCGAGTGGCGGGAAAATTTTTAAATGTAATTTTTGCGCCAATCATTGTGTTGATGGCCTTTGCACTGCTGTTAAAAACCGGGATAGCAGTATGGTATCCCATAAAACTAGGTTCAGGACTTGCAGGAAGTGGTTTATCACATTCCGCTAGCTTGTGCAAGAAACTACTTCAGGGATATGTGCAGGTGTCTTTAATGTGTTCCTGAGTGAGCACTAACTCGTTAGGGGGAAGGCAGCTTCGAATCTGGCACTACAGTGCCAATGTCGTGAGTGTATATCATAAGATGACCCATCAGTGTGTACGCCTGATTTCTGTGACACTTCAGTGGTGTATAGAAGTGGTAAACAAATCTGTAAGGTATTTGATGCATATCTCCAAGGCAACGGCTGTATGAGTAGCGAAGCCATTAGTCAATCTTCAACGGAAAGAATTTTCTCTTTTAGATGACGTGCTTGTATATCATTGACAGTTATTTGTTGTCCTGCCTTTCGCTGGTGTGGGTCATGTGTGGCGCATCTTCATGCGAGCCTTCTTTTCCTTTACAAAAAATTCAGTTGATAGTCCAACCTGTTTTCTTCTCTTTTCCTGTGTTGCATCTTTTGGCTGGTTTTAAATCAGTAACTGAGCTCAGACCGTGATAATTACAGCCGGAAAACAGGGCTACTGAATGTGAGCTTGGCATACATGCGTACTGTATGTGTGAAAGTGCATTTACAATATTCAGAAATGCTTGATAGCCTTACAAGAATCTAAAATTTTGTTGGAATTCCTATTTGTTCTCTGTTCAAGTGTCGAGAGTTTTTCCGCTTCATCGTGTGATTAGAGCCACTTTGGTACTTAAGTTGAAATCTTTTCTTTAGCCTGCATGTTTCTCACTTTTGGGACAGAAACGTGGAGGCTAATGAAGAGAGTTCAGCTTAAAAGTGTATAGACACCTAATCTTGGTGGCATGTTTTCTTCTCTATAATGATGCGGAAGACACTACTATGCATGAATCACCATCTGGTATTCGCGTGAGACCGCTAAATAATTTATAATCAACTTTTTCTGCCATCCTGTTTCGGTGAACAATTTGACTATGGCTATGACATCAAAGAGAGCTTATAGGTCACGTGAGGCGTGGAAAAACTGCACCTATAATCGCTGCTTCATCGTTTTAATTCGCTACAGCGCTGACGCCAGCATTCCTTAAGAGCCAGAAGTACCAATTGTATTGCAGTTTTTCATGCCTCACGTGACCAATAACCTCGCTTTGAAGTCACAGCCATCATTCAGCTGTCGAAACCGAAACAAATACAGCAGGAGAAAGAAATTTGATTATAAATTATTTAGCGGTCATAGGAGGATGCCATGTGGTAATCCGTGTATAATACTTTATGCCTTATTACAAAGAAAAAAACACGTGCCAAACGATAAGGACAGCAAAGTGAGCTATGGAAAAAAATGATAAGTCTAACATTAAGAGACCAAAAGGGGGCGGAGTGGGTGAGGGAACAAATGCGGGTTAATGACATGCTACTTGAAATTAAGAGGAAGAAATGGGCCTGGGCGGGGCTTGTAATGGGAAGACAACATAACCGCTGGTCCTTAAGGGTAATGGAGTGGATTCCAAAAGAATGCAAGCATAGCAGGGGGCGGCAGAAAGTTAGATGGGCGGATGAGATGAAGAAGTTCGCGGGGATATGGTGGCCACACCTAGCAAATGACAGGGTTAATGTGGAGACATGGGTGAGTCCTTTGCCCTGCAGTGGGCCTTGTCAGGCTGATGATGATGGTATGTGTCGCACCTGCTGCTTCGTGCTATCAGCTGGCCCATGCTTCGCCGACCAGACTAGCCAAATTTGTGATGTGGGTTTTCTATTGCACCTGCATTTGTGTACACAGAGGACTTGAATGGTAGCAGGCGATGCTGTGCATGTGTTCACGCCACAGCACACATGACCCACACTGAAAGCTTCTCTGCCTTTAGTAAGACAGCTGTGTCAGTCTGGGGCATAACGTATCCCAGTGCTAGAGTATGAGTAAATTGCTCTGGAATTTTAATCTGGTATCAGGTAGCATAGCGCAAAAGAAGGCTAGCGCGGCTGCCTAATATTCTCTTGGGCAGCTGTGTTGGATTTTCAGTGCCTGTTAGTGTAATCCGTGAAAGTTCACTGTAACCCATTCGTTTCGATGTAAATTAGGAAGTCCTTAGAGCCCTGTACTTTTTAATGATAATAACAAGGTAATGCAGTAATTCAATTGTACCTGTTCTCTTTCAACACAGTAAAGTGCTGCTGGGTCGAGATCACAGTTTTACTTTGTAGGTGTGCTCAGGCTGTCATCATCATCATCAGCAGCAGCAGCAGCAGCAGCAGCCTGACTACACCCACTGCAGGGCAAAGCCTCTCCCATGTCTCTCCAATTTTGTCTGTCCTTTGCCACTTGCGGCCACTGTATCCCCACAAACTTCTTAATCTCATCCACCCACCATTTTTTCCTGTGTGTGTGTCCTCTTCGCCATTCTGAAATTCATTCATACAAATGGATTGATGCACGTAGTGTCAGGTGCGCAATGTGATACCACCAGCTCACCCCAAGCTGTGCTCAGATTTGCCTCATTGCTGCAGGAGCAATAAGGCAGGCTTGAGGCTGAGTGGTGCAAAAACATGATTTTTCAAGAATGTCTTTGTGGAAATTGCAATTAATCATGTGAATTTGCTTTCATTTTAGGAGCTGCACACAAGCTGTGCGCCTTTCCATGCTGATCATGCTGGCCAGGTACGCTTATGGTTACATTACTAGGTTGTTTTCATAATGGCAGTTGTGGATTTCTGTGTGGTTTTAAAACATAAATTGTATAAGTATTTGCCCTGCCACAAAAGTATAGTGGTGCATTCAAGGCCAGTGTTACAAAGGGATGTTTTGATTGCTGCAAGAACTTGAAGGCCCCTGTGTGGTCACTGTGGGAGGCCCCCCCCCCCCCTACTTAGGAATTGCTATTTGGGTTACTCAGTCATTTGGCAGAGGAATAGTGTATAGAGATAAGGGATGGAAGAATGCTTCCAACTAAAGAAAAAAATCCAGCAAGCAGTCATAGAAGCAGAAGTACAAAAATGGCAAGGCTTTCTCTAATTTACATCGAATCTTTTTCACTTAGACTTCTTATTGCATAGAACGGCTGATGCTTGGCTTACACACATATTTTCTTTAGGTATGCAGTAGGTCTCACATTCTTGTATGATATGGTCACGGTGCCAAAAAATGATGGTGGTGTTAGAAAACTCGGAATATAGAGGACTTTTATTGCTGACCTTATGGAGAACTATGGTAGCTGTGCAGTCGTTATAAATATCTTCCAATATTTTCACATAACACTCTTCTACACCCTGATTCCACAATGCCTGCATGACAGCTGTAGTTCCACCGAGTCAATTGCTGTCTGGTAGTCAATGAAGGCTATATATTGGGGTTGGTTATATTCAGCCCATTTCTCTATCACCTGATTGATTGCATGAATGTGGTCTCTTGTTGAGTATCCTTTACGAAAGCCTGCCTGATCATTTGGTTGATTGAATTCGAAGGTTCTCCTGACTCTATTAGTGATTACCTTAGTAAATACCTTGTAGACAATGGATAGTAAGCTGATCGGTCTGTAAATCTTCAAGTCCTTGACATCTTCTTTCTTATGAGTTAAAATAACGTTCGCATTCTTCCAAGCTCCTGATACGCTCGTGGTCACGAGGCAAGCGTGTACAGGGTGGCTAGTTTCTCTAGCACAATCTCTCCTCCGTCCTTCAACAAATCTGCTGTTACCTGATCCTCACCAGCTGCTTTACCCCTTTGCATTGCTCCTGAGGCTTTCTTTACTTCCTCCCTCGTTACTGGCGGGATGTCCCATTGCTATGCTCTACTGCCTCTCTCCGTAACGTTCTGATTACATTCACTACTGTAGCGATTTGTGCAGAACTCTTCGGCTACTTTAACTATCTTATCCATATTGCTTATGACATTGCCCTCTTTGTCTTTTAGCGCATAAATCTGGTTTTTACCTGTGATTAGTTTTCTCTTCACTGATTTTAGGCTACCTCCATGCTTTAGAGCATGCTAGGTTTTCTCCATGTTAAACTTTCTTATGTTGGCTACCTTGCACTTATAAATAACTTCGATAGCTCTCCTAGTTCTATTCTATCTCTGAAGTTAGACGTCCTCATGCTTTGGCGTTTCTTCATCAGACCTTTCGTCTCCTGAGATACCTTGCAGGTATCCTCTCGAATGATCTGACCACCTACTTCTGCAGCACGCTGCAATGAATTTAAATATGTATTTAAAGATAACAGTTAAGGTGGGAGATTGAGCTTCGAGATTTGCACTTCAACTTGGGAGTTCTGCCACTGCTACACAGAATACTTGATCACCGTAGAGATATTTCATCATCTCGCACCAAGCTGCTGTGGCGCCACTGTCACAGTTGATAATTTTGCTGGGAAGCTGTTGTAGCGCTCACACAGTTTTGAAAAGGTGGTATTCATTGTATTTGTGCTATTGGCAACAGTGATAATATGCTTGCTGCAGTGTTTTGTGGCTAGCCTTCTTTTTTTTAGTGAAATAAGTTGTACATTTCATGTTGAGTATTCTTTCAGCGATTAAATTGCTTTGATTTTATTCCTTAGTGTATAGTTGCAAGTGCTTTATGTCTGAGTGCAAATTTCTACCACTGAAAAGCCTTCAAAATCTTAATAGATGTCCACACTGTTCTAGGGACTCAGTGGCTATTGTAAATGCCCATTTAGCTGTATTCAAGTGCCGTTGAGTTAATAGCCATTTGAAAGCCTTCAAAATGCCTGTGTGACACGGTTATTAGATTTTGTGCAGGTTTGATGCTGAGCAGTCTGCGTGCTTGAGTCGGGTTTTCCAGTGTCTGTATTTCAAACCTGAAACTTTTCGAAATCATCATTGGTTCATTAATGGAAGAAGTACTTGTGCCCTTTTCTGGAATTTCCAGAAAACAGATTAACTGAATTTTTTTGCATATACTCCTACCTTTTTGCAGGTGCTGCATAGTGAGAACCTGTATCAAGACACCAACCTGCTGGACTTGGAGAAACTGAAGAAATTGTTTAGCCACTGTGTGGCACCCATCATGAGGGATGTGGCATTAATAAAGCCAGTTAAGGTGACCTTATCTATGTCCTTTTGCAAGCATGCTACACACATGAGAGCCATCCCACGAAGCACCGTTTCTGCAAAGCTTGTTATCTCACAACATGCATGCTGAATGAGGCAGTGACAGACAGATGAGGAGGCCTTAATGCAGTACATTAGCGTACCGTGTTGAGCAGTGATGTAGGAGCCTTGCAGCCATGCAAGGTATTATCGGTATCATGATGGTAACTCCATTAGACACTGTCTAGTGCTCTGTTAGCCAGACTCGGCTCTTGAACATTCTGGGACTCACCCTTGGCTCTCGGACATTCTGGAAGCCTCACCCGGCTTGCGTATATTACGCGAGGATGTCTCCTGCTGTACGAGCCTTACGCGGCTTGCGCACTTATGTGAGAGATGTCTCGCGTTTGCGAGCTTGCTCGGCTTGCGCAAATTATGTGAAATATGTCTCGCGTTCTGCGACCTCGTTCAATCGTCGCATTTTGCGTGGCAATAAACACGGAAAGATAGGCACGCAGAATTCACGCTCAATATTTTCAATAGGGTTGTCCGCGACGAAAGACCCTTCCAACCCGACCAGCAGGATTTTTGAACCCCATTGAACCCCCCTCAAGGCCCTTTCAGCAGATCGGCATGGACTTGCTTGGCCCGTTCCCGAAATCAATATCTGGAAATAAGTGGATCATTATAGCGACCGACTACCTGACGCGCTACGCCGAGGCAAAAGCCCTACCCACCGGAACACCAGCAGAAGTCGCGAAATATTTCGTGGAGAACATTCTTGTGCGATACGGCGCCCCCGATGTGCTCATCACTGACAGAGGAACAGCATTCACGGCGGAACTGGCGCAAGCCATCGTGCGTTACAGCCAAACCAGCCACCGGAGAACAACTGCATACCACCCGCAGACCAACGGACTGACCGAGCGCCTCAACAAAACCATCGCCGATATGCTCGCCATGTATGTCGATGCCGAACACAAGATCTGGGACGTCATCTTGCCTTACGTAGTCTTCGCCTACAACACCGCAGTGCAGCAGACCACCCAGATGACGCCTTTTAGGCTCGTCCATGGCAGAGAGGCCACGACCACGCTGGACGCCATGCTGCCGAACGTTACCGAGGAAGATAACGTCGACATCGCCGCCTACCTACAACGCGCAGAAGAAGCCCGAAGACTTGCCCGATTAAGGATCAAAGACCAGCAGCGGACCGACGCCACACGCTACAACCTACGAAGACGCAACGCGGAATACAAGCCAGGAGACCGAGCCTGGGTTTGGACGCCCATTCGCCGCCGAGGATTGAGCGAAAAGCTTTTGCGACGCTATTTCGGCCCGTACAAGGTTCTTCGTCGGCTAGGTGACTTGGACTATGAAGTCGTCACTGACCAAATGACTGCATCCCAGCGACGCCGCGTACGACCCGAAGTAGTCCATGTCGTACGCCTAAAGGCCTATCATGCACGTTAAAGGACGCCTTGTTTCCACATTCGGTGTTTATTTTTGCACAATCCGTTTTTGATTGTTGATAGTCGCATTATGTTCTAAAGCATCGAGTCGATGCTTCTTTGAGAGGGGAGTAATGCCGCGAATCTTTGTAGCGTTTGTTTGTTGTGTTTATTTGTTCATGCTTCAAGGCTGCGGGGACGCCGCTTTATCGCTTCGTTTGTGACGCAAGACGCGCCTAGATTTATCTCGATTTATCGCATCCAGGCGGAGCCAATTCTACTTTGGGCCAGAAAGTTCTAGAACCTTCCACGCTTTATGTCGAAGATTCGCTATCAGTTTTAAAAAGAGCACGGCCGACAGCGGCGTACATTCTGTTCGACGACCGCCGAGCACGCTTGTTGCTACGCCGCCGCCGAGGGATTCAGTTATTTGCGGGCGCAAGTCAGCCCGCATAAAGAGTTTCGTTTCGAAGACATTCTCGCTGTGTTCCTGTTCGCCGGACTGCAGTCACCACTACGTGACAATATTTACAGCTGGTAGTCCAAATTACACTGCATAAATAATCGAACAAACAAAAAAACCCGACATTGAACAAACACAGCGATAAAAGCAGGAGATAGCGATAGCGAAATAATTATTACAGATATAGTAAGAAGTGGCAAGGGTTGCACAAAAACTAAACGTAATATACTAGTCAGGGCAAGGTTTAAACAAAGACGAAAACAAGATTCAATTGACCGACAGTCTATTGCAGAAAAAAAGGGAGTTCTCACAGCTTTCTTGTTCGATGGAGGTAGCGTCGTAGTTGCAGAGTTCAGTAGCGGCGGTCGTGCCAGATGGGGAAGAACGAGGAGTTGATCGCGGGCTCGGCGGAGAAAAAAAACTACCGACGATTACGTTACTTCCTAATGCGAAATTTGAGCGCAGCAAATAAGCTGTTTCACCTTTTCGATAGATTGAGGCAAAGAAATCGAGCAACACATGTATGCGCTATCACAGAATTTTTTTTTTATTTTTCACACGTATTCCTTTAACAAACACTCCACTAACAGTTCTTGACAGTCATGAAGGAAGCTTTGTGGTCGGAGAAATAGACTGATATATGTTCGACTTGGTACACCAATGCTTGATTCTCAAAGACGAGATTTATACAAGTGCCTCGCGAGGTTGTCACAGCCGTGGGACGCGTTACGAGCGAGAGGAACGGGATGTTCTCCCGCATAAGTGTTGGGAGATTGCTGTGTGTCTTTATGTCAACATTAAAGTCCCCCACTACTAACATCAGTGTGGATCGATGGACGGTTAATGCGAGTTGCAGGAAGTGCACGACGTCTTTCGTGAGTGCGGTAGGGGCGAAGTAGGCAGCTACTACCAGCAAGCCGTTGGGCAACTTTGCGGCGCACAGTTCGCCAACTTCATGTGACGTGCCAAACATTTCGACTGGTATTGCACAGAGACCTGTGCGCAAGTAGATAGCGACTCCCGCCGCTCTGTTGTGGTCTCTGCGAGCAGCACAGCAGTATAGGAAATCTATGATTTCGAGAGGCTCTTCGGGATCCATCCAGGTTTCAGCAAAGCAAAGTACAGAGGAATGGCGCAGAATGTGATCGTGGTGTACGTCCTTGCCATGTGCGGCAAGGGAGCGTACGTTAAGAATGTGGTTGTGAATGATGAATCAAGTGCTGCCAGCGAATGACGCGTCCATTGCCTGTCTGCGTGTGTTACGGATGTGTGGTTAACATGTTAAGCTTCGCCTGTAAGAGTGGAACGCGACAGCGTCTTGCAACGCTGCCAGGGAGTCCACAGAACGCCATCGCCAATTCGGCTGTACGCCTTGCTGGACGGTAAATTTATTTTTTGAGGAAAGGAAATGTATCTCTCTCGCATATCTGGGTGGACACCTGCACTTCGCAGTAAGGGAAAGGGGGAAGATGGGAGTGAACGAAGACGCCGTATTAGCTAGACGCGCCTTTGTTCATTCCAAACCATCCAGCTGGCATTACGGAGTGGCTAGCGTGCTCGTATCGCACTCCGGAGACCCTGGTTCGATTCCCCAACTCGACCAATTTCGTTCTCAGTTTTATTGATTTATGCGGTCTAACTAGAAAGGTTAATTAGGCTATTTCATATTTATATTATTGTATTTCTGTCCATCGTGTTCTGTCATTAACCTGTCAATTGTTGGAACTGTCTAGGATGTTCGACACAACGTATATGAAACGAGCAACGTCTTACTGAGTGGGGAAGTGCGTGGTGGTGGAGGGAATGGGGCTTCGTACTTATCTGTTTTTTTTTCAGCAGCGTCTCCTTCCGCGGACGCTGTTGTCGCTGGGGCGCGCGTCTTTCTTTTCTTCTGACCTCTTCATTCTCCTCTATATTAATTAGGCTAATTGATTAACTAAGCAATTAACTAAACTCAGTCCAACTTAGTTGCAGCATCACTATACGATCCCTTTGATTGGTTGCATGGTTACTAGCCAAAGTACAATTGGCCCCATTTGAAATTCGCGCACTGTGACGTCACGAGCATTTCGACCAATTGAAAAGCTTGACATTGGGGGCGGAGCTGGTTACGAGGCCGACGCCGACGCCGACGCCGACGCCGACGCGAAACCCAGGAACGGACGCCAAAGAGCTGCGCTCTAAAAATAACACCTTCCCCGTGCGAGCGGCCGTTTGAGTGACCCGGGCGGCTGAACCTCCCCAGAGCGCACTGCCTGGGCGGGTGGCGGTCTCCCCCTTTTATTCCCTCTCCGGGCCGAGCGGCGCCCCATCGTCCGGTCGCTGCCCCCGAGAATCATGTCCAGGGATGCTCGCAGGAGCTGGGAGATCCCGTAGTTTCCGCTGCTCAGAGGAGCGGCGAGATCTCGTATCTTCCGCTCTACAAGTGAGGCAGCTTGTGACACTGCCCCCCACTGAAGAATATTGTCTCGGAATATTCTAGACGTCCGCAAGAGCCGAATCTTGGTGACGACGTCACTGTTCTCCACAGAGGGGTGCAAAGAGTTGGGTCCATCCGATGCACTGAGGATAGTTCGCCACTCATCAGGGGTCATGACGCGCACGCACCACATATGCACCAATCAGATCCCGCATAGCACCACAACACTCTAGTTCGGCATCCATGTCGCGAGCACATGACACAAGTCACTGATCATCGATACAATCAGCAAGCACAAATATACAAGGATATCATGTACGATTTCATCGCGCCAATCAAACACAATGCAGCTAGGCAGTAGTGCCAACTGAACAACTATTCCAGCCGGCTCATGTAATCTGCGCCCACGTTCTCGCTGCCCTCACTATACTCGACGCGGAAGTTGTATTCCTGAAGCTTAATACTCTAGCTTGTGTGTCTTCCTCTGCCGAAATTACTGCATCGGCGGAGGCCACAATGGTGTCGTCTTTTCCTTTGCTCGCTTGCGGCGGGCCCAAGCGATCTTAACACGGGCGTAAGGTCGCGTCATTCTCTTGCTCTTAACCAACTCTTCGCGGCATACACGAGGGAGGCCTTGGAGGACTTTAAGCTCTCTAGTCACTACCGGGCAAGCTTCAGTGGCATCGCAAAGGGGTGTGGTACTCTCGGCGTCAGGTGCTAACTCTCCAAAGTTTACTTCAGTGGAATTAGTAATCTCGCTTTCTTTTGTCTTGTGCAAGTCTGGATCGGGGTCGTCTGCAGGCCTAGCACCTTCCACATTTCCCAGCACTTAGCGCGGAGTCGTCCCTTAAAGTACGGGGTGTCGACATCGACCCAAGCTTCTGGGAGCATTAGGACTGAGCGGTCGAGTAAGTAAACTGGAGACTTCGTATCGGGGATACCTTCCTTCCGTACCAAGTCCTTCCTTACCACCACCGTGTTGCAGCCTGTGTCTCTCAGGACTCTAACTGTTCGGCCCCCAATCATGCCGGCCACGACAGGTAAGCATTCCCTGGCTGCGCATTCCTTACTGGTGAGACTGGCGTTGATGACGGGGATCTTCCCTCCGTCCTTAAGTTCTAGGTATCCGTTCTCAATGCACATTGCGGCGGACTCCCGATTTTCGTCTCTCTGTTTTGAGGCCCCATTTGCCCAGCATCTCCAGCTGGAATGACCTGCCTTGCCGCATTTGTGGCATTTCTTGGGCGGTCCCGATCCGTCGGAGCTGGTGGCCCGGCAATTTTCGGGGCGGTGTCCAGTGCGTGCACAAATAAAACATTTCTTTTCATCGCGGCTCATCTCGTCCGCTGATTGAAGCTGCGTTCCCTTTCTCTCGGGAGTCTTCGAGATGGCGTTTTCTGCCCTATCTTTCGGGGCGCTTCGCTTTCCGAAGTTCGGCCAGCCATGGGCGTCCACATACTTTTCTGCCCTTGCTATTGTTTACACTAAGGATGCGTCCTTCTTTTCTTCCAAAAACATCTGTAGCAAAGTGGCGCAGTTAGACAGGAACTGTTCCCTTAGAATCAGGTTCACGAGATCTGCGTACTCTTTCTTAGTGTCCGACAGCTCTATCCAT
This sequence comes from Amblyomma mixtum, assembly GCF_055824585.1. Taxonomy (NCBI): domain Eukaryota; kingdom Metazoa; phylum Arthropoda; class Arachnida; order Ixodida; family Ixodidae; genus Amblyomma; species Amblyomma mixtum. The sequence continues at coordinate 119,459,746 of NC_143019.1, read as the reverse complement.
CTGTCTAAGAAGTTTCGGAGCGCGTCAAGAATTGTGAACACGTTTCCTCGTTCCGGAGACTAACAGATCTGAATTTTTCTCTGAACCCTTCCTCTGTCATACGGAAGCGAATCATGAGTGGCTGCCGGAGCTTAGTGTAGTCCAAGCACTCGGACGCAGACATGCGACTATAAACGCTGAGCGCTTCACCGCTTAAACAAAGAGTAAGGGCCGTAGCCCACTGTCGCGAGGCCAACTCTGACTCTCCGCGACACGCTCGAAACGCATGAGGTAAGTGTCAAGGTCGTCCCTGCCCTCATTAAAAAGCGGACCTTCTCTCTCCGTTGCTACCATCATCGGTTGCCGGACTATTCAGTAGGTCTCGTCGGAACATTAGTAACTCCTTTTCTTTCTCCATTTTCGCCACCCGGAGATTAGACTGTTCTTGAGCCTTTTGAGACTCTAGTTCTGCCTCTTCTTTCCGCCGCGCACGTTCCTAATTGCGTTGTTCCCTGCGACGAGCTCACTCCTGTTCTACCCTTTTGAGCAGCTCTTGACCCTCAAAGCCAAAAGTTCGGCCATACTCAACAAGTCGTTCTAACTCTGCTTCGGCCATCTTAGGTGGGAAGCGCTATGCAGGGCTAGGACTCAATGCTAAAAAAATTACCTACTCCTCTCTCCTTCACCGACACTTGGTTGACCAGTCCTCTCGCGGACGCCAATTATGTCACAAACCCCCCTACAAGTGAGGCAGCTTGTAACAAAGACAAAGGCAAATACATCATTTCGAGAAGCAAGAAAGCGATTCGCACTCACGAACACTTTCTCTTTCACAGCCAAATCCAACTTCGCTGATGTGGTGCGCAGGGGCGGTGCACCACGCAGCACTCCGGCACCTGTCGAGGCCACTTTCACCGAGCCTAGGGCAGGGCCATCCACACCCCAAGCAGGGGCAGCGAAGGCTGCTCTGCCATCTTCAAAGCAGGGAGCTCCGGTCCATGGTTCGGCATCCGGCAGGGCTTCCCCCCGTCGGGGGAGGCCTGAAACCCACACACCCGCAACTTCACCGCGGTCTTCTAGCACCTCTGACGAGGTGATGGATCTAACTCCCAGCCAGCTTGCTTTACAGCGGCGGAACAGCTCTCCTGAGCGAAAGAAGGACAGGGCCCTCATAACGGGTCCAGAAAATAAGTAAACCCCTAATCGTTCCTACCCCAAGAATAAACATGGCTTTTCTAGTTCAGTGGAACTGTAGAGGACTGTTGAAGAATTCCAATGATATAACAAATATTTTAGCGTCAATGTTGCCTGTAGCTTTATGTCTACAGGAAACTAATCATGGTCCACAACACATGAATATCCTGAAATATTTTAAAACATTTAGACGAGATCGCGAGCAGGCAAATAGACTCTCAGGAGACGTCGCGATTGTCGTTCAAAGCGGCGTCCCTGCTCAAGAGATCAGACTCAAAACAAAAGTTGAGGCAATTGCCGTCAGCATTGTCAGCTACAAAACCATACCAATCTGTTCTGTATATCTTCCTCCGCATATAACATTAACAGTCCGTGACCTACAGGAACTCATCGATGAACTGCCAGAACCATATCTAGTAGTAGGGCATTTTAACGCTCACTCCCCTTTTTGGGGAAGCGAACGCTGTGACGCTAGGGGTCAGATGATCGAAGATATTATTCTCAGAAATAATGTATGTCTTTTAAATACAAAAAAGGCGACTTACTATTCCCCAACGTCTGGAAAAATGAGCTGTTTAGACCTGTCTTTTAGCTCACCATATGTTTTTAACGATTTTAAATGGGATGTTTTAGAAAACCCGTATGGGAGTGATCACCTCCATATACTAATCACTTTATCATCTCCACCGGAAAGAACCCCCACAAAGCCGCGGCGTTGGAAGCTGGATTTAGCAGACTGGGAACTTTTTAGAGCAAAAGCCACTTTAGAAAATATAGTTTTTGAAAATTTAAGCATCGACCAGATAAACGAATTGTTCACAAATTGTATCGTAACTGCCGCACAGTTAGCTATTCCGCAGTCTTCAGGAGTGGTGTCACAAAACCGCAAAGTGTGGTGGACAAAAGACTGCAAGGAAGCAAAAAAAAAAACAAAATACAGCTTGGGGTAAGTTTAGAAGGTATCCGACACATGAGACCCTCTTAAATTTTAAAAAGGCGAGAGCTAAAGCTCGGTACGCTCGTCGCAGTGCTGAGAAAGCTTCATGGCACAGATGTGTTTCATCCATCAATAGTTCGATTAGATCAAAAAAGATGTGGGAACAGGTGCGTAAATTAGACGGCAAATTCTCTCCGTTTACAGTGCCATTTCTAACAGCCCCTGGAACACAAACAAGTATAGATGAACAGGCTGACATACTAGGACAGCATTTCTCTGACGTTTCAAGCTCTTCACACTACACACAGTCATTTTTGAAACACAAAAAGACAACTGAAAAGCAGAACCTTCCAACGACGGGCTGTACAAACGGAACATACAATACATTATTTACAATTCAGGAGATCCTAAATGTACTGTCCTCCGGTAAACAGACAGCACCTGGCCCGGATGGTGTACATTACGAAATGCTTGCCCACCTGTCCGAAGCTGCTGTAGGGGCACTTTCGCAATTTTACAACAAAATATGGGTGTCCGGAAAGATGCCGGAGGATTGGAAAAAAAGCACTTATTGTACCTCCCCTAATAGTTATAGGCCTATAGCTCTTACAAGTTGTATAGCAAAATCATTTGAAAGTGGGCTCAACGTTAGGCTAATGTTCATTCTTGAATCACGTGAACTCCTTGACATCCACCAGTGCGGATTTAAAAAAGGATGTTCGACAACTGACCATCTCGTCCGCTTAGAAAACACAGCCCGAGAGGCGTTCATACACCAACAACACAGTTTGACAATGTTCTTTGACATGGAGAAGGCGTACGATACCACATGGAGATATGGGATTCTACGCAACTTAGCAGATGTTGGCATCTGGGTAGGATGTTGAATTGCCTGAAGGATTTACTGTCAGACCGATCTTTTCAGGTGCGCCTGGGTGCAACCCTTTCGAAGAGGTTTGTCCAGGAGAATGGGGTACCGCAGGGCTGTATCCTAAGTACTTTTTTGTCGGGAAAATGATCCCCATAGCGAAAATAATTCCGAACTCCATTATGTATTCCGTGTATGTCGACGACCTTCAGATTGCTTGCGCGTCCTCCAGCCTGTGAACGTGCGAGAGCAGTACAACTCACATTAAACAAGCTAGCAATCTGGGCAGACAAAAATGGATTCAAGTTCTCTCCACAGAAAACAGTGGCTGTTCTTTTCTCACTTAAAAGAGGCTTGCATATCAATCCGAACTTACACCTAAATGGAGCCACACTACCGGTAAAACAAGAGCATAAATATTTACGAATAACATTTGATAAAAAGCTTACATTTCTGCGGCACATAAACAACTTGAAAGTAAAGGCCTCCCGTGCAATGAATATTCTTAAAGTACTCTCAAGGAAACGCGGGGGTTCTGACAGAGCATGCCTCCTTCATATCTACCGTTCTCTAGGGCGCTCATGTCTAGATTATGGGAGTATAGTGTACGGTTCGGCAATGCCTTCATACCTAAAAAGATTAGATCCAGTTCATAATCTAGGTGTCCGCCTTTCTTGTGGAGCATACAGAACGTCTCCGGTAATGAGCCTTCATGCTGAAGCAGAGCCATCACTAGAAGATAGAAAAGGACTTACATGTGCATACATTCTTACAATAAGGTCGCGAACAAAACACGTGTGTTATACAATCGTCACAACATGCCCGTCTCGAATAATATTTACAAATAAGCCCCAAGCAACCAGGCCTTTGCTAATGGGGTTTGAGGAGATCGGCCGTAAACTAGACTTATCAGAAACATTGCCAAATGTTGCAGAACGTTGCGATGCATTTGCCTCTTGGTGCAGTTTTCCGTCGGGCTGTGAAATAAGTCTTACACAGTTCAACAAAAGGCAAACTCCACCAGAACACATCATTCAAGAGTTTCTTACACTAAAGGAAAAATATGATAGCTACACCGAGTTCTACACAGACGGATCGAAAACTACAGGTTATGTTGGAAGTGCAGTAGTGGGAGGGAACTGGGAAAAAATAGTAAGGCTTCCTCAGTGTGCATCAGTTTTATCTGTTATGCTGTATTTCTTGCTACGGAGAAAATAATAAGCGAGAACATCGAAAAGAGTTTTATCTATACCGACTCTCTCAGTGTATTGAAAGCACTACAGTCCAGAAGTGCAGTCATGCCATCACTAGGTACTGTCATACACGACATATCTAGGATCGTAACACAAGGGCATAACATAAAATTATGTTCGGTTCCTAGCCATGTTGGAATTTATGGTAATGAGAGAGCGGACGCATGCGCTGCTCAAGCCCACAACAAGGAAATACAAAAAATAAGGATGCCACATAATGATTGTGTGAAGGTAGTTCAGAGCGGACTGAGGAACAAATGGCAGAGCACATGGAATAGTCAGATAAATAACAAGCTACACTTAATAAAACCAATATTAGGAGAATGGAAATCATGCACACATCAGGAACACTTTTTTGAAGTTATTTTATGCCGTTTGCGTATTGGACACACACACCTTACCCACAACTTTCTACTGACAAAACAAGACAAACCTACCTGTGAAAAATGCGGAGATGAACTCACAGTAACTCATATCTTAATTTTGTGCAGAGAACTTGAAACACTCAGAAACAAGTTTTTTACCCCGTTTTACAACCGACACATCCGTTTTCTTCCGTCATTGATTTTAGGTGAAGAAGCCCTTATTGATAAGTCAAGTGTTTTTAACTTTTTAAAAGAAGCCAGTGTACGCTCGAAACTCTGAATAATGGTCAGTTCTTACAACTTGCGAATTTTTTTAGTACCACACCTGAGCCGCCCTCTCGTCGTGAGAAGACAGCTGAGGTCACTATTCCATCGATTGGGGACCTCGAGATCCTTGAACAGCCAAGGATGGCTGCTGAGGTTGCCAACCCTCTTTGAAGCTTGTACCATAAGTCACTTCTAAAATTTTGTCTTATACTTTTACTATGCTGCACGAATTAACTTTTTAGGCCCGTTTACACCTCCGTTCACTTAGACTTTTGTATGACATTCTATATGGAACAATTTTTATACCCTGAGCTTAGCGCACGATAGCCTTAGTCGCTTATGCGCCATTAAACCCAACACAACACAACACAACTTTGTTCTTCAATCCTGTGAACTTCTTGATATCCTCCAGTGTGGTTTTAAAAAGGGATGCTCCACTAGAGATCACCTAGTCTTTCTCGAAAATATAGTCAGATAAGCTTTTATACACAAACAACACTGTCTTGCAGTCTTTTTTGATTTAGAAAAAGCATATGATACTACCTGGAGGTTCGGGATTTTTCAGGACTTAGCTGAACTTGGCATCCATGACAGAATGCTGAACTCCATTAAAGACTTCTTATCTAACCGCTTACTTAATGTCCGTCTAGGCTCAACCCTTTCGAGGGATTTTATTCAGGAAAATGGAGTGCCTCAAGGGTGTATTTTAAGCACAACTCTTTATTGTAAAAATGAATTTTCTTAACAAAATAATACCAAGGTTCGTTATGTATTCACTTTATGTAGACGCCCTCCAGATAGCTTACACATCCTCCAACATATCAACATGTGAAAGACAAATACAGCTAACAATAAATAAAGTGACAACATGGGCAGACAGAAATGGTTTCTGATCTTCCCCACAGAAAACAGTGGCCATTCCGTTTTCACTCAAACGACGTTTACAGGCAGACCCCACCCTACACCTTAACGAAATAGATTTACCTGTAGAAAATGACCATAAATTTTTAGGCATAACATTTGGCATAACATTCACTTTCCTGCCTCATATTAACACGTTAGAAAAGAAAACTTCCCGATCACTGAACATACTCAAAGTGCTTTCACGTAAACACTGGGGTTCTGACAGGGCAGTGCTTCTAAAAATTTATCGTTCTGTGGTACGATCCTCATTAGACTATGGTAGTACAGTATATGGTTCAGCAAGGCCATCGTACCTGAAATGACTCGACCCAGTGCACAATTTAGGTTTACGTCTCGCAACTGGCGCTTACAGGACGTCACCCATAAATAGTCTTTACGTTGAAACAAATGAACCATCTCTTACAGATAGAAGAAGCATACTTACATGGTCATACGTTCTAAAAATCTGTTCCCTACCAAAACATATCTGTTACGAAATAGTTACAAAGTGTCCATCCAGAACACTTTTTAATAATAAACCACAAACTACTAGACCGCTCCTCCTGCGTTTTCAAGAGATGTGGGAAAGTCTCGGTGTACTGAAAACATTACCTAACATTGCGCTCAGACGAGAGCCACTACTTCCACGGTACAACTTCCCTGCAATATGCGATTTCACTCTCACACCGTTTCACAAAAACCAAACCCCACAACAACATATTGTACAAGAATTTCTTGCACTGGAGGAAAAATACAATGGTTTTGCGGATGTTTATACGGACGGTTCAAAAACAGCCACCTACGTAGGAAGCGCAGTAGTACGAGGGCATGACAATGAAATAATCAGACTTCCACAGTGTGCATCAATTTTCACAACCGAATGTTACGCTGTATGCTTAGCCGTAAAAAAAGTAGTAAATGAAAACCTCAGAAACAGTATTATTGACACAGACTCCCATAGTTTACTTACAGCTCTCCACTCTAGAAATGCAATTACCCCGATGCTCGGTGACATAATACACAATATAACAAAAGCCATAGCTCAAGTAAAAAACATAAAACTTTGCTGGGTGCCGAGTCACGTCGGAATTAAAGGCAACGCGAGAGCAGACCTCTGCGCTGCGCAGGCTCGTAGCAAGCAAATAAAGAAAGTAGATATTCCCTTTAAAGATCGCATGAACTCGGTACATTGTGAAATAAGGAAAAAATGGCAGTCCGCTTGGGAGAATAAATGAAACAACAAACTACACTTTATAAAACCAGTTTTAGGCGAATGGAAATATTGCACTCACCAAGAACACGCACTTGACACACAATTTGCTACTGACAAAAAAAGAGCAACCTTTTTGCGAAGAATGCGGAGTTGAAGTTACAATTAAGTATATTTTATTCTATTGTATGAAATTGGAAAAACTAAGGAAAAAGTACTTTACTCAATTTTATAACGAATACATCCCTCTTCATCCTACACTGCTTTTAGGAGATGATGCAATTGTTGGTATATCATGTGTTTTTAGCTTTCTTAAAGAAACGGGATTTTTTAAGTGTCTAAATTTTTTACCCACAGGTCTGTTTTAATTCTAATACACCTCAGCCACTTTCTCACGCCTCAGAAGAAGGCTGTGGTTTTAATTTTGGTTGGTTGGGAGTCTCAGTGTCCTTGTCCAGCCAAGGATAGCTACTGAGGTTTCCGAGCCCGCTTTAAAGCTTTTACTAGTAGCCATTTTTAAAATTTGTGTACATGTTCAAAAGGTAATATTAATGTCTGAAGGCCTTTACACCAGGGATGACTTTTTACATGTCTCTAATATTCAACAAAAAACTTTTACAATACCTTGTGTTTGGCACATGACGGCGTCAGTTGCCTATGTGCCATAAAACCCAACACACACACACACACGCACACGCACACATGCACGCACACGCACACACGCACGCACACGCACATATATATATATATATATATATATTGTCACGGACGCCGGTAGAACGTTCTATCCCTGGCAGAACAGTACCTGGCAAGCACACTGGGCAGAGCGCAGCCGGCAGGCCCTAGCACAGGGCAGAAGAGGACGAAGTCCGGCGCGCGACAAAGGTCGAAGACGGACCGCACGGGGGCGCCGGTAGAGTGATGTCTAAACTAAGTGCGCCAATATATATATATATATATATATATATATATATAATGTATGTATATATATGCTTGCTTGTGGGAAAGGTTCGGAAAACCCGAATTTATTAATTACAAGTGGTGCACCATGTCAGGCAACTCTGGTGCTTGTGGCAATGGCTCCGGCGACACTCTGTTGATAGGTGACAGTGATGATGATGTATGCATTGCAGACGGTGCATCTGATGGATGTGCTGCACCATTTGCAATATGAAAAAGCATCAGAAAAATCGCTATTTTCAACAAACCCAGTATATTGCCGCTAAAGACTAGTCACTGCTCATTCTACTGTGCTCTCCATGCACAAGAAAAGTATGTTTACCTTTCATCCAGTGCAATGAGTCCAAAAGCTTTCGCTGCAGTTCTCTATTTAGAGTTTCTAGCTCTTTAATCTCTGTCTCCTTCAGTGCAATTTTTCCATTAAGGCTGGTCACTTGTTCCTGGGCTGCTACCTGCTGCCTTTTAATTGTGCATCATTTGTTCCCTTTTGCGCGGACAGCTTTCTTTTTTTAAAGCGAATTATTGATGGGCCCTGCCTGTTTCTGTTTTCTTTTTGTGGCTGCAAAGAGAAGCACATGTCACCACATGGATAAAACATCACACTTCATTCACAAGTGCAAAATAAATATCAGCGCTATCAGAACACTCATGCTTACCTGCAGTGCGACATCATTGTTGCTTTCCTCGCTATCGCTACTGCTAATTATTCTCTTAACACTGAACCTCCAGGCCCTCATTTTCGTTTGGAGGTCATCTTCAGGCTCTGAAAAAATAATACAGAATTCGTAATGCTGGATGTGCCAGTAGCCTGTAGTGGTGTACAAGACACAGAGCATCCCTTAGCTACAATATTTCTTATGAACTGACAGTATGTTTTGAATTTATGTACAAGGCATTTAAGAATAAAATTAGACATGCATTTAAAAATGATTTGTTACACAGAAATAATCGCATTTTCAGCAGTGTAGTATGCCATTAAACAGGTCGGGAGTATTAGTGTGGACTAAGCAGTATCCATTCCAACTATATGGTTGCAGATCAGGAAGGTAGTGAGCCGGTGACATTGTGCTGCCTATACCTAATTCTTCAGCTGTTTTTATGGTTAGATCGCATGATAAAATTTTGGAATGGGAAACTTATCCACAAAGACCAACAGCACAAAGCAGTCCAAACACAGCTCACAATAAAACGCAATAATGCACTGGTATGGACCACTGGTGCGGTCTGCAGCTTACCTCCGACGAGAAGAATTCTGGCGCGACAAAATTGCGATACACCATCATCGTCAGTCCACTTGACACTATAAAATGTCGTTCTGAAGTCGTCGTCTGCCTTAAAACCTCTGATGTCCTCTGTTCTAACGACCGCACATCTGCGGTCATACTGATAACGAACGTACGCGTGCGTTATGATTGCTGCTTCAATGCTCCGCACGCACCACCAGTACACGCCAAAACAGCATAAGCACGCACCAAAGCCCACGTGCGTACAACCTGGTAGAGTCGACGGCGGAAAATGACAATTGGCACGCTGGCGATCGCGTGCCCAGTGTTGCTTGCATAATTGTTTTTGATGTCTTTTCCAGCTAGAATGAATCAACTGCGCTTCGGTAAATATCTCCACGTTGTGATTTTTTTTTATATTTCGTGTTGTCTTTCATTTTTTACGCGAAGTCAAACTTTCTGAATATAATTTTTATTTAACGTTGTTTAAGGTTACTAATTCCTAAAATTTTGCTTAACACAATAAAATTAAATTAGGCGCGTCCTGCCTGACAACGTATAAGGTAAATCGCAGTATAGTTAAAAAATGAGCGAAAATATTTGTGAGCAAGATGCATTGTTAAGTTGTTTAGTAATACTTTATTTTGCCCCGACGCCCTTTTGAGCCCGCGGCGACCCGATGCAAAGAGAAGGCCCACATCAACGTTGCACACATAGACGTTGGCAGTATCAGCATCATCTCACCGATGCGGAGGTGGGGGTGGGGGGGGGGGCGAGCAACAGTCGTGCTCGGTCGCTGTAACGTACGGCATCAGCATTGTATTCCACAAGGTGTCCCCTCAATGCGGATGCGACCTGAAGAACAATAATGGAACCGCTGAAAAAACGCAAAAAGCGCGGACATTACAGAAGTACTTGAATCCTGGTGCGAAGTTCTTTGTGCCCAGGTCTACAGATTCATCGGCACGGATGCGAATAGCAGGTGCAGCAGTAAGTCAAGTTTTATTTCAACTGGAGTGCGTAAAGTAAGTGCTGAAAAGTAACCGAATATGGCGCTGTTTGCAGAAATCCCAACCAGGCAGCAGCTCCCGCGAGCTTAATCTGGATGGCAGCATTACGAGCCAAGAATGCAGCGCCGAAGCGCCGGCTACACCAGTCGGTGCTCAGTACAGACAAAAACACTTACTGTTCTCCAAGCTCGGGAAAAATGAGCTGTATAGACTTGTATTTTAGTTCGCCATCTATTTTTAGAGCGCAGCTCTTTGGCGTCCGTTCCTGGGTTTCGCGTCGTCGTCGGCGTTGTCGTCGGCCTCGTAACCAGCTCCGCCCCCCTTTCATCCCCCCAGCGCTAGCAGCGACCGACTGATACCGCTGGATGCCGCTGACGCCGCTAGAGAGTCAAGATAACGTGACTGCATAAAACACCGTCGCCGCCATGCAGAAAGAGGAGGAAAGGGTCCCCCCCTCCCCCTGTTCTTGTGTGGCGGATAGGGTGCTCTTCAGTTGCCGACGCGCCGGTTATTTCACGTAGGCGTGAAAGAAGAAAGAGAGGCCGTAATGAAGAAAATGAAAATTGTATTTGAGGAAAGGAAATTACGCATTAACTGTGTCGCATATCTCAGTAGACACTAGTCGAAAATTGTATTTGACGAAAGAAAGTTGCGAGAACTGTTAGTGGAGTCTTTGTTAAAGGAATACGTGTGAAAAATGAAAAAAAAAATTCTGTGATAGCGCATACATGTGTTGCTCGATTTCTTTGCCTCAATCTATCGAAAAGGTGAAACAGCCCTTACGAAAATGGCAGATATGGGCCAGATATATTTTATATATGGCTGTATATACTCATATATGGGATCATATACAGTTAAATAGGTCCATATATGGATGTATATACGGCCAGATATGACCATGGGAAACCTGATATGCCGCAATATACGGCTATATATGGGTGTATAAAACCACAAATACGGGCAGACACGGCCATAAGGTACCTTATATAGTGCCATATACTGCTATATATAGTCGTGTTTGCGTCCTTATATAGATGCTCTTTCCTTATATGGGGACCTTCAAATCCTTATATGGAAACAATCTCGCATATATGGAACATATCCGACCTCATATATGGGATTCTTGTGCCATATACTTCCGAATTTAAATAATAAACTTCGTGTCACACATGATATTATTGGTTAATTAAGATGGTGAAACACACCGCACAACAAGATACTAAGCTTTTTATGATTGCGGCTTCAATCAAATCAGACTGCTATTACGTAGCGGTGTTTAATTAATGTGAATTAATGTACAGTGCTATAAATCACATTAAAGTTTGCTATGATTTAAATGCACTAATACATGCATATATGCGCTTTCTATCTTCGGTGGATTTCGAACCTTCCTGACGCACTGAACCTTCCTGACTGGGTCTAAATAAGTGGATTACAAGTCCAGCGAGTTGGTTGCGATCGAAATCATAGTTTCTAGGAACATTGATAGATTATAGAGTCCCGAACGTACAACAAGCGCTTGGGGATCGAACTCAGCCCCTTCGCAAACGTGATGAATACTCAAACCATCAAGCCGGTGGTGCGGTGTACGTTCCTTCTTTGGGAGCTGTTCCCCAAAACTATGTCGTTCTTAAGGAAGGGGAAACCTGCATTGTTTGCGGTAATGCCAGACAATAAACGTTTGCAAAACCGCTGCAGCATACAGGCATTTCTTGTCCAGGAGCCTAAATAACACATCGCTGCTTGCGGCACAGGGATGAAGATTAAAACGCTCTAGTATAATTGTCAGAGAAAAAATACAAAATGTTTGGATATTCATCTATCTAGAGTTGCCAGCAAAACGTTTACAATGCAGACGAGAAAAACTCCACAGCTGCATGCAAATCTTTTACCCATCGCCTGTTCCGCGCCGCCGAGTCTCCGTGGTGTACTGACCAAGCTCGCCATTCTACTCCGACTGTTGTGCCACAGCTGAACAGTTTGTAAAAAATCTTCTGCAAATAGTTTTTGATACTATGCGCGTTGGTCTGTTTCTTTTCACCTCAACTTTTTCTTCCCTTCATAATCCACCCTCCCCTGCCGGCCGATATTAAGATGCCAGTTCTGAGACCGGCAGTCACGGGGAAGCAAGACATACTTTATTTACGTAATAAATGAGTCGCCGCTGTGTCCACGGTCAGCCACCACTCACGGCAAAATGTTCCTTACCCTACTGAGCGAGAGATGGCGCTGCTGAGGCGGTGAAAAAGCGGACCCTCGAGAACCCCCCCCCCCCCCTCCCAGAACAGCAGAAAAGCGACACATTGCCGCCTTCGGCAGTGCTCAGTTGGAAGATAGCTGGCGGGTGGCTAGTACAGCTCCGTGTCACTTCCTCTCTTTCTTTCGCTCCGGAAGGCACGCCGAGGGAACCAGAGCTTGGCAGAGGGGCGCTACAAGCGCGAGTGAAAAGCAGCGTCTCCCGCGACTCCCCACAATTGACCGGGCAGACCTGTCACCCCTCCCATTGAGCCCTTTCTCTTGAAAAAAGACCAGTTCCGCACATGCTTTGCACGTGTTGGACTGCCTGGAAATCTGTTTGCGCTGACGCTTGCTTTTTCCTTCGTGCTAGAACGCTGACGAAATTAAGAGGACTAGGAAAATGTACAAGGGCGATAGAAAATAATGTGAACAGCATGTTGCCTACGCACTGCGAAACTGGAATTCATGTCTGTAGCGTACTTATGTTCGAATTAGGCGCCGCGCTGTTCGCATTTCCTTCTATCGCGACAGTACCCTCTCAGGTGTAGGTTTCAAGAAAGAGTGGTCAGCGATTTTTTTTTCTGCGCCGACTTGAAAAAAAAAAAAAGAGAACTGACAGTGCAACAGGTCCACTTCGTGGAGCTGATTGTTGACGAAACCGTCGTTACCGTTGATGCGAAATGTGTGTCGCAAGTAAATGGCAAGTTTATTTAAGACGCGGAATTCGAGCTTAATACCTTTTTTTTATGGCAGGGAAATTTTCGCAAAATACTTAATTTTGTTGGGTAGCTGAGCAGTTCGATGTACGCAACTTTCTTTGCCAAATAGTTGGAATTTCATTACGTTTTTCGCTGAATAATAACGAGTATGTGTTTATTTGGACGTAAAATAAAGATAGGCGAGGCTGAAAAGAAAGACAAAACACGCGCGAAATGCGTTTACCAGATGCTGGCTTACGGCTAACAGAAAAAATGCTCTAGTTTGGTCAATCACTACGCAGTGGTTGGTACATTTAATGCAATGCCGATTGCAGCGCACGTGCATTCCCAAAACAATTTATTTGCAGAGCCATCTCTCATATTCAAACGCTCGCTCATGTGCAAGCTAATATCTTTACTACTTTTACACTGAGACATTTTTTACATCTAGCAAAATAACTTCGGAAATTGAGCCGGGCGTCACACAAAGGAACAATGAGGCGATCACTGACCTTGCCTCACACGCGTCTGCCTAACGCAGCTGTTGATGTCAGCCTCCAAAATATTTGTTTGAGTTACCTGACCAGCGGAGGGCTTTACTGGCAAAAAAAAATTGTTTCCTTAGCGCGAGCTGTACGACTAAACACTGCATGCTTAGTGAATTACAATGAAAATTCGTCAGAAATAATACACACGCGCAACATACCAAACCAATTTAGCAAGAGAAAACCGCCTACTTCAGCTTGCGCACAGAAGTTATCCAGGCTTGCCGTCTCTCGTTCTCAATCATTTCACAGACAACAATTCGGAGGAAAACCATTTTTGAATGGGAAAAAGTGTATGAACGCATTTTTTTTATACACTGGAAGATTTCACTATACCAACCTCCCGTCGACATGCTTGCATTGTTTTTGTTACCGCTCGATGCGAGCGATGGAAAAGTTCTGCAAGATTTTGCTACACATCGAAAAGATTCACCATTACCTCCAAAATTTCCTCAGCAGTAGATTACAAATTTCGAGTATTGAATTTTTTTTTCAGGAATGTGGGACAATGGAAATGACAAGTAGGCATGAAAAAAGTGCAATATAATCGCTGTTTTACATTCGTTACAAGTCCGGATAGTGAAGCTGGCTGAATGGCTTCAGCATTGTAGTGAATTAAAACGAGGACGCAGCGATTATATAGCAGTTTTTCATGCCTCACTCACTGACGTCTCACTCATAGTTGAGTTATTGAACTTTAAACAGCAAGAGAAAAAATCGATAATAGATTATTTAGCAGTTGTAGGAACACCACGTGGTACTCCATGTATAATAATGCCTCACGCATCAATACAAAGAAGAAAACACGCCCCCAAAAGTTAGGTGTCCATACTCCTTTAAGTGTCCTTGCAGATTGAAGGACAGGTGTCTAATTCACTCACATAATGAAATCAGCCGCATACCTAACATCCACATACATAACATGGTCGGCTGGAATTGCGAAAAACGCATCGTTACTACGCACAGACAATGGTAGTGCTATATACTAGATGTCTTCAGGATGAACACTGCTTTGTTTTATGTACATGTATTCCGCTCAGAGAAGCATTGGTGTAAGTAAACAAAAAAACTAAGCATTTCTTGCTGAGTATGTTACAGGACTTTTGTGTTAGGTATTTCCTCAGGGCATTATTTAATTAGGGACAGCAAAGGAATTTGGCCGTTATGTATCGCATTGTGATGGTAAACTTGGAAGGGTTTAGCGATGTAAAATTCAATAAATTACGTTACAAAATGTAATGTACTTTCTAGTTTTTTTTCTATTGATCCAGAAAAGGGTTTTAGATGGCAGGAATTAACCGATATCAATATAAAAATTTTAAATCTGCTCTATGCAACGTGATACAAACCCATACAGAAAAACTTATAAGCGAAACATCGCGAAAAACTGCATAAGCACGCTCAGAAAAACTACATCGTACCCACAACGCGCACGCACGCATGTAAAAAAAAACTGCCCTAACCCGCTGAACCACACAGATGTATAAAAAACCGTAGTCTGAAACTAAAGATGTCCTCTCCAAGAACGCCCCCAAAAACCACTGCCTATTACTCAGCGCATTGCCTCTCTTTACACAAAGAAACAAAACAACTCCTAGGACTCCTACCAGTGATGGCGCCTTGAAAACACCCCAGATTATGTAAATCCGCTCCCAGTTTGCACTCATGAATTTAGCTCCAAAGTAGACTCCGTTCCAGTGGACCCTCGTATGCATGCGCAAGCATGCATGGTCTCCATGAAAAGAGATGAAATTTTAATTTTGATATATAAACACAGCAGTAGGTCGAGCCTCCCATCATTAGCGAAGTTTGTTTACGGTTTCGGAGGGAATATCTTGGCGCTCTCCTAGCTGACTGCAAACTGAACGAGAGACCAACGTCCACCTCCCCCCCCCTTCCCTGTTACCCAGATGACGTCACTCGTGCTCGCCAAACTGCAGCGCATGGTGCCTATACTTAACTTCGACATGCCAGCCGGCTATTAAAACACCATGAGAGAAAAAAAATGCAATGTAAATTATTTACTGGTCACATGTTAATAGCCCATTTTGTTCCGTCTACAGCATGGCAAGCGAAGAGCGCATGTGAAAAAAACAAAATATTTTGCCTGTCTATTCAACTGTAGTGCAGAACTAGCCTGATTCCTGTGTCTGGGTGAAGGGTCTACCGAAGTACATATTTTTAAACTGGCTGCAAGTGAACACCTCTCTGCAATGTAGAAAAAGAAGGCGATATGCGTGTTCGCGTTTCATTCCGGCTGGATTGTACAGCCTGAACCTTATAATGAACCTGACGCTCACGATCCTTCTGTTTGCTTCTTAGTATGATGACTCCCCATATTACTGCAAAAAATACTAAATGAGAGAAAGATAGCTTTTGTCTCTAGAATTGAAGTCCATTGTGCACACAACCAGACCATATCACGGCGCTTTCCGAGCTCTCCAGCGCCGTCATTAGCTGCTTCGATGAGACCCTTGCTTTCGACGAATAAGCGCTAGTCGGCATTGTTCGCGTATGTGGTCTCGGCTTTTGTGCAGAGCGAATACACAAGTTTGGCGAATGCAAATGGTCATAAGTGAAGTTTTGGAAACTGTAACCCTTAGCGGAGGATTGCTGATATCGCAGGACGAATAGAACGAGCGGGAAGCACCGGTGTCACCCGGCATGCCGAGCATATATTGCTTTAGGGAGCCGTCAACAGTCGACCACTGGCGCCGCTCGTGGATAACAAATGAGATCATTTTCGTCGATGCGATTAATCGTCGAACATGCTTCTGGATAAAGCAGTTCAGCACCGAATATTTGTGGTATGGAAGAAAGCGGATGTACCACGACCGGAAAGCGCCAGTTCTCCGGCTATCAAGTGTTTCGTCGCAATCATCCGGTCTTATTGCAGCGATCATGCTGTGTAAACAAGTACAGTTACAATCCGCGCATCAGAAAGGGAATATTTAACATAGCTTGCGTTTTATGCCATACAAACGATCACAGGTATGCAGACAACGGTGGTACTGCAGTGCAGTCGACATTTGTGCATTCCCGCTGAAATTTCACGCGCACGCTGTAAACGCTGAATGACGAGTTATTAACTTGAAGCACTAAATTAGCGACAGCGCAAGCAGTGTGCTAAACAAAGAGGAGAAGAAACAAGTAAGCAGCAGATGTCGAAATCAAGAGGGCCGAAACAGTTGCGGGACGCGGCTCTGAGGCAAGATAACGGCCACCGCCAATGATGACAGGGGCGGTCTCTGTTCGCATTTCGTAAGCATTTGAAACCGTCGAATGTCGGCCGGACGCCGAAGAGTGCTCAACTTTCCGCTAAGATATCTTTTTCTCAATTTCCGCAAAGCTCCGTCGACTCGAGTGGCGATCGGTTCGACGGGATTTCAAGCAACGACGCAGCAGGGGTATCGTTAGTTATATTTATTTTGATAAATATACACGCGATATAAAGCCCCATCTCGATGGACACTTCCAAGGCATACACGCGAAACGCCTGCGCGCCCAGCACGTGCCGCGACGGGCGTCGAAAAGTGGCATGAACCTCCATGCTCTTGGTGCTGGCTCGCTCCCCCTCGGGAGCCGACTGAAAAAAATGTCAAGCCGTGAACAAGAGATGGTTGGGGATCTGCAAGGATTCCAAGAAAATTTAGGGGAGGCTGAAAGAGCTTCAAGCCATGAAGAAAAAGAGTCCCCGAGAGCCCCCGCGGTCCTCCCATTGTTGTAAACCGGACCCCGCTTCTGACGCGCGCGTGAGCGCCCGAGCGCAGGTGCCGATATCTTACATGCACAGATATGCACAGATATCTGCTGAGGAAGGCATTGGTGGCGCCACCCTTGACTGTCGTCTGTTGCACAGAGCTAGAAGCCGGACTCTGCAGTGTGCTACGCACTTTCCTGCCGGGCGAGCAATTTCCGGTTATACCCGTTGTTGCATCCAGTTGTTTTCCCTTTGAAATCATGGTACAGCGCCACACTTGTGTGTTTTGAGGAAGAAGACACTTTTGACGTCGTTAAAATGACCTGCGCCAAGCATGCATGGGATGATGAGTCATCGGAAGGATCCAGGGTGCAAGTGAGCGGGAAATACCAAGGTTTCTGTGAACCTGCAATCATCAATGTTTCAGGTAAGCGTGAACAACCATTTACTGTTTTTTCCCGTATTGCTTTGTTGTTTACCTTTGTCAATGCTGTCGGCAGTTTTCGATGATAGGGCTATAAATTAAGCTAAATGGTATCATAATGCATGATTTATTTGTAAGCTGGGCTATGTGCAGTCGGAGAGTAATCTCTCATTTTTCAGTAGCGAAATTTTTACCGCCACCGAGTTGCGTTCCTGCCAGCGGTAGTTCAAGTGCATGACATGAATTGTGTAACGCAAAAAACATAGACTAACCTCGCTAAGCACATTGCGGGGCTAGTTAGGGATGTATTTTATAAGTAACAAGACGTAGACAGCAACCTGTAATGGATTCTCTCATATGCACGTATCAGGAACTGAACCCTTTTCATTGTCGTAAGTAATAGTGCTAATTCTATTTTAACACGGGATCAGCATTGCTGCGTTCTGCGTATCCAATTAGGTTACAATGGCCCCATTACATTTGCCACAAGGCTTGCGCTCTACAGCTAAGCAGGAGCAGTGGAATGAAGAGCTTGTACGCGTTTTATTTCGGGTGGTTAGTGCGAACGAACGTGTTTCAGAAACAATTGGCGTATACCTGTTTCTGTTCGCGGTTGTGCCAGGAAACTTTAATGGTAAAGCCCGAAAAAAAAAGCATGAGACTAAGCTTTTAAAGGGGCATCGCGATGATTTGCTCTGTACCAGTTAATATTAAATAGATTCATCATGCGTTCCACAGACCAGAGCAAAAAGAATTATTGAAATCGGGGCATGCAAGCGAAAGTTATTCCACTCTGAAAATTCGAAATGAAAAGCTCAGACGAAAACGCATTTCACTCTCCCATTTAACTCACCCAGTACCGACATTGGGCGCTACCAATCAGAACCGCGCCTAGCGCCCATGCAGCGGAAGCGTGCATGCAGTTGTTGCTTTGTCGGGGCTGTAGACAGCCGCGCATTTTGATGGCGTCTTACCCCCGTGTACGCGACGCCGTAGTAAGGGCAGGGGTGACTAACGACAAAGGAAGCTCCCCGAAGTTTCTTTTTTAGTCGGACGGTAAGGCTGTCAGCGGTAGCCCCCCTCCCCCCCAAACTCGACTCCCGTCTCCTTTCCGGCCTTTCTCTTCACAATTCTGGGCAAGGTGTGTCGACTGGCTTTCTTTTTCGCTGCCGTCTTGGTATGGTCACGGCCGGTCTCGACGCGCGCGCTTTCTGGTCTCAGCCAACGTTTTTTGAACAGCGCTGGCCGCCGTGAAGGTTTGAAGCGGAATGGAATGTGTCGCCCCTAGCTGTATTCTTGTTAGTTTTCGTTCGCTTTCCCTGCTTCTTTCCAGTTTTTGTGGCATGCGAAAAAGCTTGCAGTACTCAGAGACATAATATTTTGGATCCATTTCGCAAGTATGAAGGAACAATATGCAAACTGGACGCCCAACCAATGAGAAAGGCAGCACCCTATCTAGATGCCACCTCATTTCCGCTGCCGCAAATGGCCGCCGTGTTGCGACACCATCGGCTCGAAACAAGCATTTCTAGCGAAGATTAAAATATCAAATATTATGATTTCGGTGATCTCATTGCGCGTTCAGGACTCACAATGTCCCTTACTGTGCATACAAAGATTAAAGAACCCATGCTTTATGTACGTCGCAGGGCACCTTTAATAGCCCACAATGGATTTTACGGTAGGCTGTCTCGGATTCAGTGCATAATTCTGCGCAGATTTATATCATGATCGCTCTAAATTATCTCCCACGCAGCCTACACAACGGCCTTGCCGACCAAGAAGGGGCGGGAGCTCTCCGGAAAGCTCCTGTTGCTGGCCGTGGGCACTAAAATCAGCGAAATAAGGAGCGAGAAAGAAAAGCATCGACGATAAGAAGCATACAGAACTATAGAACCACAAGAGCACTAAATGTACCCCAATAAAATTTCCTCCGCAATTTCTGTGTGGTAGTTGTGTTACTTGTGTTACCTATGCTATATGATTATCAGGAGCTTTAGAGCAGCATAAAACCGAGTGGTTTTTCAATTTAAAGCAGCACTTAGAGATGTATTGGATGACATTTTTTAACGTTTACAGATTTTTATTTTACTAAGTGCGAGAGATATGTCGGTTTGGTCAGTGAAGGTGGACCGTACAGCAAGACGGGCATTTTGTACGTAATAGAGCTCAATAATCTAAAAAATGATTAATTATATTTAACTAATCAGCTTTTATAATTTTGATTTTGGGGCGTACGTCTGTATCGCGAAAATGAAGGCCGTCAGTAAAGAAAGATAACCTTAGCTTTTAAATTTTCGTAATCGTTAATGTGGTTCGAAATACTGAACATACACACTTGCAAACTCAGTGAATTGCCTTGTCCGCTTCGCATATTCATAAACGCGCCGCTGCGCGTCGTATCGTCGCCGAATTCAAAGAGACTTTTTCTACATCATAAAATACACAAACGGTGTCCGTGTTTGATGCATAAAAAAAGTGACCGACAGTTTTATGCATTTTCAATGCGGGTAAACCAACTCAGTGAGCTTTGAAATGCGCAAAATCTGGCGCTCGATATTTCAAACTCCTATACCAATTAAAAAAAGTTAGAAACTGGGCTCACCTTTTACGATGACGGCCTTTAATTTCGCAACATAATATTGCCCCTTAGAATCAAAATAAAATGTTCATTAGTTAATGTTAGTTAATTAATCGTCTATTAAATCAGGTTTATCGCTTACATAATGTTAACCATCCTGTATAACCCCCCTACACAGCACCAACGTATCTCTCAAAGTTTTAAAATAAAAAATCTACGTCAAAAATTTAAGCTGTATTACATATCTGAAGTAGTAGCGGTAAGGACGTACTGCACAGTCGCTTACGTCTGCATGTGGCGATAACGGCACATGTATGACAGCATTCTGCAATGGTTGTAACTAATTTCATTACATCTTTTGTTTGGCCGCCCTCCATCACTGTTTGGAGACGCCACGCCCCAGGTTCACTCTTTATTGGCTAATGTGATAGTAGCAGCCTGCAACATTGGAGAAGGGGAGCCTAGGTGCTTGCAGAGATTGCAGATGAAGCGCGCCGCAAATCGTTGGATTTCTTCAATTTTTTTGTACCGTCTCCTTCGGTAGATCTCGCCGTATGAGGGCACATATACATAGGCTGTCATTTATTATATATTTCCATATGAAAGCTTATAAGGTTTTAATAAGGTAGTAATCACTCATTTTCATTCCGCCAAGCAGTCACACGGCTACAAAGGGACCCGACACAGCTTCCACAGAAACTTTTGCTCTTTCGTAAAAAGATTCGTCCTGGTCTGGGGACATGGTGTATGACTGTGCTTGGATGGATGCGAATAAGTAATTAATACCTTAATAGAAGTCTGCTCCGCCTTAGGGGAAATTTCCCCACAACATTTAACCAAAAGTATATAAGGTTATGTGCAGATCTGTCAGTATATGTTCGTATATAGAACTAGCTCCATATATAAGTTCCAGACAAATATGGACATTACAGATTTATCTATATTTGGCCATATATGGCCCATATAAGTATATTCATCCATATATGACTGTTCGCAGATATGGCTATATACGGATTTGGCCGTATCTGGGTATATAAAGACCTGCGCTCAGTGTGTACGTGTGTTTCTGTCTCTGTCCTTGTTTCCGTCGCGCAGTTTAACCATGAACGAAAAGAACCAACTAGCCCGCCAGAAGACTATTCTTGAATATAAAGACCATATATAGAAATCCCATATATGGGCTCCATCAGATATGGTCATATAAGGATAGGACATATCAGGCTATATAAGGACCATATATACATATATTTCCATATATAAGTTCAATCCATATATGAATATATAGGGAATTGGGCATATCAGGCTATATATGCCAGATATATCCATATATGAGTTCAATCATGATATGGATATATAGGGAATGGGGCATATCAGGCCATATATGCCAGATATATCCATATATGAGTTCAATCATGATATGGATATATAGGGAATTGGACATATCAGGCCATATATGCCAGATATATCCTTAATGCGTTCAATCATGATATGATTATATAGGGAATTGGGCATATCAGGCCATATATGCCAGATATGTTCATATATTCTCATATATGAGTTCAGTCATGATATGGATATATAGGGAACTGGGCATATCAGGACATATACGACCATATGCACATACATTTCCTTATATGAGTTCCATTCAGATAATGGTATATAGGGAATTGGGCATATCAGGCTATATACGCCCGTATATTCATATAAGACCTTATATGCCCAATTCCCTATTTGTTCATATCTGGATTTTTTCATATCAAACCAGATATGACATTTCCGTACGGGAGCTTATTTGCTGCGCTCAAATTTCGCATTAGGAAGTAACGTAATCGTCGGTAATTTTTTTTTATGGATTTTGAATGGGATTTGCTTGACAACCTCTACGGAAGCGATCATCTGCCTGTAGTAATCAGCGTGTCGTCATCACCATTAATCATCCTTCCCAAACCACGTCGTTGGAAACTTCACATAGCTTACTGGGAGCTGTTTCGGGGAAAGACCTCTCTAGAAAAAATATTTGCGGATCACCTTAATGTAGATGAACTAAATGAAATGATTACATCCTGCATCATTTCTGCGGCACGCCTGGCTATCCCTCAGTCCTCTGGGGTGGTTAGACACAATCACAAGATGTGGTAGGGCAAAGAATGCAGAGGAGCAAAAAAGGTGCAAAATAAAGCCTGGTGAATTTTTTGAATATACCCCACACACAAAAACCTGATAAACTTTAAAAAGGCAAAAGCTAAAGCACGGCGTATCCGTCATAATGCTGAGAAAGCTTCCTGGAAAAATTACATATCAGCCATAAAGAGTTCGATCACATTCAAAAAAATGTGGGAGCAAGTTCGCAAATTAAATAAAAACTTCTCCCCTTTCACAATTCTTTTTCTTACATTCCCTGATACACAAACAAATATAGAGAAAGAGGCAGACATCATGGGTGAATATTTCTCACGTGTTTCCAGTTCCGCACACAACACAGAATCATTTTTAAGATACAAAAACACAGGTGACAAAAATAGACTTCCAACAACTGGTTTCAGCACTGAACCTTTCAATAGAGTAATCACACTGCCCCACTGCCCCAGGCCCCTATGAAATACATTACGAAATCCTAGCCCATCTTTCGCAACCTTCTGTTGAAAGTTTTGAAATTTTTTAACAATATTTGGATACTAGGAAAAATTTCGGAAGCTTGGAAAAGAGCCATTATAGTGCCATTCCTGAAACCTGGTAAGCAGCCAACATCCCCTGGCAATATCGACCAATAGCTCTTACCAGCTGCCTCGCTAACTCTTTTGAAAGCGTATTGAATATCCGCCTAACCTTCGTGCTTGATTCTCGTGAACTCCTTGGCATTCATCAATGTGGGTTTAAAAGGGCATGATCGACAACAGACGAGTTAGTTCGCCTAGAAAATACTGTCCGAGAGGCTTTCATACATTAGACAACACTGCCTTGCTGCCTTCTTCGACCTCAAAGAAGCATACGATGCAACTTGGAGGTTCATGATACTCCACAATTTAGCAGAGTTCGGTATCCGAGGAAACAGGTTGAACTACATAAAATACTTCCTATTCAACCGTTCCTTTCACTCCCCGCAGAGAGGCGTCTGCAGCATGCAGACGTCGGTGAGTGGCGACACCACGGGGTATCCTGAGCATCCGGAGGGACAACCCCGCAGGGGGATGATGGTGAGCAATGCGTCACCACGGACCCGAGCATCCGCGCTTAGCCGAGCATGGCATCGCCGTGTCCGGGGAAAAGGCGATCCTGGTGGTTGAGCCGATGCCGAACGTTTGGACCTTTAAGGCCCCTCGGCGGAGGCAACACACCACTTTGGCCCTAGCTTCCTGCAGACGGCACCTCCGGCCTGACCCGACCGGGGAAAATCGGCAGTCGCCTTTTCCTATCCTCCCATTTATCTTTCACTATCCTATCTCTTTCTTACAACTCTCTTGTCTCCTCCTCTCTCCTTGTTTTTTTCTCACTTTTCATAAGCGGCTAGGGTTAGCCTTGTGTGGCCAACTACCCTGAGTTGTGTCATATTTGGTTATAGTTGAGGTGTACAGCTGGCGTGGCCACGACTTGTTTTCAAGTTCCTGTCCCGTCTCCTTGTTGGGCTCCATGGTGGGTGGCTGGCATCATGACTCAAAAACATGAATTTTTTATGGCTCCCCCACTTTCCAAACCTGATGGCTCTCTCAAGAGAGGGCGGAACGAAGCAGATGTTTTTTCCAAAAAAGAAAAGTGAGTTTTCCTGAATACCATGTCATCCACAGTGAAGTAAAAGATAAGCAAGCAAGAATCCTGTCTCCCTTCCTAGTATCAAAGTGTTTGACAGAAGCTTGGGCATTGGCTATAAGGCATAAAAAATGGCCAGCGGTGACTTACTGTTCGAACTGCGAGACAACGTCCAGCACTCAAAACTCGTAAACATTGTGTCTGTTGTAGATATTCCTGTATCTGTGACTTCACACCGATCTTTGAACACCGTCCGGGGCGTAATATCCGAAAATGATTTTGTCCACATCACAGAAAAAGAAATTCGCGAAGGTCTGAGTGACCAAGACGTCATAGACGTTCGCCGAATCAAGATCCGGAAAGATAATAAAGAAATAGACACAAAGCACATGATCCTCACGTTCAACACCAGCACACTCCCCGACACAACGGAAGTAGGATATCTGAAAGTTAACGTAAGACCATACATTCCCAACCCTCGCCAATGTTTCAACTGTCAAAGGTTCGGCCATGGCTCACAAAGTTGCCGCGGCCGGAAAACGTGCGCGAAATGCGCCTCGAAGGATCATTCTGATCAATGTGACGCAGCCCCGCACTGCGCAAACTGTGAAGGAGACCATGCCGGATACTCCAGGGCGTGTCCGTCCTAGAAAAAAGGAAAAGAGATAATCACCATAAAGACAAAGGAAAACATTTCATTTCAAGAAGCAAGAAGGCGTTTTGCATTCACCAACTCATTCTCCTTCACTGCAAAATCAAACTTCGCCGATGTGGTGCGTGGGCGCGACGCACCACACCAGGCTTCGGCACCCGTCCAGGTCAGACGCAGTGAGCCTGTGGCGGGGCCATCAGCGCCCAAAGGTGGAGCAGCTAACGCTACTCCGCCAACTCCAAGTCAGGCTGCGCAGACCTCCGGGTGGGTGGGCCTCAAGACCTCTTCCCACAGGTCGAGGTCAAACTCGAACGTGAACGCGCCTTCTGCACGTTCGTCAAGCGCCTCCGCAGAGGCGATGGACACGACCCCAGGCAGCCCCGCGCCGTCCACATCGGAGGGTCGGCGGAGCTTCCTGGATCGGTCAAAAAAAGATAGGCCCCTAGTCACGGGGCCATAAACCACTTGATCTAGTTTTTCACTCGATACAAACACAAAAATGAGATGGCTTTCATAATACAATGGAACTGTAGAGGACTTCTAAACAATTACAGTGGCATAAAAGACATACTAGAAGCACACGGTCCTGTCGCCTTATGTGTACAAGAAACAAATTTAGGTCCCTAAAAAAATAACTTTCTTAAGAATTACACTGTTTTCCGCCGCTATCGGCAACAGGCGAGCCGGCTGTCGGGAGGCGTAGCCATCATAGTGAAAAACGGTGTCCCGGCTGGAGAGCTTAAACTAAAAACAAGACTCGAAGCTGCCGCAGCCACTCTGGTTGCCCATAAAACTATTACAGTGTGCTCACTATATATCGATCCACACTTTAATTTAACACTACATGACTTAGAGGTTCTTTTAGACCAGCTACCAGAGCCATAGCTGGTAGTTGGAGACTTTAATGCGCATTCAAGGTTTTGGGGAAGCGAGAAAACTGACGCTAGAGGATTATATTCTATGCAACAACGTATGTTTACTGAACTCGAATAAACCCAGATACTGCTCCCCAACCTCGGGGAAAATGAGTGTTTTAGATTTGTCTGTTAGTTCACCGGCTGTTTTTAACGATTTTAACTGGAGTGTTTTAGACAATCCATATGGGAGTGATCATCTCCCGGTCGTAATAAGTCTCTCATTCTTGCCAACAGTCATTCCCACAAAACCACGGTGTTGGAAGCTACATTTAGCTGACTGGCAACTTTTTACATCAGAAGCCACATTAGAGAAAATAGTTTTAGAAAATGTTGACATCAATGAGATAAACGAAAAATTCACGAATTGTATGTTAGCTGCCGCACATTGAGCTATTCCTCAATCCTCTGGAATAGTGAAACAAAATCACAAATACTGGCACACAAAAGAATGTAAAGATGCAAAAAAGATACAAAACAAAGTCTGGGGCATTTTCTGGAGATATCCAACACATGAGAATTTCATAAACTTTAAAAAGGCAAGAGCAAAAGCACGATACATCAGACGCAACACAGAAAGGGCATCCTGGCAACAGTACGAGCAGATATGGCTCCAGTAGCTGTTTAAAAAGTGCTTCTCGATCATCGACTGTTGCTGCTAAGTGCGTCACGAGGTATATGGAACACTGACCTTATAGCGAGTTTTCAGAGAGCAATTGCATCTGAGGCCAAAGAGCGACATGACACAAGGTATATTCATTTGCTCAAGGTGGGTACGGAGACGCATTTCCCAAGTCTTAAACACCGTCACTAGGCCGAGCACCAGGCCAGGGGAAGCTTGCACCCATTGTATCACCGGTGGGTGCTTGGTGGCACTGGGGATAATAACCCGCTCCTCCCGCATGCATGGAACACACTATAATTGTTTTGAAATGTAGGGCGGTGACTGCAGCTGCTTCATATGCAGTGTTAAGCTTGATTTTGCGAGTTGCAACACCACTCCGTACTATTATAGTGGAACCTCCAGAGATGATACTTGAGTACTCTCTTTCACAGCGGAACACTTTATATTTCTTTAAATAGCTCTTATGTTGAGATCCCGAGTTTCTTCTCTCTAAGCATAATGCCATGGGAGAAAATGAGTTAAAGAGGTCCTTTACGTGGCTGTAGTTGTTCAACAGGCCTTAGTAGTTACAGTGAATAAGGAATGCCATTTTTACTCTTCTTGGGGGGATACGGTTAAAAACCTAGGCTCCCGATTGACTGTGACTTGTAATCTGAGTTGTAGGTTTCCTGGCACGCTCAAGTCAGCTGTGCTACTCCTGCATTGTGGATTTGCTGGAGACACTTTCTATTGTCTCACTGAAGGCGCGGGAGTGCCGCGAACAAGCCGCGCCTGTGCGAGATGCAGACCTCCCCCGAAGGGGGGAAGTCTTTTTGGGCTGCCGTCTCGAGGGTTGGAGAGCCCTTTTCGAGAGATGGCAGGGCGGCCTTCATCGCGTCTTCCTGGGGCAAAGACGGCCCTGCCACAGGCTGGCCTGGGTGTCTGGCCTGGGTTGGCGCCGGAGCCTGGTTGGTGTCCCGCGCCGTCGCACCACATCGGATAATTTTGTTGCTGTACTGAAGGAGAACATGGCCATGGTACGTGAGAGTGGTTGGCGTGCTTCTCTGAATGAAATGTTTTCTTTTGTTTTGGCAGTAATTATTTCATTTTCGGTTTTCCATATTGGGCACGACCTTGAATAAGCAGCGTGGTCTCCATCACAGTTCGAGCAGCAAGGTGCTGCATCACACTTCTCTGAAACGTATTCATGTGAGGCGCATTTCGCGCATGTTCTGCAGTTATGAAAACTCTGTGAGCCATGCACTTAACGCTGACTCTTTTAACACCTTCGCGGTTTCGGGATGTAGTGGCGGGAATTTATTTCCAAATAGCCGACTTTTATTGCTTCGCGCAGTGAACTTGGGTTGAAAGTAACGACAACATGTTTTCTTGGTATTTCTTTGTTTCATTTCTTGATTGGGATGCGGAAGAAATTGGTCAGATTTTGGTCCTTGAGACCATCCAATATTTCATGTTGGGTTAGTTTCAGGAAGTCGGCCTCAGAGATTACACACCGGCCTGCGTTTAGGAATCTGCGGGCAGCTATTGACACTGGCGTTTAATCAGTTGACGTCATGGGGGATAGATTTGAATCCTGAGCACTGTCTTTGAGCCCCAGTAGAAGGAAATCGAGAGGCATTTCTTTATCTTGTAACCCACCAAAAAAACCTTTTCAGTAAATTTTAACTGAGAGCATCAACTGAAAATTAGGAAACAGTAAGCAATCGGTGACTTCGTTGTGACAGCGTTTCTTTGTAGCCACGCAAAAGTTTTGACATTTTGGCATCAAGACTCTCCTACAGCGCTATAAGCAATAGAAGTGAGCGGTGCAATCGATATTTAGACGATGCATTGTCCATTTAATCCGCCTTTAGCTGACGGTCCTGTGCAGACCTCATCACGCGAGTCTTAAACTACGAAGCCGCTTCCTTATCGACCTGTTAATGGGCCCTGTCAATATACCTTCAAAGAGCGCATGAATTAAAGTGTAGGAAAGAGTAAGCGATCGGCGACTGCGTTGTAACAGCGGTTCTCTGTACACAGGCGAGCGTTCTGACATTTTGGCACGAAAACTCTCATGCAGCATTGGAAGCAGTATTAGCGAGTGGTCCACTCGATATTTAGACGCTGCAATGCCACTGCGTCCGCTTTTAGTTGACTGGCGCTCCGTGGTCGTCTACAGACCTCATCACGCGAGTCGTAAATTAAGAAGGCGCTTCTCTATTGCCGTGCTAATGGACAGTGTCACTAAACTTTCAAAGAGCGCGTGAATTGAAGAGTTGGGAAAAGAAAGCAAACGATGACTGTGTTGTGACAGCGGTTCTCTGTACTCAGGTGAATATTTTGTCATTTTCGCACGATTACTCTCACGCAGCATTACAAGCAAATGAGCGAGTGGTCCACTCGATATTTAGACTCTGCAATGTCCGCTGGGTTCGCAATCAGCTTACTGATCTTCCTTGGTCGTCTACAGACCTAATCACGCGAGCCTTAACCTAGAACGCCGCTTCTCCATTGCCCTGCTAATGGATCGTGTCAGTAAACTTTCAATGAGCGCAAGAATTGAAAATTAGAAAAAAGTAAGCCATCGGTGACTGCGTTGTGACTGCGCTTCTCTGTACACGGGCGAATGTTTTGACATTTTGGCATAAACACTCTACCTGCAACATTAGAATCAATAGTACAAAGCGGCCCGCTCGATATGGACGTGCTGCAAAGTGGCCCACTTAAACCGCTTTTACCTGACTTGTTCTCCTTGGTCCTCTACAGAGCACTCACGCTTCTTGAACTACGAAGCAGCAGTAACGCATTTCATAGGTCATCGAACAGCACTCCTTCCGCTACGCCCAGTTTCTCCAACTCTGTCCGCAGAGGCCGCCACATATTACATCGCAACGACACCGATAACTACCAGACGAACGCAATGCCAGTCACTGATGCCGCATAGGTTCGTTTCCTTTTTTGGCAGGATACTACCAACGTACAGCATTACGAAAAAGCCACAGGTGCGCCCCTTCAAGTCAACATCACGGCCATACAGCACGTAATCAAACACTTAATTGCGCTTTTCCGGACAAATAGAGCTTTTGCGGAGCAGGAAAGGATAACTTCGTTGGTTTGTAAGCTGCTCGCGTATAGTACGAAAGCAGAAGGGAATCTCACCTGCTTTCTCGAAAGCCCTGCACTCTGCATTGTATTCACTTACAGTATATCTTGCGACCTCCAGTGACTGCTCTGGTGTGGTTTTTCAGTAATACAGCGCTGAGTCATATGATAGTGCTCTTTGCTGCATCTTTCTGGCCTATATAAAGTGACATAGTGAGGCGAAATAAGAGAAACTTTTCAAGGTATAGCGTAATTATCCGTGGCATACTTTGCAATGGGGCGCAGTTTCTCTGGGATCGCCATGTTCTTTGCCGTCTTATTCACAGCGATAGCTCAGAAACATCTCCCAGTGCCCTGGGATGTTGCTATCCTACAACCTAAGATGCTGGAAGCACTCCAAGCCTCCATGTTTTCGAAAGCAGAACGCATCATAATCCGTTCGCCAATCATGAAACCGCAACTTCAAAACCTATCAAAGCATTTACCTGTTCCTGTCAGGTACGTCAGCGGGACCCTGCTACAAATACACAAGGTGTTCTCACCGCCAGTTGGCACCCTAGCAAGCGATTGGTTCGAAAAGTATTCTGCGCACCGGCTCCTTTTTGTTCCATGGTACTGGGATCTCACCGAATCCGCGAAAAAAAGAGTGCAACACACAGCGAGGTTTTTTCAGACAGTGCGCCTGTTCGTCTTTGGCGACTCCCACGAGCAAACGCTTAACGAGTTCGATAAACAAAGCCTCTGTCGGGTAACCAGCGTGACCCCGCAAAGCTTCAGCGTTTCCGTGAATGGTTTCAAGAGATGCGACATTAGAAAGCACTACGAATCGGCTTTGGAGCTGTTCTTAGAGACACCACTTGAAACAGATTTTCCGTCCGGAAAATATTACGTGGCGACTACCGACATGACATATCATCAATTCAGTAACCACGCGGAGAGTATGGCCGTATTAGACGCATACAGAACGAAAAATAACACAGTTCATGTTATCACGGGTCGTGTCACTTTCTACGATCTGTTCAATAAGGAAGCGGACTTTGAACTCGCTGACGTCCCGGGCAGGCTTGTCACACTTTGCTTCTTTTCATTGGACGCCTACTACTCTCCTGCAGAGATGTGCATATTCAGTCGACGCGAAGTCACCGTTGTTATGTCATTTATCGATTCGTGGATCTCAGCGCTGTTGTTTGCAGTCATCGCGTCCTTATTAGCGGCCACCATTGTTTCTATCCTCTGGCTTCGCAATCTGCTTTTGTTCCCTCGCCTTCACTTCTCGCAGTCTCGTCTCCTACTGTTCCTAGTCTGCTCACTCCTTGGGCGATGCCCTCCCGACACCGTTGGAAACGCTGCTCCCTATCGAAGCGCCGTCCTGGCTGCCTGGACAGTGGGGATGTTTTTCCTCGGAAACTATGTCCAGACTACGATCACCGCCATTGAAAGCGTCCCTATTCTGTCGAGTGGTACGACAAGCATGGAAAAGCTCAAGCTTAACTTGGCGAAAGGCTCAGTTAGGCCTTGCCTAACGGTGTACTGGTTGGCAGATTTGGACCTTTACTTGCTTAGCGATCAGCGGACCGGCGGCCACTTCATTATGGAATTCATAGAACGCTGTGGCCGCGGTTGCTGGAGTCTTATGCCAGCGTTCTCGTGCTACGAGCGGGCGCGGGACGGAGAACACGTGGAGCTGTCCATATGCAGCGAGGAGGAAATCCTGGCCGCCTCAAAATGGAATCTGCTTCCCGGAGAGAACTGCGGATTGGTCCATCGGCCGTCTCATGTCCTGCTGTCTAACCCCTTACGGTAGGCAAACATATTCGTACCGGTTTCTAGATTTTTGCAGATTTTTCTCAGACTTGCGTGACAGAAGGTCTGAGGGCTGAGTTCGTCACAGACTCCACATGGACTGTGCCTGGCGGTGTGTAATCATTATCGCATGGTTCCTAACGCCGATTTTCCTAATTATCAGTTGTGTATTTTTTCTGTAGTCTATTGTAGCGAGTGCTCCATGCAGTCTGGCAGTGCGATAGTGGAAATCCTCTATGAGGGCGTGGATTAAGAAAAGAATTTGTCAAAACCTTAACACAGAGTGTATTCTCCTGCGTGATTTACCACGTAGGCAAGTGCCAAGAACTAGGTTAATGGTTTTGAAACTGGCTACAGAAACTGAAACGAAAGTGCTTAAGCGTCTGGGATTGCAAACTCTTCAGAGATGTCGTTTGAAGGGATGCCAGGCGAAGGCTTTGTGATTTTGTCATGGCGCAAGGGCGTCGATGGCCACATAGCGCCATCGCAGAAGATTTCGAGTGCGAAACCACTGCTTCACGAGAAAACCTGAAAGAGGCGACGTTTGCCTGAAGCCTGTACGGCCAGAAAGTTTCTTTTTTGTCTACGAGAGGTAGCGCCGGAAACCCAAACATTTCAGTGCAAAAATGCCGAGCATTAGCCCAGAGAAAACCTTGTAGCGATTTTATCAAGGGTGGATACCCGAAGGCAGTAGGAATCGAACTGCGCAGCTCGCGGATTTGAGCCCGATGCGGAAACAACAGGCCAATCGCTGTAGTTAACGGATGCCCCAATACACACTTAACTGTACATAAATTGTAGGGCCCTTTGTCCTCTCTTTGAGACGCAAACGTAGATGACGGTTATCATTTCTCGTGCTCAAAAATGGAACTCTATTGCTATGAAGCCTGCGCAGCACTCTTGCCCGTATCCCGCATTAGGCGTTAACAATGCTCACCGAGAAAGTTATACACGTCTCGGTAAAACAATTTGATAGTTAATTAGGGGCGTTGAATACCCCAAAGAGACAAAGGCTATCAGGGACGACATAGTGAAGGGCTCCGGAAACTTAAGCCGCCTGGGGATTTTTAAAGTGCAATGACATCACACAGTGCACGGGCCTCTAGAATTTAGTCTCTGTGGAATTGCTCCCGTCGCGGCAGGGATCGAACCCCACTCTTTAGGGCCAGTCTCCGAGTGTCATAACGACTCAGCCGCCACGGTGGCTCTGAATGTGACAGTTTGCACAGTGCAGAAACTGAGGTAGCGATTGTGGTGTTTGCTGCTTGCAGCACAGTTCTATGAGCTCTACAAAAATTATGTTTTTTGCTCATTTAAGAGACAATTCTTACTTTTTTAATTAGCCCTCCCTTTAACTCACTAAAATGGTTGTTCATGTAAACTTAGCTGTGCGCATATAAAAATTAGAGCCCATTTTTATTCGGCTACTTAGCTAATCTACACAAAGCGGCGAAACCTTTTTGCCCGTCGCGAGTCCCGTTCAAAATATTTTGTGGATTATATATTTTTTAAAACTAACCGATGATGTTAAATTCGTTTCAGGCTCCAGCACAGCCGAATGATGCGCACCGTACATGAAGCCCGCCTCGCAGTTCGGCACCGGAAACTCTCGCCTCCTCCAAGTCCTCCAGGCGATGACGTCATTGAAGGTCCGAGCACCGTCCCCGTGTACTTCGCTGTATATGCTGCTGGCTGCGCCTTAGCATCATTGTCGCTTCTCATCGAAATTTTGTGGAAGCAACGTTCAGAAAAAATCTTTAAGGTGACGCCGTTATCCGCTTAAGCGCCGGAAAAAAAACCTATCAAGCATCGCAATCGACCACATCCGTTGGTCCCTATACCCTATATTAACCACGTATCGTTATTTTTCACCTTGTGTTCAGAAAATGCTGCCCAACCAGAAAATGTACACACTGCTTTTATTCGTACACCGTGGTTAAAGAATGCAGCCCGAAAAGACAAAGAGCAAACGAAGAAGTGGACAGGACTTTGTCTTTGCCTTGTCGCCATAATTCCCAAAGGAAACAAATACCCGAAGTAAATGGAGAAACTGCTTTGCCTGGTTTATTTTGGAAGGTGAGTGTTTTGTTACCGTAAACGTCGATGGTTTGTTAAACTACCGCTGGCCTCATGCATTTTTTTTATCCTTCTAATTCGCCGAAGAAGACGGTGCCGCGTCTTTTCTCACGCGGGGCCAGCGCATAATAGCATTTCTCGCCTGCAGCAACTCTCAGAGCTTCATCAAGTACGATTGTAAGAATGTGAAGACATAAATGCACGAAAGA
This sequence comes from Amblyomma mixtum, assembly GCF_055824585.1. NCBI lineage: Eukaryota > Metazoa > Arthropoda > Arachnida > Ixodida > Ixodidae > Amblyomma > Amblyomma mixtum. The sequence continues at coordinate 119,426,284 of NC_143019.1, read as the reverse complement.
GCATGTACCGCTCCAGATATCTTCGTTTCATATCTAGCATTCTGCGCTCCAACTTGTGCGTGTTTTGTTGTTTGTTGTGGTGGTTTTTCGTTTTTATTTGTTTTTTTAGGTTTCTGACTGCTTTTGCTTCCGATGTATGATACTGCTTCTGCTGAGAATTTTTTTTTATTCCGCTATCTGGTTTCAAAAAAGTGCCGACGATTTCATAACTTCCTAATGCGAAGTTAGAGCGCCGCTCATCAGCTGTTCCAGCTTTCCGATAGCTTGAGGCAAAGAATTCGAGCAAGACATGTATGGACAGCTACAGACAACTTGTTATTTAAACTCAAATTCATCCTTCAGAAGCACTCCACTAACAGTTCTTGACTGTCATGAAGGAAGGTTTGTGGGCGGTGAAATAGGTTGATATATGCTCGACTTGCTGCAGCAATGCCTGGTTCTCAAAGACGAGGTCTGCGCAAATTTTCGCGAGGTTGTCACAGCTGTGCGAGCCGTTACGAGCGAGAGGAACGAAATGTTCTCCCACATAAGTGGTGAGAAATTTTCGCTTGTCTTTATATCTACATTAAAGTTCACACCCACCCTGCCACCTTCGCAGGTGGCAGCGTTTCTGGCACAACGTTGTCAATGCCACAGCATGCAGCGCACATCTGTCACTACCGCCACGTAGCTTAAAGCACGACTGAGGTGTCCACTGTTCCAAGATGGCAGTTATGCGCCTTCCCTCTAGTTCAGGTGTCCACCGAGATGTGTGAGACAGATACTGCGCATTTACTTTCCTAAAAAAAATACAGAAGGCACTTTGGAAATTCGAAAGTGTGCTTGGCGAAACCTTGCGGTCAACCCACTGCCGCTTCCCCGAAACGCTTGGCGCGGAATCACTGGGCCGCTTCGGAACCATGCGTCTCACTCACTCGACTGAAGCGAGACACCTGGCGAAGAAGCGGCGGTGCAGCTGCCACCGCCGACGAGCGCGCGCTCCTTCTACCGCTACTGTGTGACGTCACGGTTGCTATGCACAGGTGCGCTCCCAACTGGCGCGCCGGTTGCTTACGAGGGGAGGAGGTTGCGGTTTTAATTTCTCCTTTCCAAGCTCCCATCTATTGATTTCGCAGCTTAAAGGGTGTCCACTGCTGCTTAGAACGGACAACGGCGACGGCGACGCCGCGAAACGCAGAAATGGCGCCTAAGAGCGGCGCTTTAAAACCATTTGTCAGAAACTAGCACTGCTAGTACTTTATACGTACGGGATAACAAGGGCTATGCGATTACAAGTATGCTGTCCTGTTTTCATGCCAATTTCCTGGCACTGGCTGCGTTCGGTGCGATAATGCGCTGTGTTCATGCTTCAGCTGAGGATTATGAGTGTGCCTCTTTTCCGTCTAATAAACAGTTGGTAGAGTGCGCATGTGTTGTTCTTCTTCTTGTGCCGTTGGCGTTGCGCGGCCGTTGATTTCAGCAGTGTCACCTTCACTTACCGCATGCGGCAGTGCTGCAAAACGTAATAGGAAACGAATATAATCAAGAGTACCTACATCCTTTACAAAAAACAGCAATATGTACTCTTTCAAGCAGATTGAGGCTATGACGCTAAGAAAGCCGAATGCCGTGACAAAGTAAGCGGCAGTGAGGATTCGCTTGGTGTCATCTACCTTTAAGGGACACTGAGGAGAAATTGAAGTGGGCTTCTAACGACAGAATACCAGCTCCTGATTACAAAAACGCCACTCATACTGACGACAAAGCTCTTGTAACGTAGAAAACAGCAATAACCAAAATACAGGTATCGCCGCCACAGGCCAAACTTGCAAGTACAAGCGTGATGATGTCATAGGACGATATAGTGTTGCTAGAACCAATGGTTCCAGTAACACTAGAATACCGAGAAGCCACGAATCACTGAGGCGCAGCCAATGCATGCGCAAATCTCCTTGACGTCGCCAGGTACCCGGGAGCTACGCGCGCGCCTGCAGCATCGGGCCCGATCAGCGCCTGCTCACCGGCGGTAGGTGGGCTCCCGGTATTCCGCTAACGGTAACAAGGTACATGGTATGCTAAAGGTGTCTATTTGCTAGAACTTCGTTGACGACTTCGAGAACGGGATCCATCGTAACGCTGGCAAAACGCCGGTGCAAACGTAAACGAAGCGACGGTAGCGACGGCCGCAATAGCCGATAGATGCCTTCAACGTGCGGCCGGCGGTAGATTTCTTTTTGGCTGCTGCCAGGCCGGACTGCTGACCGCCAGAAATCACGGAGTCTGCGTTACGTCATGTGCGCGTCATGTTTCACGTCACTTAGTCCTGTGTCGTCATAAGAGAATCCCAAGTTTGAATCAGAGCGGCGGGAAAAACGTTTTCAACTTTAATCCAAATTTCTTAGAAATAAATGCATCTCTCCCTGCCGTCCAAGTGGCATAAAAGCCATGAAATGCAGAACTATCGGATTTTGTTGTAAAAAAAATATTAATGGAGTTCTCCTCACTGTCCCTTTAAAGGAAGTTCCGGGAGCGGGAGATTTTCGTTCACACGATTTGCAGTAAACACTTCTGACGAAATGAGCAGATGTATCATTTCTAGCGTTTACTTGTATATGATGGGACACCACTGATCCTTTTGGAGCTTAGCTTCTGCCATGTATACACCGCACGAAGGTAGTATCTCGGTGCATTAGAGCGCAGTGACTCAGTCCTATGTGGCTTTTGCATTAAGTGCCTTGATCCCATATCTTAAGCAACCTGCAATCATGTTTGAAAGCAGGAGTTTAAAACCGAAACTCCGAGGACTTTTATTAGTTTACTCGTGAACTTCGTTCGCAATCGTCCCGTATGAAAAGAAAGAACCACATTCGCTAATCTAAAAACTACAAAATGTGTTTAAAACATTAAAAACACGCGTAAAAGTGACATATAATTATTTTCTCTGCCGCGGTTTCTCAGACTCGGGTTCAAACTTTGCCCATCCTTGACATTGCGAGAAAATCTATGCTGGCCACAATAATGTGTTGTAAGATGGCGTGCACGATGCCGATTTATATTCGCGCACTGCGTTGCTAGATCAGCTTTACCCGCCTGGGCGTATCCAGCGGAACATGACCGGCGCAGCATCAGCGTCTCTACGCAAACGGGACGCGTGGATGGAACCCGGCGGATGTATTATAGGCTGTCTACGTTTGAGGTGAAGCGGAAGGTCACATTGCTACGCCGCCTGGCGGGCGGCCAAACTCTTGCTTGCTGGGCCGCGGAACGGCTCCAGTGTCCGCACTTTGCGCATGTTCCTTGATGCTTAAGCGCCCTGCAATTTTTTTTATATTTCTCTACCGCTGTCATTAATCGCTCTACAAATTCCCTATTTCCTTTCAATACAGCTTTAATCCTACACTTTTCATCTCATGCGAGCGAACGATGAGGGCTGAATGTGAGGGAAAACCTTAAAGAGAGAAAGAGTGAGAGAGAGAGCTCTTTAGTGAAAAACAGAGATTTTAGCCGGCTGGCATGCTACCCTATGTTGGAGAAAGATAGGGGAGTAAAAAAGGAAGAAGGATGGTAGAAAAGAGCGCCGTGATTGAAGAGGTTTGCACGCAATAACTCGCTTCATGATGGCTTTTTTAGGCGAGACCGAAGTCAAGCTTTGTCCATGTACAGCGGGGTGATCAAGTGTTCGGAAATTTAAAGTTTGTCTAAAACACCAATAGCGTCTAAATAGGCAAATCAGATTATCACTGCATGTCGGTGCTTTCTGTAGCAGCCTAAAGGACGTTATATAGAGTCCATTATAAGTGCCACTTGGGTGACGGACTGCAGGCTTGGTTCATGGTGAGCACGTTCCTTTGCGTACGCGAGATAATCGAATAGAATATAAAGTGCAGTCTTAATTCAGCCGCAGTTGTCTCACTTGGAACGGTATCGTAGAGCCTTAGTGCAACAGCCTTCGATGATAAATTGTTTCTAGATGACGCGGTATCCGAGTGGTAGTCTCAATCTTAGCTGTAGGTCCATGGAATGGAGAAAGGGGTAATGATAACTAGGCAGGTTCCAGAGGCCGTTCTTTTCATACTTTTTATATCGTTTGGCGAGTTGCGACGCATCTGATTTTGTGATGGGCGTCTCTCATAGCCTTAGTCGCTTTGGGACGTTAAACCCCATAAACCAACCAACCATTTTGTGATGATCACGAGCCTATAGTTACGAAGCTCTAGACTTTTGAGGACCGCTTCGTCGGCTGTCTCGCTGGCCAGGATGCTGCAGTGAGCTGGATTGCTTTGAAAAATTGAACAGTGGCCTCAATTAAATGGCCGAATAAACGCTTTTTCTTAGCACCTGCTGCGTAGCAGTTTCCAGCTGTTTTTTCGTGTTGAGTTTCGTTGATCTTGGTCTTGCATAGATGCAAAAACAAAAGGGGATTAGATGGCGGCTCATGATGTTTCGACGGTTTCCCATGTACCTATTCCACTGTGCATGCAAGCGTACCGGGCTTTCTTTTTCCGATAACCTCCGTATGTTGTCGGGGGGTGGGCCATCGCAGTTTGCGCATTTAGGTTGCGCTCTCGACGTACTATCAGTGACAAAAGTGGTATACTCCACGCGGCGGGATCCGGAGCAAACGGAAATCTGCTGCATTTTGGCGAGCTTGAGCACGAAACATTGAAACCGGCAAGGCGACATGCCTGTTGACAATAAAGGTCGCGCATTGGCTGTCTCGATCACAGATGCCGCCTGTAGATGGCGTTGCAACGCAGTTTTCCAGTTGACAGAGTTGAAAGTTAACAGCAGTGCTGTGCGGACGCATGTTTAAGTGCTCTTGGGATCACGCGCGGAGACCGGGACCGGACCGACTGCGAGAGCGATGCGACTACGTAAAATAGCTGAGTACTTTTTTAATATTTTGGAAGTAGGGTGTGTATAGATTTTAGGTTGTTAGGGGAAGTGCAACATAAAGATTAAAATTTAGGGCAGTGACCTATAATCGGCCGGGTGTATTCTGGCTGGCGGCTATAGTTTTTAAGTTCTTATTTGTGCGTTAACGTTTTTAGAACGATAGTTATTCCTTTTCTAAGTGATCGGTCGGCATTTGCGGTAGGCAGAATGTCATTTTATTTGTGCACGTGTTTTAACTGTTTTTTGGTTTTGAGCCTTTAGATATCTAGCATTTGGTGGTAGCAATATTCGAGTGCTGCTAAGATTGTTAAGGCTCTGAAGGTTAAATGTAAGGAGTGTGAGGCGTCGCTGAATTTTAAAGAAACGCGGTTCAAATCAGTGGAGGAGACCGAAGGCGCAGATTTTGTGTGCAAATGCTGCGTATTAGGTGCACGCCTGGACAGGGCTGAACAGGCGAACAGCAAACTAGTGCTACGTATGGATGCTCCAGAAGGAGAGTTCCAGGTTGAGCGGGCAAAGGAGCGCAAATTTCAAGAACAGTTTGGGCAGTTGGAGTCAAAAATGGCTGACACCGTCATTGGAAGCCACACTGGCGGACATTCCAGCGCCAGCTACGTGGATGGGGCTTGCACTGGCATGGACAGTGATAAGCAAGCAAGTCAGGCAGGGTCAGACCGGAACAGCTACGCACAGGTGGCAGCTAGGAAGTCTAGAGACGATGGAGAGAAAGGGAACTAGTCAAACCCAAGGAATGAGGTCACAGCCACTGATAAGAGGCAGCAAAATCCGGGAGTTGGGAGGGAGGGGCAGAGTACCCTAGTGCTAATCGCTGGGAACTCAAACATAAGGAGTTGCAAAATAGCTATAATGGAGCGTGTAAAGGATGATAGACGGGCAGCAGTCGGGGTATTCCCAGGGAGGACAATGGACGAGGTAATGAGGAAGACAAAAAAAAGTGAACTTTCTGAGAATGTTGCAGGGCGTAACTTGGTAGTGGCAGCGGCGGGGCTAAATGATGTCCTGAATGGTGACGCCCCACAAGTAGTGAAAAAATTAGCTGAGAGAGTGGACGGTATAAGGGCAATAGCACAGCAAGCGCAGATCATGGTGTGCACAGTGCCGGAGGTGCAAGGAAGGAATGGAGAGGTTGCCAACGACGTTGTGAATCATATTCGAGAGATAAGCCAGTTAAGCCTCGAGAAAGGCTTTGAGGTGGCCGATATAAGCGGGGAGGTGTACAGAGCAGGCTCGGGCAGAGGCTTTAGACAAGATGGCATCCATTTCAGTGGAAGGGTAGGAGCAGAGAAAGGCTGGCGCCTGGCAGATCGAGTGGTAGCTTGATTAGGGGGTCCACGGTGACTCAGGCCGTAGGGGTACTAAAGGTTACAATGGCGGCTGAGCCCAACAAAATGGCTGCGAGGAGGACCAGAAAGAAAACTACAAAAAAAGAAATTTAAACCCAGGATCAGCTACTTAAACATGCAAAGCGGTAGAAATAGCGAAATGGCTAGAAATAGAACAGTAGTTAAAGGACGAAGAAGTAGGTGTGTACGCTCTATGCGAGACACATCTGAGGAATCTAGAAGATCCACCTTTAATTCAGGGCTATGTGTAGTAAGGGTGCAACAGAACAACAATGGAGAAGAAGGGGGGAGGAGTAGGTATGCTGACACATCAAGGAACAAATTGCCAAATAATAAAATCGAATTGGAAAGAACATGTCTGGGTTTCAGGTACAAATGCTGGCAAATGGACATGGCTATCGGTAGTTTTTTAGGGGCCGGGGACAAATGCAGGCAGGAAAACAAGGATATAGTTAAGTGCCTCAATGACGATACAAAGCAGTGTGGAGATGGTGTCGATATTATTGCCCTTGGGGACATGAATGGTTCATGATGAAGTTAGCGCCAAAAACGAGGACCAAAGTAGGAGAGAAGAGACAACAGGAGCGCTTTCCGCAACTAAAAGTTTAATGGAAGAACACATGACATATATACCCATCTCGTGAAGTAAATCAAAAGAAATATACATGATAACGTCAAGATAAACCTTAGAGGGCGATACATCTGAAGAGTGCTGAGGGTGCAACATGTGCATAAAAGGTGCAAAAACAGGAAACTTCATGGTCACAATCACGAAGAGGAAACCAAAATGCCCCAAAAACCAAAAAAGGGGCGAAGGCAATAGTATTAATTCCATGTGTGATCCAGGTATTCCAGCTCCTTTGCTGTTAAAGAAATGGACGGTGCGCTTATGCATGAATTTCCCTGTCGCGAAATATAAAGAGCCTCGGTAATTTCGCGCTGAAGGCGTTCTTTAGGATGTGACAGAATTTCAGCCTGCGCATAAAGTGGATTGCATTTTTTCTTGCACACTGGCCCACATTACGGCACACAATCCGGCTTACACTCTTTGCATCCTTGGCAATGGTCAACCAAACGCGAGGACTTCGACCCATAGAGCGATTTCTCGTGTTCTTTCAGCCGCACGTTTACACAACGCCCTGTCTGACCTATGTAGGTCTTGCCACAGGAAACGGGCAGTTCATACACCACACCCGTTTTGCACGCGAAGAATCCCGAAGTATGGCATGTCTTTTTCTTATTTTTATTTTGTCCTCTCTGGTTCCCTATTGTTCTGCTTACTAGGCCGCATACTTTCTTGAGCTTGTTTGGAGCCGAGAAGATTACCTGTACGCCATAGCGCCTGTCCATGTTGGCAAGATTGTGCGAAAGTTGATGCTTATATGGTATCACCACTTTCTTCTTCTTATCTTCTCGTCCTTTTCCTTCTTTGGTGCAATACCTTTGACCGAGCCGATACGTTTTTCGCATGCAAAACCAATTACGCTGTCCGGATAGCCTGATGAATTTATTCTATTTATTTGTTCATGAAAACTTTTAGCCATGTCGTGTGTGCAGGACTTTACCAGGACTGAACGTAGACATGAGAGTACAATGCCATTTTTTACAACTTTCGAGTGGCCTGAGGCGCAATGCAGTAGGGGTTTGACTGATCGCGGATGATAGCGCCAACAAACATGGGTCTGGTTGAAAGATAGCAGCACATCAAGAAACTGCAATTTATCTCCGGCTGGTAATTCGAATGTGAAAACGAGACCATGTCCACATTCCCGGAAGACCTTCAAAATATTCACAACGTTGTCAGTGAAGCGTGCACTGTCCACAAGCACCAGATAATCGTCCACGTACCTAAACACATGAGAACACATGTCGTTTAGACGGCTTTCAAGCCATCTGTCCACGCTACTGAGGAAAACGTCGGAGAGTACGGGTGCCACACATGAAGCAATACATACACCTGTCTTCTGTATGTACGTTTTGTCTTCCCAGGTGGCATAGGTATACTTCAGGTAAAACGAAAGCAATTCAAGAAAAGACTTCACCGGGATTCCTGTACTATTACTGAATATTAACTCATCATTTGTTTCACAAATACAGTTCTTCACACCATGCATAAGGGCCGAGTGGGGCAAAGAATAAAGGAAGTCGGTGACATCAATGCTGAAAGCTTTGCTGCTACCAGGGTTACACTTCAACAACACATTTACCAGTTTTTCAGAGTTTGGAACCAAATATGGGTCATTAATATGTAGGCCGGACAAGTACTTTACTAGATAGCTCGAGATGGCATGTTGCAATGTGTTTCTTTCTGTAACAATCACACGGAAAGGGATATCTGGCTTGTGCGTTTTCGCCGAAAAGAACATATCTAAATGAGTTCTTTTCGCATTCGTGACTGCCGTGGCAAGTCTGTGCAGATTCATGCCTTTAAGTAGCCCAGTAGCTTGCTTTTTAACCTTCGAGGCTTTCACGTCTACAGCGTTGAAATTCTGTACGATCGCCTCCTGTCCTTTGACTGCATGCATACTCTCGGGAACAACAACGAAGAAGCCTTCTTTATCCTACAGAAGTAACCGTAACCCGGAATTGACAAGGAGGTTAGCTAAGCCATAGCTTGGATCAGACTTTCAAGGTTGTGTCCCAGGGTCAGTTCTTGCAATCACGTCGACACATTCCTCTACACACCTGAGGCGAGTCTGTTCAGGCACGCACTGGGCGATCGTTCTACTAAATGACAGCCTGTTCGTGTTTACCGAAGGCATAGAAATAGCTAAGGCCGAAAACAGACCTCTATATTTAGCTTTTCGGGACATGAGTGGTGTATACGACAGCGTGAACAGGGAACTCCTGTGGAACATATTGAAAGATGTAGGTATCGGTTAAGAGGTAACTGAATTTCTACAAGAAATCTACCGAGATAATAAAGTTGAAATTACATGGGAAGGGATAAAAAGTACCAAAACTGTGGGGATACAGAAAAGATTAAAGCAATGTTGTCCTCAATCACCACTGCTTTTCATGCTTTATGTGATAAGTATGGAAAGAAGGCTAGAAGAAAGTAATCTAAGTTATAATCTCTCGTACAGATTAGGCGGAAATGTAGTTGAGCAGCGACTCCCGGGTTTAATGTACGCGGATGATATTGTTCTGTTAGCAGATAGCCTGGAAAATTTGCAAACTTTGGTTAATTGTTCTGGAGGCGAAGGAGAAGCTCTAGGTTTAATGTTTGGCGCAACTAAGTCAGGTGTGATGATTTTCAACGACACAACTGATCAGGTACTTAGATACAAGGCCATGAAATACCCAGAGTGGTCGAATACAAATACCTCGGGATATGGCTAAACGAAGGGCAGCTATACACGGAAAAGCATGAACAATCTCTTAGGACAATAGGGCGAAGAGACGGCGGGATAATCAAGCATAGGGCATTAAGGGGGTACAACAAAAATGAAGTACTGAGAGGTATCTGGAAAGGAATAATGGTGCCGAGGCTCACTTCCGGGAATGCAGTTCTCTGTTTAACGGCAGAGGTTTAGTCGAGATTAGACGTAAATCAGAGAGCTGTTGGAAGATTAGCACTACGTGCCCACATCAAAAGCACAAACGAGGCAGTACAAGGGGATATGGGCTGGGCATCGTTCGAAGCACGGGAATCTAAGAGTAAAAAAAAATCTGCCTCTCCCGTAATCGAGAGTAGAGTAAGCACGAAATGTTTACGGGCATAACACATTGGTTGTAGATGGTACTAGTCAAAATCTTGAAATGGGTCTAGTGTTCACCACACCACGCCACACTCTTCTTGTTGCATCGAAGCGATCGCATGCAATAGTGCGAGCTTAGGTAGGCAGCCGCGAACCGTGGCGGCCTGGTCGCTTTCGGGAGCGGCCGCATAATCATGGCGTTGTCGGCAGCGGCGAGCAGTCTTCTGCTCTGGCGTATCACTCGCAAAGCGATCGCTTTCCGCAAGACGCTTCCTCCTTCCCCTTCATCTGACTCCATTGCTCGGCTTAAGCAGCTGTGACGGTGGCGGCATTGAAATGCAGGACGATGGAGAAGCGTACGCGGACACGACGGGACGCAGGCCTGACAAGAATGGATAAGCAGCGCGTTCTAATACTCCGCGATAGAGATGTGAAGGCCTGAAAAAAACACTGCAATTTTGAAAAAAAAAACGTTTTTTTTTCGTTTTTTTCAGACGAGGAAAAATGAAAAAAAAAACATTGAAAATTTCGCAATGCAATTTCAAGGTTCTAAGATTGTTTTCTTTTAGTTTAGGTTTTAGTTTTTGCTTTGAAAACAATTACAGCATGCATCACTGAACGATTGGAGGGCAGTCGTCATCGCCGGTGCCAGGTAGTGCTTTTTAAAACGTTCGTGCTACGAGTACGCGGGTTGAAGGCCAGGTCACATATAAGATCCAGGATTGACTTAAAAACACAGTAATACTTGAACTCACGGCTGAAGTAGAACAAAACGGTTGCAAATTCTACAGCGCTACACACACGGCATAAATAACATAGGCTGCTGTCCATGTAAGCGGTTTTAGCCAAATACAAGCCTAGCTTCTTGATTTCCAACGTAGCAGAGTACAGGACATCCGAAGGAATTTGGTACAGGACAGGGGTCTTCAGCGAAGCACGTGACCCCATCTACCTGGTGGCAAGGCCTTTACCCCAACCAGTCGCTAACTCGTCTGGCTTGCCGACTGCTGCAGATACCACCATCATCCGCCAGCTGCGAAGAAACTGGTTACGTTTCAGAAACGTCCATACAAGGATTCGCTACAGGCTTTCAGGGGAACGCGTTCGAAAGCTTGTGTATGTGCAGTCGAACCTAGCTGTGGACACAGCTTCAATCCATGCTGCTGCGTGTAGTGTCGCATCCAGCAACAGTGACTCTGAGTCCCATATGGAGTGACTTATAGATAAGTTTTCATGTTACTTTTCCGGTGCAATAGAACAAGAAGTTCATTCCACAAATATGATATCTATACCTCCATATTCGCATGAAGTGCAAATCATTATTTATTTTCTCGGTGCAATAGAACAAGAGGTTCGTTTCACAATATGACATCTATAACTACATATTCGACTGAACTTCGGAGCATTATTATTATTGTTGTGCTATTGCAAATAAATCTGTTTTTGTCGTGTTTTGCAAAATTTCCAATTTTTCATGAAAAAAACCCTGAAAAAAAACTGTTTTTTTCACCCCATTCAAAATTTCTTGAAATTTTACATCTCTACTCCGCGATCGTGTATACATTTGCCTGCCCAAGGAGCAAACGTCATGAGCTGAAGGCCCAGCGGCCGGTCTTTTACATGCGTGAGTGTGGGACCGCAGCGCCATCCTAGGGGACGGCGCGGAAGCGGCCCCCCACACGGGCCTCTCTCGTAGGATCTCGTTAAATCTGGTACGGTGCCCGGATGCTCTCGTTTCAGTGCCCGGATGATCTCGTTTCAGTGTCCGGATGATCTCGTTTCAGTGCCCGGATGAGTGGAATTCAGTGCCCGGATGTTGGCTCTCGGTCTCGGCGTGACGTCACCACACTGCCGACAACGGCAGCTAAAAGCATTTCATGCTTAATACTATATGAAGTGTTGGAGACGAAAAGGGGGACAAGATGCGGCGCCATTCGACTCGCAATCTCCTCGGTCAAGGACCCTTGTACATGTGTGTGCGCGCCTTTGTGAGTGTGTGCGCGCGAGCCGAACAGGCGGCAGGCGCCCGAAAGGGGATCTCGTGGCCGTCTCCTCACGACCGTCCCTGAACCGAGCGGCAGGCTTTGAGGTCGGGCAGCGCGGTTGCCCGTCGCCGTTTTCCGGGAACTCTTTGACTGTCCAAGGTCGGAGAGGCGGGAGCGGCGGCAGAAGAGGGAGAAAGGAAAACTCGGCCCGGCAAGAAGGACAGTGCTTTGTGAGACGCTCAACGGAAAGGCCGTGCTTCCAATCTCTCTGTAACGTTTTCTTGTTTTACCATTCGGCCAATTAAACCAGTTGTTAAGTTTTACCGGAGTTCCTTTATTGTGAACGAAACTAACGAACGCGTACGTAGAGCAAGTAACCTCTACCGTACAATACAAACAAGTTTGGTGACGAAACCCGTGACTTCTGCTGTGGATTTTGCGAGATCATCGCTGCATCGCTCCAACGCTCACGCTCAACGCATCCACTTCAGGTACTTCTCGGCAACGACGACTACTGACGTCATCAATCCGGTAAACTAATTGGCTGAACGAACCTTACAAGGGAATGCAGCGCCTTTTAAAGAAACGAGGAGCATTGCGCTCTCAAATTACGAAGCTCATCAACAAAACGGAGGAGAGCCAAGCGTCCCTCACAAGTACAGAAGCTGTGTCGTTTCACGCTCGACTCAGCAATCTGCAGCAACAGCTAGAGCATGTCAACGAAGAAGTTGAACCATTGGTGCCAGAAGAAGAGGCTGAAAACGAATACCAGCAAGTGTACGACTATCAAGATCGTGTCATATCCTGCCTTGCTGGATTGGAATTTCAAGTGGAGAGTGGTTCATCACCAACGCAGACTGCCGTGGATTCGGTGGGCACTGGCATCCATTACCATCCAAACGGCCACGCCAGCCGCCCTAACGACCACGTCAGTGAAGACGAGAGTCAAGCTGCCTAAAATTGAATTAATCAAATTCACCGGGCGGCGCTCAGACTGGCAAACCTTTTGGGAAGTGTTCCAACAGCTGGTAGACAAAAACGAAGACTTGACTGACACAGACAGGTTTCACTACCTGCGAGCATCAGTTACAGGCGATGCGGCAGCTGCACTGGCGGGCTTTCCATCAACGTAAAGATGTTATAACGACGCCATCCAACTACTGAAGAAACGGTTCGGCAAAGAGGAACTTCTTGTTCAAGAACACCTCAAGAAGCTAACTGATTTGAAGCCAGTGCGTTCTTCAGAAGATGTCCGTGGCCTTCGCCGTCTCTACGATACCCTGGCGGCGCACATCAGAGGCCTCGAAACGCTCGGACGGAAGTTTGATTCCTACAGTGCAATGCTGCTTCCGATTGTACAGCGAGCAGTGCCCCGGGGCATCTTACTGGACTTCAGCCGAGGGTGCGTTGTCGACACCGACAGCCTTGCCAGCGAGCAACAAGGCTCCGTCTCGGAAACTTCGTCACACACTACCGACGACAGCTGAAAAGGTACCGTGTACTCATTTTCTAAGCTACTCTCCTTTTTGAGAGTAGAGGTGGAAAGTAGGGAGAACTTGGCTGCATTGCAAGGCATGGACGAGGGGCAACGACCTAGAGAAGGCATGGAGGAGGGTCACAAGCCGCATGGAAAAACGCATTACAAGCATGGCCGATCCACAGCGATGCTGTATCAGAGTGCAACACCTCTAACCTGCTTCTTCTGTGACTCCAACGAGCACCAAACGCAGAACTGCGACGCCTCAAAAACTATTCTAGAGAAGAAACACCTTCTACGTTCTTCCGGCCGTTGCTTCAGGTGCACGAAAACTGGACATCAGTCACGAGCATGCCGCGTAAACGTGCAGTGCAGAAAATGCCGCAAGAAGCATCCCAGCACGATGTGCTACCCGACGTACTCTAGTAAGAGGCCACCCGAAGCGAGCCGAACAGTGACGAGTGCACAAATCAGCCTCGAAGCGACAGCCACGGGAGACCGCTCCACTCACAAAAGAACAGTTTTGCTGCAGACCGCGACTGCGTTGTGTAGTGGAGAAACTTCAAACGCTCATGTGCGAATTTTGATCGACGGAGGCAGTCAGCGCTCTTACATCACCGCTGACACCTCGCGGAAACTGGGATGCACGCTTCTCGGGCATGAAAGGTTGACCGTCGGTGTGTTCGGAGTCCATCAAGAGGAACGCTAGTTCCGAAGAGTAGGAGTGACGCTAAAAACAAAGCGCGGATGCGAGCGCGAAATCGAAGTGTTGGAAACAGGTGTCATTTGTGACCAACCTGTTCCCTCGCCAACGGAAAATCTACTGCAGAAATTGGGGTCGCTTGGGTACGAAGCAGCGGACTTCTCAATTGACAACGGTTCGAAAAATGTTGAGCTGCTGATCGGGTCTGATCACATATGGGACTTAACGACAGGAAGATCCGTCAAACTGGGGAAACGACTGAGGGTTGTGGAAACATCAGCTGGATGGACTGTTCAAGGGCCTATTGAGGACGGTGCCGAGCAGATAAACTGTCTCCATACGGTGGCACTGCGAACCTCAGTAATTGGTAAAGAAACAACAGAATTTCCTCCCACCGCGATCCAGCTGCAGCGAGACCTTTATGCAGATGACCTGCTAACTGGTGCAGACAACGAAGAGGAGGCCGTGAAGCTATACACCGAAGCGAACGCAATCTTCCCCGCCGCCTCGATGAAGCTGCACAAATGGTCATCGAATAACGATAGGCTGCGCCAGCTATTTAGGGAAGACTCTAACGAAACCAAGCCCCTGGGATTTATGTCTGATGTACTCAAGGTATTAGGGCTGACATGGGACCCCATTTCAGATCGCCTGACCTTTGCGCCGTGCGTTGCAGAAAACACTGCTACACCAGTCACCAAATGATCCATGCTACAAACTACGGCACGGATTTATGACCCGCTGTGATGGCTGTCACCCTTTATCGTGCGGGCCAAAATCTTGTTTCAGAATCTGTGGCGACAAAACGTGGAGTGGGATGATCTACTACCAACCGATATAGCCGAAGAGTGGTTCACATGGTACTGCGAACTAAAACATCTCTCTGAGATACAGGTGTCGCGGTGCTATAGAGCGGATGTCGGCGGGCGGGCAACAAAGACGGGATCTACACATCTTTGCAGACGCCAGTCCCACGGCTTACGGGGTGGTCGCATACCTTGCCATCGCCTCAGAAGACGGCCTAACTTCAACTGTAGTGATGAGCAAATCGAGGGTGTCTCCTCTCAAAGAACTCACTCTAGCGAGACTGGAACTCATGGCATGTTTGCTCGCCGCTAGCCTATGCAGATGCGTACTAAGCTCTCTCGGGCAGCACCCGGATCGCGTAATTTTGTGGACCGACTCGGCGATGGCGCTTCATTGGACACGAGGAGACGCGGGACGCTGGCAGCAGTTTGTGTGCAACCGCGCATGCGAGATCCAGCGCGTCACCGGCGGCTATGAATGGAGGCACTGCCCGGGAAAAGAGAATGCCGAAGACCTCCTGACGCGCGGCGTTGCTGTTTCTCGCTTTGCGGCCAGTGACGTGTGGCGGACAGGGCCCCAGTAGCTCCGCAAACCTGATGGCCAGTGGCCACAGGGACTGGTGCACAACACGTTCACCAATGCGGAACTGGAGCAAAAACAGCCAACGAAGGTGCTGCCAGCCATGTCATCTCACGTGCCTTCGCCTGCATTAATGGACATTCAGCGCTACAGCTCCTTCGCAAGACTGAAAAGGGTCACAGCTTGGGTGCTTCGATTCGTCTCAAGGTTGCGACAATGCAACGACGAAGTCGGAGCTCTTACGGCTGAAGAGCTGGATCAGGCTGAAATATTTTGGATCCGCAACGAGCAGAGGGAGGACTTTCACAAAGAGTCGAAAAGCATTCAGAACCAGCAGGCTGTACCCTCTGGAACTTTCCGGTTAGCAAACGACTTCGTCATTTCGGGGGGGGGGGGGGGGGAGTGTGTCGGAGACGAAAAGGGGGACAAGATGCGGCGCCATTCGACACACAATTTCATCGGTCAAGGATCCTAGTACATGTGTGTGAGTGTGTGAGTGTGTGCCCGCGAGCCGACCAGGCGGCAGGCGCCCGAACGGAAATCCCGTGGCCGTCCCCTCGCGACCGTCCCTGAACCGGGCGGCAGGCTTTGAACTCGGGCAGCGCGGCTGCCCGTCGCCGTTTTCCGGGAACTCTAACTGTCCAAGGTCGGAGAGGCGGGAGCGGCGGCAGAAGAGGGAGAAAGGAAAACTCGGCCCGGCATCGAAGGACAGTGCTTTGTGAGACGCTCAACGGAAAGGCCGTGCTTCCAATCTCTCTGTAAAGTTTTCTTGTTTTACCATTCGGCCAATTAAACCAGTTGTTAAGTTTTACCGGAGTTCCTTTGTTGTGAACGAAACTAACGAACGCGTACGTAGAGCAAGTATCCTCTAATGTACAATACAACATGAAGAACGCCTGAGGAAATTGGACAATAACAGGTAGGGAGCTAAGGTATTTAAATACTTATAGAGAAAGAGCGCTGGCTCAGAGTGGCAGAAAAGCACTAGGAAACTAACCAGTAAGTATTCCGGACACGAGGAAGGAGAAACAAAGAGCATTAAAAAAGAGGTT
The DNA here is from genome assembly GCF_055824585.1 of Amblyomma mixtum. NCBI lineage: Eukaryota > Metazoa > Arthropoda > Arachnida > Ixodida > Ixodidae > Amblyomma > Amblyomma mixtum. Next base: position 119,409,741 of record NC_143019.1, on the reverse strand, counting down.
AAAAACGCAGAAGTTAGAAAATTGATTAATTCAATGGGAAAGAAGCATAGTGTAGAAAAAAGTCAGGGGGCACTTAGACTGTATAAAGTGCATAGAGGTGAAAGCGTTTTCCACACCACTTTGACTGCTTCTGTGGCACTGGTGGCGTCACATGTAATTGAGTACTAATTACCAAGTGGTGACAAATCACCAATTATTGTTTAATTACTGATTAATGCCTGAATACTAATTAGCTGCTAATTAATGACGCTTAAGCTTCGCCTTTAGGAGTGGAACGCGACAGCGTGTTGTAGCGCTGCCAGGGAGTCCACGGAACGCCACCACCCGTTCGGCGCGATGCATTGCCGTTTGAACGCAACGGTTTTTGAGGAAAGGAAATTACGCAGTAACTGTCCCACATATCTCGGTGGACACCCATCAAAATTCAAAGAGGGGGGGGGTGCACTTTCTTGACCTAAAGTGCGGTCACTGATGTGTGGTTAATATGTTAAGCTTCACCTGTAAGAGTGGAACGCGACAGCGTCTTGCATCGCTGCCACGGAGTCCTATCGCACATTCGGTTCTACGCCTCTCTCGTCGGTAAATTGTTTTTTGAGGAAAAGAAATGTATCCGTCTCTCATACCTCGGTGGACACCTAAACCTCACCGTAACGGGAAGGGAGGAAGATGGGAGTGAACGAAGACACCGTATTCACTAAACGCGCCTTTGTTCATCCCAAACCATCGAGCTGGCATGGCGGAGTGGATAGCATGCTCGTCTGGCACTCCGAAGACCGGGGTTCGATTCCCGAGCTCGACCAATTTCTTACTTGGTTTTATTTATTTACATGGCCTGACTAGAAAGTTAATTAGGCTAATTGGGTAATTAAGCAATTAACTAAGCTCAGTCTCACTTACTTGGAGCACCACTATATGATCCCTTCAATTGGTTGCATGGTTACTAGCCAAAGTACAATTGGCCCCGTTTGAAATTGGCGCACTGTGACGTCACGACCGTTTCGACCAACTGAAAAGCGTGACATTTCTGTCGACAACTGCTGCTTACAACGATGAGACATCAAAGGCTTTCGCCTTAATATATCGATACTGGAAAAGGCAGATCAGGAAAGAATTTTTCTATGATAACTCAAGAGGTAGTGTCCTACTCTTTGAAGCTAGGTCAGGGTGTCTTAGAACGCGCAGCTACAAAAACGAATTTAAGGAAGATGATGACACATGTGCTCTGTGTGGTAGATCTGTAGAAACAATTGAACACCTCGTACTCAAATGTGATGGTAATCACCCGGACGTCGATGTAGGCACAATCACTCTTCCTGAGGCCCTAGAGTTTAAAGATAACGATGATCATGTAAATAAATCTGCAGTGGAAGTTTGAAAAAAGCGATTGAAGGATCGATGGCTGAAAAGCAGAGTGGTGACATCAGGTTAGAAGTGTAGGAAACCGTAGTGAAAGAAGATCGCGAATCTTAGTGAGAATTAACAACACAGTTGAACAAAAATAAAGAAAACAAACCTGAGCATGGTGGAAATGGCCGCCACCCCATTTAAAAAGGGGGCGTTTCTATCCATCCATTCATCCATCCATCCGTTGCTCCGCCACATACCACATTTGCTCCGGATAGTACATTCCTTTTGTGACTGAGGGCCGGAGCATATTTTGCAGTGAAGGGGGCCGGTGCAATGTCTTGAAGTGTGCCCATGTCTCTGGCAGCTGAAACATCGCGTTGCTGGTCCAGGAGTATTCACTTGCAGAGTTACTGTAAAAGCTCCGTGTAACTCGTTTGGGCAGCGGGGAATCATTGCGAAATTCCAATATTACGGTGCGGTGATGGCTCTCTTTGATGTTTCTGCCATCTTCACGAATGTACGCGGCGAGTCACCTTGCTCAAATAACTCCTTGCTGATGGAGCTGCTCAAGCAGGTTTTGATGTGAGTAATTCAGAGGTGTAGAGATTGCCGAGATGGCAGGGTTGCAGAGTTGGGCCAGCTACTAGGCCTAGCCTGGACCCATGCCAGCGGACGGAGCCGCAGCAGTGAACGTTCTCAAGACCGGAAGCCAAAGACCCTTTATTGTCGCCAGCGTCCCTATTTATAGGGCTGAACCAGGGCCCTCTACAAGAGGTACGTCCTCAATTTTCCCATAGCTTACCGTGTACGAGTAAGGGACGCGGACCTCTGTAGCCACTTCAGCTAGTTCTGTTAGTGCAAGCAGACGACTCACGGCGGGAAGCGTCGATACCTAAACCATCAAGCTTCCTTCATTTTTCAGACGATGTCTACGTACCTTGGCTTGGGCCAGCATCAAAAGCGCCGTTGCCTTGACCTTGGCGTTGGCTTTCCATAAGCCACCTCCTTCTTTTGTAGGTCTTAAGATGACGGCACGATCTTTCTTGTAAGACCCCACCGTAAATTCAGTCTGGTACTGTACTCAGCATTCTCGCCCAAAGGCTCGCCAGTTGCGTGATCTACTCGCGGTCTCTTGTTTGCATCTTCGTGGTCCGTGGTCGCGGCAACAGCGGCCGCTGCTGCTACTGCCGCTGACGCTGTGCTATCATTTGCCATTGTTTCCTTGAGTGCAGCATGGGGTGAAGCCGATGACAGGGCGAGCCTGCGCGTGTACGGAGCAGGACGCTCAGGAGGTCGCCCGACAAGCTCCTTGCGGTGGGCCAGGACTTCCAGATCGTCGCACGATGAATGGACAACACAGATTTGCACGGGCAGAGTACGAAAGCACAAAGAAACTGAGATTAGGGGCTCCGCTCAGACAGACACGCCACTAATCATGTTCTTCCTCATCTTCTTCTGTCATATATCGCGAACACCTTCTTGTGCTATTTATGGGATCAAGAGACCGAACTCCAGTTAACCTAGTGATCAGACAAGCAAAGGGAAATGATGGGCTCGTTATGAAAGACATGAAGGAAGCCAACAACAGTCACCAAATTGTGGAATGAAGAATGGCATGACGACCAACCGCAGATGCGATACTGCGAGGTCCCTGAATGAAGTCGCAAGTGCGGCTAGCGACCGAAGTACTGCGCTGGGGGTGGAGTGGGGGGGCTCGTGGTCGGTATGCGATGCCAAGCCAAGTGGTAGAGGCGACCGGACATTCTCGCTCCGATGCGTCTGCAGTGCGACCACAGGTGTGGTACGCAGGAGTCTCTCTTGAGGAGATCCCTAGCCTATCGACAAGCTGCCACCGCCAAATGGTGACAGCCGCCCTTCCCACTCCGCTGAAGCAAGCCGGCCAGTTGGTCCAGCTCACGGACTAATGCCCGGCGGTTCAGCTCCGCACGCAACGCAGATGCAGTAAGTGCACTTTGCCACTCGGCTTATAATCGCGCAGAGTGTAGGGCGGAGGACAAGGGATGAAAACGCTGCCGAGTGCGCTCAGTCCAGGCTCACATTTCCGCGTCCCGTAAATACTTGCCACCGCCAACTGATCGGGAGTTCTCGAAGCCAAGCTGCAAATGCAGCGGCGCCGCATCGATAACGGGTGAGTTCACTCCCATATAGCGGGTCAGTTCGAAAGGATGCCTCTCGAAAGGATTGCGCGAAAGTGTTGGCGCGGATGCGCTGTCACGATGTGATTGACGATGTGATTGACTATTTAAGTGACAATTCCAGCAGTGACTTTGCGGTATGCTGAGTTGACATCAGGGATCTGTACTATTCGATCTCCCCGGACGAGATGTTGGTTTGCGTTGAAAATTGTGTTGACACACACGGAGGAATTACGTTCCAAAATACCTGCGGTGTGTCGGTGGGTAGGTTTTATGAACTTCTTTCCGCGTACCTTAAGTCTACGTAAGTGCTCTGAGAAGAGAACGTGCACATTCAGAAACGCGGCGTGTGCAAGCTGGTAAAAAGGGCCATTAAAGACCTATACTTGTCAAACGCGCTCAAGAAGTCGTGCATCCACACGATGGAAGCGTGCTTTTGTCGTCAGATAGAACGCCTTTTGGTAGCAGGGTACCCCTCACACCTACTTGTGTCCGTCGCGGAACGATTAAGCAAGAAACTTAAACTGCGTGATAGCTGTAGGAGGCCTAAAGACAAACGAAAAATTGTGGCCCCCCCTTACATCCACAACATCTCCCACAGTCTCGAAAAGATTGGCCGAAGAGCTGGTGTTAATGTCGTGCTCACAGCTCCGGGAAAACTAAAAAGCCTTTGCCGGCACGTGAACGCCGAAGAGCCGGAAAAACTGCGCGGGTGCACAACAAACCACAAGACCCGCTTCGTGGAATGCGCGGAAGGCGTTGTTTATTCCCTTCCGGTGAAATGTGGGAAGAAGTACATAGGCTAGACAGGCAGGTGCACCAACTAAAGGCTGAAAGAACACAAAATTAACGTCGAACAAGCACGCAGGCATGTTGGAATTCATGTAAGGGATTGCCCATCAAAAACTTGCTCGGCTGAGTATGCGCAGTCCAATGTGATAGAAAAGCACACCGACCAGCTCGTTCGCGAGATAATTGAGGCAGCCGAGATGATGAAGCTTGGAGACGACTGTATCAGCAGGCCATCTGTACTCTTGACAACAAAAGTACTGGAGCTGTTGGACGCGCGATGACTCTGGGGGTGAAGAGATGACACAGGCGGCAGAAGTCACGTATCTGTGTCACGTGCTGTGTGTAGGCAGTATATCAGGCAATGTTTACCTCGAAATAAACTTGTTGTAAGTCAGCGCTCGTGGTGTCTTCTTGTTCTATGTGTCCTGTCTATGTTTTTGCGCTGTTACTTCGAGATGGATCACCAACAAGCCCAAGCTGCAGTTCCGGCTGTCACGAGTACCGATTAGTGACACACAACCGATAGGCGGAAAGAGCTCTAGCGAAGAACATCCCTTCTGCGAAGCACCGAGAGCCTGCGCACCTTGTTAGAGCGGGGATCCCCCTCGAGGTCATTCCGCTGACAAGAGCTTCTCAAGGCTCAGTAGGAAAACTCATTTTGCCAGGAACGACTAGCACGTCTTATTAAAGGGACAGACCCTGCGACAAGTCAGGTCAAAAGGCGCCTTGAAGCCACTTGTACAGTGGCTGGAGCTGACTGTAGTGTCACTGGTGTTGTGGCCAATCATTTGGAGAGTTAATGCTGGTACAGTCATGGAGCTTTGCTAAAATACGTACCAGGTAAAATAGTCGTCAAATGGACGCTTGACGTTATGGACGCTGGACGTTATTCCAAATGGACTTTGGACGTTATTCCGCGCAAGTGAGCGAGCGCCGAAATCGAGATATCAAACCGCTCCTGTATTTGCAAGATCGCATAATGGCAGTACGCCACAAGCCACGAATGGCGCAGAGGCAAGCGAAATGCAACGAAGTCCCTGAACGCACTCCTGTGATACCCACTGCAGAGAAATCGGCCAGAGATTGCGACACTGTGTGCACAGCAACTCCGTGGGCATCGCCATAATGCCCCGACGCCATTAAATCGCTGGAAGAGCGGCAAGTGCTGACGGTCGGCTCTGATGCGAGGAGGCCCTTGCACAGGGATGCACAATGTCCAAACTCGGCGAGATCACCGACGAGATTTCAACAACCTGCCGACCGTAGACTAAGCTGGCGCGAGAGGTCCCAGCGAACCAGGCCCATGCAGATACAAGCCGGCGTCTTTCCAGTCCAAGCAGGACGGCGAGAGCCTGCTCGGACAAACCGAGAGCCACCCCCCCCCCCCCCATCCCTGCCGGCTGCCCTGATTTATGACAGCGGCACTACGGCGCTGCTCGAGTAGCGTGCTGAGTGCGATGCTGGCGATCCGGAGCCTCAAAGCGAGGCGTACTCTTTCCACCTTCCTTGCTGGCGGTTTCAGGCACGACGTGAGGCCGAGCTGCGGACAGAGCTGCCTGTATGCAGATCAGGGCGGCCGTCAAGGCCGCTATCCTCGCCTTGTGCGCGACCCCATAAGAAGAGCCTGCCAACCCGGGGCCCAGGCTCCTGTCCGCCGGTATGGACCTGCGGAGGCATCAGGAGAAGGGCACCAAAGATGGAAATGATGCGAGTCTGCGGCCAGGTGAAGGTTGCTATTGAGAGAGGGAGGGTGAGGAGTCCGTTTTTCGCTCGCCCACCAGAGGCGGCTCTCTCGTTCGCTATCGTGACAGCACCGCCACCCCCCCCCCTCACCCCTCCGGTCCCTCCTCCCCCTCCACACACACCCAACTTTCCTCCGTGCTGTGAAGGTGTAGGTTGCGCAACCACGGGACAAACCACGAAGAAAGACAGAGACACACACAAGCGCACTAACAAGTGTTTACTTCTTCCTGGGAACGCATACTTATACACCTGGCCACGCATGCTCAAATGCAATCTTTAACAACAATAGTCATGCCAAGGGCTGTTAACACTGACGGGAACGCAAAAAATTGATTTCGGCTACGTACAGAGCCACGGACGTGTCACTGATGCAGTTTCTAGCGTTTTCCTTTATGTGGAAAGCTTCCAAAGCCAACCGAGCGTGTTCATTTCTGCTTTTTCCTAGTATCACGGTCTCGTCAAGTCGCGGTGCAATGGCGGCAAGACCTAAGATGGGACACAAGGTGTGCCCCTTTGTCTGTGTTGTTCCTAACTTTATTCGCATGCTCCCTGAGCCGCTCGTTTATGCATCGCCCTGTCTGCCCGATGTAGGTCTTACCACATGAAAGATGGAATGAGTATACCACCCCGGTGGCGCAAGGGATGTAGGAAGTCCCGTGCCTGATTAGGCATCCACTCCTATCACCGCACGTGCGGGCGCACAGCTTCGCCAGTTTATTCGGCGCAGAAAACGCCAGAGGGACACCATGCCTGCCTGCAACTCTCTTGAGGTGATGAGACACCTTATGCAGATATGGCACCACCACAGGCCTGAACGCATCGCGTTCACTCGTCCCACTCATACTTGGCGTACCGGTCTTCATCTTTCGTATCAGGGCCTCGGCAACCGCCGTCAAGAGCGACATAGGGAAACCTGCTGCCTAAAGCGGGTGGACCTGATTGTCAAAACTTGCCTGCAATTGATGCACACACGACTTTTTGAGAGCCGATTCCATGCAGTGGGAAGCAATGCCTCTTTTCAGAACTTTGGAATGCTCTGATTTGTACGGCAATAGTTGTTTTTTTGCACGAGGTTGGTAAGACCAACATATATGCCGCACGCAGAACTCTAGTTTGAGGTCCAGGAACTGCAGAACACTCCTGTGGGGTAACTCGTGTTTAAAACCAAGACCTTGTCCGTATTGCTTAAAAACATCTCTCTGGTAAAAACATCTGCTTAAAAACATCTGCTTAAAAACATCTTTCGCATCCTGTCTGGAAGAGTCACGCGCTAAAAACACTAAAACGCCGTCAACGTACCTAAACACTTTTAAAACCTTTCCCTTACTAAAAACATCGCCTAAAGACTTGTCAATACTCGATAAAAAAATTCACAGAGAACTGGAGCAACACAAGAACCGATACAAATACCGTTGCTCTGTAAAAACGGCTGGTCATTAAAAACAATGAAAATGACCTTAAGATAATATTCTAAATGTTTAAAAAAATTCCCCACAAAGTACCGAAGCGTTCTGGAAACTGTGCTCAACATTTTCGTCAATGCATGATTTCACCGCATTAAAAAGCTCGCGCTGTAGCACTGAATAGAACAAATCTTCTACATCTACTGAAAAAGCGTACCCGACATTTGTATTACTTTCCAAAAACCGCACTACATCTTCCGAACTCTTAGTCCTGAACGGATCGTTAACCTTTAGCAATTTTAGTCTCTTCTGCAAGAATAAGCTTACATTGTGCTGCCAACAACCGGACTCACTGACTATGGTTCTGAAAGGTACTTCCGGCTTGTGCGTCTTTGCTGTGAAGAAAACCGATAAGCACTGGCCTCTACTATTATCTATCTCCCGAGCGAGCGTCGTTAGCTCAAGTTTTTTGTAGAATTCTATAAACTTAGTTTTTACTTTTACTGCACTTTTTAGGATTGGGACCAAGTTTTTCGACACTGCCTGCAGCGCTGGTTCATCAAAAATGCCCTTTTCAGCTACTACAAAACCACCTGTCTTATCGCCCTGCAAAAGACGCAAATTGTTTGCTTTCAAGAAGCACAACGAACGCCGCACGTCATTGTCCACAAGGCGAGACGGCCTTCTCGGTGCAGACCTTTCCAGGCACTCCACTCCTTCAAGTAGGCAACGTTCGCGGTCTTCTTGCTTCGCCTTAACGGCCACACACCTGTTGAGAGCACCCATTCATGGGCAGGGAGGGAAGTAGGCGCACAGAATTTCGGGCCTTTTTCCAGCAGAAGGGCTACATTATCAGGTAGACTGATATTACCAAGGACCTTGACATTGTTTCTTTCAGTGGAACTTGTCTTTGCGCTAGCCCGACGCTGTTCTTTCAAAATGCACATCCTCCTAGCTTCCGTAAGTTGCGCGGCAAGGCGTGTGAAAGCACGAAACTTGCTAATAGCAAGCCATTCGGGGTCAACTGAAAGGCACGCAGACCACAGCCAATCTTGGTAAAGACGGACTTGCCGCCAAAGCTCCGAGCGTAGGAGTTTGCACAGTCTCTTGACATGACCCCACGAAGGCGGTACAGGACCGAAGAAGGCACTCACATCTGCAGGGACGAGTCCTTTACGGAAGGAGAACCCGTACAGTCTTGCTCGGCACGTAGCATGGATGGTGTGGCTTAGTAAAGCGTCGATGAAGGTAGAAGAACAAGGGGAGGACACACAAAAAGGAGGGCCCACTGAACTAGAAAGGAACTTCAATAAAACTTGTGTAGGGCCTAGTTGGTACATGCCAGGACGCCAGGATGCGATTGATGAAGTTTTAGATGTTTTTAAGCAATACGGACAAGGTTTTGGTTTTACACACGAGTTACCCCACAGGAGTGTTCTGCAGTTCCTGCACCTCAAACTAGAGTTCTGCGTGTGGCATGTATGTTGGTCTTACCAACCTCGTGCAAAAAAGGAACTATTGCCGTTCAAATCAGAGCATTCCAAAGTTGTGAAAAGAGGCATTGCTTCCCTCTGCATGGAATCGGATCTCAAAAAGTCGTGTGTGCATCAATTGCAGGCAAGTTTTCACAATCAGGTCCACCCGCTTTAGGCAGCAGGTTTCCCTATGTCGCTCTTGACGGCGGTTGCCGAGGCCCTGATACGAAAAATGAAGACCGGTACGCCAAGTATGAGTGGGACGAGTGAACGCGATGCGTTCAGGCTTGTGGTGGTGCCATATCTGCATATGGGGTCTCATCACCTCAAGAGAGTTGCAGGCAGGCATGGTGTCCCTCTGGCGTTTTCTGCGCCGAATAAACTGGCGAAGCTGTGCGCCCGCACGTGCGGTGATAGGAGTGGATGCCTAATCAGGCACGGGACTTCCTACATCCCTTGCGCCACCGGGGTGGTATACTCATTCCATCTTTCATGTGGTAAGACCTACATCGGGCAGACAGGGCGATGCATAAACGAGCGGCTCAGGGAGCATGCGAATAAAGTTAGGAACAACACAGACAAAGGGGCACACCTTGTGTCCCATCTTAGGTCTTGCCGCCATTGCACCGCGACTTGACGAGACCGTGATACTAGGAAAAAGCAGAAATGAACACGCTCGGTTGGCTTTGGAAGCTTTCCACATAAAGGAAAACGCTAGAAACTGCATCAGTGACGCGTCCGTGGCTCTGTACGTAGCCGAAATCAATTTTTTGCTTTCCCGTCAGTGTTAACAGCCCTTGGCATGACTATTGTTGTTAAAGATTGCATTTGAGCATGCGTGGCCAGGTGTATAAGTATGCGTTCCCAGGAAGAAGTAAACACTTGTTAGTGCGCTTGTGTGTGTCTCTGTCTTTCTTCGTGGTTTGTCCCGTGGTTGCGCAACCTACACCTTCACAACATCATGCACCAACTAGGCCCAACGCAAGTTTTATTGATTTTCCTCCGTGCGGCAGCGGAAAACGAGGAAAACGAGGGGATGAGACAGACTTCTTCTTTCTCACCTGTCGTTTTCGGCCGCTTTGGTGGCATGGTTGCCAGGTGATTAGAATAAAAAGCAGCTAAAAAACCGCTGAAAGTAGTCAAAAAAGCAGCCAACGTCAGAAAAACTTTGTATTAGCACAAAAATAAAAACTTTAGCCTTTATTTAATTTTGTTCAAAAGGCGATAAATCAAAACACAGAAGAAAATAACAATACAACACAGGGATGCAAAAACAGCGCACTTACTGCCGTTTGAGTAGATAAATTCAATTTGAACAACATTGGGCCAACACATACGCAAAAAAGAACACCCGCACGTAGTGCTGTTCACTTCCTTCGTCATTTCTTCTGGCACTACAAATGTAGAGCTGGTAGCATCTACCATCCGCAGCCCGAACTTGATTCGTAATATGAAAACAAGTAGTTTTTTTGACATTCTGTTTCCGGAGATCATTCTTCGTGAGAGTTACTGCGTTCCGCGTCAGCGTTCGAGTTATCAAGCGTTCGACTTCGATTTCTCAACTTCGCAAGCGGTATGCCGAGCCTATAAGTAAATACCTCTACCTGATATATCAAGATCAATCGACGAATGTAGTCTTCCCGCTGAGTGGAAAGGAGCGAAATTCCGGTGCATAACTCTTGCAATATTCCATCGGCAGCTAATTATCGACTGATATCACTGACAAGTACATGCTGCAAATTACTGGAGCACATCATTTTGAAATATCCGACAAATTTTGTTGAAGTCAATAACTTACGCCACAAAAACCAACATGAATTTCGTAGTGGCTTGTCAACGTCTACGCAACTAGTAGAAATTATCCATGATTTTGCACAATGCCTGAACAATGAGTCACAAATCGATGCCTTCTTGAAGATCTGTCGAAGTATTTTCACCGAATCTCTCATACTAAACTCCACTTTATGGACCACTGGTACGATGGATTTATAGTTACCTCTCTGACCGTTATCAATTTTTGCAGTGTCTCCAAGTTAGTCCCTGTTCTTTTTGAGGAGTACGTCAAGGTGCAGTTTAGCCCCGTTGTTGTTTATATTTTTTATTAATGACATATCAAATGAAACTAAAGTAAAAATGCGACTATTCGCGGACGACTGCGGGCTATACCATGAAATAAAAGACTCCAATGACCAGGAAAACTTAACAATGCTCCAGGAAAAATTGCAGAGTGGTGTAATAAGTGGCAGATGGTAATTATTTCGAAAAAATAGTCTCTTCGCCCATTACACAGAAAAAAATTATAAATTAGATTATGTCCACACATCACATGCATGCACTCACCACTGGAGAATATTTCTGTCACAGTAGTACTTTCCGATATTCTTTTTTCGAAAAGTTATCCGAGATTGGAATCGCTTGCATCCATCGGTCACAGCCCAGCGCACCATAGACAAATTTATTACCCTCGCTGAGAGCTCTGTGCTTACATTCCTCTCACCACAGCGCTGTTCGTAATCTTGTAATACAGTGTTCTTCTCAGTGTATTTATTGTATTCAAGTGTCAACATCAGTTTTATGGCACGATTGCTTTATTGATTATTGCCATGTGTATTGCAGGTTTTCCCTTTATTCTGACTTTAAAAAATTTTCACTGAGCCTGTATTTGTATATTTTGCCCTCTCCTGTGAAAATCCCAAGAAGGGATTGACAGTATTCCGAAATAAATAAATAAATAACTATGGGGAGGACGCGAAGCTTCATTACACCATTCACAATGTCTGAGAGTGTGGTATTTATGGGGTTTTGTCCGGAATGACCTAGATAGTGTCTTGCATTGCTCCAAACCTCCGGTACGGCGACGGCTGTCAGATCTTCTGCTTTCGGTGGTATTTATGTTTACAAATAACCTAACCTTGAGAGTGTTCATCAGCGCCACCCACGTTCTTAAGCGGCGGACATAGCACGTCCTGAGCTACCGCTGATGTGACGTAGAACGTCATCGAACGGCGAGGCTGGAAGCTGTGTGAGAACTCTCTTATGCTTCCTATTGTGTCAAGGCTTCCAGAACCGAGGCCCTCGCTAAGCAATTAAGCAAACAAGGAAAGGGGAATTGAGGGGCTCGCTATAAATATGAGAGAATCCAACAGCCACAGAAACCAAGGGATCGAGGGGATTTTGATTGATTTATTTATTTTAGGCTTTTGTTCGATTTAAAATATTACTGAATATGTAATCGCTTAAAGCTAATTGGTTAGAAAAGCAGAAGAAAACACGACCACATGCCGCCGGTGGGGTCCGAACCCACGACCTCCGAATTACGCGTGAGGTGCTCTACCGATGTGCTACGGCGACGGCTGTCAAATCTTCTGCTTTCGGGGGTATTTATGTTTACAAATAACCTAATGTTGAGAGTGTTCATCGGCGCCACCCACGTTCTTAAGCGGCGGACGTAGCACGTCCTGAGTTACCACCTATTTGACGTAGAACGTCATCGAACGGCGAGGGTGGAGCTGTGTGACGTTTCACGACGTTTCGGCTGGAGGGCCAGCCTTTTTCGGAAAAGGCTGGTCCTCCAGCCGAAACGTCATGAATAAAATCTTTTTTTTTCAATTTCTGGTGACTATCTCATATTAATCAATCAGCTACCAAGAAATAGTTTTTGATATATATATATATATATATATATATATATATATATATATATATATATATATATATATATATATATATATATATATATATATATATATATATTGTCACGTAGTGGTGACTGCAGTCCGGCGAACAGGAACACAGCGAGCATTTCTTCGAAACGAAACTCTTTATTTGGGCTGACTTGCGCCCTCAAAGAACTGAATCACTCGGCGGAGGCGTAGCAGCAAGCGTGCTCGCCGGTCGTCGAACAGAATGACCGCCGCTGTCGGCCGTGCTCTTTTTAAAGCTGATAGCGAACCTTCGAGATAAAGCTTTAGAAGTTACTAGAACATTCTGGCACAAACTAGAATCGGCTCCGTCCGGATGCGATCCATCGAGATAATTCTATGCGCGTCTTGAGTCACAAACGAAGCGATAAAGCGGCGTGCCGGCAGCCTGGGAGCATGAAAAAATAAACACAACAAACAAACGCTAGAAAGATTCGCGGCATAACTCCCCTCTCAAAGAAGCATCGACTCGATGCTTTAGAAAATAATACGGCTATCAACAATCAACAAATCAACAATCAACAATCAATACGGCTATCAACAAAGAAAGCCCGAGATGGCCAGGTGTAAGCTCATCGTCTGAAGCCTGAAGAACTTCTCCGCGCAGACTTGCAGGTACAACAAGTAGGTAGGATGTTTTGTTCTCTGCACAGTTCTTCTTCACGAGGAGATCATTCTGTAAAGAGAACGAAGACAATCCTCGCTTTTACGAAGCGGAGGTGAAGAAACCTTGCCTTCCAAGTATTGGATGAGGCATTTTATGTCGGGGTCCGAGTGTTGCTGTTGACCAAGAGAGCTGGGGCTGATGGGTCCCAGGAAGGCGTCCTCATCGTCGTCCGGCGACAGTGCATCTACAGAGGCCCGTGACAGTCAGTCGGCGTCAGAGTGCTTGCGTGAGGACTTGTAAACGACAGTGATGTCATATTCTTCGTGGCGCAGGCTCCATCGAGCGAGGCGGCCTGAGGTGTCCTTCAAACTGACATGCCAGCACAGTGCGTGGTGATCGCTAGCCACCTTGAATGGCCGTGCGTAAAAGTAGGGGCGGAATTTCGACATAGCCCAGATGATGGCCAGTCACTCCTTCTCAGTTGTCGAATAATTAGCCTCGGCTTTAGACAAGGGACGGCTAGCATATGCGATAACCTCCACTCCCTCAGTTTTCTGAACGAGGACAGCGCCTAGGCCCGCGCTACTTGCGTCGGTATGAATTTCAGAATCGGCGTTTTCATCAAAGTGTGCGAGGATCAGTGGGACTGTAAACGGCGCTAAAGTTCCTTGAACGCTTCCACTTGCGGCGTTTAAAGCACGTGTAAAGGTCAGCAGCGACGCCACTCTACTACACCTGCAGAAACAATTGGTTCATTGGGGTTTAACGTCCCGAACCAACTCAGGCTATGAGGGACGCTGCAGTGAAGGGCTCCGGAAATTTCGACCACCGGGGGTTGTTTAACGTGCACTGGCATCGCATAATAGAAGGGCCTCTAGAATTTCGCCTCCATCGAAATTCAGCCACCGCGGCCGGGATCGAGCCCGCGTCTTTCGGGTCAGCAGCCGAGTGCCGTAACCACTGAGCCATCACGGCGGGGCGCAGAAACTATTATATGGCAGTGGAACTGTCACAGCATACGCCGAAAACAAGCGGAACTAGCAGCATATATCGCAAGCTTCCCTAATCACCCCCCCCCCCTTCATGTCATCGCCCTGCAAGAGACGGTAACAAATCGCATTCATATCCGCGGTTATCACACGGCAGCTTTTGCGCCACGTATAGCAGTCCTGACACTTGCATCCATACCGGTGCTAGACCATACATCCAGAAACACGTCCGACAGCAAGGACACTCAATATACCGCGATAGAGCTGAGCTCACCCGGGAAAACATCTGGCCTCATTATTCTTAACATATACAGCAATCCCAAAGGCAGAGGCAGAGTTATTCCCGGCATCCTGGACTCCTTTCAGTCGTGAAAACTCCTTGTGTGGGTGATTTTAATGCACGCCACACACACTGGGGATAGAACGCGGATACTCCCAAGCGTAACCTCATTTCTACCGCAATGGCTGATTACAACCGTGGCCTGATCACAAGCCCCACTGTGCCCACTCGCATTGGCACAAGTGTCACCCGCGGCGTCACACCCGATCTCACAAGGGCCAGACCGAACATGATCCTTAAATCTCACACGGTGCTCCAAGACAGCCTTGGGAGTGACCGCTATTTAGTCTCCACTACTATTGCTTACGATTCCAAGATTTAAATCCTCGTTCACAGCTTCTCACTGAGTGGGATGAATTGCGCTCATACTTGGCAGCTGATTCTGCCGAACCCCGTATTGTCCCCGACTGGACAAACCGTCTGGTTGAGGCCACCCAGGCGAATAGCAAACGCCTCAAAAACACCCACTAGAGCAGCGCAGGTTTATCCGCATCTGGCTCATCTATGAGAGGCCCGACAGGGACTTCTCAAGCGCTGGCGTCACCAGTGACACAATCGTAGACTGGGACTCCGCATAGCCGCTCCTACTCGGTAGGCAGAAGAATACGCGAACACGCTAGCCCGCACAAACTGGGCAAACATTTGAAAGGAGTCCAGGATGCCGGGAATAACTCTGCCTCTGCCTTTGGGATTGCTGTATATGTTAAGAATAATGAGGCCAGATGTTTGCCCGGGTGAGCTCAGCTCTATCGCGGTATATTGAGTGCCCTTGCTGTCGGACGTGTTTCTGGGTGTATGGTCTAGCACCGGTATGGATGCAAGTGTCAGGACTGCTATACGTGGCGCAAGGGCTGCCGTGTGATAACCGCGGATATGAATGCGATTTGTTACCGTCTCTTGCAGGGCGATGACATGAAGGGGGGGGGGGGGGGGGCGATTAGGGAAGCTTGCGATATACGCTGCTAGTTCCGCTTGTTTTCGGCGTATGCTGTGACAGTTCCACTGCCATAGAATAGTTTCTGCGCCCCGCCGCGATGGCTCAGTGGTTACGGCACTCGGCTGCTGACCCGAAAGACGCGGGCTCGATCCCGGCCGCGGTGGCTGAATTTTGATGGAGGCGAAATTCTAGAGGCCCTTCTATTATGCGATGTCAGTGCACGTTAAAAAACCCAGGTGGTCGAAATTTCCGGAGCCCTTCACTACAGCGTCCCTCATAGCCTGAGTTGGTTCGGGACGTTAAACCCCAATGAACCAATTGTTTCTGCAGGTGTAGTAGACTGGCGTCGCTGCTGACCTTTACTGACGTGCTTTACACGCCGCAAGTGGAAGCGTTCAAGGAACTTTAGCGCCGTTTACAGTCCCACTGATCCTCGCACACTTTGATGAAAACGCCGATTCTGAAATTCATACCGACGCAAGTAGCGCGGGCCTAGGCGCTGTCTTCGTTCAGAAAACTGATATATTAAGCACTGAGCGCACGTTGTCCCTCCTACGCGGTCTCTTAGATCCAAAAACAAATAAATCCCAGACACAAGTAACCACACAACGTCTAATATGACTAGAACCCGAAAAGCGCACCGGCGTAATTGCTCAACTACGGAACACCTGTATGCCCACAACCTTTCAATCAGCAGATCCACACAAATACCGCCACATAACCGAGAACGTGATGCCGACATTATCTTAAACGAAGTCCGCCGAACACTCTTTGGTATTCGTCGCATTACGGCACCGGAGCCGGATTGCACGTTGCAACGCTCGCATCCGCCTGAATCCATACCAGCATGCAATTTATACACAAACCGTGCAAACTCCTTACGCCTCAAAATGTGCGCCCCGTCTCCTCAACGAGCTTGTCGGCAAGGTCTTCGAGCATGTAATTCTCGATCACCTGCAACCATTCATAGAAACAACAAGCTTTCTGTCCAACGTTCAATTTGCCTTCAATCCAAACATCTCGCCTCA
This sequence comes from Amblyomma mixtum, assembly GCF_055824585.1. Taxonomy (NCBI): domain Eukaryota; kingdom Metazoa; phylum Arthropoda; class Arachnida; order Ixodida; family Ixodidae; genus Amblyomma; species Amblyomma mixtum. Next base: position 119,393,223 of record NC_143019.1, on the reverse strand, counting down.
AGACGTACTTCTCGCTCATAAAGAGTGTCTGTTTTCACACTAAGCACCTTAGAGCCGCTACGCGAGCCTTACTGGTCCTGGATACTCATAAGGCTTTCGACACACTAAGCCGTGACCATATCCTCACGACATTAGCTACTAAGGGCTGCGGCATCCGTATATGGCAATATATTCGGGCCTCCCTTCAGGAATGCACGGCAGAACTCCACCTTGGGGTTCTCGCGTCCCAGCCTTTCCCCTTGTCTAACCGAAGAACCGCCCAGCCCTATTCTATTTGTTTCTTAAGCTTTCCCTACCACCACTGGCAAAACCCTTGCTGCTTTCTCCGTACTCTACACAGGTTCACACAGATCATAGAACCCTTTGGACAACGGCATTATCCCTTGGAACAGCCCAGGATATCCTGCAATCTGCCACAGACATCACCACTACCCACTTCGCAAACACAGTCCTCAGCTGCTCTCCAAAAAATCGTAACTGCTGCAGCTGAAAGCCCACCCCAGTGATCCCCCCTTTGAACTGCACAGGTGCGGGAATCTAGTGCCCATTCTGTCGTAGGTGAAGATTCTCGGCCTTCTCATTAACAACACACTGGATGCAACTACCACCTTTAAGCTCTTGCAAAGGCCAAACAGATCACTGCACTAATTAGGCGGGTGACAGCACGCATTCATAGGCCTTCTGAACGCACTAATCATTAGCCGCATTACATACCACCTCCCATACACGTACTCACTCAGCACCAAACACAGCAGGCAGACATTCTAATACGCACGGCTGGCACCTCTGCCCTACGTCTTCCACGGACGGTTAGCACGAGATGTCTCCTGACCACTGACACCCACAATACCGTGATCCAATTAATAGAGGGTCAACGCACCAAGCAATTGTTCCGCCTAAGCCGCACCAGAACAGGACAACGCCTACTACGACAGCTACGTCTCAATCCACAACCCCACCACAAGAAGTCCTACGCCTTACATGATTTCTCTGCGCAAGCAGGATGACATATATCGGAAGTCTCTACCGTGCAATATGAGTGCTAGCCTCCATTAGGGTAGGCGGCAGGCTTGAGCAAGCTATTACACCAAAACATACAGCAACCGCTCCGATATCCTTTATGTCGACGCGACAGAAAAATTCTAAAGTGGGATTTTTCACTGCAGTCGCAGCCTATGAAGACGGCACAGTGGGGCCGCCGCCACTATCCGAACGAATTTGCCTGCAGAGAGTAGCAGCTATCGCACTTGCGCTGGCCCACTCCACCATTGACAAAAATTTGCGTACATTCCCGTGCCGCCACTACCTAAAGGGCGTGGCGACGCCGGCCACACACCGTATTCTTGCCACAGCAACCTCTCTCGACCCAACGGTTACTGTGTCGTGCATCTATGGTTATGCCTCTGTCACCGGTAATGAGCGCGTTCATGCGCTGGCCCGAGAACTCTCCTTCCGGACCCCGGACGATCAAGCACCCAACCCTGCAAAAGAGGATCCATCGGTCCTTTCTACATGTCATCAAATCACAACATTCTACAAACGCAGCTGTATGACACTGCCACCACCCCACAGTACCTTCTCGCCCATATGCAGCGTCATATGGATACAATTACTGACTGGCTGCTGTATTTCACTTTACCCTCTCCCATGCCTTCACCCCTACTTTCTTCTTGGTTGTAACACCAGTGGCGTGCCAAAATCCACACCTCCCTGCCTTTCCGTCTATTTCTCTCTCTCTCTCTCTCTCTTGGGAATGTCCTTCCCCACACGCAGTACTCGCCTTCCCCAATCCCACTCATTCTTCCTGGGAGGCTGCTTTACGGACCGCTCAACCCGCCGGCAAGGAATGGTTGGTTGATCGTGCTTTACGTGGAGCACAAGCGCGTGGACTCCTGGACCAGTAGGGGACAACTCTCGAAGGTTTTCTTTGTCTAATAAAATTTGTTTCCATCCATCCATCCATCCATCCTGGGAAACTCGAGCTCACTAGACGAGCGCTTTAACCACTGATGAGCGCTTTAACCCAAAGAGACAAGAAATCAGCGAGAGCTACAAGTTATTCAGTCGTTGTCAAGCGGAGGGCGAACCGATTAATGAATTCCTGGTAGACATTCGCCGAACAGCCGAGAATTGCAATTTCGGCAGTGATTTGGATCGCATACTACGAGATCGCATTGTGTATGTTATACGAGCATAGGCCCTGCAGAAGCAGCTACTAGAAAAGCAAGAATTAACGCTTCAAGACGTTGAGACGATGGACCTTGCAGCTGAAGCTGTGGATGGTGACGTAAAACACGTGATCGGATCGGCAACGACACCCGTGTTAAAAGTACAGGCGTATCAGAAGGAAGCTCTCATGAATGAGAGGAGGGCTGTCGCACGCACATCAAGAATGAGCAAGGTGCGGTAGTACAAAACATAATGAGGCATGTTGCCCCTGGTCTAACGCTCGCATTTGCCGCCGTGGACGACGTGCTCACTTAGCAAGTAAATGTCGAAGCCGCGCGGCTCGAGAACAAGGCATGTAAGGATGGCGCAAACTAACGCCCTCTTGGGGACGAATACCTGAGCAGACGAGGAACATGATGCCGCCCACATTCGGACTTTGGTATCGCAACGAAAAAGCTGTCTGTAACCGCAGATCCGCCGAACATTTGCTTGATGTGGTGTTCAGCTGATCATGGAAGTCGATACCGGGTCTCCTGTTTGTGTCATTCCGTGAGCATCGCGAGCAATGGGCGAAACTGAAACAGTCCAGTCTGAATTTATCCTACACAGGACGCCTTCCATTATTTCGGGAGCTTGAGCTCCAGGTTTGTCGTAAAGGAGTGACAGTAAAGTGTGCGCTGACCGTGTTTGACTGTGCGGGACCCATCCTTTGAGGTCGGGATTTAATCCAGCAGCTGAACAGCGCAGGTGTTCCGGTGGTTCGTTTTGTCGAGGACTCAGCGTCAACAAAAGAAGCAAGCGAATCCAGCATGAACAGCATATTCTATGACTACCGCGACGTGTGCTCCGATGAACTGGGGCTAATCAAGGGTCTTCCAGCCAGCCTGCACATGAAGGAAGCCGCCGTACCCAAGTTCTGTAAGGCCAGGTCAATTCCAATGGCGCTACGCGAGCGAGTGTCACTTGAACTGGACCGTTTAGTTTTTCTGGGCGTACTGTCGCCGGTGGCACACTTTTAATGGGCAACGCCCATAGTCATAGTGCTTAAGAAAGACGGCGCAGTAAGAATGTGCGGCGATTTTAAGGAAACAGTAAATCTAGCGAGTGCAACTGAGCAAAAAGTACGAACCCTTTTAACAGATTCCCTCTCGCTGCAACTAAGTGATGAGGCCATCTCTTGCGCGCATAGATTGGGGCCTTTCGTTAAAGCTAAAACCCGGCCGATAATTGTTAATTTCCTTTCTCGCAAAAGGATAAGTTAAATAAGACCCGTGTTAGAGTTCAAGAAGATTTCTGTAAGGCGACCAGACAATCGCGGAAAAAGCTGGCTGAATTCGGTAAAAGCACTGAAGAGTTCTATAACCTGCGCTACAAGCTACATGTCAACAAAAAATGTTACGTTTATTGTCCACAAAGTGATCGTGTGTGCGAAATTGAGCCTGGCCTGACATCTGCACATGTCACTGAAGCAGGAGGCTCTTCAAACTTGTCCGTTCTCGGTGGTTAGGGATCAGCGGCCGTTGACACAGAATGTATTCGTGATGTCAGATTCCTTTTCACAAATATTCGAAGCCTCATGAATAAACGCGACGCCCTATCCTCCCTGATAGACACGTGCGGTGCCGATGTGATTATTATCACTGAAACATGGTTGTCTGGCAAAATTGATAACTCTCAACTGTTTGATTGTGAACAACATTACACTGTTTATAGACAAGATCGCTCTGGGTGTTCGGGTGGCGGGATTTTGATCGCTGTTGCGGATGACTTGCTTTCTTATGATGTTCTTATACCCTCGAAGCTTGAATTTCTTTGCACATGTATTAAGATAAACCATAAGGAAACCATATTTTGTGCCTGTTACAGACCCCCCCAATCAGCGAGCAGCTTTTGTGATAACCTCCATGATTGTATTAACAAAATTGTACTTAGGTTTCCGAAAGCACCAATTTTTCTCTTAGGCGATTTTAATTTCCCTGCTATATCATGGACGGAAGACGACCCTGTTGTTTGTTCTTCTTCAGAATCGCTAACCTTCCTTGACTTATGTTCAACATTTAACCTCCGTCAACATGTGAAAGAGCCAACTCGCATTACAGCATCCACTGCCCACACTGTGGACCTTGTGCTGAAAACCTGCCCTGACTCCGTTTAATCTCTTACACTTCTGCGTGGACTAAGCGACCATTTAGTTATCAGCTTCACTCTACCGTCCCGTGCACCCCACCCAGTCAAACATTATAAGGTAATTCGGGATTACAAATATGAAAATTATTCTTCAATTAACACCAAACTAGAAAAATTGCTGACATTTTTTCCCCAGATTTTGGGAACGTTCACTGCACGATAACTGGTCTCTTTTCAAAGTCAAACTGGAAGCCCTCACTGATAAGTACATCCCACTTCGTAGAATAACGTGCACTAAACGTTCACCATGGTTCAGTGTTCCCTTGAGGCGACTGCTAAACAAACAAAAACGCATTATTCGGTGCTGCACAGCATCTAACTGTACTGAGCGATGGAATGCTTATCGTACTGTGGCATCACACTACAAAAAGGCTCTTTTCAACGCGAAACGCAACTTTTTTCGAAATACCTTGCCTAGTCTACTGATTACTAACCCACGCAAGTTCTGGACTATCCTTAACGTGAAACGAAAAAAAGATATGACACTGAAATATAACCAAGGTGCCCTGGTCCCACTAAACGAATGTTGCACATTATTAAATCGTACTTTTTCTGTGTGTTTCGTAACAGCCACGCCAGCTAATCTTCCCGACATGCATACCTTTGACTCCCAATTGATGGATGCCATCACTATTGACTGGGAGGGAATTCATAAACTTATTGATAGTGCTAAAATGTCATCCTCTGCAGGTACTGATGGTATCAGCAACAAGATGTTGAAAAGCACTATTACTTATTCTTCACTTATAATGTCCGAAATTTTTACTCAGTCATTGGAGGCCGGCATGCTCCCTGACGACTGGAAGGTGGGAAAGGTGGTTCCAGTACACAAGTCTGGTGATGTTCACAGCCCTATTAACTACAGACCAATATCATTAACCTCTATTCCATGCAAATTACTTGAACATGTAATATATTCTGACCTCATGAGTCACCTTGAGTCCAATTCTTTTTTCACACCCCATCAGCATGGTTTTCGAAGAAATCATTCATGCGAAACACAGTTATTCGCATTTACTAACGACCTTTTTGCAGCTTTGGATCGTTCTTCGATTGTTGATTGCATATTTATTGGCTTTGCTAAAGCCTTCGATACCGTGTCTCATCCTCTTTTACTTCTCAAACTCAGCAAACTAAACATAGATTGTGATGTATAAAAATGGATTGAATGTTTTCGGGCCGCTCGTACTCAGTATGTAACAGTTAATGACCATGATTCTAATCTTTCTTCAGTAACATCGGGCGTTCCTCAGGGATCTGTTCTAAGACCTCTCCTTTTCCTAATCTATATTAATGATCTTCCTGATCTCATAACATCATCTATCAGGCTGTTCGCTGACGGCTGTGTAATATACAGAGAAATTTCCAGCCCATCAAATACCTTGGTTCTTCAGTCTGACATTAATAACATTTCTGCTTGGTGCGGCACTTGGCTAACGAAGCTTAATGTATCTAAATGTAAAGCAATGAAAGTAACAAGAATACCTTACAAAGCTAACCCGCATCCATATATTCTAAATTACTCCCCCTTAGCTTTTGTTTCTGCATATAAGTATCTTGGCATATACATTTCCAATGACCTCTCATGGACAACGCATATCGAACACATAACTAACAATGCTAATCGCATGCTTGGTTTCCTTCGCCGTAACTTTTCACTTGCTCCGGTTAGTTTAAAACTACTACTGTACAGAACGGTCGTCCGATCTAAAATAGAATATGCGTCTTCCGTATGGGACCCTAACATTAAGTCACTGATTAATACTTTAGAATCAATTCAGAATCGTACAGCCCGTTTTATTTTGTCTAACTACTCGCGTTTCTCGAACGTCACATTCATGACGAGAACTCTAGACCTTCCAGATCTTTCACTGCGGCGTCATCTTTCTAGACTTTTCACTTTCCAAAAAATATATTACACAACTCAATCGCTAAAACAAACTATTTTCGTTGTTCCAAGTTATGTATCATCTCGTATTGATCACCGACTCAATGTGAGTGTTCCATGTTGCAGAACTAACCAGTATTTTTATTCTTTCCTGCCCAAGACCAGCTCTGACTGGAACCACCTGCCCGCCAGCATCGTCTCCATCTCTGAACCAAAAGCTTTTAAATCTGCTCTTCTTCATCACCTATGTTAACTGCTCTCCTTATCGTATTTTATTTGTATAAGTATACTTACCACTCCTATCTGTAACGCCTCAACGGCCCTGATATTAACGAAATAAATAAATAAATAAATAAATAAATAAATACCCATTGCCAATCATTGGGGTCATGTTTGCCCAACTACACAATGGGGACTATTTCAGCGCTCAGGATATACGCGCTGCATACTGTGAAGTGGCGCTAGACGATAACGCAAAGAAAGTTTGCGTTATTAATGCGCCAAAAGGGGTACTTTGCTACAACATGTCTGACGACAGGTGGTTTGTGGTCTGACTAGAAATTAGTCTAATTGCTTAATCGATACCATTCGAATGCCATGGATGCAACGCGAAAGTGTTTCCTTGTGCGCTGTCTTTTTTATTTTTCATATTTTACTTTGTTCTCATTGTATTTTTTATTTTTGCTTGTTTTCTGTTTTAATTTTGTACGTTTTCTTTCCTTAATAATATTCTTTGTTTATTTAATTATATTTATGAGAACCATGCATTCACTAGATGAACCTTTATTGATGCTCAAACCGTTAGCCTTCGTGGCTGAGTGGTAGCGCCTTCGCTTCAAATGCGAAAGTTCCTCGATCGATTCCCAGCCTCGACACAGTTCTTTTTAACAGAGCAAACTGCTCGCCGTTTCTGCCGCGTGGCGCGCCGGCGGCGCTGCCATCTGGCGGAGCTCGGCTGAAGCAACGCTGTTGAAGGTCAAACATGGCTACCACCGTCCTTGAGCTACGCGACGAGTTTGAAACCTGGCGTAGTATTGCTTTCGAAATAAAAATGGATGAGGTATCGGCTGGCCTTCCTGGATAATGGAATTGAGTGGGCGAGTTGGTTTTCCATCTTGACAGTGAAAGCGCTCAAAAGGACAAGGACGACAGAAAATGAAAGACATACAAAGCGCTTACTTTCAACTCGTTGAAAGTAAGCGCTTTGTATGTCTTTCCTTTTCTGTCGTCCTTGTCCTTTTGAGCGCTTTCACTGTCAAGATGGCCTTCCTGGAGCAGCACAGGCTTATCTTGACGATGTGCTTAGTTCCGAAAGAGCGAGTAACAGCGGTGAGAGGCTGAAGAACGTCTTAGAGCGCTTCCGACAGCCCGGTGTAAAGGTAAGGTTCGATAAGTGCAAGTTACGCTCCACAGCAGTAACTTATCTAGGGCTTCGCTTCTCTCGTGATGGGCTCCATCCTACAGAGAAAAACGCTGACGCTATCATGAAGGTCTGCAGCCCCTCTAATGCCGGCGAGCTACGTTCATTTTTGGGTATGGTTCTTTTTTACGCGATGTGTCTGCCAAACAAGACGGCCAAACTTGGTCCATTGTATCAACTGCTTGAAAAGAATGCACGATGGCAATGGAAACAACCTCAAGAGCTCGCGTTAGACCGGTCAAAGCAATACCTTGAAACAGCGAAGGTTCAAGTTCATTTTGGCCCTTCCGAGGAACTTGAATGTGACGCGTCTCCGTATGGTATGAGAGCTGTCTTATTTCACAAGACTGGTAACAATCACAGGCCCTTCGGGTTCGGTTCGCGAACATTAAGCCAGGTGGAGCGCAAATATCCACAGCTCAAGCGAGAGGCACTGACGCTATTATTCGGGGTCACGAAATTACGTGACTACCTACTAGGTTGGGGACTGACTTTGGTGAATGACCATCAGACATTGGAGGGCCTGCTGAGATCAAACAAGCAAACGCCCATAATGGCCGCCGCACGGATACAACGTTGGGCGCTCCACCTGGGGGCCTACCGATACCGGCTACAGTGCGCACGAGGACGACAGATGCTGAACGCTGGAAGTGCGGTGTTTACCCGCAATTGCGGTCCGGGGACCAAGCGGACGCCCGCGGTCATGTGAAGGCGACGTCTGGAGCGAGAATGGTGACCGTGGAAACATCGGACGGAGTCTTCAAGCGGCGCGTAGACCAGGTCTGCCCGCGACCACAAGCGTAAAGGGATAACGTAGCAGTAACTACAACCACCACACAACGCAGTGAGCTAGACCAAGCAACACAGTTACAGCATCCAGAAACTATTAGCCCAGGTGAAGGCATGACTGCTTGGCGCATCCCAAATGGCACTGGCTCTCAAGATTTTCTGGCACCAGATATTCCGGTGGCCTCGTTGAATACAGGTGTCGCCCTACAAACCCCGAGACGCTCAGCGAGAGAACGCAAGCCAGTGCAACGCTTACATCCTGAGGAAGAAGGAATGTTGCAACTTCAGGTGTGTTTCCGAAGTGCGCGCACCTTTTATCGCCTTATCTGGCGATCCTTCAGGGCTTCGAAGTATCACCACTAACATGAGTTCCTTCCTATCTTCCTGCCACTCGGCTACTCATAAATACGTTCTGCGCCTCCTTGAGCAAGCATGCGTGGACGCTCTGTCAATGAGCGAGGCTGAGTTTTTGCGCATATGGTCGACATACTTCATCGTCCTGCGCGGCGGTCGAGTGTCGGCCTCATTACTGCCCTACTGACGTGCTCGGTGCAGCGGCACTGTGCATGTGCTTGTATGATCAGATCTTCGAGTTCAGCCGTTTGGTTTTGTATTTTTGTTGCCATCGAAAAAAATAAACTTCTCTTTCCACGTCATGGCTATGCTACACACCGAAGCGAGTCCATAGTTGGAGGCTTCGGTAATTAGGGCGACCTAGGGTTCTTTTACGTGCACTGACATCGCAGAGGTGTAGTGGATTTGAATTAGGAGGACCCGCAGACCAGACCTTTGAAGACGTCGACTGGTCCCAACGCAGAGCCCGGTAATAACACGATGATTTCGCCCCTGCGATCGGCAGTGTGGGTGCAACCTTTCGCGACCGTTTCTGGCTTCAGACGGGCAGGCGGCAGGGACAGGGATCTCTGTGCGTCATGTTTTGTGCGGGTGCCAAACATTGCTTTGTTATGGAACTCGTACCGCAAGAGCGCCTGTGACGCACGCGTGTCTGTGATGTTGTGGGCAACGAATGCGATGACAACGGTGACGCAGTCCTCGATTACATTAATTGGTTGGGTTTTCTTTTGAAAAAAGGAAATCGTGCAATATCTGTCTCACATTGGACACGTGAACCACGCCGTAAGGGAGTGGAGGATGGTGGGAGTGACAGAAGAAAGACTGAGAGAGCTGCCGTAGTGGAGGTCTCCGGAATAATTTCGACCAAATAGAGATCTTTAACGTGCCCTGACATCGCACAGCACAGGGGTGCCTTTTGGGTTCCAGCTGTATCGAATCGCGGCCGCCGCGGTCGGAATTAATCCCAAGCACTCCGAATCCTTCATTACAGCCTCTCTGTCTTTTCTCTATCACTACAAACTTCCTCCCTTTCCTCACTGCGTGGTTGAGGACTTCATCTATATCTGAGATAGTTACTGCACATGTGCCATGAGAGCTAGGTCGCTGTGCTGCTCAAGGTAATGAAAGGTGAATGATAAGGCGATGCAACAGGCCCTCGATAGCTCTCTCCCATTCCACTCGTAAAGGCGAAGCTCCCGTAGCGCCCTGCGGCTGAGCTTCTGCACTGGCGCCAGTGCCCCGAGTAGCTGGGCAGACCACTAATTGTGTCCTCCGAGATTTTAGACGCGTGTTTTACCTCTTTTCCGGCTTCGGTTTCGATTGCAATGCTTTAGATTCTGATTTACCTTTGGCTCTTAAAATGTTCAATTACAGTGCATACCCTTAGCGTAAAAGAGGACGTGCTTAAAATGCATTTCAAACATATTGTATTAATGTCATATTTATTTCGCATTTTTTTGTCCCTTTGCTTAAACTGCAATACGAACGCTTTCTCAGTATACTACGAATAATATTTTGAACGTTCTTTAAAATACGTGAAAAGTAAATTTAGAATCTTTATTATTTAGCACATTTATAATGCATTAAAAATATACTAAAAGTATACATTAAATACATTAGATTACATTAGAAATACACTAAAAATATACATTTAATACAGTAAAAATATGTTCAGTCCGGCTTAAAAAAGGTCTACTGGTCGGCTTAACAGAATAAGGCGGTTTAATGCTTCAGCTGCAGAACAAACTGTACAAGCGCAGTTATCAATCGCGATGTACATGAGATTATAAGGTCCCGTGACGTAATTGGAACGGCAAAAATACTTACTCAGCAAATCATGACAGAAGTGCCGCAGCAAACAACAGATGCTACGACAAGCGCCATACTTGGCTTGCCTTATATATACCCGCCGAGAGCGACGCACTATCTTGCCCGGTGAGGCGTTTCCTGCGCACAGACTGTGGGCCCAAAAATTATCCCGGAAGCGCCCTACTGGTCGCGTTCGAATTGGGAGGCGATCTAGAACAGAATTCCTAGTCGAAATTTGCGTCAGAAATAGGTCAGGATTCGAACTGTCAACCAAGAGATACACGGGCGTCTAAGGGAGCCAGTCGGCCTTGCCGGTCGTGGTCTTTTTCGCTGGCATATTCGGGCCCGGAAATACCCAAGGCGCCTTTGCCGGTATTGTGCTATCACGTTTTCCGCATGTAGTGTAAATAAGTGGTGATTACCTGCCTGCTAGAAGTTACCATAAACGAAAGGACTTCAGAACAGAAAAGGCTTGGGCAGGTTGGTAATTCATTGCAACGCAGTAATCATAGCGCAGGAAGAACGCAGGCGTTCTCGTCCCGTCTCGTCTTTGTCCTGCGTTGTTCTCGCGTTATGATTACTTTGCTGCAACGAAAGGAACACAGGAAAGGGGGAGTTTTCACTGTTCCTTGAGACGTCATTTCGAGCTCTAGATTGTTTCATGGTAGCTTGAAGTGCAATGCCAATATGTTTACGCGGACTGCCCATTTGTTAGAATTTAAGTATACCTGGACGGATTAATTACGTATTTACGAAAGTACATTTTAAAAACATTGCGAACACCAAAATGCGATTTCACGAAACTCCATTTTGAGCATAAGGTTGTTCAACGGCAGCTTGAAGTGCGCTGCAAATATGCTAAGGCATACTGCCAATTTGCTAGAATTTAAGTATTCTTTGGACGAATTAATTGCGTATTTACAGAAGTACACTTCAAATACGTTGACAGCATGCAAATGTCATTTCTCGAAACGCGAGTTCGAGTACTCCACTGTTCAACGGAAGCTAGAAGTGGGCTGCAAATACGTTTAAAAGGACTGCCCGTTTATTAGAATTTAAATATACTTCGGATGAATTAATTTCATATTTACGCAAGTACACTTTTTATACAGTGACAAGATGCTAAAACTGCATACACATACGTTTACAAGGACTCCCCGTTTTTTAGAATTGAAGTATACTTTGGATGAAATCATTTCATATTGCCGAAAATACACTTTTAATACACTGAAAAGATGCTAAAACTGCATACATAATTTTTCACGTATTTCAAAAGTGCTCGAAATATGCTTTAAGTGAGGTATTTTTGGCATATTTTAATAAGAATATATTTCTAATACCAAGCATGAAATTTCAGGAACGTATTTCCTACATATTTTTAGTGCATTCATGAATACAAAATATGTTCTAAATACCATTTAAATAGCCGACCTTATATTCCAAACGTATTAGTTTTTGCTAAGGGTATAGCGGAGAGCAAGGGCGTTAATATTTCATTGATACGCATGCCATGCATAGAGGCGTAATCGCGGATCGCAGTCTTTTTAATAAAAATACCACCAAGCTTCTCGAAGAACCTAACCAACCGAATTAGTCTATGAATATTGGAATAATGCCGTCAGAGGTTGTGTTTTGTTGCCGTTTTTTTCGTTTTTGAGTCACTTTTCTCAGTTACGCACTACAGGAGGCAGTGGTTTCATACATTAAATGTATAGTTTACTTGTTTGCAATGTGAATTGCACGGAAAAGATATTGGATCCCACACTTAAAATGCATCACATTTCAAAGAGCTTGAGAGATGTGTAAAACATGTGGTAAAGCACGCGCACCATGTCAGAACAAGAGAAAAAAAAATGTGTTTTTCTTCTAAAGCATCCCCGGCTAGAGAGAACTGGGGGTAGGGGAGGGGGGAGCACGTACAGCGTGTGCGTAATTCCTATACCACATCGGTCTTATGCAATAGGCTGTTGAAAAATCTAAGCACATCAATTTAAATGCATCATAGTATCACAATAATCAGCTCGAAATCTTGATTAAAAGTGACTACTAGGATTTTTTATCGAGGCCTAGACGCCATGTCAAAAAATCTATATAAGGGTGGCACGCTCTTGTTCTAAACTATGACAAATATGGAAAAATGGCCCACAGCACAACGTAATTCTCCCTTAAGAAAGTAAATTCACCACGGCTCATATTCTACCCTGCACACGCAAAATACATTCAGCCAGCACAACGAAGGACTTGCAAACAATTTTCCTAGCTAAAGAACCCCCAAATTTATTTTTACATACAAAAGGAAACAACTTACCGGAAAAAGGAGGCAACACCGCTGAAAAGCGCGGTCAGGTCGACATATCCTGCGGCACATGACTGGCGCAGCATCAGCGTCTCTATGGAAACCGGACGCGTCGATGCACCCGGGTGGATGTATGATAAGCTGTCTACCTTTGAGGAGAAGTGGAAGTGCAATCGGTACGCAGCCTGGCGGGCGGCCAGCCTCTTGTTATCTCGGCTGCGGAACGGTTCGAGTGTCCGCTCTTTACGTAAGTATGTTCCTCGTAAGTATGCGTCCTCCAATATTTTTATATTTCTTTAGCGGTGTCATCAATTGCTCTGCCAATTCCCCATTTTCTTTCAAGACTGCTTGAATTCTACACTTTTGCACTTCTGCGAGCGAATGAGGATTGTGAGAAAAAGCCTCAGAGAGCCGCAGAGAGACTCTATAATGAAAAACTGGTTTTAGCTTGCGTTAATATTCGCTAACATGCTGCCCTTTCGTAGTGGAGGGAGCAGGGGACTAAATATGGAATAAGGGTATTAGAGTGTGGTCATTCAAGAGGGCTGTAACGCAATAGCTCGCTGCATGATGATTCTGGATGAAAACGAAGTCAAGTTCTCGCAATTACACCGGGGTGATCAAGTGTTCGGGCAAATTAGAGTTTGTCTAAAAGACCAACGCCGTTTAAATAGGCAAACAAGATTATCATCACACGCCGCTGCTGTCTGTAGCAGCGTAAAGAACCTAATATAGAGTCCAGTATGAGTGCCACTTGCGTGACGGACTGCATGAATTGTTCAAAGTGCGCACGTTCGTTTGCGTACGCTAAATATTCCAATGCAATATGAAGTACAGTCTGAACTGTGCCGTAGTTGTCACAGCTGGAAAGGTATCGTGGGCTGTTCGTGACACAGCCTCCCATAATAAATTGTTTCTAGATGAGGAAGAAGCCCGAGTGGTAGTCTTGAGTTTAGGTGGGAGGTCAATGGAATGAAAAAAGAGGTAACGATGGCTTGGCAGGTTCCAGAGGCGGTTCTTTTCATCCTCGGTATATCGTTTTGTGAGTCCGGACGCATCTGTTTTTGTGAAGAGGGCGAGGCTATAGTTCGGACGCTGTAGACCATTGCGGGCTGCATAGTCTGCTCTCTCGTTGGCCAGGATGCCGCAGTGAGCTGGAACCCATAAAAAAAAACACTGGCCTTCAGCTATTGATCGATAGTGTGTGGATTGTAGCATGGCTCTTAACATCAAGAAAACTGTACGGCTACGTGTAACACGAAAAAAAAAAACATATTAGCACTTTCACTGATTCTCTTGAAGGCTCTAACATTCAAGAAGCCGCCACCCATAGGTATTTAGGACTGATACTTACCAATAAATTAAACTGGTCAGCGCACATATCCCAAATTTGCTCTTCATCATTCTCACCATTGTGTTTCCTAAAACGAAAACTCAGTTCCGCTCCCTCTAATATTAGGATTTTGGCATATAACACTTTTCTTCGGACGAAGCTCGAATACGCATCTATTATTTGGGATCCACATACAAAAAAGAGCATTAACTCCCTTGAAATCATTCAAAGGTAAGCTGACAGGTTTATTTTCAACAAATACAGCCGATTTCATTCTCCCACAAAGCTAATGGCAGAAAATAATATCCCACTTCTTTCAGACCGCCAAAAAATCAACCTAATTTTGTTCCTCCGTAAGATTCTTTCACGCGAGGTAAACATTCCAATACCTAACTATGTTCAACCTTCTACCACCAGACGTACACGACACACTAAGGAACACACACTGCAGCCTATCTTCGCTCGAACAAATTCATTTAAGTATAGCTTCTTCCCCCGAACCATCTCAGATTGGAATATGCTCCCAGAATCCCTTTTTCAAAATAGCAATTTTAGCAACGCATTGGAAGAACAGTTCCTTGGTTAAGTTGTCTCATTTTGTATTTTTTAGTGCTGTTGTTTTTATCTTCCCTTTGTTATCACCGAATGATGCTGTGTTGTTTTTTCGTTTCTTTTGTGTATTGTTAGGTTGTTTGCCCCTCCTGCCTGGGCCACATAGGCCTGCAGTATTTTGAAATAAATAAATAAATAAATAAATAAATAAATAAATAAATAAATAAATAAAGTGGTGCAGGTATCCAATATCATGGGAAATTGAGTGGTAATTTCTTCTCCTCGGTAGGTTGGACAAGGTTTGTAGCGCTCCTTGCGAGTCCGTGAATATTATCCAGCGTCCTCGGTTATGGCGCAAGATAATGGAGACAGCTTCTTTAATGCCGTGTAGCTCTGCTGTGGTGGAGGATGTCTTACTCTGTAGGCGCCATGAAAGCATTTGGACAGATGAGGGTACACAAAGGCCGCATGATGACGATTCGTGCGAAGTTGAGCACTCGGTGAAGACTAAGCTAAGTAGTTCAGAGCAGCCTGCAGCAGCGCAACCTGCGCCATGCTGCCATTCGCGGCGACACCCGGTATGAACTGCTTGATTTCAAGAGGGGAATGTATCCAGGGAGGAAAAGTTTCAGCAAGTAGTTTATTTGCCTAACTAATGGCAAGAAACAGCAATAGCTTCCCAGCTTCACCAAAGCCATAATTGCTCTGCTTTAAATCGATTCAGTGCAAGAAGTGTTTATTCCCTTGAAGTACATGACGTAGATGGGTTGGAATCGTTACCTGTGCGGCGATCACTTCGAACAGTAGACTTCCTGCTTCCGCAATTGTTGCCGAGGTGGAGGAGCTGTTCGGGAGGCCGAGACAGATCAGCAGGCAGGTGTTCCGCGCTGCCTCCAGCGTCCGCTTTTTTGTTGAAGACATTTCCTAAAAAAATCGGTAAACTGTATCGCAAAAGACCATCAAGAAACACCTTGTGAAGGAAAAACATACAGCGAGAATTGCAACGCCAGCGTGTTCCTGCCATGTTCCAGTCTCGCGTGGCGTTTTTTTTTAAATGGGGTGTCCGGGAGAGGTTTGGGTAGATGACAATACCGGGGACTCGTTGGGTCCGAACGTAGAGTAGCAGCTTCCCGCCCAGAAGGAACGGATATGAGGTCATTTGTTTTTTTCTTGTGAGTGCAATGCCAACATTTTTTTCGCGAAGGAGGAATTCCATAGAGAGCCACGTATGTGGAGGCGGTCAGTAATGCTTTATGAAGATGTTGCTTTGTGAAGTGGCGCGACCTGCATTCGCTCGAGATGCAGATATCGTCTGCATAAAGCCTGATGTGTACTCCTAGTGGGAGGTTTCGTGGTTTGGTTTATTGAGGATTGACGTCCCAAAGTGACTCAGGCTATGAGGGACGCCGCTCCGGAAATTTCGACCAAACGGGGTTCTTTAACGTGCATTGACATCGCACAGTACACGGGCCTCTAGAATTTTGCCTCCATCGTAATTCAACCGCCGCGGCCGGGATCAAAGCCGCGTTTTTCGTGCAGCCGAGCGCCGTAACCACTGAGCCACACCGGCGGGGTGGGAGGTTTCGTGGTATTTTATTAGGGCGATATTGTCTCGTAGTGGTGGCTGCAGTCCGGTGAACAGGAAAACGGTGAGAATGGCTCCTAAACGAAACTCTTTATTTAAGGTGACCTGCGCCCGCAAAGAACTGAATGACTCGGCGGCGGCCTAGCAACAAGCGTGCTCAGCGGTTGTCGAACAGAATTCCCGCCGCTCTCGGTCTTGCTCTTTTTAAAGGTGATAGCGAACTTTGGAGATATATCTTTGAAAGTTACCAGAACACTCAGGAACAGTGTAGAATCGGCTCCGCCTGGATGCGATCAATTAGGATAAATCTCTCTTACCGCGTCTTGCATCACAAACAGAGCAATAAAGCGGCGTGCCGGCAGTTTTGAAGAATGAACAAACAAACAAAAGGTTCAAGCATTCGCGGCATTATTCCCCTCTCAAAGAAGCATCGACCCGATGCTTTGAACATAATGCGGCCACAAACAACTTAAACAGGTGGCGTAAAAAAAAACACCAAGGGTGTAAGCACAACGTGCTTTAGCGCGCATAATAGGGCTTGAGACGGACGACATGGGCAACTTCTGGTCGTACGCGGCGTCGCTGGGATGCAGTCATTTCGTCAGGGACGGCTTCATAGTACAGTTCACCTAGCCGACGAAGAACCTTGTACGGGCCGAAATAGCGGCGTAAAAGTTTTTCACTCAACCAGCGGCGGCGAATGGGCGTCCAAACCCAGACTCGGTCTCCTCACTTGTCTTCCGCGTTGCTTCTTCGTAGGTTGTAGTGGCTGGCGTCGGTCGGCTGCTGGTATTTGATCCTTAATCTGGCAAGACTTCGGGCTTCTTCTGCGCGTCGAAGGTTAGCGGCGACGTCGACGATATCCTCTTCGCTAACATTGGGCAGCATGGCGTCTAGCGTGGTAGTGGCCTCGCTGCAACGGACGAGCTTAATAGGCGTCATCTGGGTGGTCTGCTGCACTGCGGTATTGTATGCGAATACGATGTAAGGCAGGATTACGTCCCAGGTCATGTGTTCCTCATCGACATACATGGCGAGCATATCGACGATAGTCTTGTTCAGGCGCTCGGTCAGTCCGCTGGTCTGCGAATGGTATGCAGTTGTCCTCTCGTGGCTGGTTTGGGTGTAACGCAGAATGGCTTGCCTCAGTTCCGTCATAAATGCTGTTCCTCTGTCCGTGATGAGCACATCGGGAGCGCCGTTTCGCAGGAGAATGCGCTTCGCGAAAAATATGGCGACTTTTGCTGCTGTTCTGTTCGGTAGGGTTTTTGCCTCGGCGTAGCGGGTCAGGTAGTCAATCGCTATTATGATGCGCTTATTTCCAGATTTTGACTTCCGGAAAGGGCCGAGCAAGTTCGTGCCGATGTGCTGAAAGGGTTTTGAGGGGGGTTCAATGGGATGCAGAAATCCTGCTGGTCGGGTTGGAGGGGTCTTTCGTCGCTGACAATTTCGGCAGGTTTACAAAGAATGTGCGACATCGGCAGACAGTCGGGGTCAGTAATACTTGCCTAGAATGCGGCGCAGGGTACAAGAAAACCCGAGGTGTCCAGCTGTGGGCGCGTCCTGTGAATCCTGAAGAACTTCTTGGCGCAGACTTGCATGCACAACAAGGAGGTAGGCTGCTTTGTTCGCTGCCAAGTTCGTCTTCATGAGGACATCATTCTGTAAACAGAACGAAGACAATCCTCTCTTGAACGAGGCGGGCGGTGCAGAAACCTTGCCTTCCAAGTACTCCATGAGGCATTTTAGGTCGGGGTCCAAGCGTTGCTGTTATGCAAAAGAGCTGGAGCTGATGGGTCCCAGGAAGGCGTCCTGATCGTCGTCCGGCGGGGGTGCATCTACAGGGGCTCGCGACAGGTTGTCGGCGTCAGAGTGCTTGCGTCCGGACTTGTAAGCGACGGTGACGTCAAACTCCTGGAGGCGCAAGCTCCATCGAGAGAGGCGGCCGGAGGGTCTCCTTCAAACTAGCAAGCCAGCACATCGCGTGGTGATCGAGCGGAGAGCATTGGGGCAAGGCTAGGAGCGCAGTGAATGGGCCACGGCGTTAAGCGGTTGTTTAGTCGGGGAGGCGCTGAATGTGTTTCGGAGGATGCCTGCTGTTGATTCCATGGACTACGAGAAATTCAAGAAGGCACTCCTCCAAAGATTCATGCTTACGGCAGAGGGCTTTCGGGAAAGACATCGCAGCGCGAAATCTCAGGATTCTGAAGCCGCTATGCAGTTTTCCTCCATGCTGATTAGCTATTTCGACAAGTGGCTTGGTATGTCAAACCGAGAAATGTGTTTTTAAGGGGTGTGCGGCACGCTGGCGACAAAGTAGTTTTCAGCATGTTGCAGTCCAAAGCTAGCGATATTTCTGAAGGAAAGTTGTGTTCGTTGGACGAGTTTGCCTACACTGCAGAACAATTCCTCGAGGCTCAAGGGCTTCGAAATATGAGTAAGGAAAAGGAGGACACTGAAAAGGTCCTAGAGACAGATGCAACAAAACCGAAACAGTATGGCTGTGCTTCTAAGGTGCCAGTAAGGCGTTTCCTTTGTGGCAAGGTGGTACACCGCGTAGTTGACTGTCGGCCTAGTAGCGTTGCCTAAAAGACACAGGTTCTGTGTCAAGGATGTAAGAGGAGGGGGCATACCGTGGATGAGTGCTGATATAGAAGGCAGGACCGAGCTGCATGTGTTGTCGACTCTTGGGTAGAACTTCTCATGCCACCTGGAGTTCCACCGCTGCGAGGAGAGCGAACCCCGCTGGAAAGTGAGGCGGTGAGTGGAACAACCTAGTCTTATGCAACAATGCCGGTAGTAGTTGGGTAAATAGGGGACCGTCCTATATTGGTGCGTAGAGACGGCGGAGCCAACACAGTTTTCGCTCAGAGAAGCCCGGTGAAGGACTAAGATCTTAAAGGGGAAGCGTCTGCCGTCAATCTTGTAATTAGCACAGTCAGGTACCTTCCTGAAGCCATGATTCGTGTGTCCACACCATGTTATACTGTACAAATAGTGGCAAAATGCGTAGAACTACCAATCTACGATTTCACCTTGGGAGACATTACAGGTTCAAGAAGTGTCGAGGACACCGATCCCGAGTAGGCGATGCGCGAAGTTTAGGAACACGCAAAGATGGAAAGGCCCACGAAAGCTCCGGCGGGCGGTGGGGAAGCCGGTTTCTCGTCGCCAGTGGAGACAGCCTAAGCAAGACAGCGTCCGCTCTCTACTCCTGTTACGATGTGTCTGAGCGTAACGCCGGGCTTAAAATTGCAATTAGGCAAAGACCCGAGCTTGACAGCCTGCTTTGAAAGAGTTGGGGAAAAGGTGAAAAGAAAGAGGAGTCGTACGTCATTCGAATATCAATTGATAAACGGTCTTCTGCACAGGGAATGCATATTTCGCTAGGGAAGGCGGGTCCAACAGCTCGTGTTGCAGAAAGGTATGCGAGAGAGAGTGTTACGCAAAGGACGTGACGCGATTATGGCCAGACACCAGGGTGTTCACAAAACGGGGCCTAGAATCACCGAGGATTTCTTTTGGCCAGGTGTCTAGAGTGACGTTAAACGCTTTGTGCGCTCGTGTGACCTGTGCCAGCGCATAGCTCCGAAAGGCTTAGTTGGTCCCGTACCTGTGGGCAAGATGCCGGCCATCGGCCTGCCGTTTCGAAGTGTGGCTTTTGACATTGTGGGGGCCAATCTCTCCAGTATCCGCCAGAGGCAATAGGTATGTGCTTACCCTGGTCGACATGGTCCCATGTTATCCGGACGCTATTCCATTCAAGACTGTTAACAGTATCCAATTGGCGGAGGGTCTTGTGGAGATGTTCTCGCGTTATGGGTTCCCGAGGGAAATTTTGAGCTACCGGGGCCCGAACTTCACGTCGGAACTACTGAAGGAGGTTAACCGCCTTTTGTCAGTAAGACAGTCACTAACAACGCCATACTATTCCATGTGTAATGGGCTTGTAGAGCAGTTGAACGGCGCCCTCAACTATATGATCAGGAAAATGTCCTACTGATTGGGATAGATAACTACTGACTGGAGACGTACTGATTGGGATAGATACGAGGGGTGTTCAAAAAAGATTTCCCCTGACTCACTTCTATTTATTGCAGGATGCTGAAACTGTGCATATGTAATGACTCAAGTCACTATAGGTCACTTGCCAATGTGCAACTCTCAAGTAATAACGGTCTTTCTTTTATAGGTGCTGAAGTGATGTGAGGTGTGATAATGGATGCAGTGAAATACAGAGCAGTCATCAAGTTCCTGTACTTAAAAGGCGGCACTCCAAGGAAGACGTTCGACGAGATAAAAGAGGTTTATGGGCAGGATTTCCCACCACAAGATGTAGTGAAAAATTTCCATCGTCAATTCAAATGTGGTCGGATTTCGGTGGAAACGGCTCCGATTGCAGCACGACCCTACTTCGCTATCAATGAACACACCATGCAGCAAGTGGAGGCAGCCATTTTAGATAATCGCCCCGTAACCATTGGATACCTAGCCGAAAATGTCAAGATTATTGTGGGGTCCGTGGAAAAAATAATTTAGGACCAACTTCATCTGCGTAAGGTATCGGCTCACTGGATTTCCCGGCTGCTCACGCCTTTCCAAAAGCAGGAACGAGTCGAATGCTCCCAGGCTCTTTTGACCATACGCCATGGAAACCAGGAGGACTTTTTCAACAGCGTGATTACAAAGGATGAAAGCTCGGCCCATCACTATGCCGTGGAGACTGAAGTCTAGTCGATGCAATGGAAGCACTTGGACTCATCGCCTCCAAAGAAGGCACACGCCCAGCCCTCGACAGGCAAGGTCATGCTCACAGTCTTTTGGGACCAGCACGGAGTAGTCGATGGATTTCCTAGCAAAGGGTGCCAGGTTACTGGGGCATAGTATGCTTCACTGCTGCGGAAATTGCGGGAGGCCATCAAAAGCAAGTGACGTGGCATGCTCACCAAAGGTGTCCGGCTTCTGCAAGACAACGCCCCAGTTCAAAACTCACATGTTGCCCAGATGGAAGCACGCTGCTGCGGCTTTCAAGTTCTACCGCATCCGCCTTATTCACCCGACCTCGCACCATCGTACGTCCACCTCTTTCCAACAGTGAAGTCATATTTGAAGGGCAAGCATTTTCCAGATGTTGAGACTGATTTCTGAAGTCACAACGTGGCTTTTGGAGCAACCAGTCGACTTTTACAAGCGAGGTGTTTACAGTTGCATAAAAAGACGGGAAAAATGTGTGTCCTTGGGTGGTATTTATGTAGAGAAGGACTAATAAGTCTGCAAAGTTTCTTTGCTCTCCGTCCACTGGAAGCGGGTTAGGGAAAATCTTTATTGAACGCCCCTCGTAGCTCGAAGCTCTTTTGTTCGCTTACCGCGAAGAACCGCAAATGAGTCTTGGTTTGTCGCACTTCGAGATGTACGGGAGAACCGCTAGAGATCAACTTACAATACTACGGAGCTGTGGACAAATGAAGAGATTGGATCACATCTCAATATGACATACACATGCTTTCTTGAGTTGCGGGACAATTTGGAGGAAGCATGCAGGCTTTCACATCAAGGCCTGGAAAGGGCGCGCGAGCGCTATGAGGGCTACTATGACAAGAAAGCAACTCACAGAAGTCTGAATCCGGGTTACAGGGTTCTCATCCTGCTAACCGCGGATCATGATAAGTTACTGATGCAATGCAAGGGGCCTTACTTTGTGACACAGAAAAAAATGACATCGATTTGTATCGGAACACACGAGTGATCCGATGCATGAAACATGTCTTGTGGTAGAACAAGGTCATTTTATTCTAACAATTTTGCGAATAGCAACAATGCTTATGCGGGCGGTAAATGAAGATTGTGAAAGTTCTAGATGCCAACTGCGAGGTACACTGCATAAAATTGCAATGCTCCAGTCCTGTACGTGTCTCTTTAGTGGAATAAATGAACCTAGGTATAGGCATTGATAACAACCTTCAGTTGGAAGATAGAAACAGCCACATGTCTTAATCATACAAGAGAGCCAAAATATGTGCTTTTTTATGCCCTGGGTGCTGTTACTGGACGCTAAGAAAGGCTATAAAGTGCTCCTATTTCTTGCATAAATATGGGTGCAAGTACACGCGCGCTTTATTCTGTTCTGCATATCTCGACAATCCCCATTCCCTCTTTACACTTCGCGACGTCGTGGAATAAGCACTCCCGCATTGCATGTTGACTCGGTGTCGCTCTAGCCCATCGCACAATGCGGTCACATGACACCAGTGTGATCAGACTAATTGCGCGACACCTCCTTAAGCGGAATCCCGGCATTCACATCCGAGTGATATGCGACCAAGCTACGCAAAAACTTTTACTGGGGACACTCGAAGCAGCTGTCAACAAAGTCGAACCACAGGATCCCACTCTACGTGCAGCCGGAGCGAAGGCCACACGATGTATAAGTCAGCAAATAGCAGGAAGTTCGCCTGCAGCTCCAGCAACAACGCGTTTCAATTATATGGATGATTTATTCGCCATCATTAGACAGGTAACCGAATTGCATATCAACCCACTCTTCGTCCTGGATGCCTCCGTAAGTAACGCACAGACAGCCTTTCTGTGTTCTGTTTAGCGTAATCGTACATCTACAGTGTAACTATCAATGCTACAAAAACATCAAAATACAATATAAACCTCCCTCAAAGGTCAGATTTGTGCGACTGAAAGTAAACACACGTTGAGTGGCTCCGAACTGCCAGGAAAGGTAACTAAAATACTCAACACTAATCGATATAATTACGGCAGGAGATATATTTGTTCATTTACATACAAAGACATAAAAGCTTTTTTCTTTTCTTTCGAGCACAAAATCAACAACCACACCTGCCAGTACACGCCTTCATTAGACTCCTTCAGCAGCGCCTACACCGCGCACCAGTGCCCCATCAACACCACTCCGGTGCTGTGCCGTAAACGCTCCTCTACACATCCTTCAACTGTGCGCTGCAAACACGGTCTATACAGCAATCTGCATCCGTGCAGGGAGGTTTTGCGTAATTTTGTTCATTTTATCGATATGTGCAGTTCAATTTGATCGATAATTGACGAAAATAAGTATTTTCTCGTTTTCATTGAGTGCTTACCGACGATTCCGCTCATTTAACTTTGCCTCTGGGCGTGCCGCTTCTCTATCGCATTGTTAATGGACTCCTGTGAGTAAACTTTCAATGAGCGCCTGAATTGAAAAGTAGAGAAATTGAGCGATCGGTGACTGCGTTCTGAAAGCGTTTGTCTGTACACAAACTAAAGTTTTGATATTTAGCACGATGGCTCTCTTAAGGCATTCGCAGCAATAGTACTGCGTGGTCCGTTCGATATCGACGGGCTGCAATACCGGCCACTTAAGTCGCTTTCAGTTGATTGGTCGTCCTTGGTTCTCTCCTGGACACATCACGCGAGTCTTGAACTAGGAAGCCGCAGTAGCGCATTACATTGGTCCTCGAAGAGCACTCCTTCCTCTATGCTCAGTTTCTCCAACTCTCTCCGCAGAGGCCTTTAAACGTCACCACGCAACAACATCTATACGTACGAAATGAGCGGAACGCCAATCACTGCTGTCGTGTAGGCTCGTTTCTTTGTTTGGCAGCATCCTCCTAATGTACAGCACTACAGAAAGGCCACAGGTGCGCCTGTTCAAGTCAACATCACTGCAGTGCAACACGTGATGAAACTGTTCACTCCGCCTCTCTGGATAAATAGAGCTTCTCAGTGCAACAAAGAATAAGCTTTGTTGGTTTGTAAGCTCCTCACTTACAGGACATAAGCACGAAGGAATATCACTTGCTTCCTCGCAGATCACTGCTGTCTGCATAGTGTTCACTTTCAGTACATCTGGCGGCCTCCACCAACGATGAGCTGCTACGGTCTTTCTTTAACATTTCACTTACTCATGTGAAGGTCTTCTGGCTCCTTCCTGCATTTCTGCGCCTCTATATTATAAAATAGTGAGGCGAAATCAATGCAAGTTCTCAAGTATTAGCCTATTTATCCCCGGCACACTTTGACATGCGGCGTAGTTTCTCTGGCACAATCACGATTTTCGCCCTCCTCTCCACAACGATGGCAGACCAACATTTTCCAGTGCCCCCGGATGTTATTAACCTACATCCTAAAATGCTGGCAGCACTCCAAGCCTCCTCGCTATCCATAGCACACCGCATCATAATCCATTCGCCAATTATGGCAACGCAACTTCACATGTTATCAAACCATTTACCTGTTCCTGTCAGGTACCTCAGCGGAACACCGCTACAACTACTCAGGGAGTTATGGCCGGCACCTGTCACGCGACCATGCGATTGGTACGGGTAGTTTTCTACAGACCGGCTCCTGTTTGTCCCGTGGTACTGGAATCTCACCGAAGCCACGAGAGAAAAACTGCAAAGCCACGCGAGTGTTGTTAATACACTGCGCCTGTTCGTATTTGGCGACTCACACGAGCAAACGCTTCATGAGTTCGATAAAGAAGGACTTTGTGGAGTTACCAGCGTGACTCCGCAAAGCTTCAGCGTTCCCGCCAATGACTTCAAGAAATGCGACTTTAGGAAGTACTACACATCAGCTTCGGAGCTGTTCGGCGCAGCAGAGCTTCAAAAAGATCTACCAGCCGGAAAATATTACGTTGCGACAATCGGAATGCCCGATGCCCAACTCACTGAACACCCAGAAAGCATGGCCGCGTTAGACGCATACAGGGCGAGAAATAACACAGTTGATATTGTCGCCAGTGGTAACAGTTACTTTATCCTGGGCGAAAAGCGAGCCGACTTTGAACTCTCTCCCCCCCCAGCCAGGATTTCCGAACTATGGCGCTTTTCAATAGACGCTTATTACTCGCCCGCAGATATGTGCATATTCAGTCGACGCGAAGTTACCCTTCGCATATCGTTTATCGATTCCTGGATGTCAGCGCTTTGGTTTGCAGTAAACCTCATGTTACTAAGCCTCTCCATTGTATCCGTCCTCTGGATTCGCAGTGTGCTTTTGTTCCCCGGCCTCCATTTCTCACCGGCTCGTCTCCTACTCTTCCTCGTCTGCTCCCTCCTTGGGCGATGCCCTCCCGCCACCGCTGGAAACGCTACGCCCTATCGAAGCGCCGTCCTGGCTGTCTGGACCGTGGCGATGTTTTCCCTCGCAAACTATGTACAGACCACAATCATCGCCATAGAGAGCGTTCCTGTCCTGTCAAGCGGCCCTACAAGCATGGACAAGCTCAAGCTTCACTTGGCCACGGGGTCAGTTAGGCCTTGCCTGACGATCTACTGGTTTGGAGAGTGGGAGCTCTACTTTGTTAACGGCCAGCGGACCCGCGATGACTTTCTCATGAAATCCATGGCTCGCTGCCGCGGCGATTGCTTCAGTCATTTTACAGTGTCTGCGTGCTACGAAAGGGCCCGGGACGGAAAACACGTGGCACTGTCCATCTGCAGCGAGGAGGAAATCCTGGCCGCCTCAAGATGGAATTTGCTGCCCGGAGAAGATTGCGGATTTCTTCATCGGCCGTCGTATATGTTGAAGTCTCACCCTTTACGGTAAGCAACCTTATTCATGTGCATTCCTAGACTTTTGGTGATATTTGTGAGAGTGTTGCTTGAGCGAAAATGTGATGGCTGAGTTGGTAAGAGACTCACCAGGGCTGTGCCTTTCTGTGCGTAATAATTATCAGATGCTAGCTAGTACGGAGTTTCCTCATTACCAGTTGTGTATTTTTTCTGTGCCGATTGTCGCGAGCACCCCTGTGCAGTGAGGGCAGTGCGATAATGGAAATTCTCTATGAGGGCGTGGGATTCCAAGTTAGCACAGCAAAACCATAGCACAGAATGTTTTTTCGTCATTTACTAGGTCGGCAAGGCGGCATGAAGTAGATTTCTAATTATGAAACAGCTTACAGATTCTCAAGGAAAAGTGATTGCTATATTGCGATTGCATACCCTGCAGGGAGGTAGTTTGAAGAAATGTCCAGATGAAGGCGAAGTTTTTCTTTATCTTTAAATGGCGCAAGGGCAGCTCTGGCTGTATAGCCCCATCGCACAAGCTTTCAAGTCCGAAGTCTTTACTTGACTAGCAAACCTGAAAAAGGCTATGTTTGTAAGAAGCCTCTACTGCCAGCCAGTTTTGTTTGTCTACGCTAGGTGTGGTTAAGAACCCGTTTCCCAGGCCTTTCACTGGAAAAATGCCGAGCCCATAGAACATCTTGTACCCGTTGTATCATGTGTGGGTACACAGTGGCGCTAGGGATAAAATCACGCATCTCTCGCATGCGAGGCGGATGCCGGAACAAGTAAGCCACCCGTTGCAGTAATCGGCTGCCGCAATACGCATTAATTGGGCATAAATTATAGGGGTCTTTGTGCTCCCTTGGAGCCACAAACGTAGATGACAGTAATCATCACTCGTGCGCAAAAATCGAACACTACAGCCTTCAAGGCCGCGAAGCACGCTTGGCCGTATCCTACGAGATTCTACCTTCGCATTACTGTTATAGCAAAATTATTCACGTGGCTGTAAGACATTGGGACAGTTAATGGCTTAGAGGAGTTTAACGTGCCAAACTGACTCAGGCTATAAGGGACGCCGCAGTGACGACCTCTGGACATGCGCAGTTCACAGGCCTCTAAAATTTCACCTCCATCGAAATCCTACCGCCGCGGCGGGGAACGAACCCACGTATTTCGGGTCAGTTGCCGAGAGCCATAACCGCTGAGCTACCGCGGCGGTGTGCGCGACAGCTTTCATGGTGCAGAAACTGCAGTAGCGATGCCGGTATTTCCTCCTTGCAATACATTCCAATGGACGCTGCTAAAACAATGTCATTTATGAGACAATTCTGATATTTTTAGTTAGCTCTGAAATCACTAAAATGGTTGTTCAGGTAAGGCAACTGGGCGATTATAAAAATTACAGCCCATTTTTCTTAAGCTGCGTTGCTTTCTGTGCGAAGCAGCGAAAAATGTTTTGCCCGTCGCGAGTTTCATTTATGCCGTTCAACATTCTATGAGGATTTTTTTTTTATACGGCCCGATGCTGCTAAACTCTTTACAGGCTCCAGCACCGCCGAATGTTGCGCACGGTATTTGAAGCCCGCCTCGCAGTTCGGCACCGGAAACTGTCGTCTCTTCCAAGTCCTCCGTCCCATGACGTCATTGAAGGTCGGAGCACCGTCGCAGTGTACTTCGCTCTATATGCTATTGGCTGCTCCCTAGCATTATTGTCGCTTTTCTTCGAAATTTTGTGGAAGCAAAGTTCCAGACAAATCATTAAGCTGGCCATGATATCCGTTAAGCGCCGGAAATAAACCTATCCAGCATCCCAATCGACCCATATCCGTCGTTCACAATGCCGTTTACAGAGAAGGTATTGTAATTTGTGTTCGGTAACTGCTGCCCGACTGGGAAACGAGAACACTGCATTTATTCATACAGCACGGCTCCAGCTTAACGTGGAGCATATGCCAAACTGAATTGCTATGAAGGTGGTTTATGGTTTATGGGGTTTAACGTCCCAAAGCGACTAAGGCTATGAGAGACGCCGTAGTGGAGGGCTCCGGAAATTTCGACCACCTGGGGTTCTTTAACGTGCACTGACATCGCACAGTACACGGGCCTCTAGAATTTCTCCTCCAAAGAAATTCTGGCCGCCGCGGCCGGGA
Organism: Amblyomma mixtum; assembly: GCF_055824585.1. Classification (NCBI taxonomy): domain Eukaryota; kingdom Metazoa; phylum Arthropoda; class Arachnida; order Ixodida; family Ixodidae; genus Amblyomma; species Amblyomma mixtum. The sequence goes on along the minus strand of NC_143019.1, from coordinate 119,365,167 downwards.
TCGAACCCGCGTCTTTTGGGTCAGCAGCCGAGCACCATAGCCAGTGAGCCACCGCGGCGGCCGAATTGCTATGAAGGCGTTTATGTAATGTGCTTTAGTTATTAATGATTAAGGTCACCGCATGTTTCAGAGCGCAGCTCTTAAGCGCCTGTTCTTTGGTAGGCCCGGCGCTACCATCAGTGTAACCATACCGGACCATAAAAAAATAAATTAATATATAAAAACGACGATTTTTCTTTATTTCATGGAAATCAATCCCCCTGAGCTACCAAATGCTTTACGTGAACACATACTATTCCGCAATGCAGACACACATTCTCATGTCTTCGTAAACTACCCTCCACCTTCAAATCAAAACTGTAGGTGATATACTGCAGGATACAGTGGTATCTATAGATAAAGTCGATAAATGTAAGACCTGCGGAGCGAGAGGGACCCGCGATCACATAATTTGGGAATGCCCCGGATCATCGGGCGCTGGGGGCAATATTAGAAGTAGAGAACCCTGGGAGGCCCTTGTGCGGAGCGAGGCCCCCGCCGACCAGCAGCGAGCTGTCCGCCTGGCGGCTGAAGCCGCGAAGAACTAATGTATCTTCACCCAGTCTTTAGTCGCGTAGGTACTGGCCCCGTCCCCTAGCCCTGCGTGCCAGGGGCGGGGAGTAGGAGGCCTCCTACATTGGTGAAAATAAAGTTTTAATGATCATCATTATCCGGTCACTTTGGGAAAGGTTGCATGCCTGAGCTTGTGAGCAACCTATTTCTCCTAGTTAGGCATTGCTCGAGGGGCTAAAAGAGGAGCTCGCGGCGGAAAACCCCTCTCTTGCTGCTGGCCCTCCAGCTGACCTGCCCCGTGGGACGCCTTGCTTCCCGCCCGCCCACAGACCCAACGGCGGTAGACTGCGACGACTTGGTGAGCCTGCCGAACATGTATTTCATCGGATACAACATTCTTCCGCAGTGGGCTTTACCTCGCGTTAGAACAATAAACTATTTCCTAGCGTGCTCTGCCGTTGCCTATTTCGTTTGAACCTGCCGTGGCAGCAACTCTGCGCCACGGGTTGGGGATTCGTGTCGCGTACGAGTAACGCCTGGGCGTAGCTGGCACGGAAAGCGCCTTCCCGGCCGGCTGGACACAGAGTGACCACGTAATACACACGCGCGTCGAATCGGCAACTATTCAGGCGGCTGGTCCGGCTCAGCATAAACCCGTCACATCAAGGCGCACGGTTAACGGAACGGAGACATAGTTGAACGAGGTGGTCCCGTGTGTCTATCCATCAAGCGGCTAAAAAGTCCCATTATCAGTAACACATGGCACAGAATCCCGGAGAATTTGAGGACAGGCAAGAACCTTATAGAGTAATGATATTGTCACGTAGTGGTGACTGCAGTACGGCGAACGGGAACACAGCGAGAACGTCTTCGAAACGAAACTCTTTATTCGGGCTGACTTGCGCCCGGAAAGAACTGAATGACTCGGCGGCGGCATAGCAACAAGCGTGCTCGGCGGTCGTCGAAGAGAATGCCCGCCGCTGTCGGCCGTGCTCTTTTTAAAGCCGATAGCGAATCTTCGAGAAAAAGCTTTAGAAGTTACTAGAACATTCTGGCACAAACTAGAGTCGGCTGCGTCCGGATGCGATCCATAGAGATAATTCTAGGCACGTATTGCGTCACAAACGAAGCGATAAAGCGGCGTGCCGGCAGCCTTGAAGCATGAACAAATGAACACAACAAACAAACGCTACAAAGACTCGCGGCCTTACTCCCCTCTCAAAGAAGCATCGACTCGATGCTTTAGAACATAATGCGGCTATCAACAATCAAAAACGGATTGTGCAAAAATAAACACCGAATGTGGAAACACGGCGTCCTTTAAGAGTGCATGATAGGGCTTTAGGCGTACGACATGGACTACTTCGGGTCGTACGCGGCGTCGCTGGGATGTAGTCATTTGGTCAGGGACGACTTCGTAGTCCAATTCACCTAGCTGACGAAGAACCTTGTACGGGCTGAAATAGCGTCGAAAAAGCTTTTCGCTCCATCCTCGGCGGCGAATGGGCGTCCAAACCCAGACTCGGTCTCCTGGCTTGTATTCCGCGTTGCGTCTTCGTAGGTTGTAGCGTGTGGCGCCGGTCCGCTCCTGGTCTTTGATCCTTAATCGGGCAAGTCTTCGGGTTTCTTCTGCGCATTGTAGGTAGGCGGCGACGTAGACGTTATTTTCCTCTGTAACGTTCGGCAGCATAGCGTCCAGCGTGGTCGTGGCCTCTCTGCCATGGACGAGCCTAAAAGGCGTCATCTGGGTGGTTTCCTGCACTGCGGTGTTGTAGGCGAAGACTACATAAGGCAAGATGACGTCCCAGGTCTTGTGTTCGGCATCGACATACATGGCGAGCATATCGGCGATGGTTTTGTTGAGGCGCTCGGTCGTCCGTTGGTCTGCGGGTGGTATGCAGTTGTTCTCCGGTGGCAGGTTTGGCTGTGATGGAGGATGGCTTGCGTCAGTTCCGCCGTGAATGCTGTTCCTCTGTCAGTGATCAGCACATCGGGGACGCCGTGTCGCAGAAGAATGTTCTCCTAGAAGAATTTGGCTACTTCTGCTGCTGTTCCGTTCGGTAGGGCTTTTGCCGCGGCGTAGCGGGTCAGGTAGTCGGTCGCTATAATGATCCACTTATTTCCAGATGTTGATTTCGGGAACGGGCCAAGCAAGTCCATGCCAATCTGCTGAATGGGGCCTTGAGGGGGGTTCGATGGGGTTTAGAAATCCTGCTGGTCGGGTTGGAGGGGTCTTTCGTCGCTGACAATCTCGGCAGGTTTTCACATAATGTGGGACATCGGAAGACAGTCGGGGCCAGTAATACTTGTCTTGAATGCGACGGAGGGTGCGAGAAAACCCGAGATGTCCAGCTGTCGGCTCGTCGTGTGAGGCCTGAAGAACTTCTCCGCGCTGACTTAGAGGTACAACAGGGAGGTAGGCTGTCTTGTTTGCTGCAAAGTTCTTCACGAGGACATCGTTCTGTAAACAGAACGAAGACATTCCTCGCTTGAACGAGACGGGGGGTGAAGAAACCTTGCCTTCCAAGTATTCGATGAGGCATCTTATGTCGGGGTCCGCGCGTTGCTGTCGTCCAAAAGAGCTGGAGCTGGTGGGCCCCAGGAAGGCGTCCTCATCGCCGTACGGCGGCAGTGCATCTACAGGGGCTCGTGACAGGCAGTCGGAGTGCTAGCGTCCGGACTTGTAAACGACGGTTACATCAAACACCCGGAGCAGTAGGCTCCATCGAGCGAGGCGGCCGGAGGGATCCTTCAAACTGGCGAGCCAACACAGTGCGTGGCGATCGCTGACCACCTTGAACGGTCGTCCGTACAGGTAGGGGCGGAATTTCGACGTCGCCCAGATGATGGCAAGGCACTCCTTGTCAGTTGTCGAGTAATTAGCTTCGGCTTTGGACAGGGAACGGCTAGCGTACGTGATGACCTTCTCCACTCCGTCAATTTTCTCAACGAGGATAGCGGCTAGGCCCACACTACTTGCGTCGGTATGAATTTCAGTCTCGGCGTTTTCATCAATGTGCGCAAGGATCCGTGGGGTCTCTAAACGGCGCTGAAGTTCCTTGAAGGCTTCTCTTTGCGGCACTTCCCATTTAAATGGCACATCTTCCTTTTTCAGGTGTGTCAGTGGCTAGGCGATGCGCGAAAAGTTTTTGACGAAATGTCGGTAATACGCGCACAGTCCGAGGAATCTGCGCACAGCTTTCTTATCGGCCGGTGTCGGAAACATTGCGATAGCAGCTGTTTTCTGCGGGTCTGGGCGTACTCCCTCCTTGCTAACAATGTGGCCTAGAAACAGCAGCTCTTCATAGCCAAAGTGGCACTTCTCTGCTTTCAAGTTTAGCCCGGATGATTTGATTGCGTCTAGTACTGTTCGAAGCCTTTTCAGGTGCTCCTCAAAGCTCGAGGCGAAGACAACGACGTCATCTAAATATACCAGACAAATCTGCCACTTCAGGCCTGCCAGCACTGTATCCATTACTCGTTGAAATGTCGCTGGTGCGGAACAGAGAGCAAACGGCATCACCTTGAACTGGAAGAGGCCATCTGGAGTGATGAATGCGGTCTTCTCGCGATATCTTTCATCGACCTCAATTTGCCAGCAGCCGCTCTTGAGGTCCATCGATGAGAAATATCTGGCGTTGCAGAGCCGGTCCAGTGTGTCGTCGATGCGATGGAGGGGGTAGACGTCCTTCTTTGTGATGTTGCTCAAGCGCCGGTAATCAACGCAGAATCGAGTGCACCGTCTTTCTTTCTCACTAGAACAACAGGTGCAACCCAGGGGCTCTTTGAAGGCTGGATAACGTCGTCGCGCAGCATTTCTTGCACTTGGTCCCGGATGGCTTGCCGTTCTCGTGGCGACACTCGGTAGGGGCTCTGGCGGAGAGGTCGGGCGTGCTGCTCGGTTATAATGCGATGCTTGGCAATCGGCGTTTATCTCACTTCAGGCGATGACGAGAAGCACTCGCTGTAGCTTCGAAGGAGATTGCGGATCTGGTCTTGTCTGTTCCGGGGCAGGGCTGGATTTATGTCGAAAGTGGGCGAGTTCTCTTGGTCAGGCGAATCTGCGGATGGGTCGGAGAGGGCGACGAAGTCTCGTACGTCGGGTATTTTGTCGAGGAAAGCAGTCCTGGTTCCTTTGTTAATGTGGCGATATTCTTCGCTAAAGTTAGTGAGCAGTACTTCGGCTTGGCCTTTGCGGAAATGTGCGATGCCTCTTGCGATGCCGATTCCTCGGTCGAGAAGCAACTGCATGTTCCCTTCGATAATGGCTTCAGTGTCACTCGCTTCCGTGGCGCCTACGGTGACGATGACGCTTGAGCGGGGTGGGACACTCTCTTGTTCCTCCAGGACACTAAGCGCAACGTGATGTTCCGGAGTTCTTGTCGACGGGATGGCCTCGTCCGTGGAAAGTGTGATCATCTTCGATCGCTGGCCGATGATCGCTTGATGCTCATTAAGGAAATCCATGCCCAAGATCAATTCGCGGGAACATTGCCGTAGCATACGAAGGTCGCGGGATAAATATGTCCCTTGAGAGTGACTCGCGCTGTGCATCGTCCTGATGTCGTGATGAGGTGGCCCCCTGCGGTGCGAATTTGTGGGCCGTCCCAAGCGGTCGTTACTTTCCTCAGTTGCACTGCGAATAGTCCGCTCATCACCGAATAATCGGCTCCTGTGTCGACTAGAGCGGTGACTTTCCGGCCGTCGATAACCACTTCTAAGTCGGATGTCCTGGCTCTAGCGTTACGCGTGGTCTTCGGCGTCGGGTCACGGCTTCTTCGGATATATGAATTTTGGGTGGGGCGTGTGATCGAAGCTTTTCCTGATGACGGCGTCGTTTTGAAAGTGGTTCGCGTTGTGGCCGAGGTTGTCGTTGTATGCGGCGTCGGCGTAGTGGGTGCGACGTCTTCATACGGTGTGTTCGCTGGAGGATCTTCGTCGTTTCCTCGGCAAGCAACCTGACCTCCACAGGTTGCTTTGTTTAGTTTCCCCTACGTGGGCTAGGGGACCTTCCGCGGACAGCCGCGGTGTAGCTGCGGCCCGGTGATGCAAAACGTGCTGTGGACGCCGATGGCGAACGGGAAAGACGGCTTGTCGACGCGTACTCCCCTCTGTGCAGGTAGTCGTCGATTTCCCGTGGTCGCTGCCCGGGGAATGGTCGTGGGGCGCTGATGGCGAAACCGCGCAGGCCGATGCGTCTGTACGGGCAGTGGCGAAGTACATGACCGGCTTCGCCGCAATGGAAGCATAGCGGGCGGTTGTTGGAAGTCCTCCAGGCATCGCACTTCCTGGGGCTCGGGCGTCGGTTGTAGGCTGGGCCGGCGGGGGCAGGAGGACGGCGTTCGGGAACAGCTGGTTCACTTCGAAGAGGCGGAATGCGGCTCTCTCGTTGGGGCTTAGGACTGCGTAGTGCAGCAGCGTAGGTTAAGGGTGGAGCTTCAGCTGAAGGCGCAGATGACGGGGTGCCAAGCGCATACTGCACTTCTTCGCGTACGATTTCCTCAAGGGTCGCTACTTGAGGCTGGTTGGAAGATGGTAGCAGGCGACGCAGCTCTTCCCGTACAATTTCGCGGATTACATCCCGCAGGCTGCCACCGAATGCTGTGCCTTTCGAGAGGGCAGTCGAGGTCACTTGGGGCTGTCGAGGAAAATGACGGGTTCGCGCTTCCAAGGTTCTCTCTATGGTGGCTGCTTCACTGGTCAATTCCGCGACCGTCTTCGGTGGGTTGCGCGTGAGACCGCCGAAAAGTGCCTCTTTAGCACCACGCATCAGAAGCTCTACTTTCTTATCTTCTGTGATGTCAGGGTCGACTCTTCGAAAAAGGCGTTTCATATCTTCTACGTATGCGGTCACGGACTCGTTCGGGTGTTGGATGCGTGACTGCAGAAGCAGCTGAGCTCTTTCTTTCCTGATTATGCTCGTGAAGGCCTTCAGAAACTCCTGTTTGAATAATTCCCACGTCGGTAGAGAAACTTCGTGGTTTTCGAACCATATTCTCGCAGGTCCTTCTAAGGCGAAGAAGACATGGCTCATTTTAGTCTGGTCGTCCCAACTGTTGAACACGGTGACACGCTCAAACTGTTCCAGCCATACCTCGGGATCCTCGCCCGGTGAAGCGTGGAACGTGGGCGGCAGTCGGGGCTGGTGTAAAATAACGGGGGCTGGTGTCGTAGCCATGGCTGAAGTCAAAATTGATGGGTCCTTTTTCGCTCGCGTGCAGTCCGGTAGCAGTCCGAATTCTGGTGGACACCTCTGGAGACGACGGCTGCTTCGCCCTTCGCCTTCGGGGGGACGGCGCCGGCGGCCTTCGCGTGATCTTCGAGACGGCTCGGGGTGCTCTGACGGCTCCCAGGGGGTGAGGGCGACAGGGACATCCGTTAGCACCTCCACCAGATGTCACGTAGTGGTGACTGCAGTACGGCGAAGAGGAAAACAGCGAGAACGTCTTCGAAACAAAGCTCTTTATTCTGGCTGACTTGCGTCCGCAAAGAACTGAATCACTCGGCGGCGGCGTAGCCACAAGCCTGCTCGGCGGTCCTTGAACAGAATGCCCGCCGCTGTCGGCCGTGCTCTCTTTAAAGCCGATAGCGAATCTTCGAGATAAAGCTTTAGAAGTTACTAGAACATTCTGGCACAAACTAGAGTCGGCTCCGTCCGGATGCGATCCATCGAGATAATTCTAGGCGCGTCTTGCGTCACAAACGAAGCGATAAAGCGGCGTGCCGGCAGCCTTCAAGCATGAACAAATAAACACAACAAACAAACGCTACTAAGACTCGCGGCAATATACGAGGTCTGTTAGAAAAGTATCAGACTTTATTTTTTTTTGCGAACACCTGATAGATATGAAACAAGCGCGCTTGCATCAGCCGACCTAGAATCTTCGTGCGCATGCACGAATTTTTTCCCGCCTGCCCATAGCATCAGTCGCTGGGACGCAGCGTTTGAGTGAGGCAGTGCGGAGTGCTCTCGTCGGTTTTTTATTCGAAAGAAAATGGCGGAGCGACAGGGGCAGCGTTACTACATCAAATTTTGCCAGAAACTGGACGACAGCCAAGTGGAAACCCTTCGGAATATTAAGTAAAGTTTTCGGTTAAGATTGTGGGGCTACTGGCACGGTTCGGACCCTGAACTCAGGGCCAACGCCACTCCGCTAGCTCGACCACACCTGTGGCCGCGAAGAACACACCTCCGAGGAATAAGCCCGCAGGCAAAACCTTTAATTGGGATCTCCCAATGTCTTTCCTCGGTCGCGCGCAGGCAGCAGCGGCAGGCAACAGGCACAGGACACAGGCACAGGAGACAGGCACGGAGCAGTTCAGGTCACCTGGGCCGCCGCTGGTGTCGCGTCCGCTCCCTCTCACGGCTCGCTGTCAACTCTCCATCAGACTGTGCTCGTGCGCGCGGCCCGTGCGGCCGCCGAAACCGAGAGGGGCGGGTAAGGAGGGCTGCCCACGTGACGACGCGTAGTCGCGGGCGCCTCCCCTCCGTTCCCTCCGCTGCTGCGCCTAGTGGGGGCCGCCGGAGGAATAGCCGCGGTAGGCCACGAGAGAGAGAAGGGTGCATCCGGCGGGCGAGGGGCAACATGGTACCCCACAAGATGCTATGAGTAGCACACAGATGATGCAGTGGTACAATTGGTTTAAAGACGGCCGCACATCGGTGGAGAGCGAGCCACGCTCCGGCTGGGTATCAGCGTGCCGAAATGACCAGGTCATTGCCGAAGTGAACTCTGTGGTGATGCCGGACCGTCTTGTGACTATCCGAGAAATTGCGGAAGAGGTGGACATCAGCAATTTTTCGCACATTTCATTATCACCGAATATTTCGCCATGCAGAGAGTTGCGGCGAAATTCGTGCCGAAGCTGCTCACGGTGGACCAAAAGCAGCTTAAGCAGCTTGCTTCGTGTTGAAGTCTCACAGAACATGCTGAATTCCACAAACAGTGACCCCGACTTCATCAACACCATATTCACTGCTGACGGGTCTTGGGTGTACGGGTACGACCCGGAAACCAAATCCCAGTCGTCGTAGTGGAAGCATTCCACGTCGCCAAGACCAAAGAAGGCCCGCCAAGACCGCAGCAATGTCAAAGTGATGTTGACTGCTTTCTTTGACTGCTTCTGTGTGGCACACTACGAGTACGCACCCTAGAGGGGCAAACAATGACCAAAGAGTACTACAGGGATGTCCTCGGTCGCCTACGTGGTGCTGTGTGGCGCAAGAGACTGGAGTTGAGGTCACCAGGACACTGGCGCATTCATCACGATATTGCTCCTGCACATTCCTCGCACTTGATTCGGACTTTTTCGCGAAAAACCAGACTCCTGTAGTTCAACCGACTACTTGCTCTCCTGATATGGCCCCCCTGCGGCTTCTGGCTGTTTCTCAAAATAAAGAGACCATTGAAAGGAGCGCGATTTCAGAGAAGAGACGACATTATGGCTGTAACGAGAGCTAAGCTAAACTCCATTCCGAAAAGTGCCTTTTCGGAATACTTCCAACAATCGCAGCACAGCTAACAGAAGTATGTGGGGTTCCAAAGAGACTACTTTGAAGGTGATTAGGTTTCCAACGCTCCAGTTATGCCAGTTTTTTTTCTTCGGCCAAATGTCGGATACTTTTCTAAGAGACCTCGTATATCAGTGTTCTTGTTGATTGTCCGCAGAGGTATGTCCCAGGAAAACACTGCTTCATGGCACCACAGCCGAAAGTTCACCGACCATGGAAGAGAAGTTCCGTTGGCGCGCAGCCCGGCCTTGACGGTTGCAGTTTGAGTGTGGAGTTTAAAAAAGAATTATTTGGCAGCTGATTGAATTACATCCTCTGAACTTCCTTCAGTGCACTAGAATCCATAAAAATAAGGTGAGGCTGCCACTACACTGGCAAAGGGAACAGGGATTATTAGTACTTTTGTCATCTGCCTTCTTGCGAGGTCGAATAAATACACCGAGAAGAAACTAAGGAAATCAAAAGCATCAGCAACATCCTTCGGGAAACCCCCAAAGCTCCATCATGACCATTCGAAGCAAACAGATAAGGCACACGTCAACTCATTCGTATTCTAAGCACCGCTAGCAGAAAGGGGTGGCTTGCACCTTCGAAGAAAAACCGTGAAACAAGCTGGAAAACAAACACTTGAACAAGACAAACATCTTCAGACTTGAGAGAAAGAAGTAAATTGTCTCTACGCATAGGCTCCCATTGAGACCGCCAGAGAAACGTCGCGAATAGTCTGTGTAGCGCTTGTACCTGCTTCCTCGCACAGCGCATCACTTGCAAGACATAAACAAGTTTTGCATCCAAGAAGAATTCGCAGACCTGTGCCCGAGAAAAATTCGATGGCTCCCAAATTAGCCACGCCTGAGTTTGGCGCCTCACCAAGATAATCTGTGACTCTGAGTAAGACCCATTATTCCGGGCCTAGTGAGGGAGAACCCCAAGATGCCTTAAGGAACATAGTCCCAACCTATGCTAACAAAACGATTATGTTTCGTACCGCGGTACCCATCCAACATCCTTCATTTTTTGAAATTTATAGCCGCGCTAGAGACGCCACAGAACTGCACTGCTAAATGAAAAGCTTCAAGCACACTGTTTTGCTCAGAACAGAAATAAGCAACATCATTACCGCAGCCTTGAATTCTAACTTCCGACTGATCAAATGAAATTCCTCGAATATCTTGGGATCTAATGATACTACGACTCAAGGTTTCGAGATATAAATTAAACAACAGAGGAGCTAATGGGGAACCCTGCCGGGACCGACGAGATTAGTGGAATCGGTTTGGCAAGTTCATGAGTTACGATTACCCTCATATGGGACTGTACCTAGCGCAGTCTAATTCCCCTAAGCAATAAATCCCATTTGTTTGCAGGCTATAATACTGCAAACAAAAATCATGACTCACCGTATCAAAGGCCTTCGCAAGACCGATCAGAGTTAGAGCAACTTGACCGGCCTCATCTGTTATTGACTCCTAGACCGAACGTGCAATATGTATACGAGCTTGGGTACTGCAGACTCAAATGCCACGTGTTTGATGTGAGACAATTAAGTCCAGCTCCACAAGATGGAAGCGGAAAGAAAGGATCACATCACGCCTCCTGCTGAACTGCAACACCCCCTGGCGCTGTGCATTGCACATCGCCGCCTTCTTCGACTACCTCTCCTCGAGAGTATACTCACCCAGCGGGGCCATCCCCTCCGGGCTGAGTTTGTTGAGAATGGGGTATAAAACCATATTTCACATTTTTTTACGCTACGATTAAGTAAGCGCGCTCGAACACACCACACAGCAATTTTCTAACAGACAATTCAGTATTCAGTATATTTTATTTCCCATGTACACATGGAGAGGGTCGAAGGAAAAAAAAAACAGGAATTGCGGCTTGACATGCCCATCGGCCCCTACATTGCAAGGCAGCAAGTAATATGCAAAAAGCCTGCACAAGTAGCATCCCAAAAATCCAAAACAATGGTTGTAAAAAATGGATGGTGCATCTTCAGAAAAAACAAATAATGAATGAGGTGCAGAGAAAAAAAACGATAACAATAAAAAAGGAACAGGTCTTTGGTTATTCAAAATCAGGTTGGCAGTTTGTGCATCAAAAGTGATAAACAAGAAGTGAAAGCATGATGAAACCTAAAAAGCAGCACATACATCCTGTATATCATTGTGGCATGTTCACGATTGATCAACTTTTGCAGCATGAAACTTATTTAAAAGACGGGGCAACGTGTTTGCTAGGCTATATGTACCATATATTGTGCGGCGTGTTGGAATATGCCACAGTTCGCTGTGTCTGCTAGGGTAAACTTGCTCATTTAGGGAAAGGTGTGCCGTGTCACGCAAGTAAATCGTATTCTGTTTGATGTCTTCCTTATATCTTTCAGCCAGTCTAACTTTATACATTTCAGATACTTCTACGGGATGGAACTGGGAGAATAAATCGCATGTGTTCATATCAGAACCGACGTTTAGTATTGCACGTAGATTCTTCTTCTCTAAAACGTAAATCGTATTTTTATTGCTACCGGTAGTTGTTACCCAAACTAAGCGCACATAGTTTACTTGGGACATAAAGAGCGAATTATACAGGAGAAGTTTAAGTTCGCATGGAAGTAAGTGACGATGCCGGTTAATGATACCTGCGAAACTAGAAAGCTTACTGAAGACAGCGTTAACATGACTGTCCCAGCTTAGCTGGCTGTTGAAATGTACCCCTAATGTTGAAATGTACCCCTAATATCTTAATATTGTCTACAACCTGTATCGTTTCGAAACCTATCTTAAGATCGCATGGTAGAATAATGTTTTTATTGTTCGGCTTGAGTATAATAGCCTTAGTTTTAGTCACATTGATTTTCAACTGATTATTAAGGGAACATTGATGAAGTGTACTTACGTAGTGTCCTATTGGCCTCGTCTGTCGCATCTTCGCATGCGCTTGATGAGAACAACTGTGAGACGTAGTCTGCATACATATCGCACTTCACATGCAGGCATTGATTAACGATATCATTTATATATAAGTCAAAAAGAAGCGGTCCAAGGATACATCCCTGAGGTACGCCAGCAGTTACTTTTTTTACTGAGGATCGACAGCTATTAATGCTAACAAACTGAAAGCGATGTGTAAGATATGACGCTATAAGCGTATGAACACGACCCCTGAAGCCGTAGTCGAACAGCTTTGCTAAACGTATATTATGACTGATGTAGTCGAAAGCCTGTGAAAAATCTATAAATATACCAAGGGCAAGCTACTTTTCCTCGAAACACTGTAAGATATACTATTTTTGGCTTATTAATGCTGTCTCAGTAGATTTAACTTTGATAAAACCAAACCACGAGTTTGTTAATATTTGTTATTTTTCACAAAAGCATGATATTCGCGTGTGGGTAATTTTTCCAGTCCTTTAGAAAAGATTGGGTGCACGGAAACTGGCCTATAATTTGGAATACAAAGCTTATCAGCTTTCTTATACAAAGCTGTCGCTTTAGGAATTTGCATGCGCCGTTGGAACACTCCGTATTGAAAACTTAAATTAAATATGTGTGCTAAAATTGGGGCTAGAATTTCTAACATGTGCTTCACAGGCCGTATCTGCAAATCATCCGCATCGATGCATTTGCTGTTCTTCATGTTCATGAATGCAGTGTATACTTCAGAACACGTAGTTGGACTTAGATACACAGAATCGCTTCTTTGCCGTATGTGAGCATCATATGGTATGTTTGGGGAACTATATATGGTATTCTCGGGTGACGAAATATTTATTAAACTCCTCTGCTAGTTCCTGCCCCTTTACACTTCGTCCTTGAATAAGCACTTCTTGAGGAAAGCTAGTCTGATGTGCTCGTAAAACAACGTTGTTATTATGGTTCCATAACTCTCGGGAATCACCATGGCATGATTATAATTTCCGGTAGTAATATGAATCCCTAGCGCGCCTTAACTTTTTGTTTAGCTTATTTCTGAGGACTTTGTATCTTGCTAATAGTTCGGGGTCGCGTGTATGAATGAAGTCTTGGAACATTTTTCCTTTAGATTGTATCTCCTTGAGCAATTGTGACGTCATCCATTCCTTGCGCCCTTTTCGATGTGCTACGTGCGCCTTGTACGATAATGTTCGGTGTAAATCACTTTAAATTTATCAAGAAAGCTATCATAAGCGGCTTCCACGTCTGTCAAAGATGCATCGTTTTCCTCAGTTATCGCTTGATGAAAGGAAGCACGTGCTAGTTTTTCCTTCATACCTGTTTTCACCCCTAGCAGTATTGGGAAATGGTCACTATGGTCGTAATGAAAGACAGCGGACACAATGCTCTTTTCATCAAAATTAGTAATAAAACGGTCAATGAGTGATTCTGTATGCATAGTAACTCTTGCAGGCGTACCAATTGTGTTAATGCAGCCGTTTGCGGAAAGCAACAAAATAAAATATTTTGCTGTGCTGCTAACGGAAAGCAGGTGTACATAAAATCGCCGCCTGGAATGGCACTTAATTGTTAGAGTTCACAAAATTCAAACTTATGTCAACGAAAGAAAAAATTCTGCAATGCGCCCCTGAGGAGGCCGGTAACAAACCGCAATAATAGTACGGTCAAAATTCAAGCAAACCATTTCGTAGTCAGAAGTAACAACAAAATCTTGGTACTAGGTCACAATTTATACACTTTTTTACTAAAGCACAAACACCGCCAGCACGATTTAAGGATCTGTTCATGAAGAATGAGTTGTACCCGGGCACTTTAATTACTTCGTCACAGGAGTACCCGGTTTCCGTAATCATAAACATTTAGAACTTATCTAGGTTATTAAACAGGTACTCAAGATCAGCTGTTTTATTCACGGCAGACCCCGCATTCACATGGAGACAACGAAAACACGTGTTTGTTAATGCTTCGTTACATTTTACGTCATTCATGGTGACTTGATTGCAAGGTTCTAGACCATCATATTCGTTGATAATGCTGCGCACGTCACGACTGATCAACGTTTGCAGCACCTTGACCGAGTGGCCCGTGTTTTTATACTGTGCTCTACTTCGCTTTCTTCGTTTTTCGGTTCTAGTTCAACGATGTCGTTGCTATCATTGCCCCAGAGGAAAAGATTAATTAGGACTTTATCAGACGTCAACGTCACTTCTTATTTCCTGTCACAATTTTCTTTGGTTCGATTCCACAGCTTTTTCCTTACCTCTCGGACACTCTGTGAAAAATCTTCGCTAATTGAAAAGGTAGATCCTTTAAGTTTAGAACACGGCTTTAAAATGTTCACCTTATCACGGTAGTATAGTAACTTAAAGATCACAGGCCTATCTTGGCCTCCACTGTCTGCCTTTCGTCTACCCAGTCGATGTGTTCTTTCAATGCCTAATACCGTCCCGTTTAGCTTATCTTCAAGAATATCTTTGGTTACTATTGTCTGAAGTTGTTCGTCAGGTTCCTCATTTTGCTCCTTTATGCCAAAAGCAATCAGGATTGACCGTCGGGTTCTATTTTCTAAATCATCGATTTTTTTGTCATTACTGACAGCTGTTGCGCCAATTCAGTTAATTTTTCTTCTTTCCATGACTTTTTCCTGAAGGTTTCCTATCTCTTCCAGCTTGTTTTCAATAACGTTGAGCTTCTGGTTCGTTACATCTTTCCCTTTCTTTATTTCCTGTATGTCTGCCGGAATTACCTTCAATTGCTCCGAAATCGAATTATCTGGTGAGGGGTTCGCCTCGATGTCGCCCCCCTTGAGCAACAAGAATAGCAGTGAAACACTTAAACTACACATCAAATCAAGCACGGGCCGTGGACGCGGCAGTAAAATAATGCAAACATTGTTGCTACGCAGGCATTTTCAGTAGCGTTTGCTCACCTGGATGAAGAAGACAAAAGGGTTCGAAGCCCTCGTCTTGGCATTGCCGCCGCGCCCACGGCCGCGCGCTGTGTGTGTTGTGACTGAGAGAAGGATAAAAAGGAAATTGCACGGGCCTGCTTACTGGCTCGAGCCAAGCCACCACCGCTGCCAGCTGCAGATAGAGGGGAGTTAAAAGATCAGAGGAAAGAGAAAAAGGAAAGAAAAGACGCGCGTCGCAGCAACAACTGCGTCCGCCGGAGCTGTTGTTGTTGTTGTGACTGAGAGAAGGATGGAAAAGAAATTGCACGGGCCTGCCTACTGGCTCGAGCCAAGCCACCACCGCTGCCACGTGCAGATAGAGGAGAGTTAAAAGATTACAGGAAAAAGAAAAAGGAAAGAAAAGACGCGCGTCGCAGCATCGTGACACGCCTCTTTTATACAGTTTGGTGTTGCTGATGCCGATGCTCCTGCCGCTTCCATCGACGAAGCAGTGGCGCCGCTGGGAAGGCTGGGGCAGAAATCTTGGAATACGGCCGGATGACTTTACGTGATAACGGGATCGATGCAAGCAGCCGCAATGTCCTGTAACGATGCGTAGTAGTACGTCGGTGGCTGATCCGCCAGCACAGGCAGTAATCCAAAAAAAAAAACCTGGATGGAGAAGACAAAGGGTTTGCAGCCCTCATCTTGGCATTGCTGCCGCGCCCACTCGTAAACTGCGGTATGTGCTGCCGACATTATTTTAAAGCTTAGCTATGACCTGCGGCTGGCTGTAGGCCGAAACGGGCTAACATATACGAGTACAAGGTTAAGCTCCGCAAAAGACAATGCAGTCACCGCTGCTTCTTTTGAGAGCCATTTTTGTGTGTCCCGCTAGCCCCGACGATGGAGTTGAAAAATACCCTCGGTGTGAAGCTGACCGCGTTTTTGGTTGGGCGAAAGTATCTATATGCTTAAAAATGTATACTTTCACTTTATCTCATTCATGATGTAGTTAGCATCCAAAAACGAGGACGAAGGAGGGAACCCCCCCCCCCTTCATCCTCGTTTTTGCGGTAACTCATCATCATCATCAGTCTGACTACACCCACTGCAGCGCAAAGGCCTCTCCCATGTCTCTCCAATTAACCCGGTCCTTTGCCAGTTGCGGCCGCTGTATCCCCGCAAGCTTCTTAATCTCATCCGCCCACTTAAGTTTCTGCCGTTGCCTGCTACGTTTGCCTTCTCTTGGAATTCACTCCGTTACCCTTAAGGACCAGCGGTTATCTTGCCATCGCAATGCATGCCCTGCCCAAGCCCATTTCTTCCTCTTGATTCAACTAGGATATCATTAACCGGCGTTTGTTCTCTGACCCACTCCGCCCTCTTCCGATCTCTTAACTTTACACCTATCATTTTTCTTTCCATAGCTCGCGGCGTAGTCCTTAACTTAAGCTGAACCGTCTTTGTTTGCCTCCACGTTTCTGCCCCATAGGTGAGTACCGGTAAGATACAGAGGTTGTATACTTTTCTCTTGAGAAATATTGGCAAACTGCCATTCATGATCTGTGAGAAACTGTCATATGCGCTCCACCCCATTCTTATTCTTCTAGTTATTTCCCTTTCATGATCCGGATCAGCGGTCACTACCTGCCCTAAGTAGACATATTCTCTTACTACTTCCATCACCTCAGTACCAACTATGAACTGTGGTTTTCTTGCTAGGATGTTGAACATTACTATGGTTTTCTGCATGTTAATTTTTAGCCCCACCGTTCTGCTCTGCCTGTCTAACTCATGAATCGTGCTTTGTAGTTCTTGTCCTGAGTGGCGTAGCAAGGCAATGTCATCAGCGAATCGCAGATTACTCAGGTATTCACCATTAACTCTTGTCACCAACTCTTCCCATTTCAAGCCCCGGAAAACCTCCTGTAAGCAGGCGGTGAATAGCATTGGCGAG
Source organism: Amblyomma mixtum (assembly GCF_055824585.1). Taxonomy (NCBI): domain Eukaryota; kingdom Metazoa; phylum Arthropoda; class Arachnida; order Ixodida; family Ixodidae; genus Amblyomma; species Amblyomma mixtum. Next base: position 119,348,317 of record NC_143019.1, on the reverse strand, counting down.
ATCGTGTCTCCCTGCCTGACACCTTTCCGTGTTGTAATTTTATTGCTGCCTTTATGGAGAACTATAGTAGCTGTACAATCGTTATAAATATATTCCAATATTTTCACATAACACTCTTCTACCCCATGATTTCGCAATGCCTGCATGACAGCTGAGCTTTCCACTGAGTCAAATGCTTTCCGTACTCAATGAATGCTATATATAGGGGTTGGTCATATTTGCGCGTTTCCCTATCGCCTGATTGATCACGTGAATGTGGTCTATTGTCGAGTATCCTTTACGAAAGCCTGCCTGATAATTTGGTTGACTGAAGTCTGAGCTTGTCCGACTCTATTAGCCATTACCTTAGTGAATACCTTCTAGGCAACGGACAGTAAGCTGATCGGTCTGTAATTTTTCAAGTCCTTGACGTCTCCTTTTTAGTGAATTAATATAATGTTAGCCTTCTTCCAAGCGTCTGGTACTCTCGAGGTCACAAGGCATTGCGTATACAGGGTGGCTAGTCTTCCCAGCACAATCTCTCCTCCGTCCTTCCACAAATCTGCGGTTACTTCATCCTCACCAGCTGCTTTCCCCCTTTGCATTTTTCCTAAGGCTTTCTTTACTTCATCCTTCGTTACTGGCGGGATGTCGCTTTGCTGTGCTCGACTGCCTCTCTCATTAACTTGATGATTACATTCTCTACTGTATAGATTTGTCTAGGACTCTTCGGCTACTTTAAATATCTTATTCATATTGCTAATGATATTGCCCTCTTTGTCTTTTAGCGCATACATCTGGTTTTTACCTATGCCGAGTTTTCTCTTCACTGATTTTAGGCTGCCTCCGTTTCTTGGAGCATGCTCTAAGGAACGGAGGTAGCCTAAAATCAGTGAAGAGAAAATTGGGCATAACTACATTGCGGTAACTACATCATGAATAACACTCAACTCGCGCAACTTTCTACCTTACCGCTGTAGCCGGTTGTATCTGAAATTTTTCCGTGCTATTTATTAGTCCAAAACGCGCATAAAGTACGAAAAAATATATACAGGCATCACACTATGCGCGTATATAGGAGCGAATGGACCACTGCTTGCAGGTCAGTAAATTTTTATATAAAGGTGACGTCTTGCGTTATCATGTCTTTTTATTAGAACTATTCAAGACTGAAACAGCCTGCCAGCCCGTATTGCATGCGATGTTTCAAATTCTGCATTTTTTCGACGACTTGGAACAATTTCTGCATGCGTAGTTAAATGAGAACCCCGCGGTTGTAACGTCCGACGCGGCGATCCACAGAACAAATAAATAAATAATTAACTTTAGTAGTTGCAGGTCTCAAATGAACTGCATGAAAAGCGCAGAGCCTCTAGGGCGACTGATAGATAGTGCTAGCCCATGTTTGATCTCTGTAAAAATAGCCTAACATACAAAAATTCGCGTGTTAAAATTCGCGGCCCCAGGCGGCCTAAACAAGCTTCATGAACTGGAAAGAAAAGAAAACATGCGTCCATGAAATAGAACAGACACAGAGCAGCAAAACGTTAGCGGAACATAAAGCAAGGATTTATAACCGATTCAGTTATTGAACCCCGTCAGCCCAATTCCTTTATGCACTTACGACAGAAATTTTAGCGAAGTATAAACTACATTTCATGTACAATTCTCCGTAGGTACCTTGATGCAGAGGGAATTGCTTTCAGATAGGCTCTCTCAGGTTCAAGGGTTCAAAGAGAAACTGCAGAGTGCCCCCACAGGCCCAGCGCAGACAGCACAAAAGATGAGCACTCGAATGAAGCTTAAATCGGTCGGAGGTGGGACCCTTCGTCCACGGGATATTTGGCTTTTTTTACCGATGCTCTATGATACACTGTTTGCAGCGCTTTCTTCATGCCTGTAAACTCTCCATAAAGCCTATGGCCGAATGACGCTCAAACCGCGTGAGTGGTGTCCGATCACAATATCGAACATTTGTGTGAAGCCTTAAACGCAATATATACGTACCATATCCCGCACAATTTTTGCATTCGATTGAAAAGAACGCCGTCCGCAAAAAAAAAAGAGCGCGTAGAGTGCCCACATCTCGACAGTACACTAAAGCATATATACTTGCAGCAGATCCGGCCTAACGTGCTGAAGAAGGCCTGGGAACTCGGTGAAACAGCGCACCTTAGAGTGCATTGATAATAAAATGAATTGCGCAAAACTATTCTTGGCATTTACGGCTTGAAGATCAATTTCTAGTTAGCCCGTTTACAGCTATATTTTTTCTGCAATGTCCCTCTTTTTCCGCTCGAGTACAGTGATTCATTGTGTCCTTCAACCTTCTTCAACCTTTGTTGATTCATTGTGACCTTCAACCTTTGTGACCTTCTCAGTGTTCTAGGATCTGAGACGTTAGTGCGCGCAGAATCGACATTGAAAAATAGCGGGCTTTGGCAACTGTCCGCTGTTTTGGAAAGTTCACTGCAGTACGAACTTCTCATTCTACTAGCTGCATCTTCAATTTCTTGTTGGTCAGAGATACGACAGGTCGAAAGTGTCGGCGCAACTATCACATCGGAAATCTTTCACTTGGTTTGTTTTACGCACTAAGGGGTACAGAGTTTAAAGCTCAGTACTAACAGAAAAGTGGAAAGGAGCGCAAGCAACTCTGGAGAGCCGATTTCGTATGGGTCAATGTAAGATGCTTTTGCGGTCTACGAGCTATCCACAAGGTTAATACTGTCGATACTAGGGGGCTGCTGCGCCGCCATGTTGATTCGTTTAATCAATAAAGTATACCTAAAAGCATCTTTTTCTTATGCGCAAAAAGAGCATCCATGCCTACCTACACACGCTCGCCAAAAAATGACTCCTTGTTAGCAGTGCATAGCGGCAGCAATGGGTTCTAAAATTCACTCTTGTCTGTCGCTTGTGCTTGTGTACCCCGCCTTCGACGAGTATACAGTACACTTCGCCCTCTACTCAGCCCTCTGCGTGCGTTCTCTAAGTGTTGTGGGCTCGACGTGATCGATAACAGCAGAGCAGACGTGTTTACCAACTTAAAGAACTAGCTTAATGGCGATTCCGCATGCGTCGATTCTCCTCTAGCACATTACTAATGGGCAGATGTGGGCACATTTAAATCGAGACAGCGAACAACAACCCTTAGCGAAAAAGAGGATGTGCTAAAAATGCATTTCAAGCGTTTTGTATTAATTTCATATTTATTTCGCATTTTTTTGTCCCTATGCTTAAACTGCAAAACGAATGCTTTCTAAGTACACTAGGAATAATATTTTAAACGTTCTTAAAAATACGTGAAAAGTACATTTTTGCCCGCTTAGCATATTTATAATGCATTAAAAATATAATAAAAATATACATTAGAAATATACTAAAAATATACATTTAATACATTAAAAATGTGTTTACTCGGGCTTAAAAAGAGTCTACTGGGCGGCTCCATGGAATGACAAGGGTTAATTCTTCAACTGCAGAACAAATCGTACACGGGTATTCGTCATTAATCAACAGGAGACTGATATTATAAGCTCACGTGATTGAATGGGAACGGCAGATACCTACAAGCAGCATACCAAGACGACAGCGACACAGCAAACAACAAATCCTACGACAAGCGCAATACTTGCCTTGCCGTATATATACCCAGCGAAAGCGACGCACTATTTTGCACGGTGAGGCCTTTTTTTGCGCAAATACTGTGGGCTGCCAAATAATCGCAGAAGTACCCTACTGGTCGCGTTTGAATCTGGGGTTAATTGAGAACGGAATTGCTAAGTTGAAACTTGCGTCAGGCACAGGTCAGGAGTCGAACTGTCAACCAACAGATACATGGGCATGTAAGGGAGCCGGTCTGCCCTGCCAGACGGGGTCCTTTCCGCTGGCTTATTCGGACCTAGAAGTACCCAAGGCGCTTTTGCTGGTATAATGCTATCACGTTCTCACACGGAAATGTTAGAATGACATTGAGTGGAATGACATTCGAGAATAGGAATGACATTCGGACTCGACGGACTGCCGCGGTGCTGCACGACGATTTCGAAACGCATTCGAAAGCCTCAGCTCGTTTTCAGTGTACAGCGACGACGACGACGGCGCTCACACTAGTCCGACAACGACAGTATATATCACGCTGAACAACAGCATGTAATTATAATGAAATATCTAGTTTACTATAATATGATTCTAGAGGGACACGTTTTTCAGGCCAACGACACCGACGAATCCGGTCGGCGGACGGTCAGCCTTGTCGGCGGCTGAGCGAGAGCACGGTGATGAGGCGGCGGTGTGTATATGCTCGTGCTTCTAAATGAGCGAAACGAACGGCTATATTTCACGTGTGCACACCTGAACACTCACCAGCGATAAGCGCTTCCCAAATCAATTTCAATCGACGACGGCTCTGTTCCCTTCCGCGACGGCTAGGCCCAGCGAGTTCGCAGGGTTGGATCTGTGATTTCGGCGGTTGTGAAGAGCGAATCACAAGCTTTAGCGTATGCAAATGGTCACCAGGTGTAGTTTTGGCAACAGTGACCTGAAATCAACTATTGCTTACATCGCAGGGCACGCGTACGATGAACGGGAATCGCCGGTGTGACCCAGACTGCCGAGCCGTGCTTTACGGCCAGCAGCAGTCGTCGCCGTCGCTAGCTTGTGGATAACAAGTTAGGCCATTTCAGTTAAAGCGAACAGTCGCCAGACATACTTCTGGATAAAGTAGTTTAAAAAAAAGTACTGCTCACGTCGGAGAAAGCCGGGACAAGAAGCGGGAAGCGCCGATCCTGCGCGATGCCAACCACCCGGCTTTCTCAGGTGTGCGATCGCATCATCGCTTCCCACACATTGTCGCACTGGGTAAACAAGCACGAGTACAACCAGTAAAAAGAAAACAGATTGTTTAATAGAACGAAAGCGCAGATTGCGTTTTATGTTATGTAAACAAGCGATGTAAACAACAGTATGAGTGCAGTCGTCCTCATCGGCGCACTCTCGGGGAAATTTCATGCGGACGCGGTTAATATTCATTGGCGTAATATTATCTTCAAGCACTCCCTTAGACAGAACACGTGTAGCATCTTTAGATGACATTCGGCTGGAAGGCATTCGAAGCGCCCGTGTAGCAGGGGTATAAGTGGTGATCACCTTCCTGCTAGAAGTTACCATAAACGAAAGGATGACAAGAAAGGGAAAGTTTTCACTCTTCGCTGAAACGTCATTTCGAGCCCTAGATTGTTCCACGGTAGCTTGAAGTGTAATGCAAATATGTTTACGCGGACAACCCATTTGTTAGAATTTAAATATACTTCAGACGGATTAATTGCGTATTTACGAAAGTACACTTTAAATAGATGGCCAACACCAAAATGCGATGTCCCGAAACTCGATTTTGAGCATTAGATTGTTCAACGACAGCTTGTAGTGCGCTGCAAACATGCTAATGTGGACTGCCAATTTGCTAGAATTTCAGTGTTCTTTGGACGAATTAATTGCGTATTTACGGAAGTACACTTCAAATACATTGACGACAAGCAAATGCCATTTCCCGAAACGCGATTTCGAGCACACGACTGTTCAACGGCAGCTAGAAGTGTGCAAAGACGTTTAAAAGGACTGCCCGTTTGTTAGAATTGAAGTATATTTCGAATGAATTAATTTCATATTTACGAAAGTTCCCTTTTAATACATTGACAAGATGCTAAAACTGCATACATATACGTTTACAAGTGCTGCCCGTTTTCTAGAATTGAAGTATACTTTCGATGAATTAATTTCATATTTCCGAAAATACACTTTTAATACACTGACAAGATGCTAAAACTGCATACATATTTTTTCACGTATTTGAAAAGTGCTCGAAGTATGCTTTAAGTGAGGTATTTTTGGCACATTTTAAAAATATATTTCGAATACCAAGCATGAAATTTCAGAAACGTATTTCCGACATATTTTTAGTGGATTCATGAGTACAAAATATGTTTAAAATACATTTTAAATAGCCCTCCGTATATTCCAAACGTATTAGTTTTTGCTAAGGGAAAGGAAGATGTTCGGGCATGAAAGCTAGCTGAAGGCTTCAGTAGCGACGGCATTAAGTGGTACGCTCGATAATATAAGTGGTGCAACCCTGCCAAAACTGCCTTTAGTGAAAAGATCTTTGTTGGTTGCTTACAGCGCACGTGACCCGAGTGTTGTAAAATAGAGAGCAGGAGTACATCGACTTCCACTTACTGTCGACAACATCTACTTCCTCTGTACAATTATTCACACTATCTTCGCCGAAGCTGCCCCTGGCTTAGAATGGAGCAGAAACGTTGCCACTGATGAAGGATATACAGGGTTATTGGATATTTGGTAACAGTCGCTATCTAGTACTGCAAATAGAGGCCTGGCAACTCAGCACCGCTAACATGCAACACAAAATAATCATCGCCCCCTCTTTTTTCATACAGAGTGCTTTCCCAACGCAAAAAGCTGTTCCCTTCACTGGCTTCGAAACGGTCCACCTATAAGAGAAGGGAATCTTAAATGCTTTCTTGCGCTGCCGATACATATAGGGCATTCCACTCGGCATTATCTTCATGCTCATTATATATGTTGACGCCCTACAGCATACATGTTCCGTCTACCGATGTAGCACTAATCTGGTTTTTCATTACTATAGAAACCCTCCGGTGAAGGTGCTTAGGCCTCCAGCGTCTCGTCTCATGCCTCTGGCGGATGACGGGGTGGCCCCGGAAAAAAATTCAGTGCAGATAACATCAACCAGTTTTTCCGAATCTATCCTCAGCACACGTTAAGGTGGGCGCAGTTTCTGCTGCATCGACGCTTTTTTCGTCTTCTCTCCCCAGTGGTCGCTCGCCTATATCTTCGAAGGCCATCGGATTTTTCTCACCGACGGCTGAATACCCTGGAAGTTGGCCACGCCTTTTCCGCATCCAAAAAGCAGCGCGCCTTATTCCACTCGCCATTTATTGAACCAGAACTTCGTTTGCCACTCCACTATTTATTTGTTCCTGCTAGTTACTTTAGCGAGACCTGGAAACAACTGCGGATGGAGTTGCTTACATACTGCGCACATACAGCATTGGTTCGAACGCTTTTTTGCGGAGCGGCGTCTGAGCGCAAGTAATCGTTAGCGCACATATGCGTGGTGCTCGAATGTTTCCGTGTTAAAAAAACGGTCAGTAATTTAAATCTCAGTATACAGTAATTGACGGTGATAGGGAAGAAGCCGGCAGATGATAAGTAAATTGTTATTTATGGAAGCAGGTCGAAGTAATAGCTGCAATACTGCATCCTATAAATGCTCTTAAGAGTCTTGACCAGCTATCATGAACGCGAAAATCTGAGCCTGAAATGAAAGACGAGAAAAAATACATAGCAGGCATCGAAGGAGGATGTTAAAAATAAAATGCGTGATGTCTGTCCTGCCCCGGATCGTGCAGGACGCAGAATTGTATGGCAAAAAAGCAACGCAGACTAACAATGCATCTAGTGATGATGTAATCTGAGTGTAACGTCATGCCAAGTCAGGTCACAACAATTTAATGTGACGCCATGTCAAGTGAAAACGATCCGCACAGGTGTAGAGGAAATCCCACCGATGGCGTCACTGACTGACGTCAATGTGGCGGCAGTATTCCGGACAAGATTCGCACTAATTTCTTCAGCAGCCGTTCGTCGTACAGCGTTCGCATGGTGTCATAGCATTTTTCTTTGCATATAGCTTACAAATTCTCCTCCCGTTGAAGGCTAGCTTGCGAAAGGGGTTCGGACCGATGACATATGCTCCTTCAGTTGCATGCATTGAGGCATGGTTGAGGTGTCTACCGCGATGTCGAGAGCTGAGAGCTACTGCGCTCTTTCATTTCCTCGGAAATCTTACCTTTCCTCAAAGCATATGCTTTCGCATTCCGGCACGTAAGCAGGCTTAAGTGCTTCAGAATTTTTAAAAACTCCTTGACCAGCTAACTACTTAAGACGATTCGCCGGTTTTCCGGACTCCACCAACACTGGCAATGTTTGCTGAAAAAGCCAGATTTTCCCCCAAAAAACCTCTTTTGGACGATTATTTAGAGTCTTCCTCTAAATAGAGAGAGAAAGAGAGAAAACTTCATTATTACAAATGAATTCGAGGCACGCACCTGTGTCCCGGCACGACCGCACTCCACTCAACTGTTCAAGTTCCCAAGTTAAATAACTCTGAGAGCCCGGCCGGTTGCGATGGTCTGCACGGCCGGGTCCTCCGAGCGCAGCAGTCTGCCAGTCCTCCCAGGTCTTAAGGTTCTCTAGGCCCCGCGCAGCAGGTCCGCCGGCCAGATGGACAGCATGCGGAGGGGAGAGGCGAAGGGTTCTGGGCATAGGGCGCAAGCAGGAGTGGCGAAGGAGCGATGATAGTTGTCTAGTGTGAGAGATAAGGGGAGAGTGTATCTGTAGACGCCGCCATTGTGTTACTTGTTTGTTACCTAGGGAGGGGTCGCTTTTTAGGTCTGCGTCAGCTCGCTGAAAGATTGCTTGCGCTCCCTTGTTAACCTCCAATCCAAGGCCACCTGATTAAAGAACCTCCGGCTAAATGATTGGCGGCCTCGTTCGGAGTCCACTACTGCTGATGTCGCTTCATTACCGGTGCAGGCAGCGTCCACCCATACGGCGACTGGCTCGGAGCCGTACGCTCGGCGGAGTGCCTTCGCACGGGCTTGCGGCGCTGCTCATGGTGGGATGGGTGCACATTCCTCGGGAGCAGCTTGATGAGCAGTTCGCGGTGAAGGGACAAAGGGATGGCGAGAAGGGTTGGGTCGTTGGGCGGTAGTCTGATTCCGAGGGAGTCCAGGATATACCGGGCTGTGCAGGTCTGTATGAGCGGGATGCATTTGGCCGTCCGATGAACTTCCACGAGTTCCCAGATCGCGTTGTGGAGGCCCAGGCATAATAATCTCTGTCGGTGTGTAAAGGCGAAGATCAAGTGCTAGCTTGAATATATTGCGGGTGAAGGCATTCAAAGCATGTCGTGTTTGGATAGCTGCAGGTACGTGGTAGTGTACAGCACATGGCTCAGGACGAAGGCATGAATGAGGCGACAGAGGTGGCGCTTCTTCAGCCTCTATGATGGCCCAGGCGCTGCGGATATCGCCACTGCTACCTGCTTGAGTTTCTTCAGGGTGGTGGCACGGCTGCCCTCGTTCTGGATGTGCAAGTGCCTTACGCGGAGATTATGAACCTCCGGCACTGTGTCCCCATTCAGTTCAATCACAAAGGGGGAGCGCGGGGAACGCAGGGAGCGGAGGTTTTAGGCCGGATGAGCAGCAGTTCGAACTTCTCTGGGTAGCAAGACGCTCTGATGCTCCGTGCTTAATTTTGGGTGAGGGTGGCTTCTTCATGTAAGGTTATCTCTATGCCGCCGCAACTGACGTGGTTCATCCACAGCATGATGTTGTCGGCATAACGGTGTGCTTCAGGGGGTGAATAGTTGCCAATTTTCTGGCAAGGATGATCTTAAACAAGAAAAGTGAAACGACGGACCCTTGAGGGGTGCCGATACTCTGAAGTGTGTAGAAGGGTGAAGAGGGAGGGCCAAAGTGTATCTCAGCCATGCGTTCAGTGTGGAATGCTTGAATGCAGGTGTACATGCGCGCACCCACATTAGATGCGGATACGGCAGCCATGGTGGCCTGATGTTCAATGGGATCAGAAGCTTTAGAGAGATCCAAAGCTAAAATTGCCTTTGTCTGACCCGGAAAAAACGGGTCGAAAATGTCGTCTGTGTGTTGCAGCATGGCGTCCTGAGAGCGTAGATGTGGGCGGAATTGCACCATGCTGTGCGGGTATAGGTTTCTGTCCGCCATGTGCCTTGTGATTCTCGCTAACCCAACATGCTCAAGGCGCTTCCCGAGACATGAAAAATTAAAATTAAATTTTGAGGAAAGGAAATTACGCAGTAACAAACTCACATATCTCGGTGGACACCCTAACCACGCCGTAAGAGAAGGGATAAAGTCGATCTCCCGGTCACCACGTCCAACCAGAGGCTTCTGGCCTTGGGCGTAGTGAACACATTTCGGGAGCTTCGAGAAGCCCACTTAGTCAACTAATACACGCGTCTTGCACAGACCACGTCCGGTCGCCGCCTATTGGACCGGCTACACATCAAACATAACTAATACATTGAGGAAAGGGAGATAATGCCAGAACCCTGGAGACGCGCCCTCCGGGTCCGACCCCTTCCCCGCAACATGTCCAGAGAAGACCATAGCGGTCGTCGCCAGGCCCGCGCGGAAGCGTTGGCGCGATACTATGGTAACCAAGAACATGTGTATTACGTAGACGTTGCCGGCCCACACCACGGGGGGTGGTACACGGCCGCAGTCGTACACAACACAAACACAGTTAACGGGCTCACTTTCAAAGCCTACAACGCAACACACGCGGAGGAGATTGCCGTTGCTCTGGCTCTCACGAATCCCAAGTCAAAACACATCATCACCGACTCGCGAGATGCCTGTCGGAACTACGAGTTGGGCTGGGCTCCCCCGCTTGCCTGGCGCATGCTGGAATATAGCTGTCGATGCGAAGATCCAACTCCACGCAACCTGATTTGGCCCCCCGGTCACCAGGGACTCCAGGGAAACGAACAGGCCGATCAGGCCGCCCGCGCACTCTCTTCCCGGGCTATCTCCCAGTCCTTGGAAGGGTACTGCCAATCAGACAATCTGGCCCTTACATTCAAACAAATCACCGATTACTACAAGGAGGAGCACCGGCGCTACTCGGCCCCTTGTAAGGGTCTGGATCGCGGTGACGAGCGCCTCCTCATCAAAATTCTTACTAACACTGTGCTGTGCCCGGCGGTGCTTAAACATTTCAATACATCATTTGATGGCGCGTGCCAGTTCTGTGGAGAGGTGGCTGACACCTTCCACATGGTTTGGGCGTGTCAATCAAACCCATCTATCCCCCCCAACCACAACCCCACCAGAGAGGACTGGGAGGCGGCCCTGCTCGGCTGTCAAGACCTAAAGAGCCAAAAGGCTTTGGTTCAACGGACGCGGGCGGCGCTGCTTGCCAATGGGGCACCGGAATAGGGGCTCCACCCAGTATTGTAAGGGGAAAGGGCCGATAGGGTCCTACCCCAATCACCTTTCTGTAAAGAACTTAATTTCCCATAAATGTTTTTCACCACCACGACCACCTGTGGATAGTGGCACTGACATCGCACAGCACACGGGCATCTTTTGCCTTTCGCCTCTATCGAAACGCGGCCGCCGCGTTCAGGTTCTAACCCAGGTACTCCGGCTTAATAGACGAGTGCTTTAAATGGCGCCTGCGTATGTTCTAGAAATCGACAAACTGAAAAGGGTCGAATGTGCGATTTGGTTGGATTGGTATATTGGGGTTTAACGTCCCAAAGCGACTGAGGCTATGAGAGATGCCGTAGTGAAGGGCTCCGGAAATTTCGACCACCTGGGGTTCTTTAACGCGCCCTGACATCGCACAGCACACGGGCCTCTAGAATTTCGCCTTCATCAAAATTCAGCAGCCGCGGCCGGGATCGAACCCGCGTCTTTCGGGTCAGCAGCCGAGCGCCGTAACCACTGAGCCACCACGGAAGGAGAATCGAATGAGTGAAACTGGCAGGTAAAGCATACGAACTTCTATTGGACTAGAATTTGAAATAGTGACGTAATCACCGATTCAAAATCGCGACAGCCTTCAACCTTCTCCGCAGCACATAACGCCAAGTGGGGGTGCATGAGTACGTGATCCAAGGAATTGCCACATTTTCAACACACCAACGCCTGCGTTGTTTGAAAAAACCAAAGCCCCCGAAGGCAAAGCCTGCCGAGCCTTGTTTGGCCGCATTCAACGAGGCACGGCAGAGTGCGGTTCACAGCAGAGGTAATTTGAAATCATGCTTTCTGTGACGTCATATTTAATTTCCAACGCTGCCCAGCCCCACACAAAAGGCTTACCAAAGAGGAGGCGGTAGACTGGCGCAGACTACACCGGTACCTACCCGCACCTGTACAAACTACACAAGATTTTCCCTACACAATGTGCCGGCGAATGTCCGCGGTGTCAGGGTAAACCTACATTAGAGTGTGTCACATAGGCATGCCCTAAGGCAGACTTAGAGCCAAGAATATACAACCCGAGTGTGATGCAGTGGGAGCAGTTGCTGGCCAGCGAGGACGAGGAAGCGCAACGATTTCTTTTACGCCGAGCCACGATGGCAGCAGTCAAGTGCGGCATCCTGTACCAAGGATAGACCACGGCGCCCAGTAACCCGTAAGGGTCAAGAACACTTTAAATTTATCAACAATAAAGTTTTTTCCATCCATCCATCCGGCATACGTCCGGTGCTTTCAGGAGAACCGCAGAATTTCAACCGTCAATTGCGTGGCTAATTTAAATGATGATGCAAAAGCACTTCGCATGCTTTACATACACCGTACATAGATTTCAATCCTTGAATATCGCGAAATTTTGAAAAGTGGTGCAGTTGCCCTTCAACCACGGAGTCATTCTGGCCGGTTCTGAGGCATGATGTCAGCGAAATCTGCTAAAGGTTTGGAAGTGCAAGTGATTTATTAGGTTTGGTTATGAATAGTGCCCTCGCGTGTAGCCAGGACTGCGGGTGGTTTATTTTTTTATTTATTTAGGAATAATGTAGCCCTCAGTCGAGGGTCATTACAGGAGAGGAATTGCCAAGGAACAAATATCTCAGGCACCGACAATACAAAACAAAAAAATATGATCCAAGCTCGAATACAGCAACAGCAGAGAGATAGAAAAAAATTGCACGTAAAGCACTAGCAAGGATGCGGGAGATCATAACAACAGCATGATAAATTGTCAATTATCCTGCTGCCTCTTATAGAATTCCAAAAGGCTCTCAAACTCTTTCACACTCTTAGCTGCTAGAATGGATTGCGAGAGACCATTCAACATATAAATACATGAATTGAAAAAAAAAATGGTTTTGAAAACCATCTAGATGGGTTCTGTAAGGCCGTTGGTTTATACGCGCACTGTGTTTCAGAGGGGGGGTGTATATATGTTTCTTTTTTATTTTTGTTTCATTCCTGGTGATTTAGAAACTGTTTCAGCCGTTCTTTTTCTCGTAGTGTTTCGAGCAGTTCTAGGTCGCAACGTTTCAGCATGTGTGTTACAGAATCGGCCTTCGATAACAAGAACAAACCTAACGCACTGCGGTTATCTGATTTTTTTCGAGTTCACCTCGCAAGTACACTACGTGTGGTATCCAAGCAGAGGAGGCGTACTCAAAAACATTTCTTGGTGCATGCTGCAATTTTTTTCTCAAATGCCATAGTTTTTGATGGGCTTTAGCAGAAACCCCGTCCGCTTGACTGCGCCAGTAGAGATTATTATGAGTAATCACTCCTAAATACTTAATGATGCGTACATTCAACAAAAAGTTTTCGCCAAGTTTTCAGTAAAAAGAAAGCTTGGTTTTCATTCTTGTGATATGAGCAAACATCGAGTTAGAGTAATTAATTTTCATTCCCTATTTTACGCACCAGACATATAAACCTTGCAGGCATCGGTAGCTTTTAATTTGACCAGTTGAATCGGTCACGCTAGAGAAAATTAGGTAATCCTCGCCAAAAAGTTTGATTTGGACAAGTGATTCAACAACACTATCACTAGCATTGATATGAACAACACACAATGACGGCCCCAATACGGATCTTTGTGGAAATCCTGACAAAACTTGTAGTGAACTAGATATGCAGTCTACAAAGCGGACGGACTGCACACGGCCTCTGAAGTATGCTCCAATCCAATTTACAATGTCTGAATCAATACCGACAATCCCAAGTTTAAGCGGCAGTTTACCGTGCAGAACCTTAACAAATGCCTTGGCAAAACCTCTGCAGGTGACGTCAGTTTGTTCGCATGCATAAAAACTATAGAAATAATGTACCGATTCAATGAGCTGTGAAACAGTCGATAAAGCACTTCAGAATCCATGTTGTGGCAAACAAAACAAGTTATTCGCCTCAAGAAAGAGAATGATATCCTTTGCAATTGCCTATTCTATAACATTGTAAATCACAGAAGTGAGCGATATTCTACAATAGCTCGTAATTTGACTTCAACTGCCAAAATTAAAAACAGGAATGACAACAGCGCTGCGCAAATCTTGAGGTAGTGAACAAGTTGCCAAGGGCTTTCGAAAGATTATTGTTAGGCAAAATTATGTTCATTCAGCATATCGGCGTAATAATTCACTAGGGATCCCGTCTGGTCCGCTTGATTTTTTTTTAATATATCAGGCCCAAGCAGCTGCGGGAATACGCCTAGCTAGGTTATTTCTAGAGGGCTCACTGCGCAAGCACCAAAATCATCGCTCTCATCGTTTCTACGACCTGTTGTTTTTTTTTCGCAAATGCTGACTGGAGGAACATATTGAAACAGCTTGATATTTTCCTCTTTGCCGTGATCATTTAAGATATAGTCTTTAACTGATCTACTCCTTTTTTTACCTCCAGAATTTTTGCGGCGAAAACTTCAGGAAGCCAAGGAGCGTTTCGCTAAAATACTTTTTTTAGATTTCTTTAAAGGGTCCCTGAAAAGGATGTTTGGTTATAATAGGCTTGCATTATATAGAGTGTAGGCCACCGAGAGTTCAGACCACGTACGAGACCTCAAAAGTGAGCCGACAGTTTACAGTACAATTTTAAGAGCTCCCGCTTCCGTGCCTCGTGGCGACCAGCGGTGCCGGGTTTTCGCCCGAATCAGCGCAACGCGTCATGTTGCACTCATTACTTCAGCAGCAGACTGCTATTATTGGTTCGCCGAGTCAGCTCCGCCAACGCCAAACCAGTTTAAGAGGCGTTGGGTCCGCCCCCTGGGGTATTCCCGCGTGCGCGTGGCGGTCGGCGCAGGGCCGTAATGCATGGGGCCGGTGGACCATCATTTCAGCATGCAAAAACTGACGAAAGGGGAGGGAAAGGCGCGAAGACGGGCAAATTCAAATTTTGATTTAAAATAATACCCTTGTCAAGCGCACACGTTAGGCGCACTTAAAGGAACTCCGCTGCGGCATCCCGAGCGATACTTTAGCCTTCGCGGTGCTAAACGGGTAGGCAAAGTACACTCGTAGTAAAAAAAAAATGGCGACATGAAATGAGCGGATTTTGCGAAGAGATCGAGGAAAAAGACAAAAAAAAAACTTCAAGCTGGACTGTTTGAACGTGACAACACAAATAAAATGAGCTTAAACAGTTTCAACAATGAACAAAAATAGAACGAAGAAAAGCCAAGACAATCCATAATTTTGACAACAAACAAGATGGCGGCGTGCAGCGGAGTTTCATCTGAGGCGTGCGTTTGTAGTGTTGCTTCGCTTGTAGCTATAACGAAGAAATAGTTTTTAAAAACAGTTTTATAGCAAATAAAATAAACTTGCCAGCTCTATTTACGCACCCCACCTATTGTGTCTTCAAAGTCGCTAATGTCCAGATTACCCACTCGGCCCTCACTGTGCATTCCCTGAATGCACTCCAACCGGAGCGCACTGTAATGCGAATGACATGCCACTTGCGACGTTTAGAAGTGAACTTGCAGCAAGTGACACGCTCCTTCAGTACACTTAACTTGCACGGTTGACAGTGGTATAAATCAGCTTCCACAAAACGGATCACAAAAATTTTTGCTGCAGGATATTCGTGACGCTGCGTCTTTGAGCATCCTAGGTATATCGCATCTTTATTGCGGCCCCGTTCACAGCCCCTTTAAGGTTTTTTTCTTCAGTTGATCACGCAAACTGGACATTCGTTGAGTTTTCTCTCTTTTTGCGTAACCGTCTTATTCTTCGTTTCCTGTGGTTACCCAACGGCTATGTTGCCTTATCTTTTTCATGTGAGTAGGTATGAATACATGTAAACAATGTTTGATGATGCCATTAAAACGCTCGCACAGTTCCTCAGCAGAGTCATTAGGTGACGCAAGCTCAAATTCACTAAAGGATAGGCTTAAACACCTACTGTTGCTGTATCATTGGCCCGAGCGTAGTTTTTTTCCTGTTTTCGAAGAGTTGATCGCCGGCAAGCGCGTGTGCTGTTTATTATATCGACGGATATGATTGGATGGTCTGATATCGCCAGCTCGACTGGCATCTACTAGCAGGAACACTAGGCCTAGCAGTGACAGCAACAAGAGGTCTAGCAGTGACTGGATATATGACATTTCTCGTGTATTTTATTCAACAATCTGCCTACAATTATTAAAAAAACAATTTCAAAGAGTTTTCCATCACTCATGACTTCTGTGTGGCCAGGCGAGAGAGTTTTCCCAATTAATGTAGGGTAGATGAAAATCTCCAGTCATTATCAGCCGCATGTTATCGTTCAAATTAGCACATAAAAAGCGTTTGTCTAGGAACTCAGGTGTGGTAGCAGGAGCCCTGTAATGCCATCTACTATGAATACAACGCCAGCTAATGATATTTCGCACCACACATCTGAAAATCCAGAGTCTGTTCTTGCAGCTTTAATTGATGGTTTCACAACTACAGCTACGCCTCCACCTCTAGAGTCGCCTCCACTGTTGATGGAGCTGATCCACCAATGTTTCTCAACAATTCGGTTGGCAAGATGACGCGGCAGGTGTGGCGCCCGGTGGATGTCGCCCAGTGAAGCCTAATTGAAAAAACAGGGCAAGACCTGCAAAAGCAGCAGTAGCGGCTTCGGCATGCTGTTCACAAGCAGTGTCATGCCCTCTGAAGTGGCCCGTGTCTCGATGCTTTTTAAATTCTGTTGGTGCCGATGACCTCACAGCACGAGGCAGATAATCCACCAATGCGTCGGCAACAATTGGGTCGGCAGGATGACGCGGAAAATGTAACGCTCAGTGCATGTCGCTCGGTGAATCCTAAGAGGAAAAGCACGGGAATACCTGCAAAAGCTGATGTAGAGGCTTAAGAATGCTGTTCACAAGCCGATTAGGCATGCTGTATCTCCCTGGGGTCACGGCACTCCAGAGGGCTGTGAGCGTCAGAGGTAGGGTAACCTCCCTTCATCCAGTGCTGGAAGGAGTTTACTCTCCCTTCAGCACTTGTAGAATTGCATAATTTGGGCACTCCATTGATCGTCCAGATTAATGAGCATAGATAGTGTGATTTGTTCTGCACCAGATGAGATGGTTTGGAGAATCAGGACGCCTGATCTGACTTCTGACTTTGTGATACTTGCCTAGAGTGTGAGATTGGGTTGTCTTCTCTGGTGGGGGGGGGGGGGGTTAGATGTAGGGGGGCAAGCGGAGAGGTGTCAGTGGTTTGATTGGTTTATGGTTTTTTGGTATTTAACTTCCCAAAGCGACTCGGGCGGTGAGGGACGCCGTAGTGAAGGGCTTCGGAAATTTCGACCACATGGATTTCATTAACATGTACTGAAATCGCACATTACACGGACCTTTAGAATTTGGCCTTCGTCGAAATTCGACCGCGCGGCCGGGATCGAACCCGCGTCTTTAGGGTCAGCAGCCGTGCGGCATAACCACGGAGCCACCGCGGCGGCTGTATTTGGTTTGAAGTGCATCTAGAGGGTGTCAGAATCGTCAATGTGTTCGTGTGTGAGGCTTGTCACGTGGTGTTGTGTTGCTGATTTCGTGCCCGCTAGGTCAATGAGCCATGCGCGTTTGCTGGACAGGTTTCCGATGATGCTGTCACATATTGCCTCCAGTTGGATACGCAGAGCTCCTCAGTGTATTGTTGAATTTGTGTGTGCAGTGCGGCCAGTTGCTTTTTAAGCATCCTGTTATGTTTATTGCCTTTCCAGCATTCCAGAAGAAAGTGATAAGCCTGCCAGTGTTGGGCTAGTCGTTTTTTCAGGGTGGGGTTTCGGTGGTAATTTCAATGTGTTGCGTGTTGTGGTAGTAAAAGTCATGGTTGAGAGCTTGCAGCCAGGCATCCATGTCTGCTTTCGGAGTGCCTGGGTGGGCGGTGCGTACAGCGCGAAGAGAATCTTGTTAATGAGTTTGCATGCTGCATAGGCATGACGGGGTTGTTTGTACGGGACAGTGATTTGAATAATGTAATGATCAGTGCCCAATCTACGTTGTGCTCTGTTGCAGATAACACCGCGAATTCAGCCCTTCAGGTCGTGGTGGTTCGTGCTTGCGGGGGTAGGGCTGGGGGAGTCTTGTTTTGTGTTGGGTTTTATGGCATACCGGCAACTAAGGCCATCATGGGCCAAGCTAGAGGTAAAGAAGAAGTTTTCTATAGAATTTTTAGAAATGTGAAAAATCATCGGTGGTGGGGACGCCCTAAGAAGATTGTACTACCTGGTACTAACAGAGAAAAGGAAATTTAAAAATGGCTGATGGTAAAAGCCTTAAAAAGGTCAGGTAGTCTCAGCAGCTATCCTTGACTGGGCAAGGATCCCGAGGCTCCGAACCAGTCAAATAAAAACCTCAGACTACTTCTCAAGAATGAGAAAGTGACTGAGGTGTATCATTTAATCAAGTGAACCAATGTATCAAAATTTAGATTTTCAAGTACAATTGCTTCTTTTTAAAAAGCTAAAAAGAGAAAGTATGTTAGAAATGGCATTTTCATGTAAAAGTAGTGCTAGATGAAATGGAATGCATTCATTATAAAATACAGTAAAGTACTTTTTTCTTAGTTTTCCAGTTTCACACATGAAATTAAAATATGGCTAACTGTAACTTCATTTCCGCATTCTTCACAAAATGGTTTGTTTTGTTTTGTGAGCAGGATGTTATGCGTAAGGTGTTTTTGTGGCCTATTTAAAGACGGCAGAGAATCACTTCCTTGAAACGTTCCTTGTGCTCACAGGACATCCATTCACCTAGAACCGGCTTTGCCAAGAGTGGTTAATTATTCATTTCACTGTTCCAAGCCGACTTCCATATTTTTCCTTAATTTCCGGTGTACTAATTTCATCTAATACATAGAGGGTATATTTACTCTTTTGTTTAATTGCTACGAGCAAGAGCAGCGCACAAGTCTGCTCTTCGTTCCCTTTTATTCATACATGATTCGGAACCCAGCAGAGTTTATCTTTTTTCCTCGAGCTATGGTTGTTACTATGCTGTGTGTGATGGTACCAAGTATAGGAATCATTGCGTTTCTAGAGTGGAGAGCTGGAAGTACGCTTGAGGCGTCTGTGTAGGTAATACTGTTTGTGAGGTGATCGTTTAATATTTTTGTATGGCCCCCCAGACTGCATAACGTTCGGCAGTGAAGATTGATGCGCAATATGGGAGTCGTACTGCTTTCTCCGAATTGCCTCGCACCACCGCACTTCCTACGTAAACATCTGTTTTTGAGCGCTGTACAGAAAGATGTGAAAGTAGAGTATTTTTCTTTGAGTACAAGAAATTCTTGTAGCATATGTTGTTGTGTTGATTGTTTTTTTTTTATGAAACTGCATGAGGGTTAAATCACAGATTGGAGGAAAATTGTACCATGGAGGCAGTGGATCTTGCCTTTAACCAATGCTGGGTAATGCGTCTAGTACGTGAATGTTCCGGCACATCTCTGCAAAACACAGGAGGAGTGGCCTGATAGCTAGCGGTTTGTTGTTAAACAGTGTTCTTGATGGGCACTTTGTGACTATTTGGTGACAGATGTCTTTAGCTAGTGAACGGATTTTTCTTGTATGCTCTAGTTTCTTTTATGCACTAGTGGAAAGACGCAAACCTAAATTATGTACTGGGTCCAGTCGTTTCAGGTGCGGTGGCTCGTTGACCCATATACTATACATCCATAATCCAGGGATGAGATCACTACAGAGGGATAGATTTGTAAAAGACACGTCCTATCGGAACCCAACTGTTTTCAGGAAAGTACTTTCGATATATTAAGAGATCATGGGCTGGTGGAGTGAAGGCGTCCTAGAATACCTGGAATGTAGTGTTGAAAAAACAATGGAGTGGAACGTATGCCGCACTGAAGGACTCTTCTTGTACGGGTCGCATGAACACCCCTCAGGCGGCTGCGGGCCACCCAAGAAGTACACTCGCCGTGAAAAGCAAATGGAAAAAGACTTTGTCGAAAAAATTTTGTCTTTAAATCGAAAGCATAATGGTCCATGTTTGCTGGTGCACAGTGCCATTCGCACAATCACAATTACGCTGGACATATGTATTCAAGGATGCTTGAATAGGGGGGGGGGAGTGATTAAATTTTTTCGTTAATATTGCCTTCCATGTACTGCACCAATATATTAATATAATTGACGCAAAGGGACCTAATTGCGCCTAAAGACTGATTCATTTCTTTCCTCACGAGTACCTACAAGGCGTGCCAGCGCACTTCCCCAATCAAGAGTGCTTGTCAGCAACCCCTACGCTGAGCCTCCGTGCCCAAGCGACGCCATCAACCTTGCCTTCCTCGAACATTCCTCCTCATCCTTCACCAGTTCAATACATTTTCCTCTCTTTCCCGTCTTTCCCGTAGGCTACAATAACTTAGAGAGTATTTGCGTACTTTGACTTGATCGATCACTGGCTAACAGAAGTGCCCGTTTGCTTTTATTGATTTCTTTGGGTGCCACTGTCTGAAGTATGGCAAAGCGCGTGTTATCTCTCTATCACACTATAAAAAGGTCCTTCTGAGTGCGGTCTCAACGAATCCATGAATTTTAAGGCAGAATCAATTAAGCTATCGGTGACGGCGTTGTGGCAACGCTTCTCAGCACAGAAACGGCAGTTCTGACATTTTGGCAGGAAAACACCCTCAAAGCAATAGCTGCAAATATATCGATTGGTGTGCATGATATTTAGGCCATCCGTGTACACTAAATGTGCTTTTACTTGGATATGTTCTCGTAGGTTGCCTACAACGCACGTCACGCTATGAATAGGTGGCAAGAGTCGCGCATTACATGGACACTCGGACACTACCCCTTCTTCTGTGTGCAGTTATTCCAACTTTCTCCGCAGCGGCTCCCAGGAATTACTACGCAGCGACACCGATCGGTAAAAAGCGAGCGCAGCTCCTTGGACTGGTGTTGAATATGCAGGTTTCTTTCTTTGGAAGCATAGTCCACATGTGCGGAAATAGAGAAAGGGCACACCTGGGCCGCAACGAGTGAACATCACTAATTGTCAACTTTATAGCCATACTCTCCGCTTGGCCTCTTCGCAAAGAATAAAGACTTCGCAGGGCAACAAGAGATCGGGGCCATTGGCTTGTACACCATTCATATATACCAGAGAACCCTACAGTAATCGCACATGCTTTCCAGCAGGGCACTATGCGGTGTATAGTGCACTTTTTGCAGCATCTCTCGCGACCTCCATCGCCGATGCGCTCATACATATTTGTTAGTCATATAGTACCAAGTCACACAAGGGCGTTCAAGGTCCCGATCAGCTGGTCGTGCGCGCCATTGAGATTGCATAATGATCGAAATAACTTCTCTGCTTGTTGTTGTTGCCTTAGGTTGGTTGGTTTGGTTTATGGGGTTTAACGTCCCAAAGCGACTGAGGCTATGAGAGACGCCGTAGTGGAGGGCTCCGGAAATTTCGACCATCTGGGGTTCTTTAACGTGCACTGACATAGCACAGTACACGGGCCTCGAATTTCTCCTCCAAAGAAATTCAGTGCAATGGCAAAATGCTCTGCATTTATCATGCGGCGCCGTTTCTGTTTGTCCACTGCTATTTTGACTGTCCTCTACACAGTGATAGCTGACCAACATATTCCATTGTCCTCGGATGTTAACCTACATTCTAATATGATGGCAGCCCTCCAAGCCTCCTCACGATCCAAAGCACACCGCATCATAATCCATTCGCCAATGATTTCAACGCAACTTCGCATGCTATCAAACCATTTACCTGTTCCTTTCAGGTACCTAAGTCGGACCCCGCTACAACTTCTCCGGGAGTTCGCGCCTGTACCTGAATCCAGTCCAAAAGATTGGTACCAACAGTTTTCTACGGACCGGCACCTGTTTGTCCCATGGTACTGGGATCTCACAGAATCCACGAGACAAACACTGCAAAGTCAAGCCCACGGATATTTTATATTGGGCCTGTTTGTATCTGACAACTAGCAAGAGTAAGCGGTAAGTGAATTCGACAGTGAAGGCCTTTGTCGCGTAACCAGCGTGACTCCCTAAGGTTTCAGCGTTACCATCAATGACTTCATGAGGTGTGACATAAGGACGTACTACGCATCAGCTTCGCAGCTCTTCGGTGCAACAGTTCTTGATAGACACTTTCCCTCCGAAAATAATTACGTGGCGACTATCGGAATGACCGGTGCCCACTTCAGTGAATAGCCAGCAAGTATGGCCGTAATAGACGCATGCAGGGCACTAAATAACACAGTTCATGTTATCACTGGTGGTAACAATTACCTTACCCTGCACGATAAGCGAGGAGACTTTGAACTGTCTCCCCTGCCGGCCAAGAATTCCGAATTTCGGCGCTCTTCAATAGAAACCTACTACTCTCCTCCAGAGATGTGCATTTTCAGTCGACGCGAAGTGACCGTTCTCATATCGTTCATTGATTCTTGGATATCGGCGCTTTGGTTGGCATTCAACCTCATATTACTAAGCACCTCCATTGTTTCAGTCCTCTGGCTTCTCAGTCTGCTCTTGTTCCCCCGTCTCCGTTTCTCCCTGGCTCGCCTCCTACTCTTCCTCGTCTGCTCACTGCTTGGGCGATGCCCTCCCGAAACCATTGGAAACGCTGCGGCCTATCGATGCGCCGTCCTGGCTGTCTGGACTGTGGTTATGTATTTCTTCGGAAACTATGTCCAGACTACCGTCACTGCAATAGAAAGCGTTCCTGCCCTGTCCAGTGGCCCGACAAGCATGGAAATGCTGAAGGCTAACGTAGCGACGGGTTCGGTCAAGCCTTGCCTCACGATACACTGGTTGGGAGATTGGGATCTTTACTTCGCTAACCGTCAACGTACCAGCGACGACTTCCTTATGCAATACATGCACCGCTGGCGCAGCGGCTGCTTCAGTCTTATGTCGGTGTCTTGGTGCTACGAAAGGGCCTGGGACAGAGGACATGTGGCATTGTCTATTTGCAGCGAAGAAGCCTGCAGCCTCAAGATAAAGCCTGCTGCCCGGTGACCGTTGCGGCGTGCTCCATCGGCCTTCCTACATGCTGAAGTGTCACCTGCTGCTTCAAGTTCATTCACTGATTTCTCAAATTCATTCCCTGAGCAGCGAGTCTCGCTTATGCAATTGAAAACTCGTAATGAATTTATTCTTTCTTTTCCCTAAAAGCTAAGAGGGTTCTCCACATGTTACTGGCTTCAGTATCACCGAATATTGCGCGCCGTAGCTGAAGCCCGGCTCGCAATACGCCGCCGGAAACCTTCATCTCCTACAAGCCATGACGTCAGCGAGGCTGAGAGCACCATCTCCGTGTTTTTCGCTGTATATAATGTTGGCTGCACCCTGGTACTAATTTCACTTTTCTTCGTAATTCTGTTGAAGCAACGTTGTAAAAAAAAAAAAAACAAGCAGGCGAAGATATCATCGTTACCGGCGGCAAAGCCTGTCGAGAAACTTAAATGATGACATCCGTTTAACGTTTAAGGCGATCACACTGGCCTTTGTTAACAATATATGGGCACTTTTCACCTTGTGTGCGGTAATTTTTGCGATGATACGGAAATGTATGCATGTACTGGCTCCCTTGTTCAAACCTGGCTCCACCTTGGCTTGAAGCTTATGCATAGCTTGCATTCCTGTTGATTGGTTTTCGTACTGTGATTCAGTTATTGTTAGTGATTAGGGTAACTGTATATTTTACATTACTTACGGTAGTTTTGCAGCGTATACACCTGGACAACCCCCGGCAGCCAGCGCCATAACCTTCCAGTTCCACTCGAATCCGAGGCAGATGGTGGTCTGCTGGCGCCCGTGTGGCTAGAGCATTTACGCTAATATTTTAACTCTGTCTCTATCTCTTCGCGTTCATTGGGTAGAAAACTTTTAAGATGACCTCTGATGATTGGAGACAATCAACATGAGTTCCTGTGCATGTCGATGGAATGTCATGGCCACGCGGGAATGCATGGCAGTGTGCCATCTGCATACTGCACGGGTGAAAATCCACCTTCCACCTCCAAGCTCAGAATCTACAACGAAAATGCGCTTTTGGCCACCATCCGTTAATTAGAAGCAAGAGCAATGGACGGTTGAATTGTTTGAACGGGTATAGACTAAGTGGACGCAAAGGAATTAGGGCGTCAAATTTGAACAACGAAATGAGTGATCAGTCACCGACCGATTAGGCAAACGGTCGATAATTAATAAAATGATTGAGAATTATTCAAATGAGTTATAAAAACCAATAGACTGGAAATTGATCAACTGACCAATAACTAATCATTTGAACGTTCATTAATCAATTAATCTATATTTATTCAATAAGGAGTGGCAAAGAGAGGCGACGAGTGCCGATAAGGCGTCATTGCTTTCGCATTCTGCAGCTGCCCACACTGTAGTGCAGTGTCTTCTGACACCTATCACATGGTGTGGGCCTGCCCCTCCATCCCGGCTATTCCCCCCATCCCGAACCCAACCCGGGAGGACTGGGAGGCGACCCTGCTCGGCTGACACGACTTACAGGCCCAACAAGCCTTAGCCGGGCGCACCCGGGCGGCGGCCACCGCCACTGGGGTCCCATACTAGGGACCTCCACCTAGTACTTGTAAGAATCAGTCCCTTACGGACTGATCCAAACATACCTCCTGTCCCTTCTTAGTAAATGTTTTCACCACCACCACCAGTGCAGGTGACCGCAGTGTTCTAATTTTTCACTTTGCTTTCTGCGCAAAAGGTACTCAAGAAGGTTACAGGACGATCCGTAATTCACAAGGGTGGCTAATCGGCCTAGTTCGCGAACGTACGTCATTTAGGCAGAACTACGGATTTAACACGGACAGAGGGAAAGAGAGAAAAGAACAAGCACTTTTTCTCATTTAATAAGTGAAACCGATGCGCGTTTTAGGCGCGTCCCCATGCTTACCAAGAGAGCATTATAAAGAACGCAAGTGATCGATTTCCAGGCCATAATAAAGTGCCCAAACTGAATTTTTTGTTGATAACGAGACTGACGGTGAACAGATGATGTTTATTCGTAGTTTGATATCTTTTTAGTGCGAAGATTCCATTGCCTTTGGATTCCCACTGGCTTTAAGCAAGATGTATGTGGGACAGACCGGCCACCGTATCGACAAGCGGCTTCGCAAGAACAGCTCCAATGTACGAAATTCCACTGATGCTAGTATGGCCATACGCTCCTAAAAGTGCCTATCACTGGAAGAAGTCCACATCAAATGACGCAACAATTCATTGAAGCTGGAAAAATAGCATCACGTGTTGGTGTCATTGAATACGTAGGAGTTAGCAAACATCCTTCTCTCTGCCTCTGTAATGTTTGTAGTGGTTCCAGAATGAGGGTCACTCGTAATATCAGAGGAGTGAGAATTTCTGACACCCAGAAGTGAACTCATCATCCTTATAAGCCTAACTATGCCCAGTCAAAGGCAAAGGTCTCTCCCCTATCTCTTCTATAACCGTTTCCTGTGCCATCTGCGGCCACTGTATCCTTGCAAACTTCGTAATCTCATCCGCCCGCCTAACTTTTAGCCGCCCACCGCTACGCATGCTTTCTCTTTGAATCGAGACCGTTACCCTTCTGACCATAGGTTGTCTCTTTTTCGCATTGCATGCCCTGCTCAAGCCCATTTTCAGCTAAAATGTCAATAACCGCCGTTCGTTCCCTGACAAAGTTGGGACTTTTCCGGTCTCTTAACGTTGCACCTATCATTTTTATTTCCATAGCTCGATGCGCTGTTCCCAATTTACGTCGAACCCTTTTCGTTAGCCTCCACATCTGCCCCATAGATGAGTACCGGTGAGATACAGCTGTTATAAACTTTTTTTCGTGAGGCATGTTCGTAAACTGCCCTTAATGGTCTCAGAGAGCCCGCCAAATGCGCGGCATCCGATTCTTCTCTAGTTATATGAATCTCGGGATCGAGATCTGCGATCGTTGCCTGCCCTAACTAGACGTATTCTCTAACCACTTCCAGCGACTGGCTGCCAATTGCAAACGGTCGTTTCCTTCCGAGACTGCTAAAATTACTTTCGTTTCATCAATGTTAATTTAAGGCGACAGCCTTTAATGGCTCATGCTTGCGGTGTCCGTCTATGCTCGCGGTGTCCGTTCATACTGGCAGTGTCCGTCCTTGCACTAAAATTGTGCCAACTGTGGCCTCTCTTCCGCTCAGCGGCGCAACCTCCTCCGTAATTTCCTTTCCTCAAATTCATTCATTCACTTCACTACAGCCCCCTTTCTGTTCCTTCTTTAACTCTCACTTCCTCCCTTCCTCTGCAAACGGATGACGGGTGTCCACCGATGGATGCGAGACGGTTACTGCGTAATTTCCTTTCCTCAAAAAGAATTTTCTTTTTCTTCACTACAGCCCCTATTTGTCTTTATTCTTTCACTCCCACTGCCTCTCTTCCTGTACAGTGCGGTTCGGGTGTGCACCGCGACGGTTGCTAGGCAATGGCTCTTGCAGCCGCAACAACAGCACAAAAATGTAATTCAGGTGTCCACTGACCCAGGGAGCCAGTCATGAGCGCTTCCTTTCCTTAAAATGATCGGATTTTAAAACATCAACGCAAACGCCAATCAACAATGAACGCCGAACCGAAAACGGCGACGGCGACGCGGCGAAACGGGCGCCAAAGAGCTCTGAAACACTGCAATAAAAATAGATACTGCCGTCACCAAAGAATAAAAACCTCACATGCGGGAAGCCCGCCATGCGCCAAGCGGTTCGGCAAAGCGGCGATGGGTGGAACCTAAGGCTTTCGCCAAGCACACTTGAGAATTTCCAAAGTGTCTTCGGTAAAGTTATTTCGAGCCACAGTCCTGCTTTCCCTGTCCAAGTCATTCATTATGCTTTGAAATTCATTCCCTGACTGACTTAGCAAGGTAGAGTCCTAAGCTCTAATACTAAATTGTTCCATCTGTATACCTTCTGTAAATAGGCCGTGAATAGAAATGACGAGATCTTGTCTATCAGCTTAGCAGCCCTCCTTAATCCAATATTATTCTTATTATTCCGGATTTTGTGGAGAATTATGGTGGCTGTGCAGCCGTCATAGATATCTTCTAGTATTTTACATTATTTGCATCCACACCCTGACCCCGTAATGTCTACATGGCTGCTGAGAGACTAAGTAAAATCCTTCACAGTAATCTATGAAAGCTATATACAGTGTTTGGTTATGGCCAGCGCATTTATTTTTCACCCGTCTGGTAGCGTGAATGTTCTATATTGTCGTGTAGCCTTTACAAAAAGCTCCCTGGTCACTTGGTTGACTGATGTTGTGGCGTATGAGAACTAGGCAGACATCATTGACCGGTGACCACAAATACATTTTAGCCCCACTTCGTCCGGTGGAAAACCAGGCTGTGTGCCGAATCTCTCCTGCCCGCGCGCATGCGTAGGTTGTCGCAAGTCTTCTCCTTTTTCAGCCGGACCATAGTAGCAGTCGCGTGGTAGGTCGCTACAGTGTGTAAGGTTGTCCTTACTCTGTTAGCGACAACCTTATTAAACGCACTGCAGGCAATAGAGAGTAATATCATCGGTCTGCAATTTTTCAAGCACTTTAAGTGTCCCTTTAGATTAATATTACGTTAGCGTTCTTGCAAGCTGCAGGTACGCTCGCGTCATAAGGCTATATGTAAACAGAGTGGCTAGTTTGTATACCACAATCACCCCTCTGTCTGTAGGTATATTGCAATGCTTACTGTACTGAAATGCTGAATATTTAAAAGAGAAAATGGAGGTCGATTTGTGTAGTTAGCGAAACGAAAATTAAGTGCGCTAGAACTGCGTGGCCATTGTTTTGCATTGGTTCTTTGATTTGCATTCTTGAGATCGTGGTAATGCTTTGTTATTCACAATATGGCTGCGTGAATAAAGGGGTATGTCAAGAGTAATATTTTTACTATGTGTGTTTCAATTGCTCGGATTAAGCAGAATAGAATCATGACAGCATTTTAGTACAGTCGTTCTACGCATGCATATCAGGCATGGGTCCCATTCGGCAGAAAACGCAACGTCTTAAGCGACATCATCGTCGCCGTCGGCGGTGTTGTGAGCGGAATCGAAGGTGGCGCATCTGCTCCTTGGCTCACGTGGACTTCGGATGTCATCACAATCTGCCCACTCTGGTAGGTGGGAAACTGTGCCGAACCATGCGCTGGGGTGTAACCACATGAAAATTCCCCATGAATACAAACACACACACACGCGCACACATTTGCCTGCGAGCCTTGTAGCGAAACTTTGTTGGGCCAAGGCGCCCAGGATAACCGCGTTAACGAAATTCTGTAAACTGATATGGACATTACTTGCGGTGGGCTATACGCCTCTCTATAATTAAGGAGCCGAGACTACTACTTAAAAAGTTGACTATTTTGTATTAGTTATACAGCCTGGTTGTTAGCATGTCTTAGTAGTAATCGGGTGTACTACATCGCTGCGAATGCTTTGCCGAAAAAAGCGCCCTTCTAGCTCAAAAATCTCATTTACAAAAATTCTAGAAAAAATCTTAGGTGAAATAACCTCTACATAACAGTTGCGAAGAAGGAACTATGAACCAGAACTTGTATGCTTATAGATTGGACTGACGCAAGCTTCAAAACGTAACTACGGTTTCCTGACATTTCGACTGCTCACCTTTTATCAGAAGTCTGGTCTCCAGTCGAAACATCAGTAAATCCTTGTTATGTTTTAAAGCGTGAGTCAGTCTGACTTGAGTCAAGGATTTAAATGTGGGATGTACCTCAGGTGGTTAAAACCAACGCCATGTTTTTCGCTGTCATGTGGTAGAACTTTTAATATATTTTTTAATTCTGCTTACTTATTTACCTATCTGAGATTCATTATACAAAATTTATAACATCCACATCAGGGTTATGTGTGTTTCGTTAAGTTGTACAGGGCGCTAAGATATAACCGATTCCGATTTTTGTACTAACGTACCTCCTATATGGTCTTTTCTTTTTTTCGGTATTTAAAGAAAGCTCGCGAACAGCGAAATAAAAAAAACCACGGTACTGCGGTCATGCGTTGCCATATTCCAGCAATCCCAACCCAAAATTAAAAATAACAGAGGCTTCCTTGAAATACGTGACCTCACTGCTTTCTCTTCCTCTTTTGTTTTGTCCCTAGGATGGCTCAATAAAAGATTCGTCCGAATTGGGTGTCGGTAGCCTGCCTATAGCTTATCGCAGATTAGGGCGCGCGCTTTCTACGTTTAGGAACAATGTGGTGATGCACTTACAAGGCTATGCCAAGAGCGGCGTCGGCCGCTGAATTCGAGACGGTGAGCGCACATGCTTCGTTCACTGTGATTAAAGTATTGTATGGTTTGTCTGTGCTTCCGATTCTTAGAAGTCTTTTTTTCCCCGCTGTGTTTTTATACCTAAAAATTTTTCGGGGTAGTGTGAAGAGCTGAATGCACATGAGAATTGTTCACCTTAGATGTCTGCTTGTTCCTCTATACTTGTTTGTGTAGCAGGGAATGTTAGAAAAGGAATTCTGTAAAGGTAGAAGCTGCCAGTCAAGTTACGAACTTGCTCACACATTTTTTTTTCGATGTAATGACACTGTTTATAGAGCATACTTAATTGCTCCTTGAAGTTTTCTGCGAATTGTGACTAATTTGTCGTGCATTTGCGCACGCCTTTTTTGAAGTTATAACGTTCCTGGCCGTTGGATAGCTGTGAAAACTTTCTCAAGCATTTTTCTGTTTCTTTTTTGCTTCTCTATAATGTTGGTTGTACCAAACCTTGTGGATTTGTCGTACCACTCCCAAAGACTGGGGAATGGCTAGGCGCGCAGCAGTTTCAATACACATGGTAATTATTTCGTTGAGTTTGTCTGCACTAAGATCGCCTGAAAAACTTTTTCCGCAGTGGCCTTTTTCCTCAAATGGCACCCAGCTATCTACGTGGAGATTGCAACGACCTGGCTTAATTGAAATGACTGACGGTGAGGATGGCAGGTTTTACTATAGGAAGATCTTTGCTGCCATAGGAGTTGTCAAGAACACCGAAATTATCATCGGTAAAAACAGACGCTGAACTAAAAGACAGGTCTATGCAGCTATTTTAGAACATGGAGGGCAATATGTGCGTTTCCGTGCATTTAGCAGGCGGACTTTTTGAACATAACAAAATCCTCTACAATATGACCTCGTCTGTTTACGTCCTCAAAAATGAGTGTGGTCATTAAAATGTGCAACGACCAGATACGGCTCCGGTAGCTGCTTAAAAAGTGCTTCGCAATCATGGACTGTTACTGCTAAGTACGGGAAGAGGCATATGGGACATCATCTGATAGTGATTTTTCATAGAGCAATTGCATCTGAGGCCAAAGAGCGACATGACACAAGCTATTTTCATTTGCTAGAGGTGGGGTCGAAGACGCATTTCCCAAGTCCTATACAATGAATATGCTGAGCACCAGGGTAAGGGAAGCTTGTACCCATTGTATCACCGGTGGGCACCCCGCACCTCCCACATGCATGGCACACATTGTAAGTGTTTTGAAAAGTAGGACAGTGACTGCAACTGCTTCGTATGTAGTTTTAAGCTTCACTTCGCGAGTTGCAACACTACTCTGCACTATAATAGCGCCACCTCCAGAGATCATACTTGAGTGCTGTCTGTCACAGCAGAACACTTTATAGTCATATAAAAGGTTGTTATGTTGAGGTGCCAAGTTTGTTTCCTGTAAGCATAATTCCACGGGATGAAATGGGTTAAAGAGATCCTTTGCATGATGGTAGTTGTTAAACCGTCCTTAGATGTTCCAATGAATAAGGAATGCCATTTTTACTGTTCTTGGGGGGATACGGTCAAAAACCTCAGTTCCCGATTGATTAGGACTTGTAATCTCAGTTTTTGGTTTCCTGGCACGGTCAAGTGAGCTGTGCCACCTCTTCATTGTGGATCTGACGGGGACTGTGTTCATATTCTCACTAGAGGCGCTGGAGTGCCGCGAACAAGCCGCGGTTGTGCGAGATGTACACATCCGCAGAAGGGCGAGGCTGCCTACTCGAGGTTTTAAAAGCGCTATTCTAGAGATGGCAGGACGGACTTCGCCGCGCCTGCCGGGGTCGAAGATGGCCCTGCCACAGGCTCTTCGTGTGTGGCCTAGGTAGGTGCCGAAAACCGGTTGATGTCCCGCCCCGTCGCACCACATCGGAGAATATTGTTGTTGCACTAAAGGAAAACGTGACAACGGCCTGTTAGGGTCGATGATGTGCTCCTCTGAATGAAATGTGTTCCTTTGTTTTTAGAGTAATACTTTCTTTTTCAGTTTTCCGTGTTGGGCACAACCTTGAGTAAGCGGCGTCCTTCGCAGTGCGCGCAGCATGGTTCTGCATCACTCTTTTCTCAAACATGTTCATGTTAGGCGCATTTCGCTTATGTTCTGCGGCCACGGCAACTCTCAGAGCAATGCCCGTACCTCTAGCCGTTTTAAAGCCTCGCGGTTTCGGGGTGTAGTGGCGGACATTTATTTTCTATTAGCAGACTTCTATTGCTTCCGGGAGTGTACTCGGGTTGAAAGTGAGGACACGATGTTTTGTTTCCAAATGTCGAGATTTTTATGCGATAGAGATGATGATATTTTGGTCCTTGAGACAATCAGCATTTCTTGTTCGGTTAGTTTGAGGAAATGGGGCTCAGAGATTACACCCGAGACCTTGTTTAGGGATCTGTGGCAGTTATTGACACCGGGGTTTAATCAAGTGAAGTTACAGGGGATAATGTTGAGCACTACCTTTAAACCCAGTAGAAGGTCACCGCTAGATTTTTCTAGATTGTAAACCGTCAGCAAACTTTGTCAGTAAACTTGTCAGTGAGCTCAAACCTAGGCTAACTTAAGCAATCGCTGACTGCGTTGTGGCAGCGCTTCTCAGTACACAGGCGAAAGTTCTGAGATTTTGGCATGCAAACACTCCAATAGCATTAGAAGGAATATTACTGTGTGGTCCACTCGACATTTAGACGCTGCAATGTCCACTGAATCCGCTTTTCGTTCAGCGGTCCCCTTGGTCGTCTAGAGAAATAATCACGCCAATCTTAAACTTGGAATCCGCTCCTCTATCGCCCTGATAACAAGCCGTGTCAGTAAAGGTTTCAAGAGCGCATGAGTTGAAAAAAGGAAAAAGTAAGCAATAGCCGACTGCGTTCTGGCATCGCTTCTTCAGTACACAGGCGAAAGTTCTGAGATTTTGGCATGAAAACTTTCCTATAGCATTAGAAGCAATATTACTGAGTGGTCCACCAGACATTTAGACGCTGCAATGTCCACTGGATCCGCTTTTCGTTCAGTGGTCCCCCTTGGTCGTCTAGAAAAATAATCACGCGAATCTTAAACTTAGAATCCGCTTCTCTGTCGCCATGATAATGGTTCGTGTTATTAAACCTTTGATGAGCACATGAACTGTCAAGTTGGAAAAAGTAAGCGATTGTTGAGTGCGTTGTGACAGCGCTTCTCTGCACAGAGGCAAATCTTTTGACATTTTGGCACTCAAAATCTCCGAGGGCGTTAGAAGCAATATTGCCGAGTGGTCCACTCGATATTTAAACGCTGCATTTCCACTGGGTCGGCTTTTAGTTTACTGGTCCTCCTTGGTCGTCTACAGAACTAATCACGCAAGTCTTAAACTAGGAAAACGCTTCTCTACTGCCCTGTTAATGGACCGCGTCAGTAAACTTTCATTGAGCGCACGAATAGAAAAGTTAGATAAAAGAAGCAATCGGTGACTGCGTTGTGACAGCGGTTCCCTTTACACAGGCGAATGTTTTTCGTTTTGGCGTGAAAACTCTCATGCAGTCTAAGAAGCAATATTAGCTAGTGGCCCAGTCGATATTAAGACGCTGCAATGTTCACCAGGTCGGCTCTTAGTTGACTGCTCCTTCTTGGTCGTCTAGAAACCTCATCACGCGAGTCTTGAATTAGGAAGCAGCCGTAGCGCATTTCATGGGCTGTCGAGCAGTTCTCCTTCCTTTTTGCTCATTTTATCTCATTCTTACCGCAGAGGCCCTACACATTCTATCGCAGTGGCACAGATAGCTACCAGACGAGCGCAACGCCAGACACTGCTGTCGCATTTGCTTCTTTTTTTGTTTGGCAGCATACTCCCAATGTACGGCATTACGGAAAGGCCACAGGTGCGCCTCTTCAAGTCAGCATCACTCCTCTACAACACGCAATCAAATTCTTCATTGCGCCACTCCGGATAAACAGAGCTTCCGCAGAGCAAGAAAGGATAGCTTCGTTGGTTTGTAAGCTGCTCACGTATAGCACAAAAGCACAAGAGAATCGGACCTGCTTCCTAGAAAACACTGCATCCTGTATAAAATTCACTTTCAATATATCTAGTGACCTTCACCCACTGTGCGCTGGTATGGTTTGTCAGTAATTCATCACTTATACTAGTGAACGTGTTCTCGCCCCTTGCTGGATCCTTCTCCACGTATATAAGATAAGATAGTGGTTTTGCGTAGTTATCCGCGGCATACTTTGAAATGGGGCGCAGTTTCTCTAGCATCGCCACGTTCTTTGCCGTCCTATTCACAGCATTAGCTCAAAAACATCTTCCAGTGACCTCGGATGTTCACATCCTACATCCGAAGATGCTGGAAGCACTCCAAGCCTCCGTGGTATCCAAAGCACAGCGCATCATAATCCTTTCGCCAATGATGAAACCGAAACTTCACAATCTTTCAAAGCATTTGCCTGTTCCTGTCAGGTACCTCAGCGGGACCCCGCTACAAATACAGAGGGATTTCGAGCTGGAAATTGGCTCCCGAACAAGCGATTATTTCTATCGGGCTTGTGCGGACCGGCACTTTTTTGTCTCATGTTACTGGAATCTCAGCCAAGCCACGAGAGAAACCTTGCAAAGCGTAGCAAGGAAACCTCACATAGTGCGCCTGTTCGTCTTTGGCGACTCGCACGAGCAAACGCTTAATGGTTTCGATAAAGAAGGCCTTTGTCAGGTAACCAGCGTGACACCGCAAAGCTTCAGCGTTCCCGCCAATGGCTTCAACAGCTGCGACATTAGAAAATACTACAAATCAGCTTCGGAGCTCTTCCTAGAGGCACCACTTGAAAAAGGTTTTCCAGCTGGTAAATATTACGTGGCGACATTTGGAATGCCCGATGCCAAACTCACTGACGACCCGGAAAGTATGGCACTAGTGGACGCATACAGAACGAAAAATAACACAGTTGATATTATCACGGGTGGCAATAGCTTTCTGGAGGCGCGCGCAAAGCGATCAGACTTTGAACTCGCTACCGGCCTGAGCCCATTTTCTGCACTTTGCTTCTTTTCAGTAGACGCTTACTTCTCTCCAGCAGAGATGTGCATATTCAGTCGACGCGAAGTCACCGTTCTTTTGTCGTTTATCGATTCGTGGATCTCAGCGCTGTTGTTTGCAGTCATCACGTCCTTATTAGTGGCCTCCATTGTTTCTGTCCTCTGGCTTCGCAGTCTGCTCTTGTTCCCCCGCCTCCACTTCTCGCAGTCTCGTCTCCTACTATTCCTAGTCTGCTCACTCCTTGGGCGATGCCCTCCCGACACCGTCGGAAACGCTGCGCCCTATCGAAGCGCCGTCCTGGCTGTCTGGACTGTGGCGATGTTTTTCCTCGGAAACTATGTCCAGACCACGATCACCGCCATTGAGAGCGTCCCTGTTGTGTCGACTGGTCAGACAAGCATGGAAAAGCTCAATCCTTACTTGGCGACGGGCTCAGTTAGGCCTTGCCTCACAATATACTGGATTGGAGAGTTGGAGCTTTACTTCATGAAGGGTCAGCGGGCCGGCGGCAACTACCTTATCCAATCCATGGTACGCTGTGGCAGCCATTGCCTGAGTCTTACGTCGACGTCTTCGTGCTACGAAAGGGCCCGGGACGGAGAACACGTGGCGCTGTCCATATGCAGCGAGGAGGAAATCCTGACCGCCTCAAAATGGAATCTGCTTCCCGGAGATGGCTGCGGATTGATCCATCGGCCGTCTCATATTCTGAAGTCCCACCCTTTACGGTATGAAAACATATTCAAATGAATTTCTAGATTTTTGCAGACATTTGCAAGACTTGCGTGACCGAATGTGTGTGGGCTGAGTTCTTCAAAGGTTCCCCACGGACTGTACCTTGCCGTGCGTTACTAAAATACATCAGGAGCGCCGATTTTCCTCACTGCCAGTTGCGCATTTTTTCTATAGCCTATTGTTAGGAGCGCTCCCGTGCAGTCGTGAGAGTGGGATAGTGGAAATCCTCTATAGGGCGCGGAATAAGAAAGGAATAGGGCAAAACTATGCCCTAAGCCACTCAGGACAACAACTGCAAAGCATGATCAATCAGTTAGACAGGCAGAGCAGAACGGTGGGGCTAAGAATTAACATGCAGAAAACCATAGTAATGTTCAACAGCCTAGCAAGGGAACAGCAGTTCGCAATTGGTAGCGAGGTGCTGGAAGTAGTAAGAGAGTATGTCTACTTAGGGCAGGTAGTGACCGCAGATCCGGATCATGAGAGGGAAATAACTAGAAGAATAAGAATGGGGTGGAGCGCATATGGCAGGTTCTCTGAGATCATGAATGGTAGCTTACCAATATCCGTGAAGAGAAAAGTATACAACAGCTGTATCCTACCGGTACTCACCTATGGGGCAGAAACGTGGAGGCTAACAAAGAGGGTTCAGCTTAAGTTAAGAACAACGCAGCGAGCTATGGAAAGGAAAATGATAGGTGTAACGTTAAGAGATCGAAAGCGGGCGGAGTGGGTGAGGGAACAAACGCGGGTTAATGACATCTTAGTTGAAATAAAGAGGAAGAAATGGGCTTGGGCAGGGCATGTAATGCGAAGGCAAGATAACCGCTGGTCCTTAAGGGTAACGGAGTGGATTCCAAGAGAGAGCAAACGTAGCAGGGGACGCCAGAAAGTTAGGTGGGCGGATGAGATTAAGAAGTTTGCGGGGATACAGTGGCGGCAACTGACAAAGGACAGGGTTAATTGGAGAGACATGGGAGAGGCCTTTGCCCTGCAGTGGGTGTAGTCAGGCTGATGATGATGATGATGATGATAAGGGAAAAACTATAACATAGAGTGTATCTTTTTCTATCATTTGCTACGTAGGCAGGTGCCAGGAACTACATTCATAGTTATAAACAGGTTACAGAAGCTCAAAAGAAAGTGAATAAGAGTCTGAGATTGCAAACTCTGCAGTGATGTGTTTTCAACAGGTGCCCAGGCGACGAATTTATTTTGAGTTTTTTGTTATGGCGCAAGGACATCGATGGGCACATAGCGCCATCGCTGAAGAAGTTGTGTCCAAAACCACTATTTCCCTAGCAAACATAAAAAGGCGATGTTTCACTGAAGCCTCTATCGCCAGCCAATTTTTTTTTCGGCTACACGGGCTAGTGTCGAAAACCCAAACATTTCATTGGAAAAATGCCGAACACTTTCCCAGATAAAAGCTTGTAGCGATTGTATCAAGGGTGGATACCCGGCGGTGCTACGGACCGAACCACGCACCTAGCGCATGCAAGGTGGATGCAGAAACAAGCAGGCCACCCACTTTAGTAAACGGCCGGCCCCAATACACATTTAACTGCAGATAAACTGTAGGGCCTTTTGTCCAGCCTTTAAGCCGGAAACGTAGATGACGGTTATCATTACTCGTGTTCAAAAGTCGAACACTATTGTTATCAAAGCTGCGCACATGCTTGCGCGTATGCTACGGCATTAGACGTTCACAATGCTCACCGAGAAAATTATTCACGTCTCGTTAAAACAATTTGATAGTCAATTATTGGCGCTGAACTCTTCAAAGAGACCCAGGCTATCACGGACGAAATACTGAAGGGCTCCGGAAATTTAAGACACCTTGGGATCTTTAAAGTGCAGTGACATAGTACAGAACACGGGCCTCTAGAATTTCATCTCCGCGGAAATGCGACCGTCGCGGCCGGGATGGATCCCCTTCTTTCGGGTCAGTTTCCGAGTGTCATGACGACTCGGCCCCCGCGGCGGCTGTGTGTGTTAGAGTTTACATGGTGCAGAAACTGCGGCAGATAATCCGGTTTTTGCTGCTTGAAACACTGTTCTGTGAGCGCTGAAAAGATTATGTTTATTGGTCAGTAAAGACGTAATTCTGAAATTTTCAATTAACCCTCTCCTGAATTCTCTAAAATGGTTCTTCAGGTAAACTTAGCGGTGCGCATGAAATAGTTATAGCTCATTTTTCTTCGACTACTTTGCTTTCTATACGAAGCGGCAACAACTTTTTTCCCGTCGCGAGTTTCATTCATGTCTTTGAAAATTGTTTGCGCATTTTCCTTTTTTTTAAAGGTCCCGTATTGCTAAATTCGTTACAGGGTCCAGCACCGCCGAATGTTGCGCACCGTACATGAAGCCCGCCTCGCACTTCGGCACCGGAAACTCTCGCCTCCTCCAAGTCCTCCAGGCCGTGACGTCACTGAAGATCCGAGCTCCGTCCGCGTGTACTTCGCTGTATATGCTGCTGGCTGCGCCTTAGCATTTTTGTCGCTTCTCATCGAAATTTTGTGGAAGCTACGTTCAGAAAAAAATCATTAAGGTGACATGGTTTTCCGCTTAAGCGCCAGAAAAAAACCTATCCAGCATCCCAATCGACCACATCCGTTGTTCACTATGCCCTGTATTAACAACGTATCGTTATTTTTAAGCTTGTGTTCGGCAATGGCTGCCCCACCAGAAAATGTACACACTGCTTCTATTCATATACCGTTGTTTAAAAATGCAGCGCGAAAAAAACAAGGACAAAGAAGAAGTGGATAGGACTGCGTTTGTTCTGGTCCTTTCGCGCTGCAGTCTTTAACCATGATCACTGACCAACAAGGCCAAACAGCCACTTTAGTTCATAGAGAATGGCTCCAGCTTAACGTGGAGCATATGCCAAGCTGACTTTGCTGTGAATGTTTGCTTGTACTGTTCCTTTAGTTACGATTAGTGATTAAGGTCACCTCCCATTTTAGAGCACAGCTATTAAGCGACCGTTTTCGGGTTGAGCCGCATCGCTGCCGTTCGTGTAATCGAGCCAAAGCATCAATAAATAAATAAAAATAAACCTTGCTGTGACTACAGTGCCGCTTGCTGATCGGCTTCGCTGACCACTGCACTAATGTACTAGGCCATAGCCACGTCTTTTTTTTTCTTTATTGCATACAAATTAACTCCACTGAGCTACCAAATGCTTTACATACACATATAAATCGGCAATGCAGACACACATTCTCATGTCTTCATACACTGCACCTGCACATAAAAATTGCGGGAGATATGCACATATTTCCGGAATACGCAACCAATCAGACGGGCAGCCATGCGTGGCACAAACAGGCGCACTGTTCACAGAACAGAGACTTCGATGAACCATGTGGCTCTGCTTGTCAATTGATCATGCGGCTCTTCCACACGCAAAAAAATCCAATCAACATTAACATATCGGGCAGAATCTCGGAGCCTTTCAGAACGGGAAAAAACCTCACAGTGTAAGGCGATATCTCGATGTTCTTTATGAAAGTCCGCTGAAGTATGTCCCGTCAAAACATTCTATCACGACACCACTCAAAGCAATGCACAGTTGACCGACCAATGCAAACAAGTCCCATTCACGCAAAGCCACTCTTTGACGGGCGGAGTCGAGGTGTGGAGTTTAACAAAGGAAGATTTCGCAGCAGTTTCAATATGAATTTGATGAACTCACTTCATTACACTCGAATTCGTGAAACCAAGACAAGGCCGACGATACACGGGCACACAGAATGGAGATTCTACTAGAACTGTTATCTGCCAGTTTTACAGGTCAAAAAATATCTCAACAAGAAGCGAACTGTCAGGAAATCAAACATAGCAACCTCCTTCAGAAGACCCCCTAAAGCTCCCTCACAGCCGTGACTAGCCCAAGCAAAGAGATAAGGCAAACGAAAACTGAGTTGGATTCCAAGCACCGCTAGCAGAAAGGAGCGGCAGCTCTGAAGAATAAAAACCGTGAAACAAGCTGTTGAACAAAACAGTGAACAAGAAAAACTCCTCCAGACTCGATGAAAACAAATTGCCTCGACGCATAGAGGGCCAAACAAACGTCGCGAATAGTCTGCGCAGTGGTTACGCTTCCTTCCTCGCGCAGTGCATCGCATGCAATACATACACAATCTCTAGAACCATCAAAATGATGGAAATTTGTGCTAGAGCAAAAACTGAGAGCTCCCAACCCATTCACCCCTCCATTTGGAGCGTCACAGAGAAAATTTATAGCTCCCAGCAAGACCCGTTATTCCCGACGTGATGAAGGGGAACCCCAAGATACTGTAGGAAAAAATTCGCAGTGGCTTAGCTTGGTTACATTCAGTAACTCTGATCATGTGGTCTGTCTTGTGGCGAGCCCTGACGTTCTCGGAAGACGACTCACCCAACTGGGCCAAAGCGCGACGCTGCAACAGCTCCGCGTCCTGACGTCGCTTCTTGGCTAGGAGTTCTTCTCCCTCCTCAGGCGTTTGCGCTGCACTCTTGGCCTCGAATCGATCGTTCGTCCTTTCCCCGACAGCCAGCTCCCAGGCCACAACCTCAGGGTCGGACGAGTTGAGCTTGTCATGTTTGTTAAGCCGCTCAACGGCTGTCATTTCCGTGGCAATGACTCTCCGTTACTGCATCACACCACTCATATGCTCACTCAGAAGCGCGTCCCCTTCCCTTGCGCATGCTCAGTAAGCCACACCTGCTCTGACACTCGGCTCCTCGCACGTGCGCACACCTTTCGAGGTGAGTGGCGTCTGCTCCGTGGTCACGCAGCTGCGACGAGCGCGGCGCGGCAGAACAGCTGCGTGCCCTGGCGTCACTCGGCTTCTCGCGTATGCGCACAAATGGCCTTTCAGATGCTGAGCGAAATGGCGGAACTGAGCGCAGTATAGCTCTCGCTACAAAAAGAGTCCCTCTTAGTGACGCAGAAACGATTACATTTCGCACCGCAGTAAACCAGCCAGAATCCATTTGAATTTTCATCATTTAGAGCCGCGCCAGACACGGCACAGAATTGCAATGTTAAATACAAATCTTCTGGCAAACTTTTTTTTTGTCTTAACAGAAACGGGCGACGTCATTAGCATAGGCTAAAATTCTAATTTCCGACTGATCAAGTGACGATCCTCGAATAGCTTGGGATCGGACGATACTAAGGGTTGGAGACATAAAGGAAATAACAGAGGTGATAACTGGCAAGCCAGTCGGAGCGACGAGATTTGTGGAATTGGTTTGGTAACTTAACGGCTTACGTCAACCTTGCATGGGATTATTTGCAGAATACTCTAAAGCCCTTAAGCAATGCATCTACAAGGTTTGCACATTTTAAAACTGCAAGCAAGAACTCATGACACAGCACGTCTTATCAAAGGCGTTCATAGAATCAGTCTGAATTAGAGCAACCTCACCGGCCTGATCTTTTACCGACTCCAACACCGAACGCGCAATATGTATATGGTTTTGGATACTGTGGACTTCAATCCTACATGCTTGATGGGAGCCAGATAAATCCACGGCCACAAGCCGCAAGCGGGAAGAAAGAATTTTTGCTAATATTTTAAAGTCTATATTACACAGTGAATTTGGATAGTACCCTTTGATAGTCCTCAACCGGCTCTTCTCAATGCTTTTCGAAATTATTATGGTATCACCCACCAGCATAAAAAGCGGCAGGCAACAAGCCTATACAGGAAATTGGAAATGGGCTCTTTCCGCTCAGCAGGCCCAGAAGCCTCCTGGCACGGATGGCTTGACTTGCTAATTCTCCAAAACGTTTTCGCTTTGTTTTGCACCTGTCTTGTTGGAAGTCTTCAGAGTTGCTTACGATGTTGAACACGTTACGAAGGCTGAGTGTCGCGAACGGAATAAAGGTGCACCTTATCAAATGCGATCTGATCTCTTAGGTCGTAAACTGTCTTTGTGTGCTGATGCATACACGAGCACTAATGAGTATGCTAATTTTGAAACCAGAATAGATAAGAATCGTGTTCTGGCCTATCAAGCATTTAAATTGATTGCCATCAGCTATGGCAAAGCATCGTCAACTATGTTGTAGAGTTTAAAGTAAATGCGATTAGCTTGCATTCTGGTAAGA
Organism: Amblyomma mixtum; assembly: GCF_055824585.1. Lineage (NCBI taxonomy): Eukaryota > Metazoa > Arthropoda > Arachnida > Ixodida > Ixodidae > Amblyomma > Amblyomma mixtum. The sequence goes on along the minus strand of NC_143019.1, from coordinate 119,307,093 downwards.
TAAATGGTGTTAAGGCCGTGTTGGGTTTTTAGTTTGGAGTTATGGAGTTCTGAGTTCCAAAGCTACTCAGGCTATGAGGGACGCCGTACTGGAGGAAACATTGGAAAACTGGTCGTGATGAAAGGAGATGACGCAGTAACTGCCTCACATATTTTAATGGACACCCGAACCCCTCTGCAAGGGAATTGGTAAAGGAGAGAGTGAAACACGAAAGGAAGGACGAGGTGCCATCGAGGAGGTCTACGGAATAATTTCGACATACCTGGTTATTTTTAACATGCACTCATATCGCTCAGCACACCGCCAACTTTTGCGTTTCACCTCCATAGAAACGCGGCCGCCGCGGTAAGGCTCGAGCCGGGGAATTCCCGCTCAGTAGACGAGCGCCTCAACCACTGAGCCACCACGGCGGGTATCGTATGGGTGACGCCACTGCTTTCGCAACCAGCCACAGCGGGCCGTGCTCGCTGCCGATGGCAATGTTGGGAGTCTACCAATTTGACGACATGGGAACCCAGGACGACACGCCCGGAATTTCTACCCTCCCACACCCCGGAGGCGGACTAACGGACGCCACAGGAGGACCCATACTCAAACTCGTGTACCAACTGGACGACACGAGACATGACTGAAGCCTACCCGAAGGCCACGCCATGGTCCAGGATGATGTACGTACGCAAAAATAATTCGAACCTGTAACGGAGGCAGAAGTGCACACACTTGCGGAAAGATTACGACCCGCAACCCCCGTCAAATTACCGAAGCTGGCGCATCGTGAATACAAAGTGTTAATTGCGGCTACGTGGAGGGGTGTCTCCGCATAACAACTCCGATAGGTCCCTACTTGCTGCTTTGCAATTCAAGCTCAGCCACCAATTAACCCACTAGGCCAATGTAAAAGTCAGGCCGGAGCAAAACATTGCTAATTTTGAGCACCGCGGCCAGCCGCCGTGGTGACTCAGTGGTTATGGTGCTCGGCTGCTGACCCAAATGACGCGGGTTCGATCCCGGCCGCGGCGGCTAGAATTTCTTTGGACGAGAAATTCTAGAGGCCCGTGTACTGTGCGATGTCAGTGCACGTTAAAGAACCCCAGGTGGCCGAAATTTCCGGAGCCCTTCACTACGGCGTCCCTCATAGCCTAAGTCGCTTTGGGACGTAAACCCCATGAACCGAACCAAACCGGATCCGGACCTAACTGAACAGATATGTAAAACCCAAGCAATCAATCTAGGAGGAAAGGAATATTCAATAAATTCTTATGGAGGCTCACCAGACAACTTATGTAAAGGCATCATTACTAGCGCCTTACCTGTACCATCAGAAGAGTAATTAACTAAACTGCACGGAAACATATCCGCTACAAATAAGCGTCATTCAAGCGAGGCCTTTCGGCACAAAGAGGGCATGTCTATATACCTTTGAAGGCAAAGCAGTACTACGGTTTCTCTACCTCAGCGGTATAACATACAGGTGCAAACCATTCCGACCAGTGATGTAGGTTTGCAGATGCTGCCTCAGAAGAGACGCCATGCTCTCATTTGCACCACTCCGCACGAGAAATGATCTGCTACATATGCGGAATACGTAATCCTCCACCAGGACACGTCGATTGCAAAAAGCACTGCATCCTCTTCGACACATCCAACCACTCCACCATTTTGGCGAGCTGTCCGGCAAGACAGAATAATTACCCCAAAAGAAGGAAAAAGACGGGCAAAACTGATAAAGCCGTAATCCGACGCCATCCGTATGGAGACACTGCTGCACAGAGCACTCTTATAGATGTGCAGAAGGAGCAAAAGACTGCGCAGAAGCACAAGAGTAAGCCAGAGCAAAGGAGTCAGCATCGATCCAGGAATGAGCATCGCCCCAAGTTGAACCAGGCCCAAGTCGACCGGAAGGAGAACCGCAAAGATGTAGCAAATGCACAATACTGCCCATGAAAGTGAATCAGGACAATGGTCCAAACAAGGCACTCACTGTCCATCCAAACAAGCCTTGGAACCGAGGCACAGAACTATCGCCACCCCTCCCTCCGCTGAGGAAGGAGAACCCAGTGGTCACCACGACCGCGCAGACGCCTTTGGATCACGCCATGGAGACCGAGAACCCGGAACCGTCGCGCAAACAGGATAGCAAGAACCACAAGGAAAATCAATGTGTCGTCGCCGTAAACGCCCAGTATAAATTTTTGGAACATGATTTCGCAAAACTTCAACCCCTTCGGTGGCCCAGTGGCAACAAAATGGACGCTACCGAGCCGTGGGCCTGTACCTCGAAAGGCAGTGATACCGCTGCCCACATCCAGGAGACCCAGGCGACGCATTCACTCCGGAACGCTACACCCGAGAAAGGAGCTGGCCCTGGTAAAAAGGGTGAGCTGTCCGTCGAAGCAGCCTCCACTACAACCCCTTATACAACTTCATACCCCGCATTACACCTCAAAAGGCGGTAAAGCAATATATAGGCTCCGCTGAATTTCGCTCCCAAATCAGTAGCATAATCAACACTACAGCTGGGGAACAACACGGAGCGATGCAGCAAGAGCGCATACATGACTACGCGCAGTTGATACTGTCCATGACTGACAGGATAAAAGCTACGATCAACACCATCTTGGTAAAACATGAAGCCGGCGTCAATAGGCTTTTCGAACTTGTACCTCATCAGGAATTGCCTCGAAAGCAGCGAGCAGTTCAATCCGCCGCCTGTCCTCATCCTGTATCTCCAGACGTGCAACATGACACCGAACAAAAGCACACGAAAAGATCGGCGACCACGCCAGTCCACTACACCAACAGAAATAATTATATGGGAATGGAAATGTCGAAGCTTGCGCCGAAAACAAGCGCCACTAGTAGTATATCTCGCAAACTCCCATAATCCCCCACCATGTCATCGCTCTGCAAGAGACGGAAGCAAATCGCATACGTATCTACGGTTATTAAACAGCAGCCCTTACACCACGTCTGGCAATCCTGGCACTCGCATCCATGCCGGTGCTAGACCCGCACACCGACAAGCACGCCCGACATCAAGGGCACACAATATACCGCAAAAGAAGTGGGCTTACCCGGGCACACATACGGCCTCACTATTCCTAACATATACAGCAATCCCAAAGATAAAGTCAGAGTTATTCCGGGCATCCTGGGCTGCTTTCGTTCCTGAAAGCTGCTTGTGGAGGGTGATTTTAATGCACGCCACGCGCACTGGGGATAGACTTCGGATACCCTCAAACATAACCTAATTTCTACTGCAATGGCTGATTACAACCTTGGCCTGCTCACAAACCCCACCGTGCCCACTCGCATTAGCACAAATGTCACCCGCGACAAGTCATCGGATCTCACAAGGGCCACACTGAGCATAATCCTTAAATCTCACACGGTGCTCCAAGACAGCCTTGGGAGTGACCACTCTCCAGTCTCCACTATTATTGCTTACAATTCCAAGATTTCAATCCTTGTTCACAGCTTCGCACTGAGTGGAATGAATTGCGCTCATAATTGGCAGCTGATTCAGCCGACCCCCTTACTTTCACCGACTGGACAGACCGCCTAATGGACGCCATCTAGGCGAACAGCAAACGCATCAAAATACCCCTACTGCACCGCAGGTTTTTCCGCATCTGGCTCAACTACAGGAGGCTTGACAAGAACTTCACAAGCGCTGGCGTCACCACTGACACAATCTGAAACAGAGAGGCCGCACAGCAGCTTTAACTCGTGAGGCAGAAGAATAAGCGGGCACGCTAGCCCGCGCAAACTGGGCAACCATCCGTAACCACCTCATGGATTCATTAGGCACTGAACGCACGTTGTCCCTCCTACGCGTTGTCTTAGATCCAAAAACAAATACATCTCAGACACAAGTAAACACACATGTAATACGGCTAGAGCCGGTTAAAGGCGCCGTTGGAATTGCTCAACTACGGGATGCCTATATGCCCACAACCCTTCAATCAGCAGATCCACGCAATCTACCTCCACCTAACCCAGAACTTGACGCCGACATCACTTTTAGGGAAGTCCGCCGAGCACCCTTAGTATTCGCCACTCTATGGCACCGGGGCCCGATGGCACGCTGGGACGCTCCCATCCACCTGAAGCTATGCCAGCATGCGATTTATACCCACGGTGCAACCCCTAAACGTGCAAACCCCTAACCCATAAAAATTTGCGCCCGATCTCCTCAACGAGCTGTGTGTGCAAAGTCTTCGAGCATGTCATTCTCAATCACCTGCAACCGTTCCTAAAAACAACAAGCTTTCTCTCCAACGCTCAGTCCAGCTTCAATCCAAACATTTCGGCAAAAGACGTACTTCTCGCCCCTAGAGTCTTTCTTTTACAGTAAGCCCCTTACAGCCCCTACGGGAGCCATACTGGCCATGGATATTCATTAGTCTTTGGACACAATAAGCCGCGACCATATCCACACGACGTTAGCAACTGTCACAAAATCCGGCGCTTTTTTGAAACCAAGAAAGGAAAACAGCGCCGCGCGGACGCATCTCGCCGGCGCGGTCGTAAAACGGGGGATGAGGAAACCCCTGCGTGTGGGTGCCCCCTCCACCACCGATCGCCGGAAGGAATGAGTCAGCCACGACGCCGATTTCTCTCGAACGTCCGAGTCGCTTCTACTAGTCGCTTCTACTACTAGTCGCTACTAGTCTACTAGTCGCATCTAGGGGGAGACGTCTTAGTGCAGTCGCCCGTCGGTGGCGGCGCCAGGCCAGAAATTGCGAGAAGATGCACGAAGCGACTCCCGTCTTTTGACCCATGAGGACACGCTGCTGCCGCAAGAAAGGAAAGTAGACTGCACGGCCAACACTGCGTGTATGTGCGCACCTACTCTGCCGCGTAGAACAAAAAGACGCGGACCAAGCCTATATAAGAAGGGCTTTGGCCGCTGTGAGTTAGTCCGAACCATTGTTTAAGCTGCATCCAAGCGCGCCCGTTCGACTCCTGGGAAAACACTACTCGGCCAGCTTCGGACCAACGAGGCAACGTTCGGCAGCCTGCGGGACGGCATCTGGTCGTCGGACTGTCGCAGTGCCCGGTGAACAAATTGTGTTTTGTTGGTTAATCTCTCGCTTGTGCTAGTGCACTTCAAGTGGAATATTCCTTTTGTACTGTAGTGTCTCTCTCGAGTCTAACTTTACACGAGTTGGATTGTTTTGTTAAACACTTTGTATATGTTTGTACTAGTGATTGTGAAATCCTCTTTATCGTCTCATTGCTGTATAAACATTATTTTGTTTGTGAATCTTTGGCTCCGACCCATTCTTTGGCTTGCGACCGGCGAAAGCTGGGCACCAAACCACCAAATTCCTCTTGTCACTTGGTAGCTAGTCTCCGCAGAACTTGCCACGCTGAGTCGAGGGCATCTCCTTTGAGTCCGAGACCGCTACCCCCCCACGCTGTAAGGGTGTCTGGGAACCTCATGCTTAAAACTGCGGGTAGTTGGGCGACAGGACGTTTGGTGTTTGTAAGCACAGAGAACGGAGAAATAGTCGGAAGGAGTTTACGAAGAGGTCATAAACGAGTGTTTGCCAGCAGAGCGATATTGTGAGGTGCCGCGCCGAAGCAGTGAGTGAGGTTCACTATGTAGATGTATTAGTTTCCTTGAATGTAGATTTCGGTCTCCAAATATGAGCTTAAAGGGGCTAGTAGAGGACGGCACCCAGATGGGGTTGTCCGGAGCCGGACTGAGTGAATGGCTGGACCAGAAAAGTGAGAGGGCCGGAAAGCGAGAGAGAGAATTGAAAAGGAAAGACAGAAGGCTCGCGAAGAAGCCGAGAGTGACGAAGAAAGAGAATATGAACGCGAAATGAAGCTCCTAACCGCGAAGCTGGAACTGCAAGGTGGTGCTAAGCACTCAGCTGTAGCTGTACTAGAGAGGAAGGTAGTAGTTTGCGTATTGATGCCAGCAGGTTGCTTCCTAGATCTGACGAAATAAAGGACGATCTCAACGCATTCCTTAAGCGATTCGAAGGGATCGCGGTAAGCCAGAATTGGTCAGACAGCCAATGCGCTACCGTTCTTAGCAGCTGTCTGAGTGGCGAAGGACTAAGTTTATTCGGGCGACTGCCTCCTGAAGACGCAGCAAGTTATAGCAAGGTGAAAACCACTTTGCTTAAACGATTCCGACGCACCACCGAGGGGTGTAGGGACAAATTCCGGACAGAAAAGCCCACAGATGACGAAACGGCAACCCAATATGCGGCGCGATTAAGCCACTATTTCGATCGGTGGACGGAACTGTCGGAACTCGCACAGGAGTACAGGCACTCCCCGAGCTGCTCACCAAGGAACAATTCCTGAGCAGCTGTCGCCCGGTCTTGTCGCTGTACCTCAAGAAGAGAAGGGCCAAGACCGCCTCCGAAATGCTAGAACTTGCCGACCAATATCTTGAAGCCCAAAGAGGAGCCCATCTGAGCAAAGTTAAGAATGTAAATTCAGAAAGCGCAGAGAAATCGGACAGCCGCGATACCCGATCCAGCCCAAAGCCTCCACCGAAGTGCTACCTGTGCAACAAGACAGGCCACTACGCGTCTAACTACCGCAACAGCGCTACGAACAGTAGCCCTACAGCTTGTTTTAAGCGTGGCCAGAAGGGGCACAAAGCCGCGGCTTGTTCCAACCCAGGCAAGTCCGTTCCCCAGGCATCATCCGTACTGGCCGCGTCAGGTGACGACCTGGAGTAGAAGGCGAAAACGGCTTTGTCGAGCTGAAGAACGAAAAGAAGGTTCCCGTGTTGAACGCCATAATGAACGTGCGGCCTGAAGCCGTAATGCACAGGATGCCTGTCTCGAAAGGGAAAGTAGGGCAGCAAACAATTTCAGTGCTGCGAGACACAGGAAGCAGTGCGGTCATCATAAAATGAAGCTTGGTGCGAGATAAGGATCTCACTGCAACGAAGAGCCTTGTGCGTCTAGTGGACGGCTCATTCCAACGCTTACCTGAAGCTAGAGTGCATGTACAGACTCCCTACTACAGCGGCAAGCTGACTGCACTGTGCATAGAACGCCCCATATACGACCTTATATTGAGTAGCGTAAAAGGCGCGAAATTTCCTAAGGACCCTGAAAGTAGCCACGAGGGAGTGAAATCAGAATCCTGCACGTCGGAACGTCGCAGCGGCACAATCGTAAACTGAGACTCCTCATAGCCGCTCTTACTCGTGAGGCCGAAGAATACGCGAACACGCCAGCCCGCGCAAACTGTGCTACCTTTTGCAACGACCTCATGAGTACATTAAGCACTAAACGCGCGTGGTCCCTCCTACGCGCTCTCTTAGATCCTAAAACCACCTAAATTTCCGACAGAAGTAAACACGCAACGTCTAATACAACTAGAGCTCCAAAAGGTAACCGACGAAATTGGCCGACAACGGGACACTTATATGCCCACATTCCTTCCGTCAGCAGATCCACCCAATCTACCTCCACGTAACCCAGAATTTGATGCCGACATCACCTTACACAAAGTCAGCCCAGCAGTCTTTAGTATTAGCCGCTCTACGGCGCTGGGTCCGGATAGCATAACCTAAAGAATCTTGACGAAGCCTGCCTCTAGGAACTCACGGAGCTCTTTAATAACCCCTGGCACGCTGAGACCCTCCCATCAGCCTGGACCCATGCCCGCAGGCGATTTATACTCAAACCGGGCAAGCCCCTCACCCTTCAAAATTTTTGCCCCTTCTTCTTAACGAGCTGTGTCGGCAAGCTCTTCGAGCATGTCACTCTCAATCTCCTGCAACCATTCCGAGAAACAACAGGCTTTCTTTCCGACGTTGAATTCGGCTTCTGTCGAAACATCTAGGCACAAGACTTACTTCTCGCCCTTAAAGAATCTCTCTTTTACACTAACCGCCGAACAGCCGCTACGCTAGCCATACTGGCCCCGTATATTCAAAAGGATTTCGACACAATTAGCCATGAGCATATCTTCACGGCAGCCACCACAGGCGTCAGCACCCGTATATGGCAATACATTCGGGCCTTCCTTCAGGGATGTACGGCAGAATTCTTCTTTGGGGATATTGCCTCCATGCCTTTCCAACAGGAGAACCGGAGAACCACACAAACCAATCACCTTTACTTTTTAACATTGCCCTAACGCCACTGGCAAAGACCCTTGCTGCTATCTCAGGGCTCCGCACAGTCAAATGCGCCGATGATATAACCCTCTCGACAACGGGAGGATCCCTTGGAACAGCACAGGATATCCTACAATCAGCCTTCTACCAATTTCGCAAACAAAGGCCTCCATTGTTCTCCAAATAAACCGAAATTCTTGCAGCTTAAACCCCTCCCCAGTGATCCCCCATTGAGGTGCACATGTGCGAGAATCGAGTGCCCATTGTGTCTCATGTGCAGATTCTCAACCTTCTCATTAACAACACACAAGATACAACTACCACCATTCGGCTCTTGCAAAGACAGACCAAAGAGATCACTGCACTAATAAGGCGGGTGGCAGCGCACAATTATGGGCTGTTTGAACGCGAGACCATCAATATGACAAATAAGCTAATCATTAGCAGCATTGCATACAACCTCCCTCACCACATACTTACTCAGCGCCAAACATAGCAGGCAGACATCCTAATACGCACGGCCGACACCTCCGCCCTTCGTCTTGCACGTACTGTTAGCACGAAACGTCTTCTGGCCACCGGTACCCACAATAAAGCGATCGAATTAATAGAGGCTCAACGCACCAACCAAATAGTGCCCCAGAGCAGCATGGAAACAGGACAACGCCTACTGCGACAGCTACGTCTCAATACAACAATTCCCACCATATCAAGTCCTACACCTTGCATGATTTCTCTGAGCAAGCAGGATCACATACGTGGTCTGTTCTGAAAGTAGTAGGTCTCATTTTTTTAAACAAAAGTTATTCAAGAGAATAGTACAAAGGATTACAATTTTTCAAGGTAGCACCCTTCCGTACCTACACGCTGCTGCCAATGAGTTTTACAGTTTTCGTACGCCTCCAGGAACGCCCGGACCGGAATGCTGTTTAGCTCCCTCATCACGGCCTATTGAACCACCTCTACCGATCCGTGATGTTTCCCCTTGAGCGTCGATTTTATTCTCAGGAATAGAAAAAAGTCTGGTGGGGCCAAGTCGAGGCTGTAGGGGGGCTGAGGCAGCGTTTACCGCCTCGTGCTGGGAAAAAATCGGGGTCCTCATTCACATGATGAAGAAGATCCTACCGGTCGGCCTTTTCCTCCTCTGACAACACTCCCGGCACCAACTTCGCGCACGCTTTCCTCACGGATAAGTTTTCTGTCACGATCTCAAAAGCTTGGGTTTGAGGAATGCTCAAGTCATCACCAATCATTCTGATACTCATTCTGCGATCATTGCTAAGTAAATGTTTCACTCGCTACACATTTTCGTTGGTCTTCCTGGTCGAAGGGCGTCTGGAGCGGTCGTCTTCCTCCACTCTTTCCTTACCTTCTCGGAACAGCTTGTGCCACTCAAAAAACACCTGATCTACCCATGGAAGCCTCACCGTAGGCCTCCTTAATCATGTTGTCTCTCTCTTTGCCCGTTTTACCAAGATTTACTCAAAATTTGATCGCGTATCACTGATCCCGTAAACGCTCGGGGATTCTGCGTGACGAGACGTTTCGACAGGGGTTTACAGTACAAGCGACCTCCTCTCTTCAACGGCCGAGAGCCGACTGCCGATTTTCCCCAGCATTCCCAATATCCCTCTTCAACGATCCTGCCCGCGCAGACCACCTCTCGTCCGCCCGTTCGCCCAGGAAAAAACCAGTCCTACTACTTTCAGAACAGACCCTGTATATCAGAAGCCCCTACCGCGCAATACGAGGGCTAGCCTCGATCAGGGTAGGCGGCAGGCTCGAGCGAGCTATTACACTAAAACATACAACCACCGCTTCGATATCATTTATGCCTATGCCCTAGTGTACTAGGCCATAGCCACATATTTTTTTCTTTTTTTTGTAACGGCCTTTATTGGCAAGAGATGACTGGTTGTGAAGGCCGGTTAGAGCGGGCAAGGACAGGTCCGGTTCCAGGGCAGTTGACGCTCTCGCCTCGCGCTGCGCGTCGGCTCTGCTGCTTCAGCTGCCGATCGTCTTCTTCTCGCCTCGCGCCGCGCATTGGTTGTGTTGCTCCGACTGCTAAGCATCTTCCTTTTTACTTTTGGACCCGGGGGAAAAAGCCATCCTGGCGATTTAGGGGGTCAGCAGGACGCAGGGGGTCGTAGTACGGCTTCAAACGCGAAACATGGACGGTCTCGCGTTCACGTCGTCGAAGATCGGGTGATGGCGTCACGGGCTCATCGATGTAATTGACGGGAGAAGTGCGTTCAAGGACATGGCAGGGCCCGCGGTAGTTTGGCAGCTATTTGCTAGAGAGACCTGCTGCAGCATGGAGTGGTCATGGGAGTGGTCGAAGCGGTATTTCTGGCGCCCTTGGTCGCCGGACGTGAATGACCGGGCGAGCTGGTGCACTCATAGCGTGTCTGGAGGCTTCAGATACGGTTGTGGATTCGGACGATTCAGGATGGTACGGAAGAATAGTGTCGAGCGGCGAGGATGGTTAACGGCCGTATAGAAGGAAGAATGGTGAGAAACTAGTAGTGCTCTGCGTAGCGGTGTTGTAGGCATATGTGACGAAGGGGAGGACGACGTCCCAGCTAGAATGGTCTGCCGCCACGTACATTGACCACATGTCGCCTAATGTTCGATTGAAACGTTCTCTCAAGCCGTTCGTCTGGGGATGATAGGCAGTAGTGGTGCGGCGAGTAACGTTGCATTGCTGCAGAAGAGATGAAACGACGTCCAACAGAGACACCCGCCCACGGTCGCTCAACAGTTCACGTGGGGCTCCGTGTCGAAGTATGAAATGGTACAAGAGGAAGGCTGCAGCATCCCGTGCCGTAGAAGCTTGGAGGGTGGCTGTTTCGGCGTACGGTGTCAGGTGGTCTACAGGGACGATGACCCAGCGGTTTCCTGCAGCAGTGTAGGGAAGTGGTCCATACAGGTCAATGCCAACTCTATCAAATGGCCTGGATGGGCAAGGCAAAGGCTGCATAGGGCCGGTCGAATGGTGATGACCGGGCTTGCGGCGCTGGCAATCGGAGCAGGAACGGATGAATGTTCGAACAAAGTTATACATGCCGCGCCAGTACTAGGGGAGGCGCAGCCGGTTGTAGGTCTTGAAAGCACCGCCGTGACCAGCTTGCGGGTCGCTATGAAAGGCTGCGCATATTCCTGAGCGTAAATGTCCAGGAATCACTAGGAGCCATTTGCGGCCATCAGAGAGATAATTTCGGCGGTACATAATCCAATCATGAATAGTGAAGTGGGCAGCCTGACGGCGGATTACGAGCGGTATCGACACGACAGAACGGTCTCCAAGATAGCGTACAAGAGATGTGATCCAAGGGTCCTTCGACTGCTCGTTGGGAATATCCTCCAATGACAAAGACCCGCAGTCGATGGCGGGAGGAGAGGCACTTTCATTGGCTAGAGGTGAACGAGACAAAGCGTCTGCGTCGTTATGCTTCTTGCCAGAGCGACAGACCACACGAATATCGTCCATCGGGCGAGGCGGCCATTTGGGTCTTTTAGGGACGGCAGCCAACATAGGGAATGGTGATCCGTGACGACGTCGAAAGGCCGGCCGTATACGTAAGGCCGAAATTTCTCGATCGCCCAAACGATCGCCAAGCACTCTTTTTCAGTGACTGAGTAGTTCTGCTCTGGCTTGGTCAGGCTGCGGCTCGCGTATGCAACCACATACTCCGCATACCCCGCTTTGCGTTGATCAAGAACAGCACCGATACCAACGCCACTGGCATCTGTGTGGATTTCAGTTGGAGAAGCAGGGTCAAAGTGGCGCAGTATGGGCGGAGAGGTAAGTAGAGGGCGCAACGTGATGAACGCTTAGTCACAGGCAGGACTCCAGCTTGATAGATCGCTGCTGCCACGAACATGGGCACTCATAGGTGCGATGATAGAAGCGAAATTTCGGATAAAGCGTTCGAAGTAAGAACATAAGCCGATGAAACTGCGAAGTTCCTTCATCGTAGAGGGCTTCGGGAACCCAGAGACCACACGAAGCTTTGCTAGGCCAGGAAGGACACCCTGTTTCGACACGACGTGGCCCAAAATCGTCAACTGGCGAGCGGCAAAGCGACATTTCTTTAAATTGAGTTGAAGCCCGGCTGCCGCGAGGCATCCCAAAACTTGCTCCAGGCGAACGAGGTGCATCTGGAAATCTGGGGAGAAAACAACGATATCGTCCAAGTAACATAAGCATGTTTTCCATTTCAGGCCGCGCAGTATCGTGTCCATCATCCGCTCAAAAGTGGCAGGGGCATTGCAAAGTCCGAAGGGTATGACGTTGAATTTATACAGCCCGTCAGGCGTCACAAAGGCTGTCTTGGAGCGGTCAGCGTCGGCCATCGGGACTTGCCAATAACCGGAACGTAGATCTAAAGAAGAAAAGAATTCAGCTCCCTGCAAGCAGTGAAGTGCGTCATCAATGCGGGGCAGCGGATAGACGTCTTTGCGGGTAATTTTGTTCAGGCGCCGGTAGTCAACGCAAAAGCGGATAGAGCCGTCTTTCTTGGTGACAAGGACGACGGAGGAAGCCCAAGGACTGTGCGATGGTTGTATGACGCCACGCTGCAGCATGTCATTTACTTGGGCAGCCGCCGCGGTGGCTCAGTGGCTATGGTGCTCGGCTGCTGACCCAAAAGACGCAGGTTCGATCCCGGCTGCGGCGGCTAGAATTTCTTTGGAGGAGAAATTCTAGAGGCCCGTGTGCTGTGCGATGTCAGTGCACGCTAAAGAACCCCAGGTGGTCCAAATTTCCGGAGCCCTCCACTACGGCGTCTCTCATAGCCTCAGTCGCTTTGGGACGTTAAACCCCATAAACCCAACCCAACCTCATTTACTTGGGCGTCGATAACCTGGCGTTCGGTGACCGAGACGCGATATGGGCGTTGGCGCAACGGCGAATGGGCGCCAGTGTCGATCCGATGGGTAACAGCTGAGGTGCGGCCCAAACGATGGTGAGAGAAGTCAAACCATGACCGAAACTTATGTAGCAGGGCCGCAAGCTGGGTCTGTTCCGATGGCGAAAGATTCGCGTCAATTGAGCGCGCGAAGACGGCTTCAGGAGCGGAATCAGGAGACGGTGGGCAAGAATTAAGTGAAGACAGTTGCATGCTGCAGGAGTCATCCTCATAAGGGTCCCAGGCGACGACGGAGGCGAAGGGCTGGACACGTCGCAGGCATTCACCGCGAAGAAGAGTAGAGTGGCACAATAATGGATTCATCAGGGGCAAGGCGCTGCAGCCGGCTGAGACGCTAAGCACGGCGAATGGGAGGGGTAGACAGCGGAGAGAAGGGAAGGAGTCGGACGGGATAAAGGTGACAGGGCCCTTGGATGCAAAGTCGCAATGAACAGAGATGAGCACAGCAGAGCACGGCAGGATCACGACGTCATCAGCCACAGTCAACTTCGAGCACGGGTTAGTGGAAGCGTTCACCGAGGCGTCGCCGAACGGAAGAAGGGTGACTTCGGAACGAGTGCAGTCGATGACAGCTTCATGTTGGGAGAGAAAGTCCCAGCCTGAGATCACGTCGTGAGACGGCGATGCGAAGACGATGAATTCAACAACGTAGAGAACGTCGTGAATAGTAACTCGGGCTGTACAGTCCCCCAAAGGCGCGATAATTTGCGAATTAGCGGCGCGAAGCATAAACCCAGATAGCGGAGTCATCCCTTGTCGTAACTGGCGGCACACTTTCGCACTGAGTACAGATATAGCAGCACTGGTGTCAACAAGCGTGAAAGCATCGGTGCCATCGGATTGCACTTTGTTTCAGAAACGCATTGGCGAAATCTTGCCACCACTGCATGCCCCGTAGTTTCCACAAACAAGTGAACCGGCCATCCGCCGCTGGCCACCCGGTTCCACTTCAGGTCTCGGTAGCAGAACGGGTCCTTAGAACCTGTACGGTCGTGACGAAATCGCAAATAAGTCTAGTGAAAGAAAAAATTGGCTGTGGCTTAGCTTGGTTAAGCCCGGAAATTGCGAAAGCAATGCACGTCGCAGTCGTTTCGTCAAGGTCGAACGTTCATCACTGCTGAGACTACACCTGGCTTCTGCATCACTGTCCATGGCATTGAGCGAATGAGTAACATCCGTCCCATCTTCCACTGTTTCCAGTGAAGAGGTTGCACGTACACGCAAAGCTGCACACTGAGCACGCCTCTTAGAAAGTCTTCTCACGCGCTGTTCCTCCGTCTCTGTAGCTCGCTGCTCTCTCTTACGCTCATTGCGACGAGCGTCCCTAGCGGTAGGTGGCATCGTCGAAGCAGATGTTAAGCCGCCGGCGGAGGCACCGCCACTACTCGCAGATGGCGCGAGATGGTCGCCCAGCTCTTCGGCGTGACGTCACACAGAGGTCATGCGAAAGGTCAATGGTGGCACCGCCACGGCACGGCAAAGGCTGAAAGTGCAAGTAGTATTGCTTTCGCAATAAAAAGGTTGCTGTGCTCCTTTACGTGCACGCTGTTTCCCACAACTTGAAAATATGGCGCAGAAAGCAGATGTGAGAGTTGTATTCACGGCCCATAACAAGCTAAACAAGCTTTGCAAGCTGACGAAACCCTAAGAGAGCCCGCCAAATGCGCGGCATCCGATTCTTCTCTAGTTATATGAATCTCGGGATCGAGATCTGCGATCGTTGCCTGCCCTAACTAGACGTATTCTCTAACCACTTCCAGCGACTGGCTGCCAATTGCAAACGGTCGTTTCCTTCCGAGACTGCTAAAATTACTTTCGTTTCATCAATGTTAATTTAAGGCGACAGCCTTTAATGGCTCATGCTTGCGGTGTCCGTCTATGCTCGCGGTGTCCGTTCATACTGGCAGTGTCCGTCCTTGCACTAAAATTGTGCCAACTGTGGCCTCTCTTCCGCTCAGCGGCGCAACCTCCTCCGTAATTTCCTTTCCTCAAATTCATTCATTCACTTCACTACAGCCCCCTTTCTGTTCCTTCTTTAACTCTCACTTCCTCCCTTCCTCTGCAAACGGATGACGGGTGTCCACCGATGGATGCGAGACGGTTACTGCGTAATTTCCTTTCCTCAAAAAGAATTTTCTTTTTCTTCACTACAGCCCCTATTTGTCTTTATTCTTTCACTCCCACTGCCTCTCTTCCTGTACAGTGCGGTTCGGGTGTGCACCGCGACGGTTGCTAGGCAATGGCTCTTGCAGCCGCAACAACAGCACAAAAATGTAATTCAGGTGTCCACTGACCCAGGGAGCCAGTCATGAGCGCTTCCTTTCCTTAAAATGATCGGATTTTAAAACATCAACGCAAACGCCAATCAACAATGAACGCCGAACCGAAAACGGCGACGGCGACGCGGCGAAACGGGCGCCAAAGAGCTCTGAAACACTGCAATAAAAATAGATACTGCCGTCACCAAAGAATAAAAACCTCACATGCGGGAAGCCCGCCATGCGCCAAGCGGTTCGGCAAAGCGGCGATGGGTGGAACCTAAGGCTTTCGCCAAGCACACTTGAGAATTTCCAAAGTGTCTTCGGTAAAGTTATTTCGAGCCACAGTCCTGCTTTCCCTGTCCAAGTCATTCATTATGCTTTGAAATTCATTCCCTGACTGACTTAGCAAGGTAGAGTCCTAAGCTCTAATACTAAATTGTTCCATCTGTATACCTTCTGTAAATAGGCCGTGAATAGAAATGACGAGATCTTGTCTATCAGCTTAGCAGCCCTCCTTAATCCAATATTATTCTTATTATTCCGGATTTTGTGGAGAATTATGGTGGCTGTGCAGCCGTCATAGATATCTTCTAGTATTTTACATTATTTGCATCCACACCCTGACCCCGTAATGTCTACATGGCTGCTGAGAGACTAAGTAAAATCCTTCACAGTAATCTATGAAAGCTATATACAGTGTTTGGTTATGGCCAGCGCATTTATTTTTCACCCGTCTGGTAGCGTGAATGTTCTATATTGTCGTGTAGCCTTTACAAAAAGCTCCCTGGTCACTTGGTTGACTGATGTTGTGGCGTATGAGAACTAGGCAGACATCATTGACCGGTGACCACAAATACATTTTAGCCCCACTTCGTCCGGTGGAAAACCAGGCTGTGTGCCGAATCTCTCCTGCCCGCGCGCATGCGTAGGTTGTCGCAAGTCTTCTCCTTTTTCAGCCGGACCATAGTAGCAGTCGCGTGGTAGGTCGCTACAGTGTGTAAGGTTGTCCTTACTCTGTTAGCGACAACCTTATTAAACGCACTGCAGGCAATAGAGAGTAATATCATCGGTCTGCAATTTTTCAAGCACTTTAAGTGTCCCTTTAGATTAATATTACGTTAGCGTTCTTGCAAGCTGCAGGTACGCTCGCGTCATAAGGCTATATGTAAACAGAGTGGCTAGTTTGTATACCACAATCACCCCTCTGTCTGTAGGTATATTGCAATGCTTACTGTACTGAAATGCTGAATATTTAAAAGAGAAAATGGAGGTCGATTTGTGTAGTTAGCGAAACGAAAATTAAGTGCGCTAGAACTGCGTGGCCATTGTTTTGCATTGGTTCTTTGATTTGCATTCTTGAGATCGTGGTAATGCTTTGTTATTCACAATATGGCTGCGTGAATAAAGGGGTATGTCAAGAGTAATATTTTTACTATGTGTGTTTCAATTGCTCGGATTAAGCAGAATAGAATCATGACAGCATTTTAGTACAGTCGTTCTACGCATGCATATCAGGCATGGGTCCCATTCGGCAGAAAACGCAACGTCTTAAGCGACATCATCGTCGCCGTCGGCGGTGTTGTGAGCGGAATCGAAGGTGGCGCATCTGCTCCTTGGCTCACGTGGACTTCGGATGTCATCACAATCTGCCCACTCTGGTAGGTGGGAAACTGTGCCGAACCATGCGCTGGGGTGTAACCACATGAAAATTCCCCATGAATACAAACACACACACACGCGCACACATTTGCCTGCGAGCCTTGTAGCGAAACTTTGTTGGGCCAAGGCGCCCAGGATAACCGCGTTAACGAAATTCTGTAAACTGATATGGACATTACTTGCGGTGGGCTATACGCCTCTCTATAATTAAGGAGCCGAGACTACTACTTAAAAAGTTGACTATTTTGTATTAGTTATACAGCCTGGTTGTTAGCATGTCTTAGTAGTAATCGGGTGTACTACATCGCTGCGAATGCTTTGCCGAAAAAAGCGCCCTTCTAGCTCAAAAATCTCATTTACAAAAATTCTAGAAAAAATCTTAGGTGAAATAACCTCTACATAACAGTTGCGAAGAAGGAACTATGAACCAGAACTTGTATGCTTATAGATTGGACTGACGCAAGCTTCAAAACGTAACTACGGTTTCCTGACATTTCGACTGCTCACCTTTTATCAGAAGTCTGGTCTCCAGTCGAAACATCAGTAAATCCTTGTTATGTTTTAAAGCGTGAGTCAGTCTGACTTGAGTCAAGGATTTAAATGTGGGATGTACCTCAGGTGGTTAAAACCAACGCCATGTTTTTCGCTGTCATGTGGTAGAACTTTTAATATATTTTTTAATTCTGCTTACTTATTTACCTATCTGAGATTCATTATACAAAATTTATAACATCCACATCAGGGTTATGTGTGTTTCGTTAAGTTGTACAGGGCGCTAAGATATAACCGATTCCGATTTTTGTACTAACGTACCTCCTATATGGTCTTTTCTTTTTTTCGGTATTTAAAGAAAGCTCGCGAACAGCGAAATAAAAAAAACCACGGTACTGCGGTCATGCGTTGCCATATTCCAGCAATCCCAACCCAAAATTAAAAATAACAGAGGCTTCCTTGAAATACGTGACCTCACTGCTTTCTCTTCCTCTTTTGTTTTGTCCCTAGGATGGCTCAATAAAAGATTCGTCCGAATTGGGTGTCGGTAGCCTGCCTATAGCTTATCGCAGATTAGGGCGCGCGCTTTCTACGTTTAGGAACAATGTGGTGATGCACTTACAAGGCTATGCCAAGAGCGGCGTCGGCCGCTGAATTCGAGACGGTGAGCGCACATGCTTCGTTCACTGTGATTAAAGTATTGTATGGTTTGTCTGTGCTTCCGATTCTTAGAAGTCTTTTTTTCCCCGCTGTGTTTTTATACCTAAAAATTTTTCGGGGTAGTGTGAAGAGCTGAATGCACATGAGAATTGTTCACCTTAGATGTCTGCTTGTTCCTCTATACTTGTTTGTGTAGCAGGGAATGTTAGAAAAGGAATTCTGTAAAGGTAGAAGCTGCCAGTCAAGTTACGAACTTGCTCACACATTTTTTTTTCGATGTAATGACACTGTTTATAGAGCATACTTAATTGCTCCTTGAAGTTTTCTGCGAATTGTGACTAATTTGTCGTGCATTTGCGCACGCCTTTTTTGAAGTTATAACGTTCCTGGCCGTTGGATAGCTGTGAAAACTTTCTCAAGCATTTTTCTGTTTCTTTTTTGCTTCTCTATAATGTTGGTTGTACCAAACCTTGTGGATTTGTCGTACCACTCCCAAAGACTGGGGAATGGCTAGGCGCGCAGCAGTTTCAATACACATGGTAATTATTTCGTTGAGTTTGTCTGCACTAAGATCGCCTGAAAAACTTTTTCCGCAGTGGCCTTTTTCCTCAAATGGCACCCAGCTATCTACGTGG
Organism: Amblyomma mixtum; assembly: GCF_055824585.1. NCBI lineage: Eukaryota > Metazoa > Arthropoda > Arachnida > Ixodida > Ixodidae > Amblyomma > Amblyomma mixtum. Next base: position 119,288,351 of record NC_143019.1, on the reverse strand, counting down.
AGATTGCAACGACCTGGCTTAATTGAAATGACTGACGGTGAGGATGGCAGGTTTTACTATAGGAAGATCTTTGCTGCCATAGGAGTTGTCAAGAACACCGAAATTATCATCGGTAAAAACAGACGCTGAACTAAAAGACAGGTCTATGCAGCTATTTTAGAACATGGAGGGCAATATGTGCGTTTCCGTGCATTTAGCAGGCGGACTTTTTGAACATAACAAAATCCTCTACAATATGACCTCGTCTGTTTACGTCCTCAAAAATGAGTGTGGTCATTAAAATGTGCAACGACCAGATACGGCTCCGGTAGCTGCTTAAAAAGTGCTTCGCAATCATGGACTGTTACTGCTAAGTACGGGAAGAGGCATACGGGACATCATCTGATAGTGATTTTTCATAGAGCAATTGCATCTGAGGCCAAAGAGCGACATGACACAAGCCATTTTCATTTGCTAGAGGTGGGGTCGAAGACGCATTTCCCAAGTCCTATACAATGAATATGCTGAGCACCAGGGTAAGGGAAGCTTGTACCCATTGTATCACCGGTGGGCACCCCGCACCTCCCACATGCATGGCACACATTGTAAGTGTTTTGAAAAGTAGGACAGTGACTGCAACTGCTTCGTATGTAGTTTTAAGCTTCACTTCGCGAGTTGCAACACTACTCTGCACTATAATAGCGCCACCTCCAGAGATCATACTTGAGTGCTGTCTGTCACAGCAGAACACTTTATAGTCATATAAAAGGTTGTTATGTTGAGGTGCCAAGTTTGTTTCCTGTAAGCATAATTCCACGGGATGAAATGGGTTAAAGAGATCCTTTGCATGATGGTAGTTGTTAAACCGTCCTTAGATGTTCCAATGAATAAGGAATGCCATTTTTACTGTTCTTGGGGGGATACGGTCAAAAACCTCAGTTCCCGATTGATTAGGACTTGTAATCTCAGTTTTTGGTTTCCTGGCACGGTCAAGTGAGCTGTGCCACCTCTTCATTGTGGATCTGACGGGGACTGTGTTCATATTCTCACTAGAGGCGCTGGAGTGCCGCGAACAAGCCGCGGTTGTGCGAGATGTACACATCCGCAGAAGGGCGAGGCTGCCTACTCGAGGTTTTAAAAGCGCTATTCTAGAGATGGCAGGACGGACTTCGCCGCGCCTGCCGGGGTCGAAGATGGCCCTGCCACAGGCTCTTCGTGTGTGGCCTAGGTAGGTGCCGAAAACCGGTTGATGTCCCGCCCCGTCGCACCACATCGGAGAATATTGTTGTTGCACTAAAGGAAAACGTGACAACGGCCTGTTAGGGTCGATGATGTGCTCCTCTGAATGAAATGTGTTCCTTTGTTTTTAGAGTAATACTTTCTTTTTCAGTTTTCCGTGTTGGGCACAACCTTGAGTAAGCGGCGTCCTTCGCAGTGCGCGCAGCATGGTTCTGCATCACTCTTTTCTCAAACATGTTCATGTTAGGCGCATTTCGCTTATGTTCTGCGGCCACGGCAACTCTCAGAGCAATGCCCGTACCTCTAGCCGTTTTAAAGCCTCGCGGTTTCGGGGTGTAGTGGCGGACATTTATTTTCTATTAGCAGACTTCTATTGCTTCCGGGAGTGTACTCGGGTTGAAAGTGAGGACACGATGTTTTGTTTCCAAATGCCGAGATTTTTATGCGATAGAGATGATGATATTTTGGTCCTTGAGACAATCAGCATTTCTTGTTCGGTTAGTTTGAGGAAATGGGGCTCAGAGATTACACCCGAGACCTTGTTTAGGGATCTGTGGCAGTTATTGACACCGGGGTTTAATCAAGTGAAGTTACAGGGGATAATGTTGAGCACTACCTTTAAACCCAGTAGAAGGTCACCGCTAGATTTTTCTAGATTGTAAACCGTCAGCAAACTTTGTCAGTAAACTTGTCAGTGAGCTCAAACCTAGGCTAACTTAAGCAATCGCTGACTGCGTTGTGGCAGCGCTTCTCAGTACACAGGCGAAAGTTCTGAGATTTTGGCATGCAAACACTCCAATAGCATTAGAAGGAATATTACTGTGTGGTCCACTCGACATTTAGACGCTGCAATGTCCACTGAATCCGCTTTTCGTTCAGCGGTCCCCTTGGTCGTCTAGAGAAATAATCACGCCAATCTTAAACTTGGAATCCGCTCCTCTATCGCCCTGATAACAAGCCGTGTCAGTAAAGGTTTCAAGAGCGCATGAATTGAAAAAAGGAAAAAGTAAGCAATAGCCGACTGCGTTCTGGCATCTCTTCTTCAGTACACAGGCGAAAGTTCTGAGATTTTGGCATGAAAACTTTCCTATAGCATTAGAAGCAATATTATTGAGTGGTCCACCAGACATTTAGACGCTGCAATGTCCACTGGATCCGCTTTTCGTTCAGTGGTCCCCCTTGGTCGTCTAGAAAAATAATCACGCGAATCTTAAACTTAGAATCCGCTTCTCTGTCGCCATGATAATGGTTCGTGTTATTAAACCTTTGATGAGCACATGAACTGTCAAGTTGGAAAAAGTAAGCGATTGTTGAGTGCGTTGTGACAGCGCTTCTCTGCACAGAGGCAAATCTTTTGACATTTTGGCACTCAAAATCTCCGAGGGCGTTAGAAGCAATATTGCCGAGTGGTCCACTCGATATTGAAACGCTGCATTTCCACTGGGTCGGCTTTTAGTTTACTGGTCCTCCTTGGTCGTCTACAGAACTAATCACGCAAGTCTTAAACTAGGAAAACGCTTCTCTACTGCCCTGTTAATGGACCGCGTCAGTAAACTTTCATTGAGCGCACGAATAGAAAAGTTAGATAAAAGAAGCAATCGGTGACTGCGTTGTGACAGCGGTTCCCTTTACACAGGCGAATGTTTTTCGTTTTGGCGTGAAAACTCTCATGCAGTCTAAGAAGCAATATTAGCTAGTGGCCCAGTCGATATTAAGACGCTGCAATGTTCACCAGGTCGGCTCTTAGTTGACTGCTCCTTCTTGGTCGTCTAGAAACCTCATCACGCGAGTCTTGAATTAGGAAGCAGCCGTAGCGCATTTCATGGGCTGTCGAGCAGTTCTCCTTCCTTTTTGCTCATTTTATCTCATTCTTACCGCAGAGGCCCTACACATTCTATCGCAGTGGCACAGATAGCTACCAGACGAGCGCAACGCCAGACACTGCTGTCGCATTTGCTTCTTTTTTTGTTTGGCAGCATACTCCCAATGTACGGCATTACGGAAAGGCCACAGGTGCGCCTCTTCAAGTCAGCATCACTCCTCTACAACACGCAATCAAATTCTTCATTGCGCCACTCCGGATAAACAGAGCTTCCGCAGAGCAAGAAAGGATAGCTTCGTTGGTTTGTAAGCTGCTCACGTATAGCACAAAAGCACAAGAGAATCGGACCTGCTTCCTAGAAAACACTGCATCCTGTATAAAATTCACTTTCAATATATCTAGTGACCTTCACCCACTGTGCGCTGGTATGGTTTGTCAGTAATTCATCACTTATACTAGTGAACGTGTTCTCGCCCCTTGCTGGATCCTTCTCCACGTATATAAGATAAGATAGTGGTTTTGCGTAGTTATCCGCGGCATACTTTGAAATGGGGCGCAGTTTCTCTAGCATCGCCACGTTCTTTGCCGTCCTATTCACAGCATTAGCTCAAAAACATCTTCCAGTGACCTCGGATGTTCACATCCTACATCCGAAGATGCTGGAAGCACTCCAAGCCTCCGTGGTATCCAAAGCACAGCGCATCATAATCCTTTCGCCAATGATGAAACCGAAACTTCACAATCTTTCAAAGCATTTGCCTGTTCCTGTCAGGTACCTCAGCGGGACCCCGCTACAAATACAGAGGGATTTCGAGCTGGAAATTGGCTCCCGAACAAGCGATTATTTCTATCGGGCTTGTGCGGACCGGCACTTTTTTGTCTCATGTTACTGGAATCTCAGCCAAGCCACGAGAGAAACCTTGCAAAGCGTAGCAAGGAAACCTCACATAGTGCGCCTGTTCGTCTTTGGCGACTCGCACGAGCAAACGCTTAATGGTTTCGATAAAGAAGGCCTTTGTCAGGTAACCAGCGTGACACCGCAAAGCTTCAGCGTTCCCGCCAATGGCTTCAACAGCTGCGACATTAGAAAATACTACAAATCAGCTTCGGAGCTCTTCCTAGAGGCACCACTTGAAAAAGGTTTTCCAGCTGGTAAATATTACGTGGCGACATTTGGAATGCCCGATGCCAAACTCACTGACGACCCGGAAAGTATGGCACTAGTGGACGCATACAGAACGAAAAATAACACAGTTGATATTATCACGGGTGGCAATAGCTTTCTGGAGGCGCGCGCAAAGCGATCAGACTTTGAACTCGCTACCGGCCTGAGCCCATTTTCTGCACTTTGCTTCTTTTCAGTAGACGCTTACTTCTCTCCAGCAGAGATGTGCATATTCAGTCGACGCGAAGTGACCGTTCTTTTGTCGTTTATCGATTCGTGGATCTCAGCGCTGTTGTTTGCAGTCATCACGTCCTTATTAGTGGCCTCCATTGTTTCTGTCCTCTGGCTTCGCAGTCTGCTCTTGTTCCCCCGCCTCCACTTCTCGCAGTCTCGTCTCCTACTATTCCTAGTCTGCTCACTCCTTGGGCGATGCCCTCCCGACACCGTCGGAAACGCTGCGCCCTATCGAAGCGCCGTCCTGGCTGTCTGGACTGTGGCGATGTTTTTCCTCGGAAACTATGTCCAGACCACGATCACCGCCATTGAGAGCGTCCCTGTTGTGTCGACTGGTCAGACAAGCATGGAAAAGCTCAATCCTTACTTGGCGACGGGCTCAGTTAGGCCTTGCCTCACAATATACTGGATTGGAGAGTTGGAGCTTTACTTCATGAAGGGTCAGCGGGCCGGCGGCAACTACCTTATCCAATCCATGGTACGCTGTGGCAGCCATTGCCTGAGTCTTACGTCGACGTCTTCGTGCTACGAAAGGGCCCGGGACGGAGAACACGTGGCGCTGTCCATATGCAGCGAGGAGGAAATCCTGACCGCCTCAAAATGGAATCTGCTTCCCGGAGATGGCTGCGGATTGATCCATCGGCCGTCTCATATTCTGAAGTCCCACCCTTTACGGTATGAAAACATATTCAAATGAATTTCTAGATTTTTGCAGACATTTGCAAGACTTGCGTGACCGAATGTGTGTGGGCTGAGTTCTTCAAAGGTTCCCCACGGACTGTACCTTGCCGTGCGTTACTAAAATACATCAGGAGCGCCGATTTTCCTCACTGCCAGTTGCGCATTTTTTCTATAGCCTATTGTTAGGAGCGCTCCCGTGCAGTCGTGAGAGTGGGATAGTGGAAATCCTCTATAGGGCGCGGAATAAGAAAGGAATAGGGCAAAACTATGCCCTAAGCCACTCAGGACAACAACTGCAAAGCATGATCAATCAGTTAGACAGGCAGAGCAGAACGGTGGGGCTAAGAATTAACATGCAGAAAACCATAGTAATGTTCAACAGCCTAGCAAGGGAACAGCAGTTCGCAATTGGTAGCGAGGTGCTGGAAGTAGTAAGAGAGTATGTCTACTTAGGGCAGGTAGTGACCGCAGATCCGGATCATGAGAGGGAAATAACTAGAAGAATAAGAATGGGGTGGAGCGCATATGGCAGGTTCTCTGAGATCATGAATGGTAGCTTACCAATATCCGTGAAGAGAAAAGTATACAACAGCTGTATCCTACCGGTACTCACCTATGGGGCAGAAACGTGGAGGCTAACAAAGAGGGTTCAGCTTAAGTTAAGAACAACGCAGCGAGCTATGGAAAGGAAAATGATAGGTGTAACGTTAAGAGATCGAAAGCGGACGGAGTGGGTGAGGGAACAAACGCGGGTTAATGACATCTTAGTTGAAATAAAGAGGAAGAAATGGGCTTGGGCAGGGCATGTAATGCGAAGGCAAGATAACCGCTGGTCCTTAAGGGTAACGGAGTGGATTCCAAGAGAGAGCAAACGTAGCAGGGGACGCCAGAAAGTTAGGTGGGCGGATGAGATTAAGAAGTTTGCGGGGATACAGTGGCGGCAACTGACAAAGGACAGGGTTAATTGGAGAGACATGGGAGAGGCCTTTGCCCTGCAGTGGGTGTAGTCAGGCTGATGATGATGATGATGATGATGATAAGGGAAAAACTATAACATAGAGTGTATCTTTTTCTATCATTTGCTACGTAGGCAGGTGCCAGGAACTACATTCATAGTTATAAACAGGTTACAGAAGCTCAAAAGAAAGTGAATAAGAGTCTGAGATTGCAAACTCTGCAGTGATGTGTTTTCAACAGGTGCCCAGGCGACGAATTTATTTTGAGTTTTTTGTTATGGCGCAAGGACATCGATGGGCACATAGCGCCATCGCTGAAGAAGTTGTGTCCAAAACCACTATTTCCCTAGCAAACATAAAAAGGCGATGTTTCACTGAAGCCTCTATCGCCAGCCAATTTTTTTTTCGGCTACACGGGCTAGTGTCGAAAACCCAAACATTTCATTGGAAAAATGCCGAACACTTTCCCAGATAAAAGCTTGTAGCGATTGTATCAAGGGTGGATACCCGGCGGTGCTACGGACCGAACCACGCACCTAGCGCATGCAAGGTGGATGCAGAAACAAGCAGGCCACCCACTTTAGTAAACGGCCGGCCCCAATACACATTTAACTGCAGATAAACTGTAGGGCCTTTTGTCCAGCCTTTAAGCCGGAAACGTAGATGACGGTTATCATTACTCGTGTTCAAAAGTCGAACACTATTGTTATCAAAGCTGCGCACATGCTTGCGCGTATGCTACGGCATTAGACGTTCACAATGCTCACCGAGAAAATTATTCACGTCTCGTTAAAACAATTTGATAGTCAATTATTGGCGCTGAACTCTTCAAAGAGACCCAGGCTATCACGGACGAAATACTGAAGGGCTCCGGAAATTTAAGACACCTTGGGATCTTTAAAGTGCAGTGACATAGTACAGAACACGGGCCTCTAGAATTTCATCTCCGCGGAAATGCGACCGTCGCGGCCGGGATGGATCCCCTTCTTTCGGGTCAGTTTCCGAGTGTCATGACGACTCGGCCCCCGCGGCGGCTGTGTGTGTTAGAGTTTACATGGTGCAGAAACTGCGGCAGATAATCCGGTTTTTGCTGCTTGAAACACTGTTCTGTGAGCGCTGAAAAGATTATGTTTATTGGTCAGTAAAGACGTAATTCTGAAATTTTCAATTAACCCTCTCCTGAATTCTCTAAAATGGTTCTTCAGGTAAACTTAGCGGTGCGCATGAAATAGTTATAGCTCATTTTTCTTCGACTACTTTGCTTTCTATACGAAGCGGCAACAACTTTTTTCCCGTCGCGAGTTTCATTCATGTCTTTGAAAATTGTTTGCGCATTTTCCTTTTTTTTAAAGGTCCCGTATTGCTAAATTCGTTACAGGGTCCAGCACCGCCGAATGTTGCGCACCGTACATGAAGCCCGCCTCGCACTTCGGCACCGGAAACTCTCGCCTCCTCCAAGTCCTCCAGGCCGTGACGTCACTGAAGATCCGAGCTCCGTCCGCGTGTACTTCGCTGTATATGCTGCTGGCTGCGCCTTAGCATTTTTGTCGCTTCTCATCGAAATTTTGTGGAAGCTACGTTCAGAAAAAAATCATTAAGGTGACATGGTTTTCCGCTTAAGCGCCAGAAAAAAACCTATCCAGCATCCCAATCGACCACATCCGTTGTTCACTATGCCCTGTATTAACAACGTATCGTTATTTTTAAGCTTGTGTTCGGCAATGGCTGCCCCACCAGAAAATGTACACACTGCTTCTATTCATATACCGTTGTTTAAAAATGCAGCGCGAAAAAAACAAGGACAAAGAAGAAGTGGATAGGACTGCGTTTGTTCTGGTCCTTTCGCGCTGCAGTCTTTAACCATGATCACTGACCAACAAGGCCAAACAGCCACTTTAGTTCATAGAGAATGGCTCCAGCTTAACGTGGAGCATATGCCAAGCTGACTTTGCTGTGAATGTTTGCTTGTACTGTTCCTTTAGTTACGATTAGTGATTAAGGTCACCTCCCATTTTAGAGCACAGCTATTAAGCGACCGTTTTCGGGTTGAGCCGCATCGCTGCCGTTCGTGTAATCGAGCCAAAGCATCAATAAATAAATAAAAATAAACCTTGCTGTGACTACAGTGCCGCTTGCTGATCGGCTTCGCTGACCACTGCACTAATGTACTAGGCCATAGCCACGTCTTTTTTTTTCTTTATTGCATACAAATTAACTCCACTGAGCTACCAAATGCTTTACATACACATATAAATCGGCAATGCAGACACACATTCTCATGTCTTCATACACTGCACCTGCACATAAAAATTGCGGGAGATATGCACATATTTCCGGAATACGCAACCAATCAGACGGGCAGCCATGCGTGGCACAAACAGGCGCACTGTTCACAGAACAGAGACTTCGATGAACCATGTGGCTCTGCTTGTCAATTGATCATGCGGCTCTTCCACACGCAAAAAAATCCAATCAACATTAACATATCGGGCAGAATCTCGGAGCCTTTCAGAACGGGAAAAAACCTCACAGTGTAAGGCGATATCTCGATGTTCTTTATGAAAGTCCGCTGAAGTATGTCCCGTCAAAACATTCTATCACGACACCACTCAAAGCAATGCACAGTTGACCGACCAATGCAAACAAGTCCCATTCACGCAAAGCCACTCTTTGACGGGCGGAGTCGAGGTGTGGAGTTTAACAAAGGAAGATTTCGCAGCAGTTTCAATATGAATTTGATGAACTCACTTCATTACACTCGAATTCGTGAAACCAAGACAAGGCCGACGATACACGGGCACACAGAATGGAGATTCTACTAGAACTGTTATCTGCCAGTTTTACAGGTCAAAAAATATCTCAACAAGAAGCGAACTGTCAGGAAATCAAACATAGCAACCTCCTTCAGAAGACCCCCTAAAGCTCCCTCACAGCCGTGACTAGCCCAAGCAAAGAGATAAGGCAAACGAAAACTGAGTTGGATTCCAAGCACCGCTAGCAGAAAGGAGCGGCAGCTCTGAAGAATAAAAACCGTGAAACAAGCTGTTGAACAAAACAGTGAACAAGAAAAACTCCTCCAGACTCGATGAAAACAAATTGCCTCGACGCATAGAGGGCCAAACAAACGTCGCGAATAGTCTGCGCAGTGGTTACGCTTCCTTCCTCGCGCAGTGCATCGCATGCAATACATACACAATCTCTAGAACCATCAAAATGATGGAAATTTGTGCTAGAGCAAAAACTGAGAGCTCCCAACCCATTCACCCCTCCATTTGGAGCGTCACAGAGAAAATTTATAGCTCCCAGCAAGACCCGTTATTCCCGACGTGATGAAGGGGAACCCCAAGATACTGTAGGAAAAAATTCGCAGTGGCTTAGCTTGGTTACATTCAGTAACTCTGATCATGTGGTCTGTCTTGTGGCGAGCCCTGACGTTCTCGGAAGACGACTCACCCAACTGGGCCAAAGCGCGACGCTGCAACAGCTCCGCGTCCTGACGTCGCTTCTTGGCTAGGAGTTCTTCTCCCTCCTCAGGCGTTTGCGCTGCACTCTTGGCCTCGAATCGATCGTTCGTCCTTTCCCCGACAGCCAGCTCCCAGGCCACAACCTCAGGGTCGGACGAGTTGAGCTTGTCATGTTTGTTAAGCCGCTCAACGGCTGTCATTTCCGTGGCAATGACTCTCCGTTACTGCATCACACCACTCATATGCTCACTCAGAAGCGCGTCCCCTTCCCTTGCGCATGCTCAGTAAGCCACACCTGCTCTGACACTCGGCTCCTCGCACGTGCGCACACCTTTCGAGGTGAGTGGCGTCTGCTCCGTGGTCACGCAGCTGCGACGAGCGCGGCGCGGCAGAACAGCTGCGTGCCCTGGCGTCACTCGGCTTCTCGCGTATGCGCACAAATGGCCTTTCAGATGCTGAGCGAAATGGCGGAACTGAGCGCAGTATAGCTCTCGCTACAAAAAGAGTCCCTCTTAGTGACGCAGAAACGATTACATTTCGCACCGCAGTAAACCAGCCAGAATCCATTTGAATTTTCATCATTTAGAGCCGCGCCAGACACGGCACAGAATTGCAATGTTAAATACAAATCTTCTGGCAAACTTTTTTTTTGTCTTAACAGAAACGGGCGACGTCATTAGCATAGGCTAAAATTCTAATTTCCGACTGATCAAGTGACGATCCTCGAATAGCTTGGGATCGGACGATACTAAGGGTTGGAGACATAAAGGAAATAACAGAGGTGATAACTGGCAAGCCAGTCGGAGCGACGAGATTTGTGGAATTGGTTTGGTAACTTAACGGCTTACGTCAACCTTGCATGGGATTATTTGCAGAATACTCTAAAGCCCTTAAGCAATGCATCTACAAGGTTTGCACATTTTAAAACTGCAAGCAAGAACTCATGACACAGCACGTCTTATCAAAGGCGTTCATAGAATCAGTCTGAATTAGAGCAACCTCACCGGCCTGATCTTTTACCGACTCCAACACCGAACGCGCAATATGTATATGGTTTTGGATACTGTGGACTTCAATCCTACATGCTTGATGGGAGCCAGATAAATCCACGGCCACAAGCCGCAAGCGGGAAGAAAGAATTTTTGCTAATATTTTAAAGTCTATATTACACAGTGAATTTGGATAGTACCCTTTGATAGTCCTCAACCGGCTCTTCTCAATGCTTTTCGAAATTATTATGGTATCACCCACCAGCATAAAAAGCGGCAGGCAACAAGCCTATACAGGAAATTGGAAATGGGCTCTTTCCGCTCAGCAGGCCCAGAAGCCTCCTGGCACGGATGGCTTGACTTGCTAATTCTCCAAAACGTTTTCGCTTTGTTTTGCACCTGTCTTGTTGGAAGTCTTCAGAGTTGCTTACGATGTTGAACACGTTACGAAGGCTGAGTGTCGCGAACGGAATAAAGGTGCACCTTATCAAATGCGATCTGATCTCTTAGGTCGTAAACTGTCTTTGTGTGCTGATGCATACACGAGCACTAATGAGTATGCTAATTTTGAAACCAGAATAGATAAGAATCGTGTTCTGGCCTATCAAGCATTTAAATTGATTGCCATCAGCTATGGCAAAGCATCGTCAACTATGTTGTAGAGTTTAAAGTAAATGCGATTAGCTTGCATTCTGGTAAGATAAATGGTGTTAAGGCCGTGTTGGGTTTTTAGTTTGGAGTTATGGAGTTCTGAGTTCCAAAGCTACTCAGGCTATGAGGGACGCCGTACTGGAGGAAACATTGGAAAACTGGTCGTGATGAAAGGAGATGACGCAGTAACTGCCTCACATATTTTAATGGACACCCGAACCCCTCTGCAAGGGAATTGGTAAAGGAGAGAGTGAAACACGAAAGGAAGGACGAGGTGCCATCGAGGAGGTCTACGGAATAATTTCGACATACCTGGTTATTTTTAACATGCACTCATATCGCTCAGCACACCGCCAACTTTTGCGTTTCACCTCCATAGAAACGCGGCCGCCGCGGTAAGGCTCGAGCCGGGGAATTCCCGCTCAGTAGACGAGCGCCTCAACCACTGAGCCACCACGGCGGGTATCGTATGGGTGACGCCACTGCTTTCGCAACCAGCCACAGCGGGCCGTGCTCGCTGCCGATGGCAATGTTGGGAGTCTACCAATTTGACGACATGGGAACCCAGGACGACACGCCCGGAATTTCTACCCTCCCACACCCCGGAGGCGGACTAACGGACGCCACAGGAGGACCCATACTCAAACTCGTGTACCAACTGGACGACACGAGACATGACTGAAGCCTACCCGAAGGCCACGCCATGGTCCAGGATGATGTACGTACGCAAAAATAATTCGAACCTGTAACGGAGGCAGAAGTGCACACACTTGCGGAAAGATTACGACCCGCAACCCCCGTCAAATTACCGAAGCTGGCGCATCGTGAATACAAAGTGTTAATTGCGGCTACGTGGAGGGGTGTCTCCGCATAACAACTCCGATAGGTCCCTACTTGCTGCTTTGCAATTCAAGCTCAGCCACCAATTAACCCACTAGGCCAATGTAAAAGTCAGGCCGGAGCAAAACATTGCTAATTTTGAGCACCGCGGCCAGCCGCCGTGGTGACTCAGTGGTTATGGTGCTCGGCTGCTGACCCAAATGACGCGGGTTCGATCCCGGCCGCGGCGGCTAGAATTTCTTTGGACGAGAAATTCTAGAGGCCCGTGTACTGTGCGATGTCAGTGCACGTTAAAGAACCCCAGGTGGCCGAAATTTCCGGAGCCCTTCACTACGGCGTCCCTCATAGCCTAAGTCGCTTTGGGACGTAAACCCCATGAACCGAACCAAACCGGATCCGGACCTAACTGAACAGATATGTAAAACCCAAGCAATCAATCTAGGAGGAAAGGAATATTCAATAAATTCTTATGGAGGCTCACCAGACAACTTATGTAAAGGCATCATTACTAGCGCCTTACCTGTACCATCAGAAGAGTAATTAACTAAACTGCACGGAAACATATCCGCTACAAATAAGCGTCATTCAAGCGAGGCCTTTCGGCACAAAGAGGGCATGTCTATATACCTTTGAAGGCAAAGCAGTACTACGGTTTCTCTACCTCAGCGGTATAACATACAGGTGCAAACCATTCCGACCAGTGATGTAGGTTTGCAGATGCTGCCTCAGAAGAGACGCCATGCTCTCATTTGCACCACTCCGCACGAGAAATGATCTGCTACATATGCGGAATACGTAATCCTCCACCAGGACACGTCGATTGCAAAAAGCACTGCATCCTCTTCGACACATCCAACCACTCCACCATTTTGGCGAGCTGTCCGGCAAGACAGAATAATTACCCCAAAAGAAGGAAAAAGACGGGCAAAACTGATAAAGCCGTAATCCGACGCCATCCGTATGGAGACACTGCTGCACAGAGCACTCTTATAGATGTGCAGAAGGAGCAAAAGACTGCGCAGAAGCACAAGAGTAAGCCAGAGCAAAGGAGTCAGCATCGATCCAGGAATGAGCATCGCCCCAAGTTGAACCAGGCCCAAGTCGACCGGAAGGAGAACCGCAAAGATGTAGCAAATGCACAATACTGCCCATGAAAGTGAATCAGGACAATGGTCCAAACAAGGCACTCACTGTCCATCCAAACAAGCCTTGGAACCGAGGCACAGAACTATCGCCACCCCTCCCTCCGCTGAGGAAGGAGAACCCAGTGGTCACCACGACCGCGCAGACGCCTTTGGATCACGCCATGGAGACCGAGAACCCGGAACCGTCGCGCAAACAGGATAGCAAGAACCACAAGGAAAATCAATGTGTCGTCGCCGTAAACGCCCAGTATAAATTTTTGGAACATGATTTCGCAAAACTTCAACCCCTTCGGTGGCCCAGTGGCAACAAAATGGACGCTACCGAGCCGTGGGCCTGTACCTCGAAAGGCAGTGATACCGCTGCCCACATCCAGGAGACCCAGGCGACGCATTCACTCCGGAACGCTACACCCGAGAAAGGAGCTGGCCCTGGTAAAAAGGGTGAGCTGTCCGTCGAAGCAGCCTCCACTACAACCCCTTATACAACTTCATACCCCGCATTACACCTCAAAAGGCGGTAAAGCAATATATAGGCTCCGCTGAATTTCGCTCCCAAATCAGTAGCATAATCAACACTACAGCTGGGGAACAACACGGAGCGATGCAGCAAGAGCGCATACATGACTACGCGCAGTTGATACTGTCCATGACTGACAGGATAAAAGCTACGATCAACACCATCTTGGTAAAACATGAAGCCGGCGTCAATAGGCTTTTCGAACTTGTACCTCATCAGGAATTGCCTCGAAAGCAGCGAGCAGTTCAATCCGCCGCCTGTCCTCATCCTGTATCTCCAGACGTGCAACATGACACCGAACAAAAGCACACGAAAAGATCGGCGACCACGCCAGTCCACTACACCAACAGAAATAATTATATGGGAATGGAAATGTCGAAGCTTGCGCCGAAAACAAGCGCCACTAGTAGTATATCTCGCAAACTCCCATAATCCCCCACCATGTCATCGCTCTGCAAGAGACGGAAGCAAATCGCATACGTATCTACGGTTATTAAACAGCAGCCCTTACACCACGTCTGGCAATCCTGGCACTCGCATCCATGCCGGTGCTAGACCCGCACACCGACAAGCACGCCCGACATCAAGGGCACACAATATACCGCAAAAGAAGTGGGCTTACCCGGGCACACATACGGCCTCACTATTCCTAACATATACAGCAATCCCAAAGATAAAGTCAGAGTTATTCCGGGCATCCTGGGCTGCTTTCGTTCCTGAAAGCTGCTTGTGGAGGGTGATTTTAATGCACGCCACGCGCACTGGGGATAGACTTCGGATACCCTCAAACATAACCTAATTTCTACTGCAATGGCTGATTACAACCTTGGCCTGCTCACAAACCCCACCGTGCCCACTCGCATTAGCACAAATGTCACCCGCGACAAGTCATCGGATCTCACAAGGGCCACACTGAGCATAATCCTTAAATCTCACACGGTGCTCCAAGACAGCCTTGGGAGTGACCACTCTCCAGTCTCCACTATTATTGCTTACAATTCCAAGATTTCAATCCTTGTTCACAGCTTCGCACTGAGTGGAATGAATTGCGCTCATAATTGGCAGCTGATTCAGCCGACCCCCTTACTTTCACCGACTGGACAGACCGCCTAATGGACGCCATCTAGGCGAACAGCAAACGCATCAAAATACCCCTACTGCACCGCAGGTTTTTCCGCATCTGGCTCAACTACAGGAGGCTTGACAAGAACTTCACAAGCGCTGGCGTCACCACTGACACAATCTGAAACAGAGAGGCCGCACAGCAGCTTTAACTCGTGAGGCAGAAGAATAAGCGGGCACGCTAGCCCGCGCAAACTGGGCAACCATCCGTAACCACCTCATGGATTCATTAGGCACTGAACGCACGTTGTCCCTCCTACGCGTTGTCTTAGATCCAAAAACAAATACATCTCAGACACAAGTAAACACACATGTAATACGGCTAGAGCCGGTTAAAGGCGCCGTTGGAATTGCTCAACTACGGGATGCCTATATGCCCACAACCCTTCAATCAGCAGATCCACGCAATCTACCTCCACCTAACCCAGAACTTGACGCCGACATCACTTTTAGGGAAGTCCGCCGAGCACCCTTAGTATTCGCCACTCTATGGCACCGGGGCCCGATGGCACGCTGGGACGCTCCCATCCACCTGAAGCTATGCCAGCATGCGATTTATACCCACGGTGCAACCCCTAAACGTGCAAACCCCTAACCCATAAAAATTTGCGCCCGATCTCCTCAACGAGCTGTGTGTGCAAAGTCTTCGAGCATGTCATTCTCAATCACCTGCAACCGTTCCTAAAAACAACAAGCTTTCTCTCCAACGCTCAGTCCAGCTTCAATCCAAACATTTCGGCAAAAGACGTACTTCTCGCCCCTAGAGTCTTTCTTTTACAGTAAGCCCCTTACAGCCCCTACGGGAGCCATACTGGCCATGGATATTCATTAGTCTTTGGACACAATAAGCCGCGACCATATCCACACGACGTTAGCAACTGTCACAAAATCCGGCGCTTTTTTGAAACCAAGAAAGGAAAACAGCGCCGCGCGGACGCATCTCGCCGGCGCGGTCGTAAAACGGGGGATGAGGAAACCCCTGCGTGTGGGTGCCCCCTCCACCACCGATCGCCGGAAGGAATGAGTCAGCCACGACGCCGATTTCTCTCGAACGTCCGAGTCGCTTCTACTAGTCGCTTCTACTACTAGTCGCTACTAGTCTACTAGTCGCATCTAGGGGGAGACGTCTTAGTGCAGTCGCCCGTCGGTGGCGGCGCCAGGCCAGAAATTGCGAGAAGATGCACGAAGCGACTCCCGTCTTTTGACCCATGAGGACACGCTGCTGCCGCAAGAAAGGAAAGTAGACTGCACGGCCAACACTGCGTGTATGTGCGCACCTACTCTGCCGCGTAGAACAAAAAGACGCGGACCAAGCCTATATAAGAAGGGCTTTGGCCGCTGTGAGTTAGTCCGAACCATTGTTTAAGCTGCATCCAAGCGCGCCCGTTCGACTCCTGGGAAAACACTACTCGGCCAGCTTCGGACCAACGAGGCAACGTTCGGCAGCCTGCGGGACGGCATCTGGTCGTCGGACTGTCGCAGTGCCCGGTGAACAAATTGTGTTTTGTTGGTTAATCTCTCGCTTGTGCTAGTGCACTTCAAGTGGAATATTCCTTTTGTACTGTAGTGTCTCTCTCGAGTCTAACTTTACACGAGTTGGATTGTTTTGTTAAACACTTTGTATATGTTTGTACTAGTGATTGTGAAATCCTCTTTATCGTCTCATTGCTGTATAAACATTATTTTGTTTGTGAATCTTTGGCTCCGACCCATTCTTTGGCTTGCGACCGGCGAAAGCTGGGCACCAAACCACCAAATTCCTCTTGTCACTTGGTAGCTAGTCTCCGCAGAACTTGCCACGCTGAGTCGAGGGCATCTCCTTTGAGTCCGAGACCGCTACCCCCCCACGCTGTAAGGGTGTCTGGGAACCTCATGCTTAAAACTGCGGGTAGTTGGGCGACAGGACGTTTGGTGTTTGTAAGCACAGAGAACGGAGAAATAGTCGGAAGGAGTTTACGAAGAGGTCATAAACGAGTGTTTGCCAGCAGAGCGATATTGTGAGGTGCCGCGCCGAAGCAGTGAGTGAGGTTCACTATGTAGATGTATTAGTTTCCTTGAATGTAGATTTCGGTCTCCAAATATGAGCTTAAAGGGGCTAGTAGAGGACGGCACCCAGATGGGGTTGTCCGGAGCCGGACTGAGTGAATGGCTGGACCAGAAAAGTGAGAGGGCCGGAAAGCGAGAGAGAGAATTGAAAAGGAAAGACAGAAGGCTCGCGAAGAAGCCGAGAGTGACGAAGAAAGAGAATATGAACGCGAAATGAAGCTCCTAACCGCGAAGCTGGAACTGCAAGGTGGTGCTAAGCACTCAGCTGTAGCTGTACTAGAGAGGAAGGTAGTAGTTTGCGTATTGATGCCAGCAGGTTGCTTCCTAGATCTGACGAAATAAAGGACGATCTCAACGCATTCCTTAAGCGATTCGAAGGGATCGCGGTAAGCCAGAATTGGTCAGACAGCCAATGCGCTACCGTTCTTAGCAGCTGTCTGAGTGGCGAAGGACTAAGTTTATTCGGGCGACTGCCTCCTGAAGACGCAGCAAGTTATAGCAAGGTGAAAACCACTTTGCTTAAACGATTCCGACGCACCACCGAGGGGTGTAGGGACAAATTCCGGACAGAAAAGCCCACAGATGACGAAACGGCAACCCAATATGCGGCGCGATTAAGCCACTATTTCGATCGGTGGACGGAACTGTCGGAACTCGCACAGGAGTGCAGGCACTCCCCGAGCTGCTCACCAAGGAACAATTCCTGAGCAGCTGTCGCCCGGTCTTGTCGCTGTACCTCAAGAAGAGAAGGGCCAAGACCGCCTCCGAAATGCTAGAACTTGCCGACCAATATCTTGAAGCCCAAAGAGGAGCCCATCTGAGCAAAGTTAAGAATGTAAATTCAGAAAGCGCAGAGAAATCGGACAGCCGCGATACCCGATCCAGCCCAAAGCCTCCACCGAAGTGCTACCTGTGCAACAAGACAGGCCACTACGCGTCTAACTACCGCAACAGCGCTACGAACAGTAGCCCTACAGCTTGTTTTAAGCGTGGCCAGAAGGGGCACAAAGCCGCGGCTTGTTCCAACCCAGGCAAGTCCGTTCCCCAGGCATCATCCGTACTGGCCGCGTCAGGTGACGACCTGGAGTAGAAGGCGAAAACGGCTTTGTCGAGCTGAAGAACGAAAAGAAGGTTCCCGTGTTGAACGCCATAATGAACGTGCGGCCTGAAGCCGTAATGCACAGGATGCCTGTCTCGAAAGGGAAAGTAGGGCAGCAAACAATTTCAGTGCTGCGAGACACAGGAAGCAGTGCGGTCATCATAAAATGAAGCTTGGTGCGAGATAAGGATCTCACTGCAACGAAGAGCCTTGTGCGTCTAGTGGACGGCTCATTCCAACGCTTACCTGAAGCTAGAGTGCATGTACAGACTCCCTACTACAGCGGCAAGCTGACTGCACTGTGCATAGAACGCCCCATATACGACCTTATATTGAGTAGCGTAAAAGGCGCGAAATTTCCTAAGGACCCTGAAAGTAGCCACGAGGGAGTGAAATCAGAATCCTGCACGTCGGAACGTCGCAGCGGCACAATCGTAAACTGAGACTCCTCATAGCCGCTCTTACTCGTGAGGCCGAAGAATACGCGAACACGCCAGCCCGCGCAAACTGTGCTACCTTTTGCAACGACCTCATGAGTACATTAAGCACTAAACGCGCGTGGTCCCTCCTACGCGCTCTCTTAGATCCTAAAACCACCTAAATTTCCGACAGAAGTAAACACGCAACGTCTAATACAACTAGAGCTCCAAAAGGTAACCGACGAAATTGGCCGACAACGGGACACTTATATGCCCACATTCCTTCCGTCAGCAGATCCACCCAATCTACCTCCACGTAACCCAGAATTTGATGCCGACATCACCTTACACAAAGTCAGCCCAGCAGTCTTTAGTATTAGCCGCTCTACGGCGCTGGGTCCGGATAGCATAACCTAAAGAATCTTGACGAAGCCTGCCTCTAGGAACTCACGGAGCTCTTTAATAACCCCTGGCACGCTGAGACCCTCCCATCAGCCTGGACCCATGCCCGCAGGCGATTTATACTCAAACCGGGCAAGCCCCTCACCCTTCAAAATTTTTGCCCCTTCTTCTTAACGAGCTGTGTCGGCAAGCTCTTCGAGCATGTCACTCTAAATCTCCTGCAACCATTCCGAGAAACAACAGGCTTTCTTTCCGACGTTGAATTCGGCTTCTGTCGAAACATCTAGGCACAAGACTTACTTCTCGCCCTTAAAGAATCTCTCTTTTACACTAACCGCCGAACAGCCGCTACGCTAGCCATACTGGCCCCGTATATTCAAAAGGATTTCGACACAATTAGCCATGAGCATATCTTCACGGCAGCCACCACAGGCGTCAGCACCCGTATATGGCAATACATTCGGGCCTTCCTTCAGGGATGTACGGCAGAATTCTTCTTTGGGGATATTGCCTCCATGCCTTTCCAACAGGAGAACCGGAGAACCACACAAACCAATCACCTTTACTTTTTAACATTGCCCTAACGCCACTGGCAAAGACCCTTGCTGCTATCTCAGGGCTCCGCACAGTCAAATGCGCCGATGATATAACCCTCTCGACAACGGGAGGATCCCTTGGAACAGCACAGGATATCCTACAATCAGCCTTCTACCAATTTCGCAAACAAAGGCCTCCATTGTTCTCCAAATAAACCGAAATTCTTGCAGCTTAAACCCCTCCCCAGTGATCCCCCATTGAGGTGCACATGTGCGAGAATCGAGTGCCCATTGTGTCTCATGTGCAGATTCTCAACCTTCTCATTAACAACACACAAGATACAACTACCACCATTCGGCTCTTGCAAAGACAGACCAAAGAGATCACTGCACTAATAAGGCGGGTGGCAGCGCACAATTATGGGCTGTTTGAACGCGAGAC
This sequence comes from Amblyomma mixtum, assembly GCF_055824585.1. NCBI lineage: Eukaryota > Metazoa > Arthropoda > Arachnida > Ixodida > Ixodidae > Amblyomma > Amblyomma mixtum. The sequence continues at coordinate 119,268,603 of NC_143019.1, read as the reverse complement.
CATCAATATGACAAATAAGCTAATCATTAGCAGCATTGCATACAACCTCCCTCACCACATACTTACTCAGCGCCAAACATAGCAGGCAGACATCCTAATACGCACGGCCGACACCTCCGCCCTTCGTCTTGCACGTACTGTTAGCACGAAACGTCTTCTGGCCACCGGTACCCACAATAAAGCGATCGAATTAATAGAGGCTCAACGCACCAACCAAATAGTGCCCCAGAGCAGCATGGAAACAGGACAACGCCTACTGCGACAGCTACGTCTCAATCCAACAATTCCCACCATATCAAGTCCTACACCTTGCATGATTTCTCTGAGCAAGCAGGATCACATACATGGTCTGTTCTGAAAGTAGTAGGTCTCATTTTTTTAAACAAAAGTTATTCAAGAGAATAGTACAAAGGATTACAATTTTTCAAGGTAGCACCCTTCCGTACCTACACGCTGCTGCCAATGAGTTTTACAGTTTTCGTACGCCTCCAGGAACGCCCGGACCGGAATGCTGTTTAGCTCCCTCATCACGGCCTATTGAACCACCTCTACCGATCCGTGATGTTTCCCCTTGAGCGTCGATTTTATTCTCAGGAATAGAAAAAAGTCTGGTGGGGCCAAGTCGAGGCTGTAGGGGGGCTGAGGCAGCGTTTACCGCCTCGTGCTGGGAAAAAATCGGGGTCCTCATTCACATGATGAAGAAGATCCTACCGGTCGGCCTTTTCCTCCTCTGACAACACTCCCGGCACCAACTTCGCGCACGCTTTCCTCACGGATAAGTTTTCTGTCACGATCTCAAAAGCTTGGGTTTGAGGAATGCTCAAGTCATCACCAATCATTCTGATACTCATTCTGCGATCATTGCTAAGTAAATGTTTCACTCGCTACACATTTTCGTTGGTCTTCCTGGTCGAAGGGCGTCTGGAGCGGTCGTCTTCCTCCACTCTTTCCTTACCTTCTCGGAACAGCTTGTGCCACTCAAAAAACACCTGATCTACCCATGGAAGCCTCACCGTAGGCCTCCTTAATCATGTTGTCTCTCTCTTTGCCCGTTTTACCAAGATTTACTCAAAATTTGATCGCGTATCACTGATCCCGTAAACGCTCGGGGATTCTGCGTGACGAGACGTTTCGACAGGGGTTTACAGTACAAGCGACCTCCTCTCTTCAACGGCCGAGAGCCGACTGCCGATTTTCCCCAGCATTCCCAATATCCCTCTTCAACGATCCTGCCCGCGCAGACCACCTCTCGTCCGCCCGTTCGCCCAGGAAAAAACCAGTCCTACTACTTTCAGAACAGACCCTGTATATCAGAAGCCCCTACCGCGCAATACGAGGGCTAGCCTCGATCAGGGTAGGCGGCAGGCTCGAGCGAGCTATTACACTAAAACATACAACCACCGCTTCGATATCATTTATGCCTATGCCCTAGTGTACTAGGCCATAGCCACATATTTTTTTCTTTTTTTTGTAACGGCCTTTATTGGCAAGAGATGACTGGTTGTGAAGGCCGGTTAGAGCGGGCAAGGACAGGTCCGGTTCCAGGGCAGTTGACGCTCTCGCCTCGCGCTGCGCGTCGGCTCTGCTGCTTCAGCTGCCGATCGTCTTCTTCTCGCCTCGCGCCGCGCATTGGTTGTGTTGCTCCGACTGCTAAGCATCTTCCTTTTTACTTTTGGACCCGGGGGAAAAAGCCATCCTGGCGATTTAGGGGGTCAGCAGGACGCAGGGGGTCGTAGTACGGCTTCAAACGCGAAACATGGACGGTCTCGCGTTCACGTCGTCGAAGATCGGGTGATGGCGTCACGGGCTCATCGATGTAATTGACGGGAGAAGTGCGTTCAAGGACATGGCAGGGCCCGCGGTAGTTTGGCAGCTATTTGCTAGAGAGACCTGCTGCAGCATGGAGTGGTCATGGGAGTGGTCGAAGCGGTATTTCTGGCGCCCTTGGTCGCCGGACGTGAATGACCGGGCGAGCTGGTGCACTCATAGCGTGTCTGGAGGCTTCAGATACGGTTGTGGATTCGGACGATTCAGGATGGTACGGAAGAATAGTGTCGAGCGGCGAGGATGGTTAACGGCCGTATAGAAGGAAGAATGGTGAGAAACTAGTAGTGCTCTGCGTAGCGGTGTTGTAGGCATATGTGACGAAGGGGAGGACGACGTCCCAGCTAGAATGGTCTGCCGCCACGTACATTGACCACATGTCGCCTAATGTTCGATTGAAACGTTCTCTCAAGCCGTTCGTCTGGGGATGATAGGCAGTAGTGGTGCGGCGAGTAACGTTGCATTGCTGCAGAAGAGATGAAACGACGTCCAACAGAGACACCCGCCCACGGTCGCTCAACAGTTCACGTGGGGCTCCGTGTCGAAGTATGAAATGGTACAAGAGGAAGGCTGCAGCATCCCGTGCCGTAGAAGCTTGGAGGGTGGCTGTTTCGGCGTACGGTGTCAGGTGGTCTACAGGGACGATGACCCAGCGGTTTCCTGCAGCAGTGTAGGGAAGTGGTCCATACAGGTCAATGCCAACTCTATCAAATGGCCTGGATGGGCAAGGCAAAGGCTGCATAGGGCCGGTCGAATGGTGATGACCGGGCTTGCGGCGCTGGCAATCGGAGCAGGAACGGATGAATGTTCGAACAAAGTTATACATGCCGCGCCAGTACTAGGGGAGGCGCAGCCGGTTGTAGGTCTTGAAAGCACCGCCGTGACCAGCTTGCGGGTCGCTATGAAAGGCTGCGCATATTCCTGAGCGTAAATGTCCAGGAATCACTAGGAGCCATTTGCGGCCATCAGAGAGATAATTTCGGCGGTACATAATCCAATCATGAATAGTGAAGTGGGCAGCCTGACGGCGGATTACGAGCGGTATCGACACGACAGAACGGTCTCCAAGATAGCGTACAAGAGATGTGATCCAAGGGTCCTTCGACTGCTCGTTGGGAATATCCTCCAATGACAAAGACCCGCAGTCGATGGCGGGAGGAGAGGCACTTTCATTGGCTAGAGGTGAACGAGACAAAGCGTCTGCGTCGTTATGCTTCTTGCCAGAGCGACAGACCACACGAATATCGTCCATCGGGCGAGGCGGCCATTTGGGTCTTTTAGGGACGGCAGCCAACATAGGGAATGGTGATCCGTGACGACCTCGAAAGGCCGGCCGTATACGTAAGGCCGAAATTTCTCGATCGCCCAAACGATCGCCAAGCACTCTTTTTCAGTGACTGAGTAGTTCTGCTCTGGCTTGGTCAGGCTGCGGCTCGCGTATGCAACCACATACTCCGCATACCCCGCTTTGCGTTGATCAAGAACAGCACCGATACCAACGCCACTGGCATCTGTGTGGATTTCAGTTGGAGAAGCAGGGTCAAAGTGGCGCAGTATGGGCGGAGAGGTAAGTAGAGGGCGCAACGTGATGAACGCTTCGTCACAGGCAGGACTCCAGCTTGATAGATCGCTGCTGCCACGAACATGGGCACTCATAGGTGCGATGATAGAAGCGAAATTTCGGATAAAGCGTTCGAAGTAAGAACATAAGCCGATGAAACTGCGAAGTTCCTTCATCGTAGAGGGCTTCGGGAACCCAGAGACCACACGAAGCTTTGCTAGGCCAGGAAGGACACCCTGTTTCGACACGACGTGGCCCAAAATCGTCAACTGGCGAGCGGCAAAGCGACATTTCTTTAAATTGAGTTGAAGCCCGGCTGCCGCGAGGCATCCCAAAACTTGCTCCAGGCGAACGAGGTGCATCTGGAAATCTGGGGAGAAAACAACGATATCGTCCAAGTAACATAAGCATGTTTTCCATTTCAGGCCGCGCAGTATCGTGTCCATCATCCGCTCAAAAGTGGCAGGGGCATTGCAAAGTCCGAAGGGTATGACGTTGAATTTATACAGCCCGTCAGGCGTCACAAAGGCTGTCTTGGAGCGGTCAGCGTCGGCCATCGGGACTTGCCAATAACCGGAACGTAGATCTAAAGAAGAAAAGAATTCAGCTCCCTGCAAGCAGTGAAGTGCGTCATCAATGCGGGGCAGCGGATAGACGTCTTTGCGGGTAATTTTGTTCAGGCGCCGGTAGTCAACGCAAAAGCGGATAGAGCCGTCTTTCTTGGTGACAAGGACGACGGAGGAAGCCCAAGGACTGTGCGATGGTTGTATGACGCCACGCTGCAGCATGTCATTTACTTGGGCAGCCGCCGCGGTGGCTCAGTGGCTATGGTGCTCGGCTGCTGACCCAAAAGACGCAGGTTCGATCCCGGCTGCGGCGGCTAGAATTTCTTTGGAGGAGAAATTCTAGAGGCCCGTGTGCTGTGCGATGTCAGTGCACGCTAAAGAACCCCAGGTGGTCCAAATTTCCGGAGCCCTCCACTACGGCGTCTCTCATAGCCTCAGTCGCTTTGGGACGTTAAACCCCATAAACCCAACCCAACCTCATTTACTTGGGCGTCGATAACCTGGCGTTCGGTGACCGAGACGCGATATGGGCGTTGGCGCAACGGCGAATGGGCGCCAGTGTCGATCCGATGGGTAACAGCTGAGGTGCGGCCCAAACGATGGTGAGAGAAGTCAAACCATGACCGAAACTTATGTAGCAGGGCCGCAAGCTGGGTCTGTTCCGATGGCGAAAGATTCGCGTCAATTGAGCGCGCGAAGACGGCTTCAGGAGCGGAATCAGGAGACGGTGGGCAAGAATTAAGTGAAGACAGTTGCATGCTGCAGGAGTCATCCTCATAAGGGTCCCAGGCGACGACGGAGGCGAAGGGCTGGACACGTCGCAGGCATTCACCGCGAAGAAGAGTAGAGTGGCACAATAATGGATTCATCAGGGGCAAGGCGCTGCAGCCGGCTGAGACGCTAAGCACGGCGAATGGGAGGGGTAGACAGCGGAGAGAAGGGAAGGAGTCGGACGGGATAAAGGTGACAGGGCCCTTGGATGCAAAGTCGCAATGAACAGAGATGAGCACAGCAGAGCACGGCAGGATCACGACGTCATCAGCCACAGTCAACTTCGAGCACGGGTTAGTGGAAGCGTTCACCGAGGCGTCGCCGAACGGAAGAAGGGTGACTTCGGAACGAGTGCAGTCGATGACAGCTTCATGTTGGGAGAGAAAGTCCCAGCCTGAGATCACGTCGTGAGACGGCGATGCGAAGACGATGAATTCAACAACGTAGAGAACGTCGTGAATAGTAACTCGGGCTGTACAGTCCCCCAAAGGCGCGATAATTTGCGAATTAGCGGCGCGAAGCATAAACCCAGATAGCGGAGTCATCCCTTGTCGTAACTGGCGGCACACTTTCGCACTGAGTACAGATATAGCAGCACTGGTGTCAACAAGCGTGAAAGCATCGGTGCCATCGGATTGCACTTTGTTTCAGAAACGCATTGGCGAAATCTTGCCACCACTGCATGCCCCGTAGTTTCCACAAACAAGTGAACCGGCCATCCGCCGCTGGCCACCCGGTTCCACTTCAGGTCTCGGTAGCAGAACGGGTCCTTAGAACCTGTACGGTCGTGACGAAATCGCAAATAAGTCTAGTGAAAGAAAAAATTGGCTGTGGCTTAGCTTGGTTAAGCCCGGAAATTGCGAAAGCAATGCACGTCGCAGTCGTTTCGTCAAGGTCGAACGTTCATCACTGCTGAGACTACACCTGGCTTCTGCATCACTGTCCATGGCATTGAGCGAATGAGTAACATCCGTCCCATCTTCCACTGTTTCCAGTGAAGAGGTTGCACGTACACGCAAAGCTGCACACTGAGCACGCCTCTTAGAAAGTCTTCTCACGCGCTGTTCCTCCGTCTCTGTAGCTCGCTGCTCTCTCTTACGCTCATTGCGACGAGCGTCCCTAGCGGTAGGTGGCATCGTCGAAGCAGATGTTAAGCCGCCGGCGGAGGCACCGCCACTACTCGCAGATGGCGCGAGATGGTCGCCCAGCTCTTCGGCGTGACGTCACACAGAGGTCATGCGAAAGGTCAATGGTGGCACCGCCACGGCACGGCAAAGGCTGAAAGTGCAAGTAGTATTGCTTTCGCAATAAAAAGGTTGCTGTGCTCCTTTACGTGCACGCTGTTTCCCACAACTTGAAAATATGGCGCAGAAAGCAGATGTGAGAGTTGTATTCACGGCCCATAACAAGCTAAACAAGCTTTGCAAGCTGACGAAACCCTAAGAGAGCCCGCCAAATGCGCGGCATCCGATTCTTCTCTAGTTATATGAATCTCGGGATCGAGATCTGCGATCGTTGCCTGCCCTAACTAGACGTATTCTCTAACCACTTCCAGCGACTGGCTGCCAATTGCAAACGGTCGTTTCCTTCCGAGACTGCTAAAATTACTTTCGTTTCATCAATGTTAATTTAAGGCGACAGCCTTTAATGGCTCATGCTTGCGGTGTCCGTCTATGCTCGCGGTGTCCGTTCATACTGGCAGTGTCCGTCCTTGCACTAAAATTGTGCCAACTGTGGCCTCTCTTCCGCTCAGCGGCGCAACCTCCTCCGTAATTTCCTTTCCTCAAATTCATTCATTCACTTCACTACAGCCCCCTTTCTGTTCCTTCTTTAACTCTCACTTCCTCCCTTCCTCTGCAAACGGATGACGGGTGTCCACCGATGGATGCGAGACGGTTACTGCGTAATTTCCTTTCCTCAAAAAGAATTTTCTTTTTCTTCACTACAGCCCCTATTTGTCTTTATTCTTTCACTCCCACTGCCTCTCTTCCTGTACAGTGCGGTTCGGGTGTGCACCGCGACGGTTGCTAGGCAATGGCTCTTGCAGCCGCAACAACAGCACAAAAATGTAATTCAGGTGTCCACTGACCCAGGGAGCCAGTCATGAGCGCTTCCTTTCCTTAAAATGATCGGATTTTAAAACATCAACGCAAACGCCAATCAACAATGAACGCCGAACCGAAAACGGCGACGGCGACGCGGCGAAACGGGCGCCAAAGAGCTCTGAAACACTGCAATAAAAATAGATACTGCCGTCACCAAAGAATAAAAACCTCACATGCGGGAAGCCCGCCATGCGCCAAGCGGTTCGGCAAAGCGGCGATGGGTGGAACCTAAGGCTTTCGCCAAGCACACTTGAGAATTTCCAAAGTGTCTTCGGTAAAGTTATTTCGAGCCACAGTCCTGCTTTCCCTGTCCAAGTCATTCATTATGCTTTGAAATTCATTCCCTGACTGACTTAGCAAGGTAGAGTCCTAAGCTCTAATACTAAATTGTTCCATCTGTATACCTTCTGTAAATAGGCCGTGAATAGAAATGACGAGATCTTGTCTATCAGCTTAGCAGCCCTCCTTAATCCAATATTATTCTTATTATTCCGGATTTTGTGGAGAATTATGGTGGCTGTGCAGCCGTCATAGATATCTTCTAGTATTTTACATTATTTGCATCCACACCCTGACCCCGTAATGTCTACATGGCTGCTGAGAGACTAAGTAAAATCCTTCACAGTAATCTATGAAAGCTATATACAGTGTTTGGTTATGGCCAGCGCATTTATTTTTCACCCGTCTGGTAGCGTGAATGTTCTATATTGTCGTGTAGCCTTTACAAAAAGCTCCCTGGTCACTTGGTTGACTGATGTTGTGGCGTATGAGAACTAGGCAGACATCATTGACCGGTGACCACAAATACATTTTAGCCCCACTTCGTCCGGTGGAAAACCAGGCTGTGTGCCGAATCTCTCCTGCCCGCGCGCATGCGTAGGTTGTCGCAAGTCTTCTCCTTTTTCAGCCGGACCATAGTAGCAGTCGCGTGGTAGGTCGCTACAGTGTGTAAGGTTGTCCTTACTCTGTTAGCGACAACCTTATTAAACGCACTGCAGGCAATAGAGAGTAATATCATCGGTCTGCAATTTTTCAAGCACTTTAAGTGTCCCTTTAGATTAATATTACGTTAGCGTTCTTGCAAGCTGCAGGTACGCTCGCGTCATAAGGCTATATGTAAACAGAGTGGCTAGTTTGTATACCACAATCACCCCTCTGTCTGTAGGTATATTGCAATGCTTACTGTACTGAAATGCTGAATATTTAAAAGAGAAAATGGAGGTCGATTTGTGTAGTTAGCGAAACGAAAATTAAGTGCGCTAGAACTGCGTGGCCATTGTTTTGCATTGGTTCTTTGATTTGCATTCTTGAGATCGTGGTAATGCTTTGTTATTCACAATATGGCTGCGTGAATAAAGGGGTATGTCAAGAGTAATATTTTTACTATGTGTGTTTCAATTGCTCGGATTAAGCAGAATAGAATCATGACAGCATTTTAGTACAGTCGTTCTACGCATGCATATCAGGCATGGGTCCCATTCGGCAGAAAACGCAACGTCTTAAGCGACATCATCGTCGCCGTCGGCGGTGTTGTGAGCGGAATCGAAGGTGGCGCATCTGCTCCTTGGCTCACGTGGACTTCGGATGTCATCACAATCTGCCCACTCTGGTAGGTGGGAAACTGTGCCGAACCATGCGCTGGGGTGTAACCACATGAAAATTCCCCATGAATACAAACACACACACACGCGCACACATTTGCCTGCGAGCCTTGTAGCGAAACTTTGTTGGGCCAAGGCGCCCAGGATAACCGCGTTAACGAAATTCTGTAAACTGATATGGACATTACTTGCGGTGGGCTATACGCCTCTCTATAATTAAGGAGCCGAGACTACTACTTAAAAAGTTGACTATTTTGTATTAGTTATACAGCCTGGTTGTTAGCATGTCTTAGTAGTAATCGGGTGTACTACATCGCTGCGAATGCTTTGCCGAAAAAAGCGCCCTTCTAGCTCAAAAATCTCATTTACAAAAATTCTAGAAAAAATCTTAGGTGAAATAACCTCTACATAACAGTTGCGAAGAAGGAACTATGAACCAGAACTTGTATGCTTATAGATTGGACTGACGCAAGCTTCAAAACGTAACTACGGTTTCCTGACATTTCGACTGCTCACCTTTTATCAGAAGTCTGGTCTCCAGTCGAAACATCAGTAAATCCTTGTTATGTTTTAAAGCGTGAGTCAGTCTGACTTGAGTCAAGGATTTAAATGTGGGATGTACCTCAGGTGGTTAAAACCAACGCCATGTTTTTCGCTGTCATGTGGTAGAACTTTTAATATATTTTTTAATTCTGCTTACTTATTTACCTATCTGAGATTCATTATACAAAATTTATAACATCCACATCAGGGTTATGTGTGTTTCGTTAAGTTGTACAGGGCGCTAAGATATAACCGATTCCGATTTTTGTACTAACGTACCTCCTATATGGTCTTTTCTTTTTTTCGGTATTTAAAGAAAGCTCGCGAACAGCGAAATAAAAAAAACCACGGTACTGCGGTCATGCGTTGCCATATTCCAGCAATCCCAACCCAAAATTAAAAATAACAGAGGCTTCCTTGAAATACGTGACCTCACTGCTTTCTCTTCCTCTTTTGTTTTGTCCCTAGGATGGCTCAATAAAAGATTCGTCCGAATTGGGTGTCGGTAGCCTGCCTATAGCTTATCGCAGATTAGGGCGCGCGCTTTCTACGTTTAGGAACAATGTGGTGATGCACTTACAAGGCTATGCCAAGAGCGGCGTCGGCCGCTGAATTCGAGACGGTGAGCGCACATGCTTCGTTCACTGTGATTAAAGTATTGTATGGTTTGTCTGTGCTTCCGATTCTTAGAAGTCTTTTTTTCCCCGCTGTGTTTTTATACCTAAAAATTTTTCGGGGTAGTGTGAAGAGCTGAATGCACATGAGAATTGTTCACCTTAGATGTCTGCTTGTTCCTCTATACTTGTTTGTGTAGCAGGGAATGTTAGAAAAGGAATTCTGTAAAGGTAGAAGCTGCCAGTCAAGTTACGAACTTGCTCACACATTTTTTTTTCGATGTAATGACACTGTTTATAGAGCATACTTAATTGCTCCTTGAAGTTTTCTGCGAATTGTGACTAATTTGTCGTGCATTTGCGCACGCCTTTTTTGAAGTTATAACGTTCCTGGCCGTTGGATAGCTGTGAAAACTTTCTCAAGCATTTTTCTGTTTCTTTTTTGCTTCTCTATAATGTTGGTTGTACCAAACCTTGTGGATTTGTCGTACCACTCCCAAAGACTGGGGAATGGCTAGGCGCGCAGCAGTTTCAATACACATGGTAATTATTTCGTTGAGTTTGTCTGCACTAAGATCGCCTGAAAAACTTTTTCCGCAGTGGCCTTTTTCCTCAAATGGCACCCAGCTATCTACGTGGAGATTGCAACGACCTGGCTTAATTGAAATGACTGACGGTGAGGATGGCAGGTTTTACTATAGGAAGATCTTTGCTGCCATAGGAGTTGTCAAGAACACCGAAATTATCATCGGTAAAAACAGACGCTGAACTAAAAGACAGGTCTATGCAGCTATTTTAGAACATGGAGGGCAATATGTGCGTTTCCGTGCATTTAGCAGGCGGACTTTTTGAACATAACAAAATCCTCTACAATATGACCTCGTCTGTTTACGTCCTCAAAAATGAGTGTGGTCATTAAAATGTGCAACGACCAGATACGGCTCCGGTAGCTGCTTAAAAAGTGCTTCGCAATCATGGACTGTTACTGCTAAGTACGGGAAGAGGCATATGGGACATCATCTGATAGTGATTTTTCATAGAGCAATTGCATCTGAGGCCAAAGAGCGACATGACACAAGCCATTTTCATTTGCTAGAGGTGGGGTCGAAGACGCATTTCCCAAGTCCTATACAATGAATATGCTGAGCACCAGGGTAAGGGAAGCTTGTACCCATTGTATCACCGGTGGGCACCCCGCACCTCCCACATGCATGGCACACATTGTAAGTGTTTTGAAAAGTAGGACAGTGACTGCAACTGCTTCGTATGTAGTTTTAAGCTTCACTTCGCGAGTTGCAACACTACTCTGCACTATAATAGCGCCACCTCCAGAGATCATACTTGAGTGCTGTCTGTCACAGCAGAACACTTTATAGTCATATAAAAGGTTGTTATGTTGAGGTGCCAAGTTTGTTTCCTGTAAGCATAATTCCACGGGATGAAATGGGTTAAAGAGATCCTTTGCATGATGGTAGTTGTTAAACCGTCCTTAGATGTTCCAATGAATAAGGAATGCCATTTTTACTGTTCTTGGGGGGATACGGTCAAAAACCTCAGTTCCCGATTGATTAGGACTTGTAATCTCAGTTTTTGGTTTCCTGGCACGGTCAAGTGAGCTGTGCCACCTCTTCATTGTGGATCTGACGGGGACTGTGTTCATATTCTCACTAGAGGCGCTGGAGTGCCGCGAACAAGCCGCGGTTGTGCGAGATGTACACATCCGCAGAAGGGCGAGGCTGCCTACTCGAGGTTTTAAAAGCGCTATTCTAGAGATGGCAGGACGGACTTCGCCGCGCCTGCCGGGGTCGAAGATGGCCCTGCCACAGGCTCTTCGTGTGTGGCCTAGGTAGGTGCCGAAAACCGGTTGATGTCCCGCCCCGTCGCACCACATCGGAGAATATTGTTGTTGCACTAAAGGAAAACGTGACAACGGCCTGTTAGGGTCGATGATGTGCTCCTCTGAATGAAATGTGTTCCTTTGTTTTTAGAGTAATACTTTCTTTTTCAGTTTTCCGTGTTGGGCACAACCTTGAGTAAGCGGCGTCCTTCGCAGTGCGCGCAGCATGGTTCTGCATCACTCTTTTCTCAAACATGTTCATGTTAGGCGCATTTCGCTTATGTTCTGCGGCCACGGCAACTCTCAGAGCAATGCCCGTACCTCTAGCCGTTTTAAAGCCTCGCGGTTTCGGGGTGTAGTGGCGGACATTTATTTTCTATTAGCAGACTTCTATTGCTTCCGGGAGTGTACTCGGGTTGAAAGTGAGGACACGATGTTTTGTTTCCAAATGTCGAGATTTTTATGCGATAGAGATGATGATATTTTGGTCCTTGAGACAATCAGCATTTCTTGTTCGGTTAGTTTGAGGAAATGGGGCTCAGAGATTACACCCGAGACCTTGTTTAGGGATCTGTGGCAGTTATTGACACCGGGGTTTAATCAAGTGAAGTTACAGGGGATAATGTTGAGCACTACCTTTAAACCCAGTAGAAGGTCACCGCTAGATTTTTCTAGATTGTAAACCGTCAGCAAACTTTGTCAGTAAACTTGTCAGTGAGCTCAAACCTAGGCTAACTTAAGCAATCGCTGACTGCGTTGTGGCAGCGCTTCTCAGTACACAGGCGAAAGTTCTGAGATTTTGGCATGCAAACACTCCAATAGCATTAGAAGGAATATTACTGTGTGGTCCACTCGACATTTAGACGCTGCAATGTCCACTGAATCCGCTTTTCGTTCAGCGGTCCCCTTGGTCGTCTAGAGAAATAATCACGCCAATCTTAAACTTGGAATCCGCTCCTCTATCGCCCTGATAACAAGCCGTGTCAGTAAAGGTTTCAAGAGCGCATGAATTGAAAAAAGGAAAAAGTAAGCAATAGCCGACTGCGTTCTGGCATCTCTTCTTCAGTACACAGGCGAAAGTTCTGAGATTTTGGCATGAAAACTTTCCTATAGCATTAGAAGCAATATTATTGAGTGGTCCACCAGACATTTAGACGCTGCAATGTCCACTGGATCCGCTTTTCGTTCAGTGGTCCCCCTTGGTCGTCTAGAAAAATAATCACGCGAATCTTAAACTTAGAATCCGCTTCTCTGTCGCCATGATAATGGTTCGTGTTATTAAACCTTTGATGAGCACATGAACTGTCAAGTTGGAAAAAGTAAGCGATTGTTGAGTGCGTTGTGACAGCGCTTCTCTGCACAGAGGCAAATCTTTTGACATTTTGGCACTCAAAATCTCCGAGGGCGTTAGAAGCAATATTGCCGAGTGGTCCACTCGATATTGAAACGCTGCATTTCCACTGGGTCGGCTTTTAGTTTACTGGTCCTCCTTGGTCGTCTACAGAACTAATCACGCAAGTCTTAAACTAGGAAAACGCTTCTCTACTGCCCTGTTAATGGACCGCGTCAGTAAACTTTCATTGAGCGCACGAATAGAAAAGTTAGATAAAAGAAGCAATCGGTGACTGCGTTGTGACAGCGGTTCCCTTTACACAGGCGAATGTTTTTCGTTTTGGCGTGAAAACTCTCATGCAGTCTAAGAAGCAATATTAGCTAGTGGCCCAGTCGATATTAAGACGCTGCAATGTTCACCAGGTCGGCTCTTAGTTGACTGCTCCTTCTTGGTCGTCTAGAAACCTCATCACGCGAGTCTTGAATTAGGAAGCAGCCGTAGCGCATTTCATGGGCTGTCGAGCAGTTCTCCTTCCTTTTTGCTCATTTTATCTCATTCTTACCGCAGAGGCCCTACACATTCTATCGCAGTGGCACAGATAGCTACCAGACGAGCGCAACGCCAGACACTGCTGTCGCATTTGCTTCTTTTTTTGTTTGGCAGCATACTCCCAATGTACGGCATTACGGAAAGGCCACAGGTGCGCCTCTTCAAGTCAGCATCACTCCTCTACAACACGCAATCAAATTCTTCATTGCGCCACTCCGGATAAACAGAGCTTCCGCAGAGCAAGAAAGGATAGCTTCGTTGGTTTGTAAGCTGCTCACGTATAGCACAAAAGCACAAGAGAATCGGACCTGCTTCCTAGAAAACACTGCATCCTGTATAAAATTCACTTTCAATATATCTAGTGACCTTCACCCACTGTGCGCTGGTATGGTTTGTCAGTAATTCATCACTTATACTAGTGAACGTGTTCTCGCCCCTTGCTGGATCCTTCTCCACGTATATAAGATAAGATAGTGGTTTTGCGTAGTTATCCGCGGCATACTTTGAAATGGGGCGCAGTTTCTCTAGCATCGCCACGTTCTTTGCCGTCCTATTCACAGCATTAGCTCAAAAACATCTTCCAGTGACCTCGGATGTTCACATCCTACATCCGAAGATGCTGGAAGCACTCCAAGCCTCCGTGGTATCCAAAGCACAGCGCATCATAATCCTTTCGCCAATGATGAAACCGAAACTTCACAATCTTTCAAAGCATTTGCCTGTTCCTGTCAGGTACCTCAGCGGGACCCCGCTACAAATACAGAGGGATTTCGAGCTGGAAATTGGCTCCCGAACAAGCGATTATTTCTATCGGGCTTGTGCGGACCGGCACTTTTTTGTCTCATGTTACTGGAATCTCAGCCAAGCCACGAGAGAAACCTTGCAAAGCGTAGCAAGGAAACCTCACATAGTGCGCCTGTTCGTCTTTGGCGACTCGCACGAGCAAACGCTTAATGGTTTCGATAAAGAAGGCCTTTGTCAGGTAACCAGCGTGACACCGCAAAGCTTCAGCGTTCCCGCCAATGGCTTCAACAGCTGCGACATTAGAAAATACTACAAATCAGCTTCGGAGCTCTTCCTAGAGGCACCACTTGAAAAAGGTTTTCCAGCTGGTAAATATTACGTGGCGACATTTGGAATGCCCGATGCCAAACTCACTGACGACCCGGAAAGTATGGCACTAGTGGACGCATACAGAACGAAAAATAACACAGTTGATATTATCACGGGTGGCAATAGCTTTCTGGAGGCGCGCGCAAAGCGATCAGACTTTGAACTCGCTACCGGCCTGAGCCCATTTTCTGCACTTTGCTTCTTTTCAGTAGACGCTTACTTCTCTCCAGCAGAGATGTGCATATTCAGTCGACGCGAAGTGACCGTTCTTTTGTCGTTTATCGATTCGTGGATCTCAGCGCTGTTGTTTGCAGTCATCACGTCCTTATTAGTGGCCTCCATTGTTTCTGTCCTCTGGCTTCGCAGTCTGCTCTTGTTCCCCCGCCTCCACTTCTCGCAGTCTCGTCTCCTACTATTCCTAGTCTGCTCACTCCTTGGGCGATGCCCTCCCGACACCGTCGGAAACGCTGCGCCCTATCGAAGCGCCGTCCTGGCTGTCTGGACTGTGGCGATGTTTTTCCTCGGAAACTATGTCCAGACCACGATCACCGCCATTGAGAGCGTCCCTGTTGTGTCGACTGGTCAGACAAGCATGGAAAAGCTCAATCCTTACTTGGCGACGGGCTCAGTTAGGCCTTGCCTCACAATATACTGGATTGGAGAGTTGGAGCTTTACTTCATGAAGGGTCAGCGGGCCGGCGGCAACTACCTTATCCAATCCATGGTACGCTGTGGCAGCCATTGCCTGAGTCTTACGTCGACGTCTTCGTGCTACGAAAGGGCCCGGGACGGAGAACACGTGGCGCTGTCCATATGCAGCGAGGAGGAAATCCTGACCGCCTCAAAATGGAATCTGCTTCCCGGAGATGGCTGCGGATTGATCCATCGGCCGTCTCATATTCTGAAGTCCCACCCTTTACGGTATGAAAACATATTCAAATGAATTTCTAGATTTTTGCAGACATTTGCAAGACTTGCGTGACCGAATGTGTGTGGGCTGAGTTCTTCAAAGGTTCCCCACGGACTGTACCTTGCCGTGCGTTACTAAAATACATCAGGAGCGCCGATTTTCCTCACTGCCAGTTGCGCATTTTTTCTATAGCCTATTGTTAGGAGCGCTCCCGTGCAGTCGTGAGAGTGGGATAGTGGAAATCCTCTATAGGGCGCGGAATAAGAAAGGAATAGGGCAAAACTATGCCCTAAGCCACTCAGGACAACAACTGCAAAGCATGATCAATCAGTTAGACAGGCAGAGCAGAACGGTGGGGCTAAGAATTAACATGCAGAAAACCATAGTAATGTTCAACAGCCTAGCAAGGGAACAGCAGTTCGCAATTGGTAGCGAGGTGCTGGAAGTAGTAAGAGAGTATGTCTACTTAGGGCAGGTAGTGACCGCAGATCCGGATCATGAGAGGGAAATAACTAGAAGAATAAGAATGGGGTGGAGCGCATATGGCAGGTTCTCTGAGATCATGAATGGTAGCTTACCAATATCCGTGAAGAGAAAAGTATACAACAGCTGTATCCTACCGGTACTCACCTATGGGGCAGAAACGTGGAGGCTAACAAAGAGGGTTCAGCTTAAGTTAAGAACAACGCAGCGAGCTATGGAAAGGAAAATGATAGGTGTAACGTTAAGAGATCGAAAGCGGGCGGAGTGGGTGAGGGAACAAACGCGGGTTAATGACATCTTAGTTGAAATAAAGAGGAAGAAATGGGCTTGGGCAGGGCATGTAATGCGAAGGCAAGATAACCGCTGGTCCTTAAGGGTAACGGAGTGGATTCCAAGAGAGAGCAAACGTAGCAGGGGACGCCAGAAAGTTAGGTGGGCGGATGAGATTAAGAAGTTTGCGGGGATACAGTGGCGGCAACTGACAAAGGACAGGGTTAATTGGAGAGACATGGGAGAGGCCTTTGCCCTGCAGTGGGTGTAGTCAGGCTGATGATGATGATGATGATGATGATAAGGGAAAAACTATAACATAGAGTGTATCTTTTTCTATCATTTGCTACGTAGGCAGGTGCCAGGAACTACATTCATAGTTATAAACAGGTTACAGAAGCTCAAAAGAAAGTGAATAAGAGTCTGAGATTGCAAACTCTGCAGTGATGTGTTTTCAACAGGTGCCCAGGCGACGAATTTATTTTGAGTTTTTTGTTATGGCGCAAGGACATCGATGGGCACATAGCGCCATCGCTGAAGAAGTTGTGTCCAAAACCACTATTTCCCTAGCAAACATAAAAAGGCGATGTTTCACTGAAGCCTCTATCGCCAGCCAATTTTTTTTTCGGCTACACGGGCTAGTGTCGAAAACCCAAACATTTCATTGGAAAAATGCCGAACACTTTCCCAGATAAAAGCTTGTAGCGATTGTATCAAGGGTGGATACCCGGCGGTGCTACGGACCGAACCACGCACCTAGCGCATGCAAGGTGGATGCAGAAACAAGCAGGCCACCCACTTTAGTAAACGGCCGGCCCCAATACACATTTAACTGCAGATAAACTGTAGGGCCTTTTGTCCAGCCTTTAAGCCGGAAACGTAGATGACGGTTATCATTACTCGTGTTCAAAAGTCGAACACTATTGTTATCAAAGCTGCGCACATGCTTGCGCGTATGCTACGGCATTAGACGTTCACAATGCTCACCGAGAAAATTATTCACGTCTCGTTAAAACAATTTGATAGTCAATTATTGGCGCTGAACTCTTCAAAGAGACCCAGGCTATCACGGACGAAATACTGAAGGGCTCCGGAAATTTAAGACACCTTGGGATCTTTAAAGTGCAGTGACATAGTACAGAACACGGGCCTCTAGAATTTCATCTCCGCGGAAATGCGACCGTCGCGGCCGGGATGGATCCCCTTCTTTCGGGTCAGTTTCCGAGTGTCATGACGACTCGGCCCCCGCGGCGGCTGTGTGTGTTAGAGTTTACATGGTGCAGAAACTGCGGCAGATAATCCGGTTTTTGCTGCTTGAAACACTGTTCTGTGAGCGCTGAAAAGATTATGTTTATTGGTCAGTAAAGACGTAATTCTGAAATTTTCAATTAACCCTCTCCTGAATTCTCTAAAATGGTTCTTCAGGTAAACTTAGCGGTGCGCATGAAATAGTTATAGCTCATTTTTCTTCGACTACTTTGCTTTCTATACGAAGCGGCAACAACTTTTTTCCCGTCGCGAGTTTCATTCATGTCTTTGAAAATTGTTTGCGCATTTTCCTTTTTTTTAAAGGTCCCGTATTGCTAAATTCGTTACAGGGTCCAGCACCGCCGAATGTTGCGCACCGTACATGAAGCCCGCCTCGCACTTCGGCACCGGAAACTCTCGCCTCCTCCAAGTCCTCCAGGCCGTGACGTCACTGAAGATCCGAGCTCCGTCCGCGTGTACTTCGCTGTATATGCTGCTGGCTGCGCCTTAGCATTTTTGTCGCTTCTCATCGAAATTTTGTGGAAGCTACGTTCAGAAAAAAATCATTAAGGTGACATGGTTTTCCGCTTAAGCGCCAGAAAAAAACCTATCCAGCATCCCAATCGACCACATCCGTTGTTCACTATGCCCTGTATTAACAACGTATCGTTATTTTTAAGCTTGTGTTCGGCAATGGCTGCCCCACCAGAAAATGTACACACTGCTTCTATTCATATACCGTTGTTTAAAAATGCAGCGCGAAAAAAACAAGGACAAAGAAGAAGTGGATAGGACTGCGTTTGTTCTGGTCCTTTCGCGCTGCAGTCTTTAACCATGATCACTGACCAACAAGGCCAAACAGCCACTTTAGTTCATAGAGAATGGCTCCAGCTTAACGTGGAGCATATGCCAAGCTGACTTTGCTGTGAATGTTTGCTTGTACTGTTCCTTTAGTTACGATTAGTGATTAAGGTCACCTCCCATTTTAGAGCACAGCTATTAAGCGACCGTTTTCGGGTTGAGCCGCATCGCTGCCGTTCGTGTAATCCAGCCAAAGCATCAATAAATAAATAAAAATAAACCTTGCTGTGACTACAGTGCCGCTTGCTGATCGGCTTCGCTGACCACTGCACTAATGTACTAGGCCATAGCCACGTCTTTTTTTTTCTTTATTGCATACAAATTAACTCCACTGAGCTACCAAATGCTTTACATACACATATAAATCGGCAATGCAGACACACATTCTCATGTCTTCATACACTTCACCTGCACATAAAAATTGCGGGAGATATGCACATATTTCCGGAATACGCAACCAATCAGACGGGCAGCCATGCGTGGCACAAACAGGCGCACTGTTCACAGAACAGAGACTTCGATGAACCATGTGGCTCTGCTTGTCAATTGATCATGCGGCTCTTCCACACGCAAAAAAATCCAATCAACATTAACATATCGGGCAGAATCTCGGAGCCTTTCAGAACGGGAAAAAACCTCACAGTGTAAGGCGATATCTCGATGTTCTTTATGAAAGTCCGCTGAAGTATGTCCCGTCAAAACATTCTATCACGACACCACTCAAAGCAATGCACAGTTGACCGACCAATGCAAACAAGTCCCATTCACGCAAAGCCACTCTTTGACGGGCGGAGTCGAGGTGTGGAGTTTAACAAAGGAAGATTTCGCAGCAGTTTCAATATGAATTTGATGAACTCACTTCATTACACTCGAATTCGTGAAACCAAGACAAGGCCGACGATACACGGGCACACAGAATGGAGATTCTACTAGAACTGTTATCTGCCAGTTTTACAGGTCAAAAAATATCTCAACAAGAAGCGAACTGTCAGGAAATCAAACATAGCAACCTCCTTCAGAAGACCCCCTAAAGCTCCCTCACAGCCGTGACTAGCCCAAGCAAAGAGATAAGGCAAACGAAAACTGAGTTGGATTCCAAGCACCGCTAGCAGAAAGGAGCGGCAGCTCTGAAGAATAAAAACCGTGAAACAAGCTGTTGAACAAAACAGTGAACAAGAAAAACTCCTCCAGACTCGATGAAAACAAATTGCCTCGACGCATAGAGGGCCAAACAAACGTCGCGAATAGTCTGCGCAGTGGTTACGCTTCCTTCCTCGCGCAGTGCATCGCATGCAATACATACACAATCTCTAGAACCATCAAAATGATGGAAATTTGTGCTAGAGCAAAAACTGAGAGCTCCCAACCCATTCACCCCTCCATTTGGAGCGTCACAGAGAAAATTTATAGCTCCCAGCAAGACCCGTTATTCCCGACGTGATGAAGGGGAACCCCAAGATACTGTAGGAAAAAATTCGCAGTGGCTTAGCTTGGTTACATTCAGTAACTCTGATCATGTGGTCTGTCTTGTGGCGAGCCCTGACGTTCTCGGAAGACGACTCACCCAACTGGGCCAAAGCGCGACGCTGCAACAGCTCCGCGTCCTGACGTCGCTTCTTGGCTAGGAGTTCTTCTCCCTCCTCAGGCGTTTGCGCTGCACTCTTGGCCTCGAATCGATCGTTCGTCCTTTCCCCGACAGCCAGCTCCCAGGCCACAACCTCAGGGTCGGACGAGTTGAGCTTGTCATGTTTGTTAAGCCGCTCAACGGCTGTCATTTCCGTGGCAATGACTCTCCGTTACTGCATCACACCACTCATATGCTCACTCAGAAGCGCGTCCCCTTCCCTTGCGCATGCTCAGTAAGCCACACCTGCTCTGACACTCGGCTCCTCGCACGTGCGCACACCTTTCGAGGTGAGTGGCGTCTGCTCCGTGGTCACGCAGCTGCGACGAGCGCGGCGCGGCAGAACAGCTGCGTGCCCTGGCGTCACTCGGCTTCTCGCGTATGCGCACAAATGGCCTTTCAGATGCTGAGCGAAATGGCGGAACTGAGCGCAGTATAGCTCTCGCTACAAAAAGAGTCCCTCTTAGTGACGCAGAAACGATTACATTTCGCACCGCAGTAAACCAGCCAGAATCCATTTGAATTTTCATCATTTAGAGCCGCGCCAGACACGGCACAGAATTGCAATGTTAAATACAAATCTTCTGGCAAACTTTTTTTTTGTCTTAACAGAAACGGGCGACGTCATTAGCATAGGCTAAAATTCTAATTTCCGACTGATCAAGTGACGATCCTCGAATAGCTTGGGATCGGACGATACTAAGGGTTGGAGACATAAAGGAAATAACAGAGGTGATAACTGGCAAGCCAGTCGGAGCGACGAGATTTGTGGAATTGGTTTGGTAACTTAACGGCTTACGTCAACCTTGCATGGGATTATTTGCAGAATACTCTAAAGCCCTTAAGCAATGCATCTACAAGGTTTGCACATTTTAAAACTGCAAGCAAGAACTCATGACACAGCACGTCTTATCAAAGGCGTTCATAGAATCAGTCTGAATTAGAGCAACCTCACCGGCCTGATCTTTTACCGACTCCAACACCGAACGCGCAATATGTATATGGTTTTGGATACTGTGGACTTCAATCCTACATGCTTGATGGGAGCCAGATAAATCCACGGCCACAAGCCGCAAGCGGGAAGAAAGAATTTTTGCTAATATTTTAAAGTCTATATTACACAGTGAATTTGGATAGTACCCTTTGATAGTCCTCAACCGGCTCTTCTCAATGCTTTTCGAAATTATTATGGTATCACCCACCAGCATAAAAAGCGGCAGGCAACAAGCCTATACAGGAAATTGGAAATGGGCTCTTTCCGCTCAGCAGGCCCAGAAGCCTCCTGGCACGGATGGCTTGACTTGCTAATTCTCCAAAACGTTTTCGCTTTGTTTTGCACCTGTCTTGTTGGAAGTCTTCAGAGTTGCTTACGATGTTGAACACGTTACGAAGGCTGAGTGTCGCGAACGGAATAAAGGTGCACCTTATCAAATGCGATCTGATCTCTTAGGTCGTAAACTGTCTTTGTGTGCTGATGCATACACGAGCACTAATGAGTATGCTAATTTTGAAACCAGAATAGATAAGAATCGTGTTCTGGCCTATCAAGCATTTAAATTGATTGCCATCAGCTATGGCAAAGCATCGTCAACTATGTTGTAGAGTTTAAAGTAAATGCGATTAGCTTGCATTCTGGTAAGATAAATGGTGTTAAGGCCGTGTTGGGTTTTTAGTTTGGAGTTATGGAGTTCTGAGTTCCAAAGCTACTCAGGCTATGAGGGACGCCGTACTGGAGGAAACATTGGAAAACTGGTCGTGATGAAAGGAGATGACGCAGTAACTGCCTCACATATTTTAATGGACACCCGAACCCCTCTGCAAGGGAATTGGTAAAGGAGAGAGTGAAACACGAAAGGAAGGACGAGGTGCCATCGAGGAGGTCTACGGAATAATTTCGACATACCTGGTTATTTTTAACATGCACTCATATCGCTCAGCACACCGCCAACTTTTGCGTTTCACCTCCATAGAAACGCGGCCGCCGCGGTAAGGCTCGAGCCGGGGAATTCCCGCTCAGTAGACGAGCGCCTCAACCACTGAGCCACCACGGCGGGTATCGTATGGGTGACGCCACTGCTTTCGCAACCAGCCACAGCGGGCCGTGCTCGCTGCCGATGGCAATGTTGGGAGTCTACCAATTTGACGACATGGGAACCCAGGACGACACGCCCGGAATTTCTACCCTCCCACACCCCGGAGGCGGACTAACGGACGCCACAGGAGGACCCATACTCAAACTCGTGTACCAACTCGACGACACGAGACATGACTGAAGCCTACCCGAAGGCCACGCCATGGTCCAGGATGATGTACGTACGCAAAAATAATTCGAACCTGTAACGGAGGCAGAAGTGCACACACTTGCGGAAAGATTACGACCCGCAACCCCCGTCAAATTACCGAAGCTGGCGCATCGTGAATACAAAGTGTTAATTGCGGCTACGTGGAGGGGTGTCTCCGCATAACAACTCCGATAGGTCCCTACTTGCTGCTTTGCAATTCAAGCTCAGCCACCAATTAACCCACTAGGCCAATGTAAAAGTCAGGCCGGAGCAAAACATTGCTAATTTTGAGCACCGCGGCCAGCCGCCGTGGTGACTCAGTGGTTATGGTGCTCGGCTGCTGACCCAAATGACGCGGGTTCGATCCCGGCCGCGGCGGCTAGAATTTCTTTGGACGAGAAATTCTAGAGGCCCGTGTACTGTGCGATGTCAGTGCACGTTAAAGAACCCCAGGTGGCCGAAATTTCCGGAGCCCTTCACTACGGCGTCCCTCATAGCCTAAGTCGCTTTGGGACGTAAACCCCATGAACCGAACCAAACCGGATCCGGACCTAACTGAACAGATATGTAAAACCCAAGCAATCAATCTAGGAGGAAAGGAATATTCAATAAATTCTTATGGAGGCTCACCAGACAACTTATGTAAAGGCATCATTACTAGCGCCTTACCTGTACCATCAGAAGAGTAATTAACTAAACTGCACGGAAACATATCCGCTACAAATAAGCGTCATTCAAGCGAGGCCTTTCGGCACAAAGAGGGCATGTCTATATACCTTTGAAGGCAAAGCAGTACTACGGTTTCTCTACCTCAGCGGTATAACATACAGGTGCAAACCATTCCGACCAGTGATGTAGGTTTGCAGATGCTGCCTCAGAAGAGACGCCATGCTCTCATTTGCACCACTCCGCACGAGAAATGATCTGCTACATATGCGGAATACGTAATCCTCCACCAGGACACGTCGATTGCAAAAAGCACTGCATCCTCTTCGACACATCCAACCACTCCACCATTTTGGCGAGCTGTCCGGCAAGACAGAATAATTACCCCAAAAGAAGGAAAAAGACGGGCAAAACTGATAAAGCCGTAATCCGACGCCATCCGTATGGAGACACTGCTGCACAGAGCACTCTTATAGATGTGCAGAAGGAGCAAAAGACTGCGCAGAAGCACAAGAGTAAGCCAGAGCAAAGGAGTCAGCATCGATCCAGGAATGAGCATCGCCCCAAGTTGAACCAGGCCCAAGTCGACCGGAAGGAGAACCGCAAAGATGTAGCAAATGCACAATACTGCCCATGAAAGTGAATCAGGACAATGGTCCAAACAAGGCACTCACTGTCCATCCAAACAAGCCTTGGAACCGAGGCACAGAACTATCGCCACCCCTCCCTCCGCTGAGGAAGGAGAACCCAGTGGTCACCACGACCGCGCAGACGCCTTTGGATCACGCCATGGAGACCGAGAACCCGGAACCGTCGCGCAAACAGGATAGCAAGAACCACAAGGAAAATCAATGTGTCGTCGCCGTAAACGCCCAGTATAAATTTTTGGAACATGATTTCGCAAAACTTCAACCCCTTCGGTGGCCCAGTGGCAACAAAATGGACGCTACCGAGCCGTGGGCCTGTACCTCGAAAGGCAGTGATACCGCTGCCCACATCCAGGAGACCCAGGCGACGCATTCACTCCGGAACGCTACACCCGAGAAAGGAGCTGGCCCTGGTAAAAAGGGTGAGCTGTCCGTCGAAGCAGCCTCCACTACAACCCCTTATACAACTTCATACCCCGCATTACACCTCAAAAGGCGGTAAAGCAATATATAGGCTCCGCTGAATTTCGCTCCCAAATCAGTAGCATAATCAACACTACAGCTGGGGAACAACACGGAGCGATGCAGCAAGAGCGCATACATGACTACGCGCAGTTGATACTGTCCATGACTGACAGGATAAAAGCTACGATCAACACCATCTTGGTAAAACATGAAGCCGGCGTCAATAGGCTTTTCGAACTTGTACCTCATCAGGAATTGCCTCGAAAGCAGCGAGCAGTTCAATCCGCCGCCTGTCCTCATCCTGTATCTCCAGACGTGCAACATGACACCGAACAAAAGCACACGAAAAGATCGGCGACCACGCCAGTCCACTACACCAACAGAAATAATTATATGGGAATGGAAATGTCGAAGCTTGCGCCGAAAACAAGCGCCACTAGTAGTATATCTCGCAAACTCCCATAATCCCCCACCATGTCATCGCTCTGCAAGAGACGGAAGCAAATCGCATACGTATCTACGGTTATTAAACAGCAGCCCTTACACCACGTCTGGCAATCCTGGCACTCGCATCCATGCCGGTGCTAGACCCGCACACCGACAAGCACGCCCGACATCAAGGGCACACAATATACCGCAAAAGAAGTGGGCTTACCCGGGCACACATACGGCCTCACTATTCCTAACATATACAGCAATCCCAAAGATAAAGTCAGAGTTATTCCGGGCATCCTGGGCTGCTTTCGTTCCTGAAAGCTGCTTGTGGAGGGTGATTTTAATGCACGCCACGCGCACTGGGGATAGACTTCGGATACCCTCAAACATAACCTAATTTCTACTGCAATGGCTGATTACAACCTTGGCCTGCTCACAAACCCCACCGTGCCCACTCGCATTAGCACAAATGTCACCCGCGACAAGTCATCGGATCTCACAAGGGCCACACTGAGCATAATCCTTAAATCTCACACGGTGCTCCAAGACAGCCTTGGGAGTGACCACTCTCCAGTCTCCACTATTATTGCTTACAATTCCAAGATTTCAATCCTTGTTCACAGCTTCGCACTGAGTGGAATGAATTGCGCTCATAATTGGCAGCTGATTCAGCCGACCCCCTTACTTTCACCGACTGGACAGACCGCCTAATGGACGCCATCTAGGCGAACAGCAAACGCATCAAAATACCCCTACTGCACCGCAGGTTTTTCCGCATCTGGCTCAACTACAGGAGGCTTGACAAGAACTTCACAAGCGCTGGCGTCACCACTGACACAATCTGAAACAGAGAGGCCGCACAGCAGCTTTAACTCGTGAGGCAGAAGAATAAGCGGGCACGCTAGCCCGCGCAAACTGGGCAACCATCCGTAACCACCTCATGGATTCATTAGGCACTGAACGCACGTTGTCCCTCCTACGCGTTGTCTTAGATCCAAAAACAAATACATCTCAGACACAAGTAAACACACATGTAATACGGCTAGAGCCGGTTAAAGGCGCCGTTGGAATTGCTCAACTACGGGATGCCTATATGCCCACAACCCTTCAATCAGCAGATCCACGCAATCTACCTCCACCTAACCCAGAACTTGACGCCGACATCACTTTTAGGGAAGTCCGCCGAGCACCCTTAGTATTCGCCACTCTATGGCACCGGGGCCCGATGGCACGCTGGGACGCTCCCATCCACCTGAAGCTATGCCAGCATGCGATTTATACCCACGGTGCAACCCCTAAACGTGCAAACCCCTAACCCATAAAAATTTGCGCC
The DNA here is from genome assembly GCF_055824585.1 of Amblyomma mixtum. NCBI lineage: Eukaryota > Metazoa > Arthropoda > Arachnida > Ixodida > Ixodidae > Amblyomma > Amblyomma mixtum. Next base: position 119,242,962 of record NC_143019.1, on the reverse strand, counting down.
CGATCTCCTCAACGAGCTGTGTGTGCAAAGTCTTCGAGCATGTCATTCTCAATCACCTGCAACCGTTCCTAAAAACAACAAGCTTTCTCTCCAACGCTCAGTCCAGCTTCAATCCAAACATTTCGGCAAAAGACGTACTTCTCGCCCCTAGAGTCTTTCTTTTACAGTAAGCCCCTTACAGCCCCTACGGGAGCCATACTGGCCATGGATATTCATTAGTCTTTGGACACAATAAGCCGCGACCATATCCACACGACGTTAGCAACTGTCACAAAATCCGGCACTTTTTTGAAACCAAGAAAGGAAAACAGCGCCGCGCGGACGCATCTCGCCGGCGCGGTCGTAAAACGGGGGATGAGGAAACCCCTGCGTGTGGGTGCCCCCTCTACCACCGATCGCCGGAAGGAATGAGTCAGCCACGACGCCGATTTCTCTCGAACGTCCGAGTCGCTTCTACTAGTCGCTTCTACTACTAGTCGCTACTAGTCTACTAGTCGCATCTAGGGGGAGACGTCTTAGTGCAGTCGCCCGTCGGTGGCGGCGCCAGGCCAGAAATTGCGAGAAGATGCACGAAGCGACTCCCGTCTTTTGACCCATGAGGACACGCTGCTGCCGCAAGAAAGGAAAGTAGACTGCACGGCCAACACTGCGTGTATGTGCGCACCTACTCTGCCGCGTAGAACAAAAAGACGCGGACCAAGCCTATATAAGAAGGGCTTTGGCCGCTGTGAGTTAGTCCGAACCATTGTTTAAGCTGCATCCAAGCGCGCCCGTTCGACTCCTGGGAAAACACTACTCGGCCAGCTTCGGACCAACGAGGCAACGTTCGGCAGCCTGCGGGACGGCATCTGGTCGTCGGACTGTCGCAGTGCCCGGTGAACAAATTGTGTTTTGTTGGTTAATCTCTCGCTTGTGCTAGTGCACTTCAAGTGGAATATTCCTTTTGTACTGTAGTGTCTCTCTCGCGTCTAACTTTACACGAGTTGGATTGTTTTGTTAAACACTTTGTATATGTTTGTACTAGTGATTGTGAAATCCTCTTTATCGTCTCATTGCTGTATAAACATTATTTTGTTTGTGAATCTTTGGCTCCGACCCATTCTTTGGCTTGCGACCGGCGAAAGCTGGGCACCAAACCACCAAATTCCTCTTGTCACTTGGTAGCTAGTCTCCGCAGAACTTGCCACGCTGAGTCGAGGGCATCTCCTTTGAGTCCGAGACCGCTACCCCCCCACGCTGTAAGGGTGTCTGGGAACCTCATGCTTAAAACTGCGGGTAGTTGGGCGACAGGACGTTTGGTGTTTGTAAGCACAGAGAACGGAGAAATAGTCGGAAGGAGTTTACGAAGAGGTCATAAACGAGTGTTTGCCAGCAGAGCGATATTGTGAGGTGCCGCGCCGAAGCAGTGAGTGAGGTTCACTATGTAGATGTATTAGTTTCCTTGAATGTAGATTTCGGTCTCCAAATATGAGCTTAAAGGGGCTAGTAGAGGACGGCACCCAGATGGGGTTGTCCGGAGCCGGACTGAGTGAATGGCTGGACCAGAAAAGTGAGAGGGCCGGAAAGCGAGAGAGAGAATTGAAAAGGAAAGACAGAAGGCTCGCGAAGAAGCCGAGAGTGACGAAGAAAGAGAATATGAACGCGAAATGAAGCTCCTAACCGCGAAGCTGGAACTGCAAGGTGGTGCTAAGCACTCAGCTGTAGCTGTACTAGAGAGGAAGGTAGTAGTTTGCGTATTGATGCCAGCAGGTTTCTTCCTAGATCTGACGAAATAAAGGACGATCTCAACGCATTCCTTAAGCGATTCGAAGGGATCGCGGTAAGCCAGAATTGGTCAGACAGCCAATGCGCTACCGTTCTTAGCAGCTGTCTGAGGGGCGAAGGACTAAGTTTATTCGGGCGACTGCCTCCTGAAGACGCAGCAAGTTATAGCAAGGTGAAAACCACTTTGCTTAAACGATTCCGACGCACCACCGAGGGGTGTAGGGACAAATTCCGGACAGAAAAGCCCACAGATGACGAAACGGCAACCCAATATGCGGCGCGATTAAGCCACTATTTCGATCGGTGGACGGAACTGTCGGAACTCGCACAGGAGTACAGGCACTCCCCGAGCTGCTCACCAAGGAACAATTCCTGAGCAGCTGTCGCCCGGTCTTGTCGCTGTACCTCAAGAAGAGAAGGGCCAAGACCGCCTCCGAAATGCTAGAACTTGCCGACCAATATCTTGAAGCCCAAAGAGGAGCCCATCTGAGCAAAGTTAAGAATGTAAATTCAGAAAGCGCAGAGAAATCGGACAGCCGCGATACCCGATCCAGCCCAAAGCCTCCACCGAAGTGCTACCTGTGCAACAAGACAGGCCACTACGCGTCTAACTACCGCAACAGCGCTACGAACAGTAGCCCTACAGCTTGTTTTAAGCGTGGCCAGAAGGGGCACAAAGCCGCGGCTTGTTCCAACCCAGGCAAGTCCGTTCCCCAGGCATCATCCGTACTGGCCGCGTCAGGTGACGACCTGGAGTAGAAGGCGAAAACGGCTTTGTCGAGCTGAAGAACGAAAAGAAGGTTCCCGTGTTGAACGCCATAATGAACGTGCGGCCTGAAGCCGTAATGCACAGGATGCCTGTCTCGAAAGGGAAAGTAGGGCAGCAAACAATTTCAGTGCTGCGAGACACAGGAAGCAGTGCGGTCATCATAAAATGAAGCTTGGTGCGAGATAAGGATCTCACTGCAACGAAGAGCCTTGTGCGTCTAGTGGACGGCTCATTCCAACGCTTACCTGAAGCTAGAGTGCATGTACAGACTCCCTACTACAGCGGCAAGCTGACTGCACTGTGCATAGAACGCCCCATATACGACCTTATATTGAGTAGCGTAAAAGGCGCGAAATTTCCTAAGGACCCTGAAAGTAGCCACGAGGGAGTGAAATCAGAATCCTGCACGTCGGAACGTCGCAGCGGCACAATCGTAAACTGAGACTCCTCATAGCCGCTCTTACTCGTGAGGCCGAAGAATACGCGAACACGCCAGCCCGCGCAAACTGTGCTACCTTTTGCAACGACCTCATGAGTACATTAAGCACTAAACGCGCGTGGTCCCTCCTACGCGCTCTCTTAGATCCTAAAACCACCTAAATTTCCGACAGAAGTAAACACGCAACGTCTAATACAACTAGAGCTCCAAAAGGTAACCGACGAAATTGGCCGACAACGGGACACTTATATGCCCACATTCCTTCCGTCAGCAGATCCACCCAATCTACCTCCACGTAACCCAGAATTTGATGCCGACATCACCTTACACAAAGTCAGCCCAGCAGTCTTTAGTATTAGCCGCTCTACGGCGCTGGGTCCGGATAGCATAACCTAAAGAATCTTGACGAAGCCTGCCTCTAGGAACTCACGGAGCTCTTTAATAACCCCTGGCACGCTGAGACCCTCCCATCAGCCTGGACCCATGCCCGCAGGCGATTTATACTCAAACCGGGCAAGCCCCTCACCCTTCAAAATTTTTGCCCCTTCTTCTTAACGAGCTGTGTCGGCAAGCTCTTCGAGCATGTCACTCTCAATCTCCTGCAACCATTCCGAGAAACAACAGGCTTTCTTTCCGACGTTGAATTCGGCTTCTGTCGAAACATCTAGGCACAAGACTTACTTCTCGCCCTTAAAGAATCTCTCTTTTACACTAACCGCCGAACAGCCGCTACGCTAGCCATACTGGCCCCGTATATTCAAAAGGATTTCGACACAATTAGCCATGAGCATATCTTCACGGCAGCCACCACAGGCGTCAGCACCCGTATATGGCAATACATTCGGGCCTTCCTTCAGGGATGTACGGCAGAATTCTTCTTTGGGGATATTGCCTCCATGCCTTTCCAACAGGAGAACCGGAGAACCACACAAACCAATCACCTTTACTTTTTAACATTGCCCTAACGCCACTGGCAAAGACCCTTGCTGCTATCTCAGGGCTCCGCACAGTCAAATGCGCCGATGATATAACCCTCTCGACAACGGGAGGATCCCTTGGAACAGCACAGGATATCCTACAATCAGCCTTCTACCAATTTCGCAAACAAAGGCCTCCATTGTTCTCCAAATAAACCGAAATTCTTGCAGCTTAAACCCCTCCCCAGTGATCCCCCATTGAGGTGCACATGTGCGAGAATCGAGTGCCCATTGTGTCTCATGTGCAGATTCTCAACCTTCTCATTAACAACACACAAGATACAACTACCACCATTCGGCTCTTGCAAAGACAGACCAAAGAGATCACTGCACTAATAAGGCGGGTGGCAGCGCACAATTATGGGCTGTTTGAACGCGAGACCATCAATATGACAAATAAGCTAATCATTAGCAGCATTGCATACAACCTCCCTCACCACATACTTACTCAGCGCCAAACATAGCAGGCAGACATCCTAATACGCACGGCCGACACCTCCGCCCTTCGTCTTGCACGTACTGTTAGCACGAAACGTCTTCTGGCCACCGGTACCCACAATAAAGCGATCGAATTAATAGAGGCTCAACGCACCAACCAAATAGTGCCCCAGAGCAGCATGGAAACAGGACAACGCCTACTGCGACAGCTACGTCTCAATCCAACAATTCCCACCATATCAAGTCCTACACCTTGCATGATTTCTCTGAGCAAGCAGGATCACATACATGGTCTGTTCTGAAAGTAGTAGGTCTCATTTTTTTAAACAAAAGTTATTCAAGAGAATAGTACAAAGGATTACAATTTTTCAAGGTAGCACCCTTCCGTACCTACACGCTGCTGCCAATGAGTTTTACAGTTTTCGTACGCCTCCAGGAACGCCCGGACCGGAATGCTGTTTAGCTCCCTCATCACGGCCTATTGAACCACCTCTACCGATCCGTGATGTTTCCCCTTGAGCGTCGATTTTATTCTCAGGAATAGAAAAAAGTCTGGTGGGGCCAAGTCGAGGCTGTAGGGGGGCTGAGGCAGCGTTTACCGCCTCGTGCTGGGAAAAAATCGGGGTCCTCATTCACATGATGAAGAAGATCCTACCGGTCGGCCTTTTCCTCCTCTGACAACACTCCCGGCACCAACTTCGCGCACGCTTTCCTCACGGATAAGTTTTCTGTCACGATCTCAAAAGCTTGGGTTTGAGGAATGCTCAAGTCATCACCAATCATTCTGATACTCATTCTGCGATCATTGCTAAGTAAATGTTTCACTCGCTACACATTTTCGTTGGTCTTCCTGGTCGAAGGGCGTCTGGAGCGGTCGTCTTCCTCCACTCTTTCCTTACCTTCTCGGAACAGCTTGTGCCACTCAAAAAACACCTGATCTACCCATGGAAGCCTCACCGTAGGCCTCCTTAATCATGTTGTCTCTCTCTTTGCCCGTTTTACCAAGATTTACTCAAAATTTGATCGCGTATCACTGATCCCGTAAACGCTCGGGGATTCTGCGTGACGAGACGTTTCGACAGGGGTTTACAGTACAAGCGACCTCCTCTCTTCAACGGCCGAGAGCCGACTGCCGATTTTCCCCAGCATTCCCAATATCCCTCTTCAACGATCCTGCCCGCGCAGACCACCTCTCGTCCGCCCGTTCGCCCAGGAAAAAACCAGTCCTACTACTTTCAGAACAGACCCTGTATATCAGAAGCCCCTACCGCGCAATACGAGGGCTAGCCTCGATCAGGGTAGGCGGCAGGCTCGAGCGAGCTATTACACTAAAACATACAACCACCGCTTCGATATCATTTATGCCTATGCCCTAGTGTACTAGGCCATAGCCACATATTTTTTTCTTTTTTTTGTAACGGCCTTTATTGGCAAGAGATGACTGGTTGTGAAGGCCGGTTAGAGCGGGCAAGGACAGGTCCGGTTCCAGGGCAGTTCACGCTCTCGCCTCGCGCTGCGCGTCGGCTCTGCTGCTTCAGCTGCCGATCGTCTTCTTCTCGCCTCGCGCCGCGCATTGGTTGTGTTGCTCCGACTGCTAAGCATCTTCCTTTTTACTTTTGGACCCGGGGGAAAAAGCCATCCTGGCGATTTAGGGGGTCAGCAGGACGCAGGGGGTCGTAGTACGGCTTCAAACGCGAAACATGGACGGTCTCGCGTTCACGTCGTCGAAGATCGGGTGATGGCGTCACGGGCTCATCGATGTAATTGACGGGAGAAGTGCGTTCAAGGACATGGCAGGGCCCGCGGTAGTTTGGCAGCTATTTGCTAGAGAGACCTGCTGCAGCATGGAGTGGTCATGGGAGTGGTCGAAGCGGTATTTCTGGCGCCCTTGGTCGCCGGACGTGAATGACCGGGCGAGCTGGTGCACTCATAGCGTGTCTGGAGGCTTCAGATACGGTTGTGGATTCGGACGATTCAGGATGGTACGGAAGAATAGTGTCGAGCGGCGAGGATGGTTAACGGCCGTATAGAAGGAAGAATGGTGAGAAACTAGTAGTGCTCTGCGTAGCGGTGTTGTAGGCATATGTGACGAAGGGGAGGACGACGTCCCAGCTAGAATGGTCTGCCGCCACGTACATTGACCACATGTCGCCTAATGTTCGATTGAAACGTTCTCTCAAGCCGTTCGTCTGGGGATGATAGGCAGTAGTGGTGCGGCGAGTAACGTTGCATTGCTGCAGAAGAGATGAAACGACGTCCAACAGAGACACCCGCCCACGGTCGCTCAACAGTTCACGTGGGGCTCCGTGTCGAAGTATGAAATGGTACAAGAGGAAGGCTGCAGCATCCCGTGCCGTAGAAGCTTGGAGGGTGGCTGTTTCGGCGTACGGTGTCAGGTGGTCTACAGGGACGATGACCCAGCGGTTTCCTGCAGCAGTGTAGGGAAGTGGTCCATACAGGTCAATGCCAACTCTATCAAATGGCCTGGATGGGCAAGGCAAAGGCTGCATAGGGCCGGTCGAATGGTGATGACCGGGCTTGCGGCGCTGGCAATCGGAGCAGGAACGGATGAATGTTCGAACAAAGTTATACATGCCGCGCCAGTACTAGGGGAGGCGCAGCCGGTTGTAGGTCTTGAAAGCACCGCCGTGACCAGCTTGCGGGTCGCTATGAAAGGCTGCGCATATTCCTGAGCGTAAATGTCCAGGAATCACTAGGAGCCATTTGCGGCCATCAGAGAGATAATTTCGGCGGTACATAATCCAATCATGAATAGTGAAGTGGGCAGCCTGACGGCGGATTACGAGCGGTATCGACACGACAGAACGGTCTCCAAGATAGCGTACAAGAGATGTGATCCAAGGGTCCTTCGACTGCTCGTTGGGAATATCCTCCAATGACAAAGACCCGCAGTCGATGGCGGGAGGAGAGGCACTTTCATTGGCTAGAGGTGAACGAGACAAAGCGTCTGCGTCGTTATGCTTCTTGCCAGAGCGACAGACCACACGAATATCGTCCATCGGGCGAGGCGGCCATTTGGGTCTTTTAGGGACGGCAGCCAACATAGGGAATGGTGATCCGTGACGACCTCGAAAGGCCGGCCGTATACGTAAGGCCGAAATTTCTCGATCGCCCAAACGATCGCCAAGCACTCTTTTTCAGTGACTGAGTAGTTCTGCTCTGGCTTGGTCAGGCTGCGGCTCGCGTATGCAACCACATACTCCGCATACCCCGCTTTGCGTTGATCAAGAACAGCACCGATACCAACGCCACTGGCATCTGTGTGGATTTCAGTTGGAGAAGCAGGGTCAAAGTGGCGCAGTATGGGCGGAGAGGTAAGTAGAGGGCGCAACGTGATGAACGCTTCGTCACAGGCAGGACTCCAGCTTGATAGATCGCTGCTGCCACGAACATGGGCACTCATAGGTGCGATGATAGAAGCGAAATTTCGGATAAAGCGTTCGAAGTAAGAACATAAGCCGATGAAACTGCGAAGTTCCTTCATCGTAGAGGGCTTCGGGAACCCAGAGACCACACGAAGCTTTGCTAGGCCAGGAAGGACACCCTGTTTCGACACGACGTGGCCCAAAATCGTCAACTGGCGAGCGGCAAAGCGACATTTCTTTAAATTGAGTTGAAGCCCGGCTGCCGCGAGGCATCCCAAAACTTGCTCCAGGCGAACGAGGTGCATCTGGAAATCTGGGGAGAAAACAACGATATCGTCCAAGTAACATAAGCATGTTTTCCATTTCAGGCCGCGCAGTATCGTGTCCATCATCCGCTCAAAAGTGGCAGGGGCATTGCAAAGTCCGAAGGGTATGACGTTGAATTTATACAGCCCGTCAGGCGTCACAAAGGCTGTCTTGGAGCGGTCAGCGTCGGCCATCGGGACTTGCCAATAACCGGAACGTAGATCTAAAGAAGAAAAGAATTCAGCTCCCTGCAAGCAGTGAAGTGCGTCATCAATGCGGGGCAGCGGATAGACGTCTTTGCGGGTAATTTTGTTCAGGCGCCGGTAGTCAACGCAAAAGCGGATAGAGCCGTCTTTCTTGGTGACAAGGACGACGGAGGAAGCCCAAGGACTGTGCGATGGTTGTATGACGCCACGCTGCAGCATGTCATTTACTTGGGCGTCGATAACCTGGCGTTCGGTGACCGAGACGCGATATGGGCGTTGGCGCAACGGCGAATGGGCGCCAGTGTCGATCCGATGGGTAACAGCTGAGGTGCGGCCCAAACGATGGTGAGAGAAGTCAAACCATGACCGAAACTTATGTAGCAGGGCCGCAAGCTGGGTCTGTTCCGATGGCGAAAGATTCGCGTCAATTGAGCGCGCGAAGACGGCTTCAGGAGCGGAATCAGGAGACGGTGGGCAAGAATTAAGTGAAGACAGTTGCATGCTGCAGGAGTCATCCTCATAAGGGTCCCAGGCGACGACGGAGGCGAAGGGCTGGACACGTCGCAGGCATTCACCGCGAAGAAGAGTAGAGTGGCACAATAATGGATTCATCAGGGGCAAGGCGCTGCAGCCGGCTGAGACGCTAAGCACGGCGAATGGGAGGGGTAGACAGCGGAGAGAAGGGAAGGAGTCGGACGGGATAAAGGTGACAGGGCCCTTGGATGCAAAGTCGCAATGAACAGAGATGAGCACAGCAGAGCACGGCAGGATCACGACGTCATCAGCCACAGTCAACTTCGAGCACGGGTTAGTGGAAGCGTTCACCGAGGCGTCGCCGAACGGAAGAAGGGTGACTTCGGAACGAGTGCAGTCGATGACAGCTTCATGTTGGGAGAGAAAGTCCCAGCCTGAGATCACGTCGTGAGACGGCGATGCGAAGACGATGAATTCAACAACGTAGAGAACGTCGTGAATAGTAACTCGGGCTGTACAGTCCCCCAAAGGCGCGATAATTTGCGAATTAGCGGCGCGAAGCATAAACCCAGATAGCGGAGTCATCCCTTGTCGTAACTGGCGGCACACTTTCGCACTGAGTACAGATATAGCAGCACTGGTGTCAACAAGCGTGAAAGCATCGGTGCCATCGGATTGCACTTTGTTTCAGAAACGCATTGGCGAAATCTTGCCACCACTGCATGCCCCGTAGTTTCCACAAACAAGTGAACCGGCCATCCGCCGCTGGCCACCCGGTTCCACTTCAGGTCTCGGTAGCAGAACGGGTCCTTAGAACCTGTACGGTCGTGACGAAATCGCAAATAAGTCTAGTGAAAGAAAAAATTGGCTGTGGCTTAGCTTGGTTAAGCCCGGAAATTGCGAAAGCAATGCACGTCGCAGTCGTTTCGTCAAGGTCGAACGTTCATCACTGCTGAGACTACACCTGGCTTCTGCATCACTGTCCATGGCATTGAGCGAATGAGTAACATCCGTCCCATCTTCCACTGTTTCCAGTGAAGAGGTTGCACGTACACGCAAAGCTGCACACTGAGCACGCCTCTTAGAAAGTCTTCTCACGCGCTGTTCCTCCGTCTCTGTAGCTCGCTGCTCTCTCTTACGCTCATTGCGACGAGCGTCCCTAGCGGTAGGTGGCATCGTCGAAGCAGATGTTAAGCCGCCGGCGGAGGCACCGCCACTACTCGCAGATGGCGCGAGATGGTCGCCCAGCTCTTCGGCGTGACGTCACACAGAGGTCATGCGAAAGGTCAATGGTGGCACCGCCACGGCACGGCAAAGGCTGAAAGTGCAAGTAGTATTGCTTTCGCAATAAAAAGGTTGCTGTGCTCCTTTACGTGCACGCTGTTTCCCACAACTTGAAAATATAGCGCAGAAAGCAGATGTGAGAGTTGTATTCACGGCCCATAACAAGCTAAACAAGCTTTGCAAGCTGACGAAACCCTACTCTTCTGTCAAACAATTATGTGGTATGAAACACCAAACAGCGTACGTGGACTGTGTAGACTGTGATGTGTACTGCATCCCTCTATCTTGTCGAAAAAAGTATGTTGGGCTAACGGGCTGTTGTCTCAATGACCGGCTACGCCAGCAAAACAACAATGTTCAAAATTCCTGCGGAAGCAACCTAGCCATTCACTGCAGTAAGTGCCGTAATTGTGCTCCATTGTTAAATCAGTGCCACATCATCGGACGTAGTCGTGATCAACTAACCCGAGAGATCATAGAAGCACACAACACAGCATCACTGGGTAGCACTTGTGTAAGCTCACCTTCTATTTCATTGTCAAAAAAAGAACTTGCCTTCCTCAGGGTATCAACGTAATCGTGCACTTATCGTCTTGGTTCTGTTAGTCTCGGCGCTATACTGTGTAATCTCGCACGTGCAGTTTTCTGCCGTGTCATAAAAGCGTTCTAGATCTGTTTAAAGCACTTGCGGTTTTACGAAATAAACAGTTGGAAGTAGCGCTCGTCCCTGTCTGTTCCTTCTTCGTCCACATTGTTTTAGCGCTTCGAAAAATGTCAAAGCATTCACATATCGCGCGGAATCTCGGAGACTTTCAGGACAACAAAGAACCTCACAGTGTAGGGCGATATCTCTATGTACTTTTTGATTGTCCGCTTAACAATAACACCATTAATAAAAATATTAATAAGTGTAAACATGCGCGCATTTCTCGTCTCTCTAATGCCCCTTCTATTGATCACATTAACAACGTCGCTCTCGAAACCGTGTCATCTTACATATATCTCGGTGTTTACATTTCTTGCAACTTGCCTTGGAAACCTCACGTTGAATACATAATAAATAACGCTGATCGCATGCTTGGGTACCTTCGAAGAAATTTGTCATGTTCGCTTAGTTCACTAAAATTATTACTTTATAAAACATTGGTATGGTCCAAGTTAGAATATGCTGCATCTGTCTCGAGCCCTGGCATCGATTCACGCGTTACAGGTTTGTAAGCTGTGCAGAACCGTGCATGCTATTTCAGTCTTTCTAATTAACCCCGAAAGCAGTGTAACTACCAGGAAATCTAGTTGGTCCCTACCACTTCTTTCCCACCGCAGATCAATAGCTTAATTTTGTCTTTTTCATAAAATTTACCACAACAGATTTCTCAAACATAATGTACTGTCAAGACCATGTTACATATCAGCACGCGCTTTATGATCACCGTCATAAAGTTGGAATCCCATCTTGTCACAATAATGTTTTCATGACTCATTCATACCCCGAACTTGTGTGAACTGGAATCACCTTCCCAACGACATCGCAGGTATTTCTGATAATATTGCATTTTGTAAAGTCCTTAATGTCTTTTTATGAATAAGTGTTTGTTTATTACTGTAAAAAATTGCCTTTCGCTGTCTACACCCTGTTTTAATGTATCCCTACTCCGCACTGTAATGCCTTCGGGTCCTGAGGGTACAATATATAAATAAATCAGTAAATAAATAATTAAATAGATAAATATGTCCCGGGCAAACACTGCACCACTTCGACACTCGAAGCACTGCACAGTTCACCGAACACGGCAGGCAAGTCTCCCTCGAGCGAAGCCAAGCCTTGATGGGGATAGTCGTTGAAGTGTGGAGTCTAAAACAAAAGGATTTTTCAGCAGGTTGTATATCACTGAAATCGATGCATTACACTGGAATTCGTGAAACCAAGGTAAGGCTGCCGATACACGTGCAGGGAGAACACAGGTTCTACTAGTATTGTTGCCATCTGCCGCTTTTACTGGTCAAACAAATATATTAATGAGAATTGAACAGTCACCCAACCAAAGGTGTTAGCAACCTCCTTCAGGACACAAAGCTCCCACACAGCAATGACTAGCCGAAACAAACAGATAAGGCAGGCGACAACTCATTCAGGTACTCAGCACTGCTAGCAGAACGGAGTGGCAGCTTTTGAAAAATAAAAAAACCGTGAACCAAGCTATTGAAGAAAATAATTTAGCAGGACAACTCCTGCATACTCGATAGAAACAAATTACCTCGACTCATAGCGCGCCAAAGAAGCGTCGCCAATAACCCGCGCAGTGTCTATGCCTTCTTCCTCACACAGTGCATCACTTTAAATACACAGCCAATCCCTGCAACCAAGAAAATATTGCTAACTTGCGCCAGAGCAAATATTGAGACCTCCCGACACGATGGATGAATGGAATGGAATGGAATGGACGGACGGACGGACGGACTGACGGACGGACGGACGGATGGACGGACGGATGGATGGATGGATGGATGGATGGATGGATGGATGGATGGATGGATGGATGGATGGATGGATGGATGGATGGATGGATGGATGGATGGATGGATGGATGGGTGGGTGGGTGGGTGGGTGGGTGGGTGGGTGGGTGGGTGGGTGGATGGATGGATGGATGGATGGATGGATGGATGGATGGATGGATGGATGGGTGGGTGGGTGGGTGGGTGGGTGGGTGGGTGGGTGGGTGGATGGATGGATGGATGGATGAATGCATAGGAGCGCCCCGTTTGAAACGGGGTGGTGGCAATTGCCACCATGCTCAGCTTTTCTTCTTTATTATTTTTTTGTTTACTGTGTTGGCAATTCTCATTAAGAATCGCCACCATCTTTACCTACGGTTTTCTACAATTCTAACCTTATGCCACATCTCTGCTTTTCAGCCACCAATCCTCCAATCGCTTTTTGCTGACTTCCACTGCAGATTTATTTACATGACCATTGTTATCTTTAAGCCCTAGGGCCTCAGGAAGAGTGACTGCGCCTGCATCGACATCCGGATGGATACCGTCACATTTGACTACGAGGTGTTCAATTGTTTCCACAGATCTACCACACACTGCACATGTGTCATCTTGTCATCTTGTCATATGTCATGTGACATTCAGGCCTCCAGTTGGCGCCTCACAGCGAGAATTTCTTACTTCCACTAAGACCCATTATTCCTGACCTGATGAAGGGGAACCCCAAGATACTATAGGGAAAAGAGTCCCAGCTAAGGCCACCAAAAAGAGTATAGGTTTCGCTCCGCAGTAACCAGACCAGAATTGATTTAATTTTTCAAAATTTAGAGCCTCGCCAGAGATGGCACAGAACTGCACTACTAAATGCAAACCTTCTGGCTAACTCTTTTTCTATCTCAACAGAAAAGAACGACGTCATCAGCATAGGCTACATTCTACTTTCGGAGTGTTCTAGTGAAAATCATCGAATAGCTTGGGATCGGATGATACTAAAGCAGAAGGGTTCGAGACATAAATGAAATAATAGAGGTGATAAAGGGGAAGCCTGCCGAACAGGCGATATTAGTGGAATCTGTCAGTAACTTAATGCCTTACGTCAATCTTATATGTGACTGTTTGCAGCATAGTCTAATGCCCTTTGTCGAATAGAAGAGGAGGTTTTAAATAAAAGTATGAACTAAAGATGTTTGGAGAAGACGACGAGGATGACGATAAGCATGATATATATAAATCCAAGTATAAAGAAGATGGAGAAGTATTCGGTGAGGTGGGAAGAGATGATTGGCAGTGAAGAGAAGACGATGACGACGACAAGGATGACGTGTACCAACGCCAAGTTTATAAAAGCGCGAGGGATAATGTGGCACGGGGCTGAAGAACAGCGAAGCGGTGGTGGCGGTGGGTCAGGAATACCTCGGCTGGAAGAGTGGGATGCCGGCTACCACTCCCGTGATCACGGCTTATACGGCGTCCCGCCCTAGACTTCCTGCTATTTCCTAGCCGGTTCCGGGGATTCAGCGGCTGACGCAACCACGTGTACGGCCAGGGCTGCCTCCAGCGCTGTTCCCACCATTCCGGGTGGTACCCAGGACGCCATCGCCACCAGCATCGGCTCCACGGTCACATTGACCGGGAAGGTCTACGAGGCCGCCAACGACGCCGCCAGAGATGCCACCCTGAGCACTTCCAACGCCACCTCGACGCCGGCTACCTATAGATGCCACTGACTGCACCCATGAAACGCTTCCGCAGCCCCGAACCGTGAGCACGAAAGCCGAACGACAGTAGACTGGCCGTTCCCGGGTCATGGGTATTAACAGACTTTGTGTTTTGTGTTAGTTTTGTTAATTTTGTGTGCTAGTGTTTGTGTCGCGTAGGGTGCATTAAATGTGCGTCTGTGTGTGTACACGTGTCGCAAGTCCGTTCTTTCGGTTCGAGTGTTCTCGGAGGATCCCTGACAAAGTTAACTGGCGAGCCCGCCAGGTTTCATTTTTCTTTTTTTTTGTTTTGGCTCGGATGTTTCCGACCTTCTGACAGCAGAAAGTATTAATTCGGCAAAAACGTTAGAACTGGCTCTCAACATAGGTTTGAAGAAGGAGTTTCTCTTGTGGAAACACGCGCATGTCGCGGCAGGATATGAGGAGTTACGGGCGTTGATCAGCGTTAATTATCGGGTACAGAATCTCCTAGACCAGCCAGAGTTTGTTCAAGAAAGCTGATGGCTCGTTTTGGAGACAAACTGATGATTTGGACGCATATCTGCAATGATTCGAGCGGATAACTTCGAGGCAAGGCAATAGGAGCGCAGTGAATGGGACACGGCGTTAAGCATATGTTTAGTCTTGAAGGCGTTGAATGTGTTTCGCAGGATGCCTGCTGGTGATTCCATGGACGACGAGAAATTCAAGAAGGCACTCGTCCAAAGTTTTCAGCCATACGGCAGAGGGCTTTCGTGAGAGACTTCGCACTGCGAGACCTGAGGATTCTGAAGCCGCTATCCAGGTTTCCTGCACGCTGACTAACTATTTCGACAGGTGGCTTGATATGTCAAACACAGAAAAGGGTTTTGAAGGGGTGCGTGACACACTGGTGACCGATCAGTTTTTAGGATGTTGGAGTCGAAAGCTAGCGCTATTCTTGAAAGAAAGAAAGTTGTGTTCATTGGAAAACTTTGCCGACACTGCAGACAAATTTCTCGAGGCCCAAGGGCTGCGAAATATGTGTAAGACAACGGAGGAAACTCAAAAGGTCCTGGAGACAGATGCGTCAAAACCAAGACCCTATGGCGGTGCATGTAAGGCGCCAGTAAGGTGTTTCCTCTGTGGCAAGGTGGGACACCGTGTAGTTGACGTCGGACTAGTAGCGTTGCCCAAACGACAAAGGTTGTGTGTCAAGGATGTAAGAGTAGAGGACATACAGTGGATGGTGCCGATATAGAACGCAGGACCGAGCCGCATGTGCTGTAGACTCTCGGGTAGAAATTGTCACGCCACCTGATGTTCCACAGCTGCAAGGAGAGCAAACACCGCTGGAAAGTGAGGCGGTGAGTGGAACAACCGAGTCGAAAGCACCAATGCCGCTTATGGTTGGGCAAATAGGCAGTCGTCCTCTACTGGTGCTTAGAGACAGCGCAGCCATCACAGTTTTGGGTCAGAGAAGCCGGGTAAGGACCAGGATCTTGCAGGGAATACGTGGGGGTACCCAAAAGAAACCGGACTAAATTTTTGGTCGGCAAAGCTTCTTCGGTACCGCGTTTTATCACTAGGAGCGCATAGAACAAACATTCCAGGGTCAGTAAGCCGAGTGCCGTCGTTGAAGGAGGTCAGAATAGTTTAGGCAGAGTTTTAGAGTGACGACTGTTTTGTGTGAGTGTCGTTTTTGCAATGGCTGATTTTCGTGAACAGCGTGCGCCGGTGAAATTCTGATTTTTGGTGGGAAAAAGTTGAATGGAAACTCTATAAATATTAAGAAAGACGTACAAGAACGATGCTATGGGGACAACTCAAGTGTTCCTGAATCGAATCCTGAATCAAAGCAACAATCATGCCAATGGAAAACTTCAAATTCACCTCGCCTCAAGAAAGCTCGTCAGGTGAAACCAAACCTCAAAACAATGCTGATTTGTTTTTTCGACGTTAGAGGAGTCGTCCATTGAGAATTTGTTCCGCAGGGTCAGACAGTTAGCCAGGCTTTCTACTTGGATGTTTTGAAAAGATTGGGCAACAGTGTGCTGTGGAAGCGGCCAGATTTGTGGCGGTCGGGTGACTGGTTTTTCCATCATGGCAATGCCCCTGCTAACGCAGCCCTGTATCTACGACAATCTTGGACCAAATATGGCATGACCCCTATTCCTCAACCCTCATACTCTCCCGACCTTGCCCCGTGCTACTTTTTTTGTTTCCTAGAATGAAAAAATAGGTGAATGGAAAGCGTTTCGCTGATGTTGCTGAGGTGAAGAAAAAAACGACGGAGGCACTGTCAAGCATCACAAAAGATGAATTTAAACAATGTTTTGAAAAATTGAATGAAAGATTCGACAAGCGTATCATTGCAAGTGGGGAATATTTTGAAGGAGATTGAAGGTCTGTGCTTAAAATGTGAACAAATAAATTCAAACAAAAATAAGTCCGGTTTATTTTGGGTACCCCCTCGTACGTCGGCCGTCAGTCTTGTATATAGCACAGTCGGGTACCTTCCTGAAGCCAGGATTGTTGCGTCAACGCCTTGTTATAATGGACATATAGTGGCAAAATACATAGAACAACCAATCTACGATCTCACCTTGGGAGACATTACGGGTGCAAGAAGTGTCGAGGACCCCGATCCCGATTGGAGGATGCTCGACGTTGAGAAGCACCCAAAAGATAGCAAGATGGAAAGACAAAGAAGGAAATGATGGAAAGACAGCTCAGGCGGGTGATGGGGCAGACAGTTTCTCGTCGGCAGTGGAGACAAGACCTCCAGTGACTGCCCGAGCAACGAAGCGTCCGCTCTCTACTCCCATTACGATGTGTCTTTGCGTAACAAAGAAAGAAATCGCAATTAAGCAAAGAGAGCACTCCAGCTTGAAAGTCTGCTTCGAACTAGTTGCGGAAAAGGTAAAAAGAAAAAGGAGTCGTACGTATTTCTGAATATCATTTCGTCAACGGTCTTCTACACAGGGCATGCATATTTACTCGAGAAGGCGGGCCAACAGCTTGTGTTACCGAAGCATACGTGAGAGACAGTGTTACACTTAGGACCTCACGCTACTGTGGCCTGATAACAGGGTGTTCACAAAACGGTGTCTAGAATCGCCGAGCAGTTCTTCTGGCCAGGTGTCCAGAATCACGTTAAGCGCTATGTTCGCTCGTGCGACGTCTGCCACAGCGCAGTTCCGAAGGGAGAGTTCGTCCCGTACCTCTGGGCAAGGTGCCGACCATCGGACTACCGCTTCAAAGTGTAGCTAATGACATTGTGGAGGCCAATCTCAAGCATCCGCCAGAGGCCATAGGTATGTGCTTACCCTGGTCGACGTGGTGACATGTTATCCAGAAGCTATTGCATTGAAGAATATTGACCGTATCCAATTGGCGTAAGGTCTTGTGCAGATGTCGCGTAATGGGTTCCCGAGGGCAATTTTGAGTGACTGTGGCTCGAACTTCACGTCGGGACTAATGAAGGAGGTTAACCGCCTTTTGTCAGTAAGACAGTCACTTACAACGCCATACCATCCCATGTGTAACGGGCATGTAGAGCGGTTCAACGACGCGCTCAAAAACATGACCAGGGAAATGTGCCAAGAGAGACCTGCTGATTGGGATAGATACATCCAGCTCTTATGTTCGCTTGCCGCGAAGTGCCGCAAATGAGTCTCGGTTTCTCGCTCTTCGAGATGTATGGGAAAACCCTTAGAGGTCCACTTGGTTACTCAAGGAGCTGCGGGCAAATGAAGAGATTGCACCAGATCTCAAGACAACGGACAGATACGTTCTTGAGCAACAATTTGGAGGAAACATGGAGGCTTGCACATCACGGCCTAGGGGGGGGGGGGGGGGGAGAGGGGGCGAGCGCTATAAGGGCTACTATGACAAGAAAGCCACCCACAGGAGTCTGAATCCGGGTTACAGGGTTCTCATCCTGCAACCGACGGATCATAATAATTTACTGATGCAATGGAAGGGGCCTTACTTTGTGACGCAGAAAACAATAACATCGATTCGTATCGCAACACACGGGTGATCCAATGCTTGAAACGTGTCTTGTGATAGAACAAGTTCATTTTATTAAAACAATTTTGTGAATAGCAAGAATGCTGATGCGTGCGCTAAATGAAGATCGTGAAAGTTCCAAATGCTAACCGCGAGGTACACTGCATAAAATTTCTGTGCTCCAGTGCTGTAAGTGTCTCTTTTGTGGAATAAATGAACCTACGTATATGCATTGATAACAACATGCAGTTGGAAGATAGAAACAGCCACATGTCTTAATCATACAAGAGAGCCAAAAATATGTTTTTTTATGCCCTGGGTGCTGATGATACGAAAGGCAATTAAGTACTCCTAATTATTGCATAAATATGGGTGCAAGTACATGCGCGCTTTCTGTTATTCCGCTTATGTCGACGATCCCTCCTTCCCTCTTTACACCTCCTGAAATTTTGGAATATGCACTACCGCAGTGAATGTTGCCTCGGTGTCGCTCTAGCCCATCGCACAATGCGGTCACGTGGCACCACAGTAATCAGATGAATTGCGCGACACCTATTTGTGCGGAATCCCTGCATTGACATCTCAGTCATAAGGTACCAAGCTACGCACAAACTCTTACTGGGGACACTCGAAGCAGCTGTCAACAAAGTCGAATCACTGGAACCCACTCCACGTGCAGCCGGAGCGAAGGCCCCACGTTTTATATGTCAGCAACCAGCAGCAAGTTCGCCTGAAGCTCCAGCAACAACACGTTTGAATTATATGGATGATTTATTCGCCATCATTAGACAGGTAACCGAATGACATATAAACCCACTCTTCGTCCTGGATGCCTCTGTAAGTACCGCACAGACAGCCTTTCTTTTTTCTGTTTAGCGTAATCGTATATCTACAGTGTAACTATCAATGCTACAAAAACATCAAAATACAATATAAACCTCACTCAAAGGTCAGATTTGTGCGACTCAAAGTAAACACGCGTTGAGTGGCTGCGAACTGCCAGGAAAGGTAACTAAAATACTCAACACTAATCGATTGAATTACGGCAGGAGATATATTTGTTCATTTACATACAAAGACATAAAAGCTTTTTTTCCTTTCTTTCGAGCACAAAATCAACAACCACACGTGCCAGTACACGCCTTCATTAGACTCCTTTAGCAGCGCCTACACAGCGCACCAGAGCCCCATCAACACCACTCCGGTGCTCTGCCGTAAACGCTTCTCTACACATCCTTCAACTGTGAGCTGCAAACACGGTCTATACAGCAATCTGCATCCGTGCAGGGAGTTTTTGCGTATTTTTTTGATTTTATCGATATGTGCAGTTCAATTTGAGCGATAATTGACGAAAAGAAGTATTTTCTCGTTTTCATTGAGTGCTTACCGACGATTCCGCACATTTAAGGTTGCCTCTGGGCAGGCCGCTTCTAGATCGCATTGTTAATGGACTCGTGTGAGTAAACTTTCAATGAGCGCCTGAATTGAAAAGTAGAGAAATTCAGCGATTGGTGACTGCGTTCTGAAAGCGTTTGTCTGTACACAAACAAAAGTTTTGATATTTGGCACGATGGCTCTCTTAAGGCATTCGCAGCAATAGTACTGCGTGGTCCGCTCGATATGGACGGGCTGCAATACCGCCCACTTAAGTCGCTTTATGTTGATTGGCCGTCCTTCGTTCTCTCCTGAGCACATCACGTGAGTCTTGAACTAGGAAGCCGCAGTAGCGCATTACATTGGTCCTCGAAGAGCACTCCTTCCTCTATGCTCAGTTTCTCCAACTCTCTCCGCAGAGGCCTTTAGACGTCACCACGCAGCAACATCTACACGTACGAAATGAGCGGAGCGCCAATCACTGCTGTGGTGTAGGCTCGTTTCTTTGTTTGGCAGCATCCTCTCAATGTGCAGCACTACAGAAAGGCCACAGGTGCGCATCTTCAAGTCAACATCACTGCAATCCAACACGTGATGAAACTCTGCACTGCGCCTCTCTGAATAAATAGAGCTTCTCAGTGCAACAAAGAATAAGCTTTGTTGGTTTGTAAGCTGCTCACGTACAGGACATAAGCACGAAGAAATCTCACTTGCTTCCTCGCAGATCACTGCTGTCTGCATAGTGTTCACTTTCAGTATATCTGGCGGCCTCCACCAGCGATGAGCTGCTACGGTCTTTCTTTAACATTGCACTTACTCATGTGAAGGTGTTCTTGCTCTTTCCTGCATTTCCGCGCCTCTATATTATAAAATAGTGAGGCGAAATCAATGGAAGTTCTCAATATTAGCCTATTTATCCCGGGCACACTTTGACATGCGGCGTAGTTTCTCTGGCACACTCAGGATTTTTGCCCTCCTCTCCACAACGATGGCAGACCAACATTTTCCAGTGCCCCCGGATGTTATTAACCTACATCCTGATATGCTGGCAGCACTCTAAGCCTCCTCGCTATCCAAAGCACAGCGCATCATAATCCATTCGCCAATCAGAGCAACGCAACTTGACATGTTATCAAACCATTTACCTGTTCCTGTCAGGTACCTCAGCGGAACCCCGCTACAACTACTCAGGGAGTTCTGGCCGGCACCTGTCACGCGACCATGCGATTGGTACGGGTAGTTTTCTACAGACCGGCTCCTGTTTGTCCCGTGGTACAGGAATCTCACCGAAGCCACGAGAGAAAAACTGCAAAGCCACGCGAGTGTTGTTAATACACTGCGCCTGTTCGTCTTCGGCGACTCACACGAGCAAACGCTTCATGAGTTCGATAAAGAAGGACTTTGTGGAGTTACCAGCGTGACTCCTCAAAGCTTCAGCGTTCCCGCCAATGACTTCAAGAAATGCGACTTTAGGAAGTACTACACATCAGCTTCGGAGCTGTTCGGCGCAGCAGACCTCGAAAAAGATCTACCAGCCAGAAAATACTACGTTGCGACAATCGGAATGCCCGGTGCCCAACTGACTGAACACCCAGAAAGCATGGCCGCGTTAGACGCATACAGGGCGAGAAATAACACAGTTGATATTATCGCGAATGGCAACAGTTACTTTATCCTGAGCGTAAAGAGAGCCGACTTTGAACTCTCTCCCCTCCCAACCATGATTTCCGAACTATGGCGCTTTTCAATAGACGCTTATTACTCCCCCGCAGAGATTTGCATATTCAGTCGACGCGAAGTTACCCTTCGCATATCGTTTATCGATTCCTGGATGTCAGCGGTTTGGTTTGCAGTAAACGTCATGTTACTAAGCCTCTCTGTTGTTTCCGTCCTCTGGATTCGCAGTGTGCTTTTGTTCGCCCGCCTAGACTTCTCGCCCGCTGGTCTCCTACTCTTCCTAGTCTGCTCACTCCTTGGGCGATGCCCTCCCGACACCGTTGGAAGCGCTGCGCCCTATCGAAGCGCCGTCCTGGCTGTCTGGACCGCGGCGATGTTTTTCCTCGCAAACTATGTACAGACCACAGTCATCGCCATAGAGAGCGTTCCTGCCCTGTTAAGCGGCCCGAGAAGCATGGAAAAGCTCAAGCTTCACTTCGCCACGGGGTCAGTTAGGCCTTGCCTGACGATCTACTGGTTTGGAGAGTGGGAGCTTTACTTTGTTAACGGCCAGCGGACCCGCGACGACTTTCTCATGGAATCCATGGCTCGCTGCCGCGGTGATTGCTTCAGTCATTTTGCAGTGTCTGCGTGCTACGAAAGGGCCCGGGACGGAAAACACGTGGCACTGTCTATCTGCAGCGAGGAGGAAATCCTGGCCGCCTGAAGATGGAATTTGCTGCCCGGAGAAGTTTGCGGATTTCTTCATCGGCCGTCGTATATGTTGAAGTCTCACCCTTTGCGGTAAGCAACCTTATTCATGTGCATTCCTAGACTTTTGCTGATATTTGTGAGAGTGTTGCTTGAGCGAAAATGTGATGGCTGAGTTGGTAAGAGACTCACCAGGGCTGTGCCTTTCTGTGCGTAATAATGATCAGATGCTAGCTAGTACGGATTTTCCTCATTACCAGTTGTGTATTTTTTCTGCGCCGATTGTCGCGAGCACCCCTGTGCAGTGAGGGCAGTGCGATAACGGAAATTCTCTATG
Organism: Amblyomma mixtum; assembly: GCF_055824585.1. Taxonomy (NCBI): domain Eukaryota; kingdom Metazoa; phylum Arthropoda; class Arachnida; order Ixodida; family Ixodidae; genus Amblyomma; species Amblyomma mixtum. The sequence continues at coordinate 119,220,658 of NC_143019.1, read as the reverse complement.
AGGTCGTAGGATTCCAAGTTACCACAGCAAAACCATAGCACAGAATGTTTTTTCGTCAGTTACTAGGTCGGCAAGGCGGCAGGAAGTAGATTCCTAATTATGCAACAGCTTACAGATTCTTAAGGAAAAGTAATTGCCATATTGTGATTGCATACCCTGCAGGGAGGTAGTTTGAAGAAATGTCCAGATGGAGGCGAAGTTTTTCTTTTTCTTTTTAATGGCGAAAGGGCAGCTCTGGCTGTATAGCCAAATCGCACAAGGTTTCAAGTCCGAAGTCTTTACTTCACTAGCAAACCTGAAAAACGCTATGTTTGTAAGAAGCCTCTAATGCCAGCCAGTTTTGTTTGTCTACGCTAGGTGTAGTTAATAACCCGTTTCTCAGGCCTTTCACTGGAAAAATGCCGAGCCCATAGAACATCTTGTACCCGTTGTATCATGTGTGGGTACCCAGTGGCGCTAGGGATCAAATCACGCATCTCTCGCATGCGGGGCGGATGCCGAAACAAGTAAGCCACCCGTTGCAGTAAGCGGCTGCCGCAATACGCATTAATTGGGCATAAATTATAGGGGTCTTTGTGCTCCCTTGGAGCCACAAATGTAGAGGACGGTAATCATCACTCGTGCGCAAAAATCGAACACTACAGGCATCAAGGCCGCGAAGCACGCTTGGCCGTATCCTACGAGATTATACCTTCACATTACTGTTATAGCAAAATTATTCACGTGGCTGTGAAACATTGTGACAGTTTATGGCTTAGAGGAGTTTAACTTGCCAAACTCACTCAGGCTATAAGGGACGCCGTAGTGACGACCTCTGGACATGCGCAGTTCACAGGCCTCTAAAATTTCACCTCCATCGAAATCCTACCGCCGCGGCGGGAAACGAACCCACGTATTTCTTGTCAGTTGCCGAGAGCCATAACCGCTGAGCCACCGCGGCGATGTGCGCGACAGCTTTCATGGTGCAGAAACTGCAGTAGCATTGCCGGTATTTCCTGCTTGCAATACATTCCAATGGACGCTGCTAAACAATGCCATTTAAGAGACAATTCTGATATTTTTAGTTAGCTCTGAAATCACTAAAATGGTTGTTCAGGTACAGTAACTGGGCGATTATAAAAATTACAGCCCATTTTTCTTAAGCTGCGTTGCTTTCTGTGCGAAGCAGCGAAAAATTTTTTGCCCGTCGCGAGTTTCATTTATGCCGTTAAACATTCTATGAGGATTTTATTTTTTTAAAACGGCCGGATGCTGCTAAACTCTTTACAGGCTCCAGCACCGCCGAATGTTGCGCACGGTATTTGAAGCCCGCCTCGCAGTTCGGCACCGGAAACTGCCGTCTCCTCCAAGTCCTCCATGCCATGACGTCATTGAAGGTCGGAGCACCGTCGCAGTGTTCTTCGCTCTATATGCTATTGGCTGCTCCCTAGCATTATTGTCGCTTTTCTTCGAAATTTTGTGGAAGCAAAGTTCCAGAGAGATCAGTAGGCTGGCCATGATATCCGTTATGCGCCGGAAATAAACCTATCCGGTGTCCCAATAGACCCATATCCGTTTTTCACAATGCCGTTTACAGAGAAGGGATTGTAATTTGTGTTCGGTAACTGCTGCCCGACTAGGAAACGCGAACACTGCATTTATTCATACAGCATGGCTCCAGCTTAACGTGGGGCATACGCCAAACTGAATTGCTATGAAGGCGTTTATGTAATGTGCTTTAGTTATTAATGATTAAGGTCACCGCATGTTTTAGAGCGCAGCTGTTAAGCGCCTGTTCTTTCGTTGACCCGGCGCCACCATCCAAGTAACCATGCCGGAGAGTAAAAAAAATAAATATATATATAAAAACGACGATTTTTTTTTATTTCATGGAAATCAATCCCACTGAGCTACCAAATGCTTTACGTGAACACATACTATTCCGGAATGCAGACACACATTCTAATGTCTTCGTAAACTACCCTCCACCTGCAAATCAAAACTGTAGGGGAAGTACTGCAGGATACACTAGTATCCAATAAATAAAGACGATAAATGTAAGATCTGCGGAGCGAGAGGGACCCGCGATCATATAATTTGGTAATGCCCCGGATCACCGGGCGCTGCGGGCAATATTGGAAGTCGAGAAGCCTGGGAGGCCCTTCTGCGGAGCGAGGTCTCCGCCGACCAACAGCAAGCTGTCCGCCTGGCGGCTGAAGCCGCGAAGAACTAATGTATCTTCACTCAGTCTTTAGTCGCCGAGGTCCTGGCCCCCGTGCCCTAGGCCTGCGTGCCAGGGGCGGGGAGTAGGAGGCCTCCTACATTGGTGAAAATAAAGTTTCAATAATCATCATTATGCGGTCACTTTGGGAAAGGTTGCGTGCCTGAGCTTGTGAGCAACCTATTTCTCCCAGTTAGGCATTGCTCGAAGGTCTAAAAGAGGAGCTCGCGGCGGGAAACCCCCTGTCTTGCTGCTGGCCCTCCTGCTGACCTGCCCCGTGGGACGCCTTGCTGCCCGCCCACAGACCCGACGGCGGTAGACTGCGACGACTTGGCGAGCCTGCCGAACATGTATTTCATCGGATACAACATTCTTCCGCAGTGGGCTGTACCTCGCGTTAGGAATATAAACTATTTCCTAGCGTGCCCTGCCGTTGCCTATTTCGTTCGAACCTACCGTGGCAGCAACTCTGCGCCACGGGTTGGGGAATCGTGTCGCGTACGAGTAACGCCTGGGCGTAGCTGGCATGGAAAGTCGCCCTCTCGGCCAGCTGGACACAGACTGACCACGTAATACAGAGGCGCGTCGAATCGGCAACTATTCAGGCGGCCGGTCCTGCTCAGCATAAACCCTCCACCTCAAGGCGCACGGTTAACGGAACGAAGACATAGTTGAACGAGGTGGTACCGCGTGTCTATCCATCAAGCGGCTAAAAAGTCCCATTATCAGTAACACATCGCACTGAATCCCAGAGACTTTCAGGACAGGCAAGAACCTTATAGAGTAATGATATATATCAGTGTTCTTGTTGATTGTCCGCAAAGGTATGTCCCAGAAAAACACTGCTTCATGGAACCACAGCCGAAAGTTCACCGACCATGGCAGACAAGTTCCGTTGGCGCGCAGCCAGGCCTTGACGGTTAGAGTTTGAGTGCGGAGTTTAAAAAAGAATTATTTGGCAGCTGATTGAATTACATCCTCTGAACTTCCTTCAGTACACTAGAATCCATAAAAATAAGGTGAGGCTGCCAATACACTGGCACAGGGAACAGGGATTATATTAGTACTTTTGTCATGCGCCTTTTTGCGAGGTCGAATAAATACACCGAGAAGAAACTAAGGAAATCAAAAGCATCAGCAACATCCTTCGGGAAACTCCCAAAGCTCCATCATGACCATTCGAAGCAAACAGTTAAGGCACACGTCAACTCAGTCGTATTCTAAGCACCGCTAGCAGAAAGGGGTGGCTTGCAGCTTCGAAAGAAAACGCGTGAAACAAGCTGGAAAACAAACACTTGAACAAGACAAACTTCTTCAGACTTGAGTGAAAGAAGTAAATTGTCTCTATGCATAGGCTCCCATTGAGACCGCCAAAGAAACGTCTCGAATAATCTTTGTAGCGCTTGTACCTGCTTCCTCGCACAGTGCATCACTTGCAAGACATAAACAAGTTTTGCAACCAAGAAGAATTCGCAGACCTGTGCCCGAGAAAAATTCGATGGCTCCCTAATCAGCCACGCCTGAGTTTGGCGCCTCACCAAGATAATCTGTGACTCTGAGTAAGACCCATTATTCCGGGCCTAGTGAGGGAGAACCCCAAGATGCCTCAAGGAACATAGTCCCAAATTATGCTAACAAAACGATTATGTTTCGTACCGCGGCACCCATCCAACATCCTTCATTTTTTGAAATTTATAGCCGCGCTAGAGACGCCACAGAACTGCACTGCTAAATGAAAAGCTTCATGCACACTCTTTTGCTCAGAACAGAAATAAGCAACATCATCAGCGCAGCCTTGAATTCTAACTTCCGACTGATCAAATAAAATTCCTCGAATATCTTGGGATCTAATGATACTAAGACTCAAGGTCTCGAGATATAAATTAAACAACAGAGGTGCTAATGGGGAACCCTGCCGGGACCGACGAGATTAGTGGAATCGGTTTAGCAAGTTCATGAGTTGCGATTAACCTCATATGGGACTGTATCTAGCGCAGTCTAATTCACCTAAGCAATACATTCCACTTGTTTGCAGGTTATAATACTGCAAACCAAAATCATGACTCACCGTATCAAAGGCCTTCGCAAGACCGATCAGAGTTGGAGCAACTTGACCGGCCTCATCTGTTACTGACTCCTAGACCGAACGTGCAATATGTATACGAGCTTGGGTACTGCAGACTCAAATGCCACGTGCTTGATGTGAGACAATTAAGTCCAGCTCCACAAGATGGAAGCGGGAAGATAGGATCACATCACGCCTCCTGCTGAACTGCGACACCCCCTGGTGCTGTGCATTGCACATCGCTGCCTTCATCAACTACCTCTCCTCGAGAGTATACTCACCCAGCGGGGCCATCCCCTCCTGGCTGAGTTTGCTGAGAATGGGATATAAAACCATATTTCACATCTTTTTACGCTACGAATAAGTAAGCGCGCTCGAACATACCACACAGGAATTTTTTAACAGACAATTCAGTATTCAGTATATTTTATTTCCCATGTACACATGGAGAGGGTCGAAGGAAAAAAAAAACCAGGAATTGTGGCTTGACATGCCCATCGGCCCCTACATTGCAAGGCAGCAAGGAATATGCAAAAAGCCTGCACAAGTAGCATCCCAAAAATCCAAAGCAATGGTCGTAAAAAATGGATGGTGCATCTTCAGAAAAAACAAATAATGAATGAGGTGCGGAGAAAAAAAAAAACAATAACAACAGAAAAAGGAATAGAAAAAATGCACTTTATAGAGAAACAGGTCTTGGGTTATACAAAATCAGGTCGGCAGTTTGTGGAAAGAAAGAGATAAAGAAGAAGTGACAGCATGATGACATCTAAAAAGTAGCACATACATCCTGTATATCTTTGCGGCGTGGTCGTGATATATCAATTTTTGAAGCATGAAACTTATTTAAAAGACGGGGCAGCGTGTTTGCTAGGCTATATGTACCATATATTGTGCGGCGTGTTGGAATATGCCACAGTTCGCTGTGTCTGCTAGGGTAAACTTGCACATTTAGCGAAAGGTGTGCCGTGTCACGCAAGTAAATCGTATTCTGTTTGATGTCTTCCTTATATCTTTCAGCCAGTCTAACTTTTTCTACGGCATTGAACTGGCGGAATAAATCGCAGGTGTTTATATCAGAACCGACGTTTAGTATTGCACGTAGACTCTTGTTCTCTAAAACGTAAATCGTATTTTTATTGCTACCTGTAGTTGTTCACCAAACTAAGCGCGCATAGTTTACTTGGGACATAAAGAGCGAATTATACAGGAGAAGTTTAAGTTCGCATGGAAGTAAGTGACGATGCCGGTTAATGATACCTGCGAAACTAGAAGGCTTGCTGAAGACAGCGTTAACATGACTGTCCCAGCTTAGCTGGCTGTTGAAATGTACCCCTAATATCTTAATATTGTCTACAACCTGTATCGTTTCGAAACCTAGCTTAAGATCGGATGGTAGAATAATGTTTTTATTGTTCGGCTTGAGTATAATAGCCTTAGTTTTAGTCACATTAATTTTCAACTGATTATTAAGGGAACATTGATGAAGTGTACTTACGTAGTGTCCTATTGGCCTCGTCTGTCGCATGCGCTTGATGAGAAGAACAGTGAGACGTCGTCTGCATACATATCGCACTTCACATGCAGGCATTGATTAACGATATCGTTTATATATAAGTCAAAAAGAAGCGGTCCAAGGATACTTCCCTGAGGTACGCCAGCAGTTACTTTTTTTACTGAGGATCGACAGCTATTAATGCTAACAAACTGAAAGCGATGTGTAAGATATGACGCTATAAGCGTATGAACACGACCCCTGAAGCCGTAGCCGAACAGCTTTGCTAAAAGTATATTATGACTGATGTAGTCGAAAGCCTGTGAAAAATCTATAAATATACCAAAGGCAAGTTACTTTTCCTTGAAACACTGTAAGATATACTATTTTTGGCTTATTAATGCTGTCTCAGTAGATTTAACTTTGATAAAACCAAACGGCGAGTTTGTTATTATTTGGTGTTTCTCACAAAAACATGATATTCGCGTGTGGGTAATTTTTTCCAGTCCTTTAGAAAAGATTGGCAGCACGGAAACTGCCCTATAATTTGAAATACAAAGCTTATCAGCTTTCTTATACAAAGCTGTCGCTTTAGGAATTTGCATGCGCTGTGGGAACACTTCGTATTGAAAACTTAAATTAAATATGTGTGCTAAAATTGGGGCTAGAATATCTAACACGTGCTTCACAGGCCGTATCTGCAAATCATCCGCATCGATGCATTTGCTGTTCTTCATGTTCATGAATGCAGTGTATACTTCAGAACACGTAGTTGGACTTAGATACACAGAATCACTTCTTTGCCGTATGTGAGCATCATATGGTATGTTTGGGGAACTATATATGGTATTCTCGGGTGACGAAATATTTATTAAACTCCTCTGCTAGTTCCTGCTCATTTACACTTCGTCCTTGAATAAGCACCTCTTGAGGAAAGCTAGTCTGAGGTGTGCGTAAAACAACGTTGTTAATCTGGTTCCATAACTCTCGGGAATCACCATGGCATGATTATAATTTGCGGTAGTAATATGAATCCCTAGCGCGCCTTAACTTTTTGTTTAGCTTATTTCTGAGGACTTTGTATCTTGCTAATAGTTCGGGGTCACGTGTATGAATGAAGTCTTGGAACATTTTTTCTTTAGATTGTATCTCCTTGAGCAATTGTGACGTCATCCACTCCTTGCGCCCTTTTCGATGTGCTACGTGCGCCTTGTACAAATAATGTTCGGTGTAAATCACTTTAAATTTATCAAGAAAGCTATCATTAGCGGCTTCCACGTCTGTCAAAGATGCAACGTTTTCCTCAGTTATCGCTTGATGAAAGGAAGTACGTGCTGGTTTTTCCTTCACACCAGATTTCACTCCTAGCAGTATTGGGAAACAGTCACTAAGGTCGTAATGAAAGACAGCGGACACAATGCTCTTTTCATCAAAATTAGTAATAAAACGGTCAATGAGTGATTCTGTATGCATAGTAACTCTTGCAGGCATACCAATTGTGTTAATGCAGCCGTTTGCGGAGAGCAACAAAATAAAATCTTTTGCTGTGCTGCTAACGGAAAGGACGTGTACATAAAATAGCCGCCTAGAATGGCACTTAGTTGTTAGAGTTCACAAAATTCAAAATTATGTCAACGAAAGAAAAAATTCTGCAATGCGCCCCTGAGGAGGCCGGTAACAAACCACAATAATAGTATGGTCAAAATTCAAGCAAACCATTTCGTAGTCAGAAGTAACAACAAAATCTTGGTACTAGGTCACAATTTATACACTTTTTTACTAAAGCACAAACACCGCCACCATGATTTAAGGATCTGTTCATGAAGAACCAGTTGTACCCGGGCACTTTAATTACTTCGGCACAGGAGTACCCGGTTTCCGTAATCATAAACACTTCGAACTTATCTAGTTTATTAAACAGGTACTCAAGATCAGCTGTTTTATTCACGGCAGACCCCGCATTCACATGGAGACAACGAAAACACGTGTTTGTTAATGCTTCGTTACATTTTACGTCATTCATGGCGACTTGATTGCAAGCTTCTAGACCCTCATATTCGTTGATAATGCTGCGCACGTCACGATTGATCAACGTTTGCGGCACCTTGACCGAGCGGCCCGTGGTTTCATACTGTGCTCTACTTCGCTTTCTTCGTTTTTTGGTTCTAGTTCAACGATGTCGATGCTATCATTGCCCCAGAGGAAAAGACAACCATTAATTAGGACTTTATCAGACGTCAACCTCACTTTTTCTTTCCCGTCACAATTTTCTTTGGTTTGATTCCACAGTTTTTGCTTACCTCTCGGACACTGTGAGAAAAATCTTCGCTAATTGAATAGGTAGATCCTTTAAGTTTAGAACACGGCTTTAAAATGTTCACCTTATCACGGTAGTATAGTAACTTAAAGATCACAGGCCTATCTTTGCCTCCATTGTCTGCCTTTTGTCTACCCAGTCGATGTGTTCTTTCAATACCTAATACCGTCCCGTTTAGCTTATCTTCAAGAATATCTTTGGTTACTATTGTCTGAAGTTGTTCGTCAGGTTCCTCATTTTGCTCCTTTATGCCAAAAGCAATCAGGATTGACCGTCGGCTTCTATTTTCTAAATCATCGATTTTTTTGTCCTGACAGCTGTTGCCCCAATTCAGTTAATTTTTCTTCACATTGCATGACTTTTTCCTGAAGGTTTCCTATCTCTTCCAGCTTGTTTTCAATAACGTTGAGCTTCTGGTTCGTTACATCTTTCCCTTTCTTTATTTCCTGTATGTCTGCCGGAATTACCTTCAATTGCTCCGAAATCGAATTATCTGGTGAGGGGTTCGCCTCGATGTCGCCCTCCTTGAGCAACAAGAATAGCAGTGAAACACTTAAACTACACATCAAATCAAGCACGGGCCATGGACGCGGCAGTAAAATAATGCAAACATTGTTGCTACGCAGGCATTTTCAGTAGCGCTTGCTCACCTGGATGAAGAAGACAAAAGGGTTCGCAGCCCTCGTCTTGGCATTGCCGCCGCGCCCACGGCCCCGCGCTGTCTGTGTTGTGACTGAGAGAAGGATAAAAAGGAAATTGCACGGGCCTGCTTACTGGCTCGAGCCAAGCCACCACCGCTGCCAGGTGCAGATAGAGGGGAGATAAAAGATCAGAGGAAAGAGAAAAAGGAAAGAAAAGACGCGCGTCGCAGCAACAACTGCGTCCGCCGGAGCTGTTGTTGTTGTTGTGATTGAGAGAAGGATGGAAAAGAAATTGCATGGGCCTGCCTACTGGCTCGAGCCAAGCCACCACCGCTGCCACGTGCAGATAGAGGAGAGTTAAAAGATTAGAGGAAAGAGAAAAAGGAAAGAAAAGACGCGCGTCGCAGCATCGTGACACGTCTCTTTTATAAAGTTCGGTGTTGCTGATGCCGATGCTCCTGCCGCTTCCGTCGACGAAGCAGTGGTGCCGCTGGGAAGGCTTTGGTAGAAATCTTGGAATACAGCCGGATGACTTGACGTGATAACGGGATCGATGCAAGCAGCCGCAATGTCCGGTAACGATGCGTAGTAGTACGTCGGTGGCTGATCCGCCAGCAGAGGCAGTAATCCAAGAAAAACCTGGATGGAGAAGACAAAGGGTTTGCAGCCCTCATCTTGGCATTGCTGCCGCGCCCACTCGTAAACTGCGGTATGTGCTGCCGACTTTATTTTAAAGCTTAGCTATAACCGGCGGCTGGCTGTAGGCCGAAACGGGCTAACATATACGAGTACAAGGATAAGCTCCGCAAAAGACAATGCAGTCACCGCTGCTTCTTTTGAGAGCCATTTTTGTGTATCCCGCTAGCCCCGACGATGGAGTTGAAAAATACCCTCGGTGTGAAGCTGACCGCGTTTTTGGTTGGGCGAAAGTATCTATCGCTTAAAAATGTATAATTTCACTTTATCTCATTCATGATGTAGTTAGCATCGAAAAACGAGGACGAAGGAGGGAAAAAGACCCCCCCCCTTCTTCCTCGTTTTTGCGGTAACTCATCATCATCATCAGCCTGACTACATCTACTGCAGGGCAAAGGCCTCTCCCATGTCTCTCCAATTAAACCTGTCCTTTGCCAGTTGCGGCCGCTGTATCCCCGCAAGCTTCTTAATCTCATCCGCCCACCTAAGTTTCTGCCGTCCCCTGCTACGTTTGCCTTCTCTTGGAATTCACTCCGTTACCCTTAAGGACCAGCGGTTATCTTGCCATCGCAATACATGCCCTGCCCAAGCCCATTTCTTCCTCTTGATTCAACTAGGATATCATTAACCCGCGTTTGTTCTCTGACCCACTCCGCCCTCTTCCGATCTCTTAACTTTACACCTATCATTTTTCTTCCATAGCTCGCTGCATAGTCCTTAACTTAAGCTGAACCCTCTTTGTTTAGCTCCACGTTTCTGCCCCTTAGGTGAGTACCGGTAAGATACAGAGGTGGTATACTTTTCTCTTGTGGGATATTGGCAAACTGCCATTCATGATCTGTGAGAACCTGTCATAAGCGCTCCACCCCATTCTTATTCTTCTAGTTATTTGCCTCTCATGATCCGGATCACCGGTCACTACCTGCCCTAAGTAGACATATTCTCTTACTACTTCCAGCACCTAACTACCAACTACGAACTGTGGTTTTCTTGCTAGGTTGTTGAACATTACTATGGTTTTCTGCATGGTAATTTTTAGCCCCACCGTTCTGCTCTGCCTGTCTAACTCATGAATCATGCTTTGTAGTTCTTGTCCTGAGTGGCTTAGCAAGGCAATGTCATCAGCGAATCGCAGATTACTCAGGTATTCTCCATTAACTCTTGTCACCAACTCTTCCCATTTCAGGCCCCGGAATACCTCCTGTAAGCAGGCGGTGAATAGCATTGGTGAGATCGTGTCTCCCTGCCTGACACCTTTCCGTGTTGTAATTTTATTCCTGACTTTATGGAGAACTATAGTAGCTGTACAATCGTTATAAATATCATCCAATATCTTTACATAACACTCTTCCACTCCTGATTTCGCAATGCCTGCATGACAGCTGAGCTTTCCACTGAGTCAAATGCTTTCCGTACTCAATGAATGCTATATATAGGGGTGTGTAATATTCTGCGCGTTTCCCTGTCGCCTGATTGATCACGTGAATGTGGTCTATTGTCGAGTATCCTTTACGAAAGCCTGCCTGATCATTTGGTTAACTGAAGTCTGAGGTTGTCCGACTCTATTAGCGATTACCTTAGTGAATACCTTCTAGGCAACGGACAGTAAGCTGATCGGTCTGTAATTTTTCAAGTCCTTGACGTCTCCTTTCTTGTGAATTAAGATAATGTTAGCGTTCTTCCAAGCGTCTGGTACTCTCGAGGTCACAGGGCATTGCGTATACAGGGTGGCTAGTCTTTCCAGCACAATCTCAAATCTGCTGTTACTTCATCCTCACCAGCTACTTTCCCCCTTTGCATTGTTCCTAAGGCTTTCTTTACTTCATCATTCGTTACTGGTGGGATGTCCCTTTGCTGTGCTCGACTGCCTCTCTCAGTAACTTGATGATTACATTCGCTACTGTATAGATTTGTCTAAAACTCTTCGGCTACTTTAACTATCTTATCCATATTGCTAATGATATTGCCCTTTTTGTCTTTTAGCGCATACATCTGGTTTTTACCTATGCCCAGTTTTCACTGATTTTAGGCTGCCTCCGTTTCTTAGAGCTTGCTCTAAGGAACGGAGGTAGCCTAAAATCAGTGAAAACTGGGCATAACGACATTGCGGTAACTACATCATGAATAACACTCAACTCGCGCAACTTTCCACCTTACCGCTGTAGCCGGTTGTATCTGAAAATTTTCCGTGCTATTTATTAGTCCAAAACGCGCATAAAGTACGAAAAAATATATACAGGCATCACACTATATATAGGAGCGACAGGACCACTGTTTGCAGGTCAGGAAATTTTCATATAAAGGTGACGTCTTGCGTTATTCTGTCTTTTTTATTAGAATTATTCAAGACCGAAACAGCCTTCCAGCCCGCATTGCATGCGATGTCTCAAATTCTGCATTTTTTCCACGACTTGGAACAATTTCTGCATGCGTAGTTAAATGGTGGTGGTGAAAACTTTTAATTTCTGAAATAGAGTTTGGGAGCCACAGAGTGGCCACGCTACATGGTCGGCGTCCCTAGTCCGGGACACCGCATGACAATGCCCCGTCTCTAGCCCGTTTCACCAGAGCCTTTTGGGACTCAAGCGAGGAGCAGTTGAGAAGGGCAGTCTCCCATGCCTCTCTGGAAGGGGTAGGGGAAGGGGGGAGGTGGGGATTTTGAGTACATGCCCACACCATGTGGAAGATATCACAGGTCTCCCCACAGTGTGGGCATCGCCCATCCGTGTTAGGATCGTAATGCTTTAAGATTGCAGGACAGAGTAGAGTACCTGTCTGCAGGCGCCTTAAAGTTCGCTCCTCCGTCTTACTCAGCCCCTTTGCAGGGGCCGGGAAAAGGCGGTGGATGTCGCTATAATGCCTTATAATGAGAACCCCGCGGTTGTAATGTCCGACGCGGCGATGCACGGAACAAATAAATTAATAATTAACTTTAGTGGTTACAGGCCTAAAATGAACTGCATGAAAGCGCAGAGCCTCTAGAGCGACTGATAGATAGTGCTAGCCCATGTTTGATCCCTGTAAAATGGCCTAACATAAAAAAATTCGCGTGTTAAAATTCGCGGCCTCAGGCGGCCTAAACAAGCTTCATGAACTGGAAAGAGAAGAAAATATGCGTCGATGAAATAAAACAGACACAGAGCAGCAAAGAGTTCGCGGAACTTAAAGCAAGGATTTATCACCGATGCAGTTATTGAACCCCGTCAGCCCAATTCCTTTACGCACTTACGACAGAAATTTTAGCGAAGTATAAACTACATTTCATGCGCAATTTTTCGTAGGTACCTTGATGCAGAGGGAATTGCTTTCAGATAGGCTCTTTCAGGTTCAGGGTTACAAAGAGAAACTGCAGAGTGCCCCCACAGGCCCAGCAGAGACAACTTCAAAGTTGAGCACTCGCGTGAAGCTTAAATCTGTCGCAGGTTGCACCCCTCGTCCACGGGATATTTGGCTTTTTTTACCGATGCTCTATGATACACTGCCTGCATCGCTTTCTTTATGCCTGTAAACTCTACATAAAGCCTATGGCCAAATGACGCTCAAACCACACGACTGGTGTCCGATCACTATACCGAACATTTGTGTGCAGCCTTAAACGCAATATATACGCACCATATCCCGCACAATTTTTGCATTGGATTGAAAAGAACGCCGTCCGCAAAACAAATAATGAAGAGTCTCCACATCTCGACAGTACACTAAAGCATATTGTCACGGCTAGACAGTCGGGACGGCCAGGACACGTTATACTGTGAAGCGCCAGGCAGCAGCGGACTCCCGAGGGCACCACACAGAAGAGACGACGAAGAAGAAGCACTGCCTGCCACCATGGCTAAGGCTAGCCAGAATACCAGTTAAGGCAGTTCGGCCGGGAGACGGCGCCACGAGAGTGCCCAGGAATGTGGCATTGCTCCCCCCTCTGGAAAGCGCCGCCCTCGGCGCGGCAGGTCGCGGGGACCGATGGGGGCTCCCCGGGCACGGGATTTTGGCACACGAACACCTGCTGTTCATGGGGTGCCCGTGCAGAGGGTCAGTAGTCCTGGTGAATGTAGCAGTTATCGTCGACGGGTGCGTAATCCACTGTCTCGGCCGTCTTAATCTGGTATGCGAGGAGAGAGACAGCTCTGAGTCGTCTGGACATTTGTTACTTCCAGTTCGAGCAGCACGCGGTCGTTGAGCGTTCCCGAAACCGAGGCGTGGGTATTCTGTCCGACGGAGTATTCAAGCGGCAGCGTGTTGTGGTTACACAGCAGGGCGAGTGTAGGATTCCATGAGGCGGTTCTGGCCGACCACCATCTCGACGGGCGCGCACGCTGAACACCGTAGTCTTCGGCACCCGCAGGCAGAGACGAGTGAGTTGCTAGCGGGCGTGGTAAGGCTTCATTCGTGCGACATGCACAATTTCGGACGTTGGTCGTCGAGAGGAACGAACGGTTCCTTCAGGGAGAACTTCATAGTTTACCTCGCCGAATTGGCGTATTACTTTATAGGGGCCAAAGTACCGCCGAAGCAGCTTTTCAGAGCGCCATCGTTGGCGGATTGGGCTCCACACCCAAACGTTTTCTCCGGGCTGGTAAGTGACATCCCTGTGGCGATGGTTGTAACGGTGAGCGTCTTTTGCTTGTTGATGCCGAATATGCTGCCGAGCAAGTTGGCGGGCGGCCTCAGCTTCGTGAACAAAGCGGTCGGCCCCCACGACAGCCGAGTTTACACTACCAGGAAGAAGCATTGCATCGAGCATAGTCGTGGCTTCGCGACCATAGACTAAGTGAAACGGTGTGAAGTGAGTCGTCTCTTGCAGCGCAGTGTTATATGCGAAAGTTACGTAAGGGAGTACTGCATCCCAGTTGCTGTGGTCGTCGTCGACATACATAGAAAGCATGTCGGCGATTGTCTTATTTAGGCGCTCAGTGAGTCCATTAGTTTGCGGATGATAAGCTGTTGTTCGTCGGTGGCTGGTGCCGCTGAGTCGCATAACTTCCTCTGTCAGCGCCGAGGTAAAGGCCGTCCCTCTGTCAGTTATAACGACTGTGGGTGCGCCATGACGAAGCACGATGTTGTGCATGAAGAAGGCGGCAATTTCCGTCGCTGTTCCACGGGGAAGAGCTTTCGTCTCGCAGTATGGTGGCAATTGCCACCACCCCGTTTCAAAGGGGGCGCTCCTATCCATCCATCCATCCATCCATCCGTCCGTCCGTCCGTCCGTCCGTCCGTCCGTCCGTCCGTCCGTCCGTCCGTCCGTCCGTCCATCCATCCATCCATCCATCCATCCATCCATCCATCCATCCATCCATCCATCCATCCAGCGACTGAGGTAGTCGGTGGCGACCACAATGTACCGGTTACCCAGCAAAGACTCCGGAAAGGGGCCCCAGTAAATCCATGCCGACTTGGTAGAAAGGAACGTGGGGTGGATCAATAGGTTGCAGGAGTCCGGGCGGCTTAGTCGACGACGTCTTGCGACGTTGACAATCGCGACAAGTTCGGACGTAGCGTTTCACAACCACCGCGAGCTTGGGCCAGTAATACTTTTGCCGTATGCGTGGCAAAGTTCGGGAGAAACCAAAGTGGCCAGAGGAAGGGTCATCGTGGCACGCCTGCAAGACTTCATCGCAGATAGACAGCCTCCGTCGGCCCATAGTTCTTTTTGTACAGGATTCCGTCCCGTAAACAGAATGATGACAGTCCGCGTGAAACGATTCGGGGCGGAGTCCGAGCGCTTCCTTCGAGATAGTCAATCAGGGACCGTAATTCAGTGTCGTCGCGTTGGCGTTGAGCCAAGTCGGACGCGGAGATGACCCCAAGGAAAAGGGAATCGTCGTCGAGGTCCGCGCTGTTGGTTGAAAGTGGGGCGCGGGACAAACAATCTGCATCACTGTGCTTTTGCCCTGATTTATACACAATGGTGACAACAAATTCTTGCAGTCGGAGGCTCCAGCGTGCGAGTCGCCCTGAAGGATCCTTGAGGTTTGCCAACCAACACAGCGAGTGGTGGTCGCTCACTACTCGGAAAGGGCGGCCATACAGATAGGGGCGAAATTTCGTTACTGCCCACACAATGGCTAGGCATTCTTTTTCGGTGGTGGAATAGTTCACCTCAGATCGTGATAACGTGCGGCTTGCGTAAGCGATTACGCGTTCGACACCATCCTGCCACTGTACAAGGACCGCACCAAGGCCAACGTTACTCGCGTCTGTGTGCAGTTCTGTGCCAGCGGCCTCGTCGAAATGCCCAAGTATGGGTGTACTTTGAAGACGCGTGCGGAGCTCTTCGAAGGCAAGTTGTTGCTCCCGACCCCAGAAGAACGGTTCGTTATCTTTGGTGAGGCGGGTAAGGGGCTCAGCGATTCGGGAGAAGTTCTTCACAAAACGCCGATAATAGGCGCAGAGACCCAGGAAACGGCGCACACTTCGCTTGTCAGCAGAAATGGGAAAAGCAGCGACGGCGGCAGTCTTGTCGGTGTCTGGGCTAACGCCCTTGGCGCTCACAATGTGGCCCAAAAATTTCAGCTCCTCGAAAGCGAAGTGACATTTTTCTGGCTTAAGGGAGAGACCGGCTGACCGGATAGCTTCGAAAACAGCGCGTAAGCGGCTGAGGTGTTCTTCGAAAGTGTCGGAGAAGATGACAACATCATCCAGGTACAAGAGGCAGGACTGCCATTTGAGGTCTGAAAGCACAGTGTCCATCATCCCTTGGAAAGTTGCCGGAGCTGAGCATAGACCGAAAGGAAGCACCCTGAATTCGTATAAACCGTCCGGGGTAATAAATGCGGTCTTCTCACGGTCACGTTCGTCCACCTCTATTTGCCAGTAGCCGCTGCGTAAGTCGAGTGATGAAAAGTATTTGGCGTGCCGCAGGCGGTCTAGGGAGTCATCAATGCGCGGCAAAGGATAAACGTCTTTCTTAGTTGCTTTGTTCAGGCGTCGATAATCAACACAAAACCGTAGGGTCCCATCTGTCTTTGCAACTAGGACCAGAGGCGACGCCCACGGGCTCTTCGATGGCTGGATCAAGTCGTCCTGGAGCATTTCTTGAACTTGCTTTCGAATTGCCTCTCGTTCCTTTGAAGATACACGGTACGGCGACTGGCGTAATGGCCTCTGGCTTTCGTCGACTATAATTCGGTGTTTTGTTATCGGCGTTTGTCGAAGTCTGGAGTTTGACGCAAAACAGTCCAGGAAAAAGTCAAGGACAGTGTGCAGGTCACGTTTTTCACTAGGCAGGAGATTCGGGTTCACGTCGAGTTTAACAGGAGCAATCGTTGACTCTGCCGATTTTGTAGTCCCCGTCAGCGAGTACTCTCCGGCGCATTGCCCGAGTTCTTCAAAATAAGCAATCGCTGTGTTGGCCGGTAAACGTTGGGGTTCACAACCGAAATTTGTGATCAAAAGCTCGGCTCACTTTTTGTTCAATTCTATAAGCCCGCGAGCAACACACACTTGCCGACCCAGGAGCAGCGACATGTTTTCAGCGATACCATGGGGGCCGACGCTGTCATCGCACTCCACAGTTACTAACATGCTGGTTCTCGACGGAATCACACGTCATCATCGCAGACCCGCAACTTAGTCCTGCTTTGCTGGGCTTCGTCGGCAACAGTGCGGTGTGCGGCAAACGAGACGGTGAGCTCCTTAAAGTCGATGACAGCCCCGTATTCCCGGAGGAAATCCAAACCGAGTATCAGATCTTTAGAGCACTCAGGAAGCACAGCAAAGAAGCCGGGGAAAGTGACGCCGCGGATCTGAATTCGCAAGGTGCAGACGCCGGTCGGCGTCACAACATGGCCGCCGGCTGTGCGGATCTGCGGCCCCGTCCAAGGTGTCAAAACCTTCCTGAGGGTCGTGGCTAACCGGCTGCTTACCACAGAGAAATCGGCGCCTGTATCCACTAGTGCGGTTATTTCTAAATTATCGGCGGTAACTGGGATTTCCGTTGAAGCCAATCGCTGGCTCTTCGTCGGTGGGCTCATCGGGTCAGGTGGTCGTTGGTCTCGTCGTCGCTGCAAATCGTCGAGTGGAGGCTCTTGTCTCGTTCCAGCCGCGGCGGCCCTACCCCCAGAGGACGGCGTCTTCAGTTTTCCCGCCGTGGGGACGTGCCTCTGAATTGGCCAGAGGTTGATGGACGGCTGGGAGAAGAGAATCTCCGTGGCCATGGGGATCGAGACTGACGTTGCGGCACAGTCGGAGCTTGCAGGTTGGAACTCAGGTACTGTTCAATCTCCTGAGGTCGCTCGCCGTAGCGTGGGCGAGGAGCGTCCGAAGTAAAACCCCTTAAACCCATGCGACGGTAGGGGCAGTGGCGTAGGATATGACCGGGCTCACCGCAGTGGTAGCCGAGTGGTCGGTTCCTCGGCGTACGCCACACATCCACTTTAGGCATTGCGGGCCGGAATTCCTGCGGCACGGTGGTGGGCACAGCTGGACGTGGGTACTGCACAGCCGGCACAGGTGAAAAAGGTTGTGCCACTGCCGCAGGCCGTCGAAGCGCTTCGCTGTAGGTCATGATGTAGGGCTGCGGCTCCGGAACCACTGGTGCTGGCTGCACCACTCGCCGGATTTCATCCCGCACCACGTCCGACAGTGCAGCGACGCTGGGCTGTGGGGTTTAGAAGCGGAGTTTTGCTAGTTCTTCGCGAACAATGCTCCTGGCGAGCTCTCGTAGATCCTCTGAGGGCAGCTTCGTGGGCGTGCAGATTTGAGCGGTTGCCATACTGGCCTGCCGGCCGTACTGCGCGCCGCGTTCCTGCAAGGAGCGCTCCATGCTCATTGCCTCCCTTGTGAAATCGGCCACTGTCCTTGGAGGGTCGCGGACAAGTCCAGCAAAGAGCTGTTCCTTGACACCCCGCATTAAGTGCCGCACTTTCTTGGCCTCGGCCATAGCAGGGTCGGCTCGATTGCAGAGACGCATCATGTCCTCAACGAACATGGTGACGCTCTCATTTGGCTGCTGCGACCTGGAGTGCAGAGCGACTTCAGCCTTCTCTTTTCTTTCACTGTTTCCGAATGTCGCTAGCAATTCACGCCGAAAAACCTCCCAGGTGGCAAAAGAGGTCTCGTGGTTCTCGAACCAGATCTTTGCCGAGTCCTGTAGCGCGAAGTAGACATTCCTCAACTTCCGCTCACCGTCCCACTGGTTGAAGGCTGCCACACGGTCGAAGCTGGGCAACCAATCTTCAACTTCTTCCAACCGGTCTCCATGAAACGTCGGCGGTGACCGGGGCGCGTGGAGCACGAACGGAGCGTCATCTCCAAAACGTTGAGTGGTCTGGCTACCAGTAGTTGATGTCATCTTCCTTGGTTTTGTCAGGCCGCTGAACTCTGGCTGTAGGCCTAGCAGGCGGCGGCTCGCTTTGTGGACGGAGGTTGTGTCTACGCGTTGGGAACTGGCTTCAAAGGCGTCTTCGGGGTCAGTGTACATGGGACGTTACCCAGCAAAGCTCCACCAAATATGTCACGGCTAGACAGTCGGGACGGCCAGGACACGTTATACTGTGAAGCGCCAGGCAGCAGCGGACTCCCGAGGGCACCACACAGAAGAGACGACGAAGAAGAAGCACTGCCCGCCACAATGGCTAAGGCTAGCCAGAATAGCAGTTAAGGCAGTTCGGCCGGGAGACGGCGCCACGAGAGTGCCCAGGAATGTGGTAATATATATTTGCAGCAGATCCGGTTTAACGTGCAGAAGATGGCGTGGGAACTCGGTGAAACAGCGCACATCAGAGTGCATTGATAATAAAATTAATTGCGCAAAACTATTATCGGCATTGATGGCTTCAAGATCAATTTCTAATTAGCCTGTTTACTGCTATGATATTTTTTCTGCAATGCCCCTCTTATTCCGCACGAGTACGTGATTCATTGTGACCTTCAAGCTTCTTCAACCTTTGTTGATTCATTGTGACCTTCTCAGTGTTCTAGGATCTGAGACGTTATTGCGCGCAGAATCGACATTGAAAAATAGCGGGCTTTGGCATCTCTACGCGGTTTTGTAAAGTTCACTGCAGTACGAACTTCGCATTCTACTAGCTGCATCTTCAATTTCTTGTTTGTCAGAGATACGACAGGTCGAAAGTGTCGGCGCAACTATCACATCGGAAATCTTTCACTTGGTTTGTTTAGCGCACCAAGGGGTGCAGAGTTTAAAGCTCAGCACTAGCGGAAAGGTGGAAAGCAGCGCAAGCAACTCTAAGGAGACGATTTCGTATGGGTCAATGTAAGATGCTTTTGCGGTCTACGAGCTATCCACAAGGTTAATACAGTCGATTCTAGGGGGCTACTGCGCCGGCATGTTGATTCGTTTAATCAATAAAGTATACCTAAAAGCATCTTTTTCTTATGCGCAAAAAGAGCCACCACGCCTGCCTACACACGCCCGCAATTAGACTCCTTTTTAGCAGTGCATAGCGGCAGCAATGATTTCTCAAATTAACTCTTGTCTGTCGCTTGTGCTTGTGTAGAGAGCCTTCGAGAAGTGTACAGTAAACTTCGCCCTCTACTCAGCCCTCTGCGTGCGTTCTCTAAGTGTTGTGGGCTCGACGTGATGGATAACAGCCGAGCAGACGTGTTTACCAACCTAAAGAACTAGCTTAAGGGCGATTCTGCATGTGTCGCTTCTCCTCCAGCACATTACTAATGGGCAGATGTGGGCGCACTAACATCGAGACAGCGAACAACAAAGGAAGATGTTCGGCCATAAAAGCAAGCTGAAGGCTTGAGTAGCGACGGTATTATGTGGTGCGCTCGATAATATAAGTGGTGCAACCCTGCCAAAACTGTCTTTAGTAAAAAGATCTTTGTTGGTTGCTTACAGCGCACGTGGCCCGAGTGTTGTGAAGTAGAGAGCAGGAGTACATCGACTTCCACTTACTGTCGATAACAACTACTTCCTCTGTACAGTTATTCACGCTATCTTCGCCGAAGCTGCCCCTGGCTCAGAATGGAGCAGAAACGTTGCCACTGATGAAAGATATACAGGGTTATTTGATATTTGTAACAATCGCTATCTAGTACTGCAAATAGAGGCCTGGCAACTCAGCACCACTAACATGCAACACAAAATAATCATCGCCCCCTCTTTTTTCATACAGAGTGCTTTCCCAGCGCAAAAAACTGTTCCCTTCATTGGCTTCGAAAGGGTCCACCTATAAGAGAAGGGAATCTTACAAGCTTTCTTGCGCTGCTGATACATATAGGGCATTCCACTCGGCATTGTCTTCATGCTCACTATATATGTTGGCGCCCTACAGCATCTATGTTCCGTCTACCGATGTAGCACTGATCTGGTTTTTCATTACTACAGAAACCCTCCTGTGAAGGTGCTTAGGCCTCCAGCGTCTCGTCTCATGCCTCTGGCGGATGACGGGGTGGCCCGGGAAAAAATTTCAGTGCAGATGACATCAACCAGTTTTCCCGAATTTATCCTCAGCACACGTTAAGGTGGGCGCACTTTCTGCTGCATCGACGCTTTTTTCGTCTCCTCTCCCCAGTGGTCGCTCGCCTATATCTTCCAAGGCCATCGGACTTTTCTCACCCACGGCCGAATACCGTGGAAGTTGACCACGCCTTTTCCGCATCCAAAAAGCAGCGCGCTTTAATCCACTCGCCATTTATTGCACCTAAACTTCATTTCCACTCAACTATTTATTTCTTCCTGTTAGTTATTTTAGCGAGACCTCGAAACAACTGCAAATGGAGTTCCTTGCATACCTCACAGATACAAGATTGGTTTCAACCCATTTTGCGGGGCGGCGTCTGAGCACAAGTAACCGTTAACCGCACATATGCGCCACGATTCTACCGCGGCAACGTGGTGCTCGAATGTTTCCGTGTTAGATAAGAGGTGAATAATTAAAATAGCGGCCCAAAGTGATTTGCGGTGATAGGGAAGAAGCAGGCAGGTGATAAGAAAATTGTTATTCATGGAAAAAAGTCGAAGTGATAGCTGAAATACGGCATCTTATAAATGCCATAAAGAGCCCCGACCAGCTATAATGAACGCGAAAAACTGAACCTGAAACGAAAGACGAGAAAAATGACATAGCAGACACCGAACGAGGGGTTAAAATTAAGATGCATGATATCTGCACTTCCGAGGATCGTGCACGATGCTGAATTTTAAGGCAAACTGAAGTCTACAGTCCACATCCTTGTGGCATACAGAGTTAAAGTAATTTGGACAGATTAGACAGGCGACAAAAGTAGTTAGTTGGTACACCGCTGCTGTGTAGCTTGAAAGCACTGACTTGTTGGAAGGACGGAACTAGAAAACGGCCGTGCGTTGCGCAACTTTTGACTGACATTTTATGTTACAAGAACGAAAATAATGAACGAAAAGGATGATCACTGAGCATGCGTGTTATTTTTATTCATTATCAACTGTTTCAGCTGTTCACCTACGAATGTCATCTCAACCGGAGTTAGGACTACTGAAGGTGTGCTGGCACAACCTTCAGGCAGGCGTTCTTTATCGCTAATGCGCGTTAAGGTTGCATCACCACGCCCTCAATAGCGCTGAAGTGGCATTCCTAAGCACAGGCATCCATACGAATTGTCCTTAAAGGAATACTGAAGCAAAATCTGAAAATTAAACAAAAACGCTGAAAATAGATTATCGGAATTTGATTACACCGAAATCTAGTCGTCACTGCGCATATTTTTCAGCGGATGGTTTTATTTTTGATGTTTCATGAGCGCGCGCCAAGCCCTCCCGACCAGCGCGAGGTTAAGAGCGTGATGTCATGGCACCCTCCAGCGGCGAGAAATATGGCGGCGCCCTTCGATGCATGAAACCTCGCTTCGGACTGGTTGCGTCATTGTTACTGGCTTCTTCAGCGCGTTCACTGGCCATAAACGGGCCATCGGCCTTTCGCTTCGTCTCCTGTCACCCATAAAAAAACTTACGAGTAATAAATTTGCTTCATTTTTTATTTAGAGTCACGATTCTGCCCCCTTTAGGCTACGAGGGGTGTCGTTTTTATGACAACAATGCTTCCCCTCTTAACCACCAGTTGGCGCCACTAGTCTGAACATCGTCGCGCTTCTGTTTTAAAAGTGAGAATGTTAGAAATGGCGTTAGGTCCGGAAAAAGTAGCTGCATTTAGCGGACGTAAGCGTGCATACGGTTATCGTATGTAGACAGCATCGATTAGCATTTGACATATCTGTGTACGCCGTGAGCAGACGACTGACATGGAAAAGCTGCGAGCAGCGATGGCAATCGTGCTCCTGCGAGAACGGTGGGCGCGCGGGTGTAATGACGTCTAGTCGCAGCTTCCAGAGGCGGCCGCCAGGTGCAACGATACGGCAATAAATCGCGAAAAAAAGCGTGTTATCCGCCTTTTTGTCTAAAATGCTTGTAATATTTATCAATTTTAGCAGTCAAGCTCTTGTTTACATGCAAAAGAGCAGCTCCAAAAGTTTGGTTCAGTATCCCTTTAAGGTTCACTGAAGGTGGGTGAAGGCTCTTGAGAGATAAGACTGCTCTTCTAAACAAACTGGAATATCAATTTTCAAAGCGCCGGATGTTTCGCTCTGCTGTCATAGCGCATGCGCAATTTTCATTACACCCGGAGCTCTGGCGCAACACTTACTGGCATAGAGCTTCATGCAGCTTCAAAACCGGCCGACGAAAGAGCTGCACCTGAATTACACTTCAGATTTTCGACTAGCTGTTTCAGCCCAGGTGAAGCAATTTTTAAATCTGGGCTTCTTGAACTGAAGAGACGGCATCTGCGGCATTGTAATAATTCTACCGTTGGCAGAGAGCAGAAAGCAGGTGAGAGCCCTTACAAAAATGCTTCTTGAGACAGTGTTGAAGTTCTCATGAGCAGACTCAACACGCCATGTTGAATTTTTGTTGTGACCAGGATGGGCTAGTGTTGGTGAATTATTGAGGCCGAGTTGAAACTCATTGGAAAAGTGGCCACTGTGCTAGAGTTGAGCATTCTCAATGAAATTTCTGCTTTGCGTTAATGTTGAATTCATGTCGTAATTACGGGAGTCAACACGCTATTCTGAATCTTGGCTCGGGTAAAAAAGCAAAAAAATCCTGGGAATACATTCGCATTGCGCCAGATGGACCGACTACTAATGCAATTTTCGGCGGTATCTTCATATTCATTGCTGCTATTTCTCGTTAACATGAAGCCGTCATCCCCTGTGACGTAGTGCTCCACACATACGCACAAACACGTAAATATATATATATATATATATATATATATATATATATATATATATATATATATATATATATATATACATACATACACTCTAGCCTACACATCCATCAGATAAAGAGCATGGGACAGTAATGCACACTAGGCTAATAGAATGAACTGACTAAGAGTTCATCTTACGATCTTAAGTGCAACCTCGGCTTCGCCCTTATATAGTCCTACTCAGGGGTGTCCGGACCTGCGCAGGTTGTGGCCTGCCGATCAGCAAATTTATATCAGTTATTACTATCAATATTTATTTATTTTATATGTAGTACAAGTAATCAAGTTCATATGCAAGGTCTATTATTTGACGACCTTGATTCATTCATAAACAACATAAATAAAGCATTAATTAAGCGCCCTTTTTCATGAGAGGACTTACGAATCCTCCAAAGTAGGTATGCCTGAATGAGCATATTGCACTACTAGCAATTTTTTCTATGGAAGAAAATGACTTTGAGCGGTTTATTAGAGTTTTTACGGGTGCTGCATGCGTTCTTAATATGTGTAATGGGATCAGGTTCTGTTTATACGATGCATGTCGAAATGATTTCATTTAGTTAGGCTTAGAAACGGCTGCCTTGAGATGATTAAACTTAAATTCAACAGAAATTGCTCAACAGTTAATCTCTTGACTACGCTCAACAAAAATTCCGTGTAGCAGGTGTTGAGTAGGCTCAACATACATTGAGTTCATGTTGGTTTCCAGTTGATTCAACAGGAGCTCAACAAGGCGTCAACTGAAGCTCAAAAGTCATTTTTGTAAGGGAGCTGTGAACAAGTAAACACAGTACCTGAATTATAATAGTTGACTTTTTTAACAAGCGCTTAGTTCCAATTCTTGATTTATAGCCGGTCGTTAGTAATTGTCCTACCACGTTTACAATTTCTAAAACGCGATGCTTTCGCTTTTGTGGGGTCAACCACTTTCGGCCTTTACGCGCGCGGTTCCAACTCGCCCGACTTTAACAAGGGCGCTGCTACGCCCTCCAGATGACGACACTCCAAGAAGCACGGTTGAGACGAAGAGGAAAAATATATGGTCGTGTCTACTCTTTTCTTTCCGTCTTCATTTTTTTCGGGTTGTTTTAATGCCCATGACTAGGCAGTCTTTTTTTACTCCCCATTTACTTTTCAATTTTTTTTACTCGCGCACAACTGCAATGGCGTTCTTCAATTTTGATCCAAATCGTAGAAGACGTGATAGGATTATCAGCGGTTACTTTCTCCAAAGAACGCATTTATGCCGTCATCAGCTAAAACCGCCGCTCCGCTAGGGCCGTGAAGGAGAGCTACTCTGCCAATGTACCCCTGACTTGAATCGATCTTTATTTTATGCGCCTCCGCGGTGCCTCAATTTCGCACCTGGTTGACTATGTTAACAAAACAATGGGTCCAGTGGCCACACTAATAAGTTGCAATAGAAATTACTGTAGAATGACGGCCTGTGGGGCGAGTTGGAGCATGACTGAAAATCAGGGCTCGAGAGAACGGAGGGCGGTTGCATTTGCCTCCTCACTGTAAAGAATGCGAGTGTTTAGCAGTATTACGGTTGTAGGAAGAAGTCGCAATCATATGGCGCGTGCAACTCTGGAAGTCTTTATGATTAAAAAGAAAGGGAGCACGTGTATCAGTCACAACTCTGTAGCTCTTCGATTAAATAAAATTTGCTCGCTGGAACCGTTTTTATGAAGACCTCTACCGGCAATAATTCAGCCTTCCTTATTTGGCGCCGTACGCCCAAAACATAGGTAGTGGTGTTGTGGTGTTTTTTTTTGTTACTTGTTTTTGGTATTTTACTTCGTTTCCCTTTCTTTCTTTCTTCCTTTCTTTCTTTCTTTCTTTCTTCCTTTCTTTGTTTCTTTGTTTCTTTGTTTCTTTCTTTCTTTCTTTTTATTTGTTGCTTAGACATTTGCCTAAGAAGGTGCTGAGGCTAAAGGCACAATGTTGCCTGACAGGGCCTCAGCCCCCTACTACATGACAAACAAACATACAAATTACAACAGTCCGGCGGGCCGGTACAAAATAGTATTGTTGATAAGGAAGAGGAAAAAAAACAAAATCCAGAAAAGTAGGCACAAAAGTAAGCATTATAGAGAGGAAAATACATACGGAAGAACATACATCGGAAAATACATACACACTCAGGAAAAAAAGACAAAAGTACTTGACAAAAATTTGCATCATAAATGTACGATGAGTATATAAATAATAAAGAAAGACCAAGACATACATGAAACACTACATCAAATAACAAAGTTCTACGTAAGGCTTATTCTAGCCTACTGAAAAACAAGGCATTATGGACATATAAGCACAAACAAGAGTACAGAGATGCGAACACAGAATCAGTAACTGTGAAGAAAAAGAATTTTGACTACAACATGCTTGCACGAGAAATTTTAGCGGTTGCTATAGGTGACATCGCTACAGAGAAGAGCTCCTTTTTGTT
Organism: Amblyomma mixtum; assembly: GCF_055824585.1. NCBI lineage: Eukaryota > Metazoa > Arthropoda > Arachnida > Ixodida > Ixodidae > Amblyomma > Amblyomma mixtum. The sequence continues at coordinate 119,194,573 of NC_143019.1, read as the reverse complement.
TCGCTTTCACATTTATGGTAATGACTGCTTTTGCTTCGAATGCATGATACTGCTTTTGCTACAATTTACTGACGCTGCTATTGCTAACATTTGCTTGCTTTTTTCTAACCTTTGTTATAAGTTAGTGCTTTAAGTGCAAATGTCGAAGAATTGCTCTCCCATTTGTATTTAGCCTTGTTGATTGCATATTATGTGTTACTGGCTGGGCTGAGAGCGATAGAGCGCAGTTTGATGGGAAGTGAGGGCTATAAATAGGCCCCTTTTCTTCCAATAAGCAGTTGGTACTGTGCGCATGTGTTGTCTTCCCCTTTCTAGTGTTGTCGTCACTGCGCCACAGTATTTTCAGAAGTTACTTTGTTCTGCTCGATGTGCGCCTCTATGTTTTGATGTTTTCACGAGGTATGACTTTATGTAACTGCGACAAAGGCTAAATACCTTGCAGCCTAAGACATTCCACGTTCGCTTCACAACTTGCCAAGCGGTGTTTCGTGAACAGTAGTATTACACCTGGTACAATTTGGCGTCTGTTGGTTTGTGCATTTGCAGAGGGTAGTTTACAAAAAAAAACTCCAATGCCTCGCTTATTCCCCTCTGGGTAGAAGTTATAGCGGTTACAGGGGTTCGCGTTTATGCCTTCTATGATGATCTTTGAGTCTTCTTTGTCTGAAAATAATTACTACCAGATTAATCTGAAAGAGTAGCTTCGTTTGCATCAGGCCAGAAAATTGAAATTCTTTTACTCTCTTTTTCTCTTTACCTTTCGCGCTGTGGAAAATAAGTGCAACAAGCAAACGACACTATTTTTGTTTGCCTGCTGTACAGTTTTCAAAGAATTCGAACGCCTGCTTGATGTACTTTTCCACACAAATGTATTCACCTCGACCGACATAACAGGAGAAGTTGTGTTCTTTTTATGCGTTCGTTTTCTGGTGTTAACGTGTTAGGTGTTTCGCATTCTCTGGCACGCAAGCTCGTTTTTCTCGCACGCGAACAGCCCGTTCGGTTGCGTTCCTGCCTTCAGGGAGGTACCCTCTCCCTGAGAGCCGTTGATGCCCTGAGCGCCACTACCTGAGTAAACACTACGTGGGAGTTTTCCGAATGCTTCCTTTCCGGAAATTCTGATCAATATTACTCGTCCAAACGGCTGGCCCGCTAAACTGGATCCGGCCCTGCTAACACGATGTATATGGCAGCAGATCTCGCATGAAATGCGGCCGCCTTCTAAACCACACGCTTTACTTCACACAAGCGTAGCTTTCTATCTTTCGATCGAAGAGAGTGTGTTTTAGAAACGCACTGTGGTCGCAACAAGACCTCCGGTAAGGAAGTTCGGTTTCGTGCTTTTAGGAAATAAAAAATAAATAAGATTGCGCTGATCCCGTGCATGCTGCTTGCATCGAGAGTGCCTTGGGCTCGGGTGGCAAAAGATAACGAGATGGCGTACGCGGTTCTGCGAATAACTAGCCGAAATTCGTGAAACATTCAAGTATTCACTCTACGCTGCATGTTACAACCGCGATCTTGACGACTGTATTAGTTCAACATGAATCGAATTTATAGAACTTGAAAAGCACAATAGGTCATTAGATATTCATCAATTCTCTTTTTTTCTGGGTGCACTTCCGGTTCCAGCGCCCGGTGAATGCCTAGTTTCAGAATAAACTGCGAAAAACCAGCCACGTGTTGTAACTTGGGTGGTCATGTGACTTTGGTGCACTTATGCTACGGTTTCCTTTGTCATTTCTTCGTGAACAAATAGCATGCCATGCCTTGATGCCACGCCACGGCATGGAAGTTCAGTTCTATTCTTATTCGGTCTCAGACATTCTTTTCTCTTCTTGACGCCCAAGCCTTGCTGCCACACGGCAATGGGGGGGGGGGGGGGGGGGAGAGAAGCGATGATAGCGCAATGGCGTGCAAGGGTAACTGAGTGCAGAACAAGGATTAGATGCAGAACATATAATCTAGAACACCAAAGAGTTTAAGCGCTGGCCTCGAGACCATGCGCCGGAGCATTTGCTGAAGAAAACCAAAGAGGAATGTCTACGGCGCTAGTTGCGGTTGCACTCCTACGTCAATGTGGAAGAACACGTCCGAATACTGTAATCGGAAGCAACTTTTTTTTTTCTAGGCAGGAAAGGGAAAGAGGCGGGCTTTTCTCCCCATGCCGTGAGTGGTGGGCTGCTTATTGTTGGGCTAGGGGTGCGGAGGGGTGAAAGTACGGAAGCTATGGAGCCGAACAGTGATCAACCAACTCCCAACGTTGCAGGGGGTGGGGGGTTGGTTGATCATTCCTTTACCTTTCCTCTCTCGTGTATGCAGCATTACCAAGAAACAAAAAACTTGTATTCTTTCTACATCAAAAAAAAAATTAAATTTAAAACTTGGTCTTTTAATCCAAAATCACAACACCGCCGTCGCCCAAATTTTATGCAGAAGTGCGGTTCCGAGCTACTTTATCTGATGCCGCCCTCGAAGAAGGGGTGGAAGGGGGGGGGGGGGGGGAGGGGGCGCTTTTTGTGGAGCGTCAAGGCCAATGAAGTGATTATTATGCAGCCTGCATTTTGGTCGCCGCTGTCACTAAGAAAAACATCAACAAACGCATAACGCATCTTCTTCTTACTGCGCATCACTCTACAAACACCCACCGCTTCGGTCGTCTTGGGTGGGCCAATTAATCTGTCTGATATGTCGTACAGCCGGGCACACTTGGCACCGGCGTCGGCGGGCCGGAATTACCGGATGTTTTAATCTGTGTGACTCGTCGCGAAAGCCCGCTGAATGCAAGCACGTGCGGCTCTTTAGTCGTGCATAAAACTGTGGCGACCCCTTCCTGGGCCCTTTTAGGCATTCTCGCTCCCCTCTAGCCCGAGCAAGGCCGCCAAGGTTTCTGCTCTGAAGGGAGAGATGGCGTCCCAGTCCGTATATCTGTCTGAGCTTGACTCAAATTGTTCACGATGTCGGGGTATTCCGGAAGACTCGCGATGAGCCTGGCCACCCGACCGCCGTAGTGTGTTTGAAGCATGCTGAGGAACTGCTTACAAGCGAGAGCGCACCTCAAGTGAAGCACTTGGATCAAAACAAAAGGTACGTCTTTCTTCCTGTTTCATCTCCAGTCGCTGCCTCGATTAAACTCTGGGCGACGCGGTCCTCTCATAAGTGTCGCGCTCGCCTAAAAAGCAGAAATATGTGTTTAAAAACCACTGAGTATCGTATTGCTCTGATAGAAATTAGTGGCTTTGGGCACTACACTGAACTTTTGTGCAGTCATTCAAACATTGTAGAACAATAGATACTGGTGCTATCTCTTTAAAATATTCGGGAAAAATAAGAGAAGATGTTTGAAGCGAACGATGTTGCTGTAGGACTGAAAAAGACTGTCATTAAAGCAGGATTTGTTGCAAGATGCAGATTCAGTCTCCACTTCACAACATAGATTAAGTGCACTGATGTGCTTCTTTTTTATTACGTAGCAACAAAGTAAAGAAAGTCCAGAAAGAGAAAATATGTGGCACTTGCCAGCCTGTTTTTCCTTAGGAATTTGGAAGCAACTAGCGCAACTGAACGTACAGGTGCAGTCAAAAATAAATGGAAGGCGATTTTGTCAAAAAATTTAATTTCTTTAAATCTTCAGCAGAATGGTCCATGCTTGTTGGTGCACAGTGCAATTCGCACAATCACAATCAAGCTGCACATATGTATTCAAGGATGCATGAATTGGGGTGTAAATGATTAAATTTTTTCGTGAATATTGCCTTCCATTTACTTTTGACCGCACCTGTACAGCGAAAAGAATATAGCAAGGTGGCGATGAGCGCATCTTCTACCATAATCTCAGGCCATATTGCCCACAGTGTGCAGTGCTCTTCTAATCATTGTAGCAGCAATGCGTTCACCGGGCACGGCAACACGATGTGCAAACATGTGCAAGCATTTCAAGTTGAGAAAAAAAATTGAATTGTGCCATGCTCGCCTTGGTTCCGCTGTGCGATCTCGAATGCCGACCTATCTCCTGCTAGCTTTGCCACAGCTCGACAAGCGGCAAGTAGGAGTCATTATATCACAGCATTTGTGCCATTGTAATATGAAAATTCTTTGGTTTTATTCCCAAAGAGCTTCTTCGCTACGCTACCGCGACTTGTCGCCCTCTATTATTTTAATGATTTATTTATTTGTACCACAAATGCCCTGAAGGGTCTTTGTTGAGGAGGCACATTAATGTGAAGGAATATACAAAAAAAAAATAAACCATCATAGATATACAGCGGACGCTGTCCAAGGCAAAAACACAAAAGTAACACAAGTTGATCCAAAACTGAGTAAAATTACCATTTGCAGACAATTGATAATACAAACAAAAACGAAACGCAAATGTGCGCAAAATCGAGCACCAAGTGGAATGAAGCACTGGTACATCAGAAAACATTTGGAGCAACAGAAGTTTTAGTACAGAATTCAGAGCAATACTATGCATACGTAAGCGCTGTTTAAACTCTCCAGGGTCAGAAAAAGAGAACATCTTATCAGGAACATCATTCCAGAGCTTGATTGCTCTCGTGAACCTACATGAATTAAATTAGAGAGTCTTTCCAGATATGCGGTTGAAGCTGAAATGAATATGTAAGCGCCATGAAGAACGGTGAGATGATTCCAGAGGGAAACATGAAGGACAGGTGTAAACATATTTATGAAAGAAACAGAAATTGAAATTGAACCAAGAATTTCAAATATCTGTATATCTCAAGGGCTTTTAGCTGGGAGACTCTGCTAAATATGAACCCGGCCATTCGGCTTTGAATGGACTCGACCATTTCAATTAGATATTTTTGATAAGGACATCATATAGATGAGAGGAATTTTAACCGTGGACCAACAAATGTTAGATATGCGGGATTGCGAACGAAGACAGCAGAGCTTTGCACATTTCGGCGTGTAAAGCCTAATTTCCCCAAAGTTTTCTTGCAGACTTTTCAAATGTTACAAGACCATCAAGGATTTTGTCTCAACTGAACTCCTAGATATTTGTACTACTTTAAATAGAAACGGAATATTTATAGAGTAATTGAAGTTAGCAATATCATGTTTACGGCTAAAATTCATAGACTTACATTTAGTAGCGTTTAGGTAGTTGTGCCAATTTTTCAACCAATGAACGAGAGTGTTATGATCTCTTTAAAGGGTAAGACGGTCAGTTTCTGAAGTCATCTTACGGGAGAAACACTGCCAACTACGAAAAGACGTAAACGGGATGAAAGGTGATTGTGAAGGTCGTTATTGTAAACTAGAAAGAGTAAGGGTCCGAGTAAGCTTTCCTGTCGTGCGTCTGAGTTTACATCACATAGTAGTGACGAAGAGTCAATGAGAACTGTAAATTGTTCACGTAATGAGAGAACGTTAGGAGGCCAACATATTGTGAAAGAATCAAGACGAAGGGTTGACAAGTTATAAACAGCCAGACATGTGGAACTGTCTCAATTCTTTTCGAGCACTAATGCTGGTGGGCTTCATGAATAGTAGTCAGAATCAGTGAAAGCTGGCATACATCAATCATGCGCCTGATGGAAAAAAATCTATGAAACGTGGCAGGACCGTGAGTGTCAGCTACTGGCAACCCATTAATACTTTGTGTCTGTATGAAGTCATGCTTATATTTGGGTGACACAGCTTCAAACAACTTCTAGAATTAGCCTGCAATGGCGACGGGAGATCGCTAGTAAAGTACTCGCTTTTGGAAGTGGTAACAGCAGAACGGCAGAAATCATTGAAAGAAGATAAGGCATAAAATAAATCCTTGAGTCAGGTGGACGGTAGCACACCCCAATCAGTAAACTCGAGGAAGTAGTTTTTTTAGGCAGCCCCTACTTTTTCGAGGTCAAAGTGGTGGTGACAGCGTTGGACAGTAATGGTTTTGTTAATAGTGTGGCGCCCCTCGCGCCAGGGTCTGGTCGCAGGCCACGGCACCGCGCCGGACGAAAAAGAAGAGGTTGGCGCTAAGCCGCCGATGCTTTTCTCGGCGGACTCGGCAGCCTGAAGCGTTCTTCTGTCCTCCTTCGCCGGAGTTTGCTGTTCCCTGTCATCCCTGTTGGTGCTGCTGTTCCACGGCCTGCCTCTGCGTCTTCTGGCCCGTCTTCAAATTTTGGTGAGGCCGTTACGGGTGGGGGGGATTTGGCCAGGTTTTCCCCCCTTTGGATGTAGGTTGGAAGGTTCTGTAGGTTTTCCGCCATGGCTATGTCTTCCCCAGGCTCAGGTCCGGTAACCTGGTTCGCCAGTTTACCGACTGAAAATCTGCCGCTAACGTCTTTCTGTCAAAACGGTGTCAAGCTTATTCCTGTGGCGCTGGTCCATGTAGGAAATGGTGTAATTAAAAAAAAACTCTCGAATGATCCATTAGCAGCTGAAGGCAGCCACCAGCCGCTATCTTGAGATTTCGGAGGTGCAAGGCAAGAGAGGAATTCTGTGCAAATCGGCTGACTTGGATTGTGTTGCCGATTTGCTGCAGTGCACCTCTTTCGCCTCACTACCGGTGAAGGTATTTATTCCTGAGCAGCTTGCCTGCATAAAAGGAATTATCCGCGGTGTGGATCCTTCCGCTACACCACGGGAAATTCTTGCAGACTTTCATGACGCCGGTGTTGGCATCTTCTCAGTTTACCGCTGCAGCAGAGAGGCTGGAAGCTCTCGTACACCAACTGAGTCGGTTATTGCAACATTTGCAGGGTCTTCTTGTCCGTCCGAGATCGAAGTTTGGCCTATTGTGTACCGTGTAGACCCACTGCAGCCCCGTCCTTTACAGTGTAAAAATTGCTGGCGGTTCGGTCACAGTGCTAAATCTTGCAAGTCCGCAACGCGCTGTCGGGTTTGCGGCGGTGATCAGCACGCGACATTTGCACTTCTGAGTCGCTTAGCTGCTGCCTTTGCCGCTTTGATCATACAGCTGACGACCCCACCTGGCCGAAGGGTGCCGATCGGCGGATCATCTTGCACATTATTCAGCGTGACAGTTGCTCACCCGCTGATGCATACGCCCGCCTTGACAGACGGCAAAGCTCATACGCAAGTATTGCCCGCAAGACCACTACTGATGTGGACACAGCCTTAACTAAGTCCGTTGTTGCTACGGTGGAGAAGGCTGTTGCTGGTGTACTTGACGGCATGATCAGTACGTTCAGCGATGCCTTGTCCCAGGTCATTTCCGCTCAGGCTGCTTCATCGGCTTTAGTTAACCTCACCTCGTCTACCTGTCCTCCCTCCTCTGCAACTGCTGATAATATTCGGCCCACGTCCGTGGGTGTAAATGACTCTGACCAAATCTCCCTCTCTAATTTCAAGAAAATAGCGCCAGAGCATGCAAACCACGAAAAGACAAGGACGAGACACAAAGCGCTTTGTGTCTCGTCCTTGTCTTTTCGTGGTTTGCATGCTCTGGCGCTATTTTCTTGAAATCAAGTATGCACCAACTCGCCCAAGAAGAAGTGTTAATGCTCCCTCTCTAACGCTTGTCAGACAGATGTTGAAATGACTACTCCATCTCAGAAGCGTCGTGCTTCCTCTTCTCCTTCTAAATCTGACCATCCGCATGGTGAAACTAAGAAAGGTTCGTTTGGAATTTCAAAGACAACAGATGTGTTGAAAGAGGCTGTGGCGGCTTCGTTTTAAGCATGAAATGCTTTTAGCTCCCGTTGTCGGCAGTGTGGTGACGTCACGCCGAGACCGAGAGCCGTCATCCGGGCACAAGAAATCCGCTCATCCGGGCACTGAATTCCAGTCATCCGGGCTCTGAAACGAGAACATCCGGGCACCGCACGAGACTTAACGAGATTTAACGAGACTCTCTAAGCCCTCCTACGCGACCGGCATGCAAGCGACGGTTGGTCTCCAAACGAGTCACAAAAAATAACTGCTGCCAGTGCCTTCTCAATGTTTATTTGATTTGATTTATTTGTTTCCTTTCTGATATAGAAAGAGGAGCAAGAGCAAAAGGCGGAACGTCTGACGACGGCTCTTGCCCCGCATACAGTTTGGCACAAACAGTCATTTAACATAGCTTTACACGAAAAGTTCCACACCAAGGTCTTCGGGGGGAAATAAGAAAAAGTCACAGCACTGAGGGAAAAAAAGGGGTAAATAAATTATGCTAGAAAAAAAAATACGCGTATGTAGCAAACAATAGACCGTACATGCCAACACAGAATACTTAGTACAAAGAAGCACAAGCAAGTACACAATTCTGAAACATGGTTGTTGTGAGTTTAGCAACATGATAGCAAAATCATAATAGCAACACACAACAGCGAGCAAGGTTCAAAACTATAATGCACTCCCAGAAAATAAAACTATGGGCAGAAATATCGCAATTAATTGAATTATAAGTTATTTTCGAGCTGCAGAGCTTTAAGTTGTTCTTAGAGACATTAGCACTCAGATCTGTTAATACTTGTATTTTGTTCAGAAGGTTAGCTGTTTGATATTCAATAAGTTGTAGCCCATAATTCGTCCTTACTTTGGGTGGCCGTAATGTTTCCCTACAAAGTGAGTATGCAGGAGCTGCACTAGAGTTTCGTACACTCTAAAGCTTCGCTTTCTTTATGTACTGAAATAATTTGAAATAATAAACTTGATTGGCCTTTAACATTTTATATTTCAGAAAAAGCGGTTTTGTACGCAGTAATTCCGGTGGGCCGTGATATTGTTCAAACATTCTTAACACTTTTTTTGCAGGCTAATTAATCTTGAGTACTTGTGACTTGTAGTGGTACTCCAGACCAAACAAAGCACAGTAGGAAAGCTTGGAATAAAAGAGTGAGTAATAAAGAACAGTCCGTAACCATTGAGGGATGAGTGGGAAAATCTTAAAGAAGAAGCCAATTGTTTTACTAAGGTCAGCTATGAGGGTGTTGACATGAGAATTCGATGATAAGCTTTCCTCAAACCACACACCTAAAAATTTCTGGGCTTTGACTTGAGTTATTTCTTTACCATCAAACAAAATATCTAGGGCAGAATTCCTAGGCTTGTTTAGTGGTGCAAACAATATGTATTTGGTTTTCTCAATGTCCAAGCATAATTTATTTGTGCTTAACCAAGTAGACAAGTGGAGCAAATAGTTATTGACAGCATGCTCAATTTCCGGGAGTGAATGGCTAGAGAAAAAGACGGTGGTATCATCTGCATACATGATTAGTTTTGGGGTATAAGGGATAGAGCATAAATCATTTATGTATGTTATGAACAGCAAGGGCCCGAGAATAGATCCCTGTGGAACGCCTCTTTTCACTGGTAGAACTGGAGCTGTATATTTATTAAAACTGACATATTGATACCGGTTTGACAGATCACGTCATCAATATATCAGTGGAGCTGTGCGTTTGATAATGCACGGAATTATAATTTCCGATTTCTAATAACGCGTGCAAAAAGCACATACATGCCACAATATTTAAGCATGAAATGCTTTTAGCTCCCGTTGTCGGCAGTGTGGTAGCTTCGCGCCGAACGGGTGGTGGCGTTCCTCACTTCCTGTATGGTGCGGTTCGGGTGTCCACCGAGATGACAGAGAATTACTGCGCCATTTCCTTTCCTCAAAAAATGGCTGAGGCTTAGCTTAGGTTAAGCCTAGTCAGATGCGAAGCATATTGTCGCCGAGTTGCATATCGAGCACGCCGCTTGGCTAGACGTTCTTCACGCTCTTCATCAGTCTCTGTAGCACGCCGCAACTTTTGCTTCTCATTCCAACAAGCAGCCCTGTCTCCAGGAGGCATCTCTATCCCGTGTACGCCTAGCAGAGGCAGGCGCACCCCCTTGTATACCGCCGCTCCTGCATCGCGTGTTCACTACAGCGCACCTAGCGGCAGAAGCAGGAAACACATTGGTCTCGACGCCTCGCGCGACGGCGCGAGCTGTGGGGCCCCGTTTCTCCTATGTCGTTACGTCACGCATCACGTGGTCCTCCTTGGTTGCGACGGCGCGGGCTGGGCCCCCGTTTCTCATCTGCTGTGACGTCACGCACCACGTGGTCATCCTTGGTCACGACGCCTCGCGCGACGGCGCGAGTTGGGCCTCCGTTTTATACGAAGCATATTGCTAGAGCTACCACTCACGCCGTCGCCGTGGGACCCCCACGTGACACCGTGACGTCACACCACGTGACACCGTGACGTCACACCACGTGGCATCGGATGAGAGAGCCGGCCTCCACCTCGCGCCGTCGCCGTGGGACCCCTAGCCGTCACACCCGCGTATTCCCGCGCATTTAGAACGCGCGTTCACACTCGGTGTAGGTGAAACGCTCGCTCCACCGGGCAGGCAGACGCGGCTTCCGTGGCAATCCAGGCGCTCACCCAACGCGCGTCTCGGGGTTAGTCGGCGTTCCGCTGTAGCCATGCCGTTGTCTTCCCCCACAACGAAGGCTTCTAGTGGTTGTATTAAAATGACCAAGTATTCAACCAAGGAAAGCCATGTATTACCAAGCCTAGCCACTAATATGCTTCGCATTCCCCAGGCTTAGCCAAGCTGAGCCTCAGCAATTTTTTTCGTCTGCTGTGACGTCACGCATCACGTGGTATGACATGGAGGTCACGAAAGGTCAATGGTAACGACACCGCCGCGCTCGAGGAGCTGGGTTGGGCTATTTTAGTATGCTTCGCATAAAAGCGTTTCGTTCAAAGGGCAACGCATCGCGCCGAACGGGTGGTGACGTTCCTCCCTTCCTGTACGGTGCGGTTCGGGTGTCCACCGCGATGACAGAATTACTGCTCCATTTCCTGTCCTCAAAAAACGTTTCGTTCAAAGGGCAAGGCATCGCGCCGAACGGGTGGTGGCGTTCCTACCTTCCTGTAAGGTGCGGCTCGGGTGTCCACCGAGATGGCAGAGAATTACTGCGTAATTTCCTTTCCTCAAAAAGCGTCGCGTTCAAAGGACGAGGCATCACGCCGAACGGGTGGTGGTGTTCCGCGGACTGCCTGGCAGCGCTACAACACGCTGTCGCGTTCCACTCCTAAAGGCGAAGCTTAAGAGTCATTAATTAGCAGTTTTTTAGTATTCAGTCATTAATCAGTCATTACACACTAATCAGTAATTTGTCATTACTTCGTCATGAATTATGTGTGACGTAATCCAGTGGTAACATCACCAGTGTCACATACGCAAAATGGTGCTGAAAACGCTTTCGCCTCTACACACTTCGGACAGTTTCGAACGCGCTGCATATACATTCTTGTCAGGCCTGCGTCTCGTCGTGTCCGCGTGCGATTCGCATTATACCCGTAAACATTTCATGCTTACTCTACTCTCGGTTACGGGAGAGGCAGTTTTTTAAAGCAATAATCATGGCGGGAATATCTGTTCTTCAGTGGAATTGTCGCTCTATCTCCTCTTCTTTCCCCGATTTCCAGCAACTTATATTTAAACATAGTCTAGACATTATTTTAATACAGGAGTCGTGGCTCAATCCTAATCGCCCACTCGCAATTAAAAATTTCTCCGTTTTTAGAAATGATCGTCCAAACGGCAGGGATGGGGGCTTACTAACATTGATTTCAGCGAAACTGTTTCATCGTGCTAAAGTGTCTCACAAAATTATGCGACGTGATTGTGAGATACTTGCAGCTGAAATCATTATTCCGCAGTGCGCCCCTGTTACGGTGGCAAGTATCTACTTCCCCGCAGGTGTCCGTAGGACGGATGGGCTCGATGCGTTACTGCGGAACAACAGAAGAGTATTTCTAGCTTGGGACTTCCATTAACATCATGTTATTTGGGGTTTGAGAACAGAGTTAAGCGGGAATTTACTTTGGTCTTGGATGTCAGCAAACGATTAGTGCGGTTACAATAGTCGCGCCATAACTTACATAAGGACGAACTCTCGATCAGCTATTGATTTAACGTTAGCTGTTAATGGTATAGCTGTATATTCGTGGTGTACAGTTGACTGCGGTACGTCAAGTGACCACTACCCCATCACTTTCACTATTGCGTGCAGTCCAGTCAGGGCGACTGGTTCGGCACAAAAATTAATACTACACTGTTCAACAACCTTCTAGGTGAGGCCCTCTCGTCTGCTGCCCCTTCTGATAAATCTGATGGGGGACATCAAGTATTAAATTCCGTGTTAGACGCCAATCGGCGAGCAGTCTTTAGAGTCCGCTCAAGCGTTAAAAATAAGACTCCTTCGAGCTGGTGGAATGACGACTGCGAAAAAGCCTATCGTCAAAGGAAAGCCGCATGGAAGAGTCTAGCGCATAACCAGTGCCCAAAGAACTGGATAAATTACAAATTCTTTGCAGCCTCTTTTAAAAGAACAATATCTAAGGCTAAGGATGATTACAATGCCAGCCTGAACATTTATTTGTCTAACCCAGTCAACCGGTAGACACTCTATAGATTCATGGAACGTACTAATGTGCTGCCCTCTTCTCATATCTCTCAGTCCACAGTATTGCCACCTCGGGACGAAAAAGATCCACTAGAGTGCATAGCTGAAGGCCTTGCTGTGCGTTTTTGTGCTAGCACTACCTTTCCATCAACCCCGTTTCATTTGGGTGGAGACTTCACTAAGGTATTTGTATCTTATTTAGCATCGGTAGTTAATTGCCTGCAATCTGCTGCCCCTGGGATTGACGGAGTAACAGTTGGCATCCTGAAAATCCTAATGCCAGACTGCCCCGTACCTCTTGCAGATTGTGACCTCTCCTTTGGAAAAAGCCTGGATTCCACAAACCTGGAAAACAGCGAAAATTATTTTATTGCTGAAAGAGCAGGGGAAGGGTTTTGATCTCGACAATATTCGGCCGATTGCTCTCACATCAAATTTGGGTAAACTTCTAGAGCGGATATTCTTCAGCCACCTCACGAGTCATATTCTGAGTCTTCAAGGATTTCGCGAGGTTCAGATTGGTTTCCGCCTTGGGTGTTCGATTTGGACCGCGCACATAGACTTGGAGAGCCGTATTATGGTTGCTATGAGCCAAATGAGGTATCTGCTCTGGTTACTTTAGATATTGCAGAGGCTTACGACAGCGTTGAACACAGAATTTTCCTTCATAAACTGGCTAATTTACTACCTCCTTTGTACCTCTTTGCGTGGATAAGAGAGTTATTAACGAATAGAGCATTCTTTTGTTCTAATGGTACGTCAACTTCTACAACATTCGTCCAGTCTAGAGGTGTCCCACAAGGCTCCGTTCTTACACCGTTATTGTTCAACATACTAATGCGTGATATCCCTATTCACCCAGCCGTCAAAGTTTATGTGTATGCGGATGATATTGTTTTTTTCGCTTCTGCCAAAGACATTCATATGCTGTACCAATAACTGCAAGAGTATTTAAATGCTCTGGAAGTTTGGCTAGACAGCCTAAAGTTAACTTTAAATGTCAACAAGTGTGCCGTCCTTGTTTTCCCACAGGCAACTCCTCTTTACATCTCTCTGTCGTATCACTCTATCCTGATCCCGCAAGTTGATTCAACAAAATACTTGGGTATAATATATGACCCGCATTTAGACTGACGGCTGCACATTAGAAGCATTGCGCTTAAGGGTGAGCGCGCCCTTGGCCGGTTGGTGAGGATCAGCAACAAAAAATTCGGTATGCGGAGAGACACTCTACTACTTCTCTATAAGACCTATGTACGGCCAATCCTTGAATTCGGCTCAGTTCTCTTTTCTGGGTGCCCAAAGTACAAGCGTGAACGCCTGTTTGTTATGCAGCGACGCGCTCTGCGCCTTTGCCTAGGTCTGCCTAAATAATTAGCTAATGCTGTGTTGTACTTGGAGGCGCGGATACCTAATCTCAATTCCAGGTTTTAGCTTACCACTGTGCGGACATTTTTAAGGTCTTTGGAGCCTATTCCTGGATTGGATAACCCTATATTTACAACGAACCCAACTCTCTTCTTTGGTACTTCCTGGCCTCGGTATAAGCTTCCTCAGGTGGTGTTCACAAATTCCCTGCAGTCAAATATTTCTGTATCAATGAGATCTTTAGTACTAGTCAACCACAGGCGGGCTGATACGGCAGTCTTCTTTGACAACACCCTCCCAAGGAATGCTAAGAACCTGCCCGGCTATATGTTAAATGGGCTCATAGAGGAGTACCTAGAGAATTTTCCTAACCATGTTGCCGTTTATACAGATGCCTCCCAGCAAAATGAAAAGGCAGTTATTGGCATTTACTGAAGGGCTCTTGATTGGAGCTACTTATTCCGGGCCCCTGACTATACCCCTATTTTTGTAGCTGAGTTTCTGGCCATTGAGTTGGCCTTAATAAGGATTCCCCGCAGTATCACTCGGGTTATTATACTCTCAGACAACCTTTCTGTTTTGACGGCGCACGAAAATTTTGAGGGATACTCCTATGAGCCGTTCTCTTCATTTTTTTATTCCTCCACATGTTACAGAAGTACGCTTTCACTGGGTCCCTGGGCACTGTGGCATTGTTTCTAAAGAGAGGGTTGATTTTTTAGTAAAGTCTGCGCTTGATGGACCTATTGTCCCTTTGTCCCAAATACTGTTTACTTGACTCTAGTACGCTTTCAGCGATTCCTGCGTCTCCAAACATTGAGCCATGAGCCTCTCCTTGCTGCAGCGGATTTTCAACACCTGGCATTTCCTTGGAGTGTGCGGATGTGCAGTTCGAGGCAATTTGAGGTGTCCATGACCCTTTTGCGCTGCAGGATACCGCGGCTAAATCTTTATTTATGCCGATCGGGGTGTTGGACATCCAACCTTTGTGACTCTTGTGGCGAAATTGAGTCTATTCAGCATTTTTTCCTCTCCTGCCAGCGGCTCGCTGCTCTCCGTATAATTTACTTAGAGATCCCCCTCGCTCCGCTTGGGCTTCCTCTATCTATTCCGACTCTCCTATCCTTCGGGGCAAGCGCCAAGGGATATGCCCTGAAACCAGTGTGCAATTATATTCACGATTATATAATTTCATCTGGCAGATTCCTTTGCTAGAATGTGAATTCACAACTTTTCCTTTTCCGTATTTTTGGTTGGTACAAATTCTAGCTCTGCGTACCAAAATTTAAATATACTGCATTGAATTTATATGAGTGCGTTTGTATCCTCTATGCACCCTGACCAATCCCCCGCCGTGGGTATGGGCCATTAAGCCTCAGGACATCATCATCATCATCATCATCATCATCATCATCATCGAAGGTGGTTGGTTGGTTATTGGGGTTTAAAGTCCCAAAGTGACACAGGCTACGAGAGACACCGTAGTGAAGGGCTCCGGAAATTTCGACCACCTGGGGTTCTTTAACGCGCACTGACATCGCACAGCACACGGGCCTCTATGCATCGAGATTTGCAATCGGCGCCGCTCTCGAGCAGCACGTCTCTAGTTGGCAGCCTCTAGGCTTTTTAAAGCGAAAGCTTTACTACTTGCACTTTCAGCCTTTGCCGTGGCGCGGCGGTGCCACCATTGACCTTTAGTTGACCTCTGTGTGACGGGATGTGTGACATCACGCCGAAGAGAAGGGCGACCGACTCGCGCCGTCGCAAGCCGCAGCGGTGCCACCACCGGCGCCTAACTCTTGCGCTTTCCGCTAGGAGCGCGATTGTGGCGTTACGCTGAAGAGATTAGGCTCGACTCACGTCGCTAGAAAGCAGTAGCTGTGCCAACCACCAGCGGCTTAACATTGCTTCGCGATCTCGCGCCGTCCATGTGCGACGGCGATGCACATGAACGGCGGCCTGAATGGAGTGGATTGTAGTGGACTGGATTGGATTGGATTAGAATAGATTAGATTAGATTACATTGGATTAGATTGGTTAACAGATGCATAGCCACAAGTCTAACCACAAGCACCACCACCAGCTACACTACCAGCTGAACCATGGCGTAGGTACGGATATTGCTTTCGCAATTACCGGGCTTAACCAAGCTAAGCCACAACGAATTTTTTCTCACAGAGCCTGAACCTACCTGTGGTTAAATGCAGTACCTTCGGTCGAGAACTCGTCGCGGTGTACCTAGCCATCAAGCAATTTGGCCACTATCTGAAGGGCCGGCACTCTGACGTCGTCACAGGCCATAAGCCCTTGGCGTTTGCTTTACAACGCAATCACAGCGTCTACACTGCACGC
Organism: Amblyomma mixtum; assembly: GCF_055824585.1. Classification (NCBI taxonomy): domain Eukaryota; kingdom Metazoa; phylum Arthropoda; class Arachnida; order Ixodida; family Ixodidae; genus Amblyomma; species Amblyomma mixtum. The sequence continues at coordinate 119,178,483 of NC_143019.1, read as the reverse complement.
GGGATCCGCCAACTGTCTTATCTCCGAGTTTGCAATGTATGTCCTTGACGTTCGTGGGCCGCAGAATGCTGCTGCAAATGCACTTTCCCGTGTCGGTGCCATGGCGTCCGCATCACCAGTGTACAGTCGGGGACAAAAGTCTCCGGACCACGTGTTCCTCAAACGAAGCTTATAGCTGTACTATCAGACAACCGCTGGAGACCGCACTTGTGGAGATGAAAGAACAAAAATTTAACTTTTACCTTCACAAGTGTAGTCTCCAGCTGCCTTCTAATAGCAAAGCTATCGACTTCGTTAGAGGAACAATTGGTCCTCTTTGTCCGCGACTGTACATGGAGGGGCTAGCGGCTGCACTTCCACAGCGACCTACAGCTGGATTGCCTTCGATCCTTATACACGTCCCTGTCCTTCGCTGAATATCCGCTGCCGTTTTCCTCTAGCTTCATTACCTGCCAGACATCCACTGGTGCCTCGCGCCCATGCGTACCTTTGGATTCGGTTGCGTCTTTTTTTTTGCAAAACTGCACAACATGAGCCACCCTGGTGTTCGTGCAGCGTAGAAGCTGGTCATATCTCGCTTTCTTTGGCCAAACTTCAATGTCGATATCCCTGGCTGAGCACAAACCTGGCTTCATTGCCAGCGCGTTCACCGATATACCGCCAAGGCTGTCTCTCCTTTTCGGTCTTCCGAAGTGAGATTTTCCCACGTCCACGTAGACCTTGTCGGACTACTCCCGTCATCACGTAGGGCCTCTTATCTGCTCACATGTGTGGACCGTTTCACCCGCTAGCCCAAGGCATTGCCCATTGCTGACACTACGGCAGAGACAGTTGTTTCGGCCTTCATGGCCGGCTCGGTATCTCATTTCGGTTGCCCGTTTGTCGTCACCACCGACCGCGCCCGCCAGTTTCAATCGGCCCTGCTCACCGCCCTTTCCAGCGTACTGGGCGGCCGCCAGATCCATACGACCGCCTACCGTCGTTGGGCTGATGGCATGGTGGAAAGCCTCCATCGCCAACTGAAGGCCGGCTTAATCACTCATCAGCCAAGGGAACACTGGTCTGACCACCTTTCCCTCGTACCCCTAGGCACTCGCTCAGCATTGAAGGTTGACCTAGGTTGCTCTTCCGCTGAAGCTAGTCTATGGTGTTCTCCTGCGCCTCCCTAGGGAATTCTCTCCTGCGTCCTCTTCGTGCATTCAGTATGCTTCCATCTACCTCCGAGGCTTGCGCAACGCATTTCGGCACATTAATCCTCTTCTCCCTGCTGCCCGTCACCTTCAGTCCTCGTTTGTGAGCCAGGATCGGGACTCCTGAAGCCATGTCTTCGTCCGCGGTGACCCCGTCCGTCCGCCCCTAACGCCGGCCTACGATGGATCGTTCCACGTGCTCCATCGTGCCACAAAGACCTTTACTCTCGTCAGTAGCATCCGTGAAGCAACATCCGTCGTGTCTGCTGACAGACTAAAACCAGCCTACATTGCCGCTTCTCCACCCATGGTCTCTTCAATCACTCTCGCTTCGTCTGTGCCGCACAGAAGGGCGGCATACTTTTAACATGTCCGCTGCGCACATCTTGTGGCGTCCACTCTACAGGGGGTCGCAGGCCACGGCACTGCGCCGGACAAGGAAGAAGGGTTCGCGCTAGGACACTGCACTAGGAGCAGCGCAATAAAAAAATGGGCAGTGGCTTAGCTCAGCTATGCAAAGATATACGTAGAGGAAGCTAAGGCGCGCTGTTCCTCTGTTTCCTGGCCGATTTGTTTCCTCTTCATCTCGTTTCGATGTCGATTCCGTGCCTCCTTCTGCTTAACAGGTTTGTCGCTGTCAACACTGCCGCCTCAACTGCGGTTCTATCGCACGCGAGCTCTCCTTTTCAATCCTCCGACATCTTACCAGGCATGCGACAGAGCTGGCGAAGCGAGCGGAGGCGAGCGCAACGGCGAGGCAAGTGCTGTTACGTCATACCAAACGGCGGCGGCAGCTCCGCGGCGAGGCGCGCGGTGTGACGTCTGCAACATGGTACGGCGAGCGCGCGGCGTCCGCCAGCTGCGGCGGTTGCTAGGCAACGGCTCAAGGTCGGTCTCTGCGCCTCCTCGGGGCATCGCCACAGCGAAATCGCTAGTTCGTGGCCAATGTAGCTTTCGCTACAAAAATTGCCGACGATTACTTCCTAAAGCGAAATTTGACCGCAGCTAATCAGCTGTTTCAGCTTTTCAATACACTGAGGCACAGAATTCGGGCAAGGCATGTGTGTACGATCACAGAAAGCTAGCTGTTTTTCACACATATTCCTTCTTTAAGAAACATTCCACTAAACAGTCCTTGATTGTCTTGAAGGAAGTTTTGTGGTCGGAGAACTGGATGGATATATATGCTCGACGTGCGGCACAAATGCCCGGTTAACAGTGACGAGGTCTATCCAATTATTTCGCAAGGTTGTCACAGCCATGGGAGGCGTGACGAGCGAGAGAAACGGGCTGTTATCCCGCATAAGTGGTAAAACATTCATTTTTGTCTTTATATGCATATTGAAGTCCCTACCTATCCTGCCACCCTGGCAGGTGGCAGTAAATGGCTGATCGCGAGAGCTCGCTCACCGTTGTCAGCGCTAACGCATGCATCCCACATCACTCTATCATCACCCTAAGTACCGTCTTTGTCAAAAGTAACCAGGCTGCGTGGTTTGCTTCTAGCGTGTACAGTGGAGCCTTTGCGGCTTTCCTAAAGATCGATGGGAGTTAGAAGCTAAGAAACCCCCCAGTCCTTACCTTTAACTACCATTTCAGCTTAAGAGAATCTGTAAGGGCTCCATTGTATGAGCTAAAAGGAAACCATGCAGCCTGGTTACTTTTGACAAAGACTGTACCTATAAGCACGATTCAGGCGTCCACTCACCCAGGGAGCCACTTATGCGCACGTCCTTTCCTTAAATTGACCGGAGTGTAAAACGTTGTCCACGCCAACGCCAATGAACACAATGAAAGCCGACGGCCTATGGCTTCAGCGCCGATGGTGATGATGATGAAAACTTTATTTGTAACAAGGGAGTTTTGACACGTCGGTGCTTGGGCCCCCGCACGGCCCCACTGCACTCAAACGTTCCCCGGAGGCTCATGACGCTGGTAGCCCGTCCGGTGGCGATGGCTTGCTTGGCCGGGTCCTCGGAGCGCAGTAGGGTCTCCCAAGCCTCCCAAGTGGTAAGGTGCTCCAGGCCCCGCGGGGGAGGATCCGCCGGGCAGAGGAAAAGAATATGGTCGAGAGTGGCTTTCGGGTGGTGGCAGAGGGTACTGGAAGGGTTCGTGTGGACTGGGTGATATCGCGAGCGTATATAAGGGGAGGGCAAAGTGCGTGTTTGGAGCCGCCTCCAAAGTGTCTGATGGTAATTGTCGAGGGAAGGATGAGGTGGGGGGTAGAGCCGACGCTCGGCTTTGCAGGCCTGCGTCATTTCACTTGGTTTTGGTTTTGGTTTTGTGGGGTTTAACGTCCCAAAGCGACTAAGGCTATGAGAGACGCCGTAGTGGAGGGCTCCGGAAATTTCGACCACCTGGGGTTCTTTAACGTGCACTGACATCGCACAGTACACGGGCCTCTAGAATTTCTCCTCCAAAGAAATTCTAGCCGAATGAGTGCATGGGCTCCCGCGAGAACCCCAGGTCGGACGCCGCCGGTGCCCCGTTGAGAGAAGCTCGGGCTAAAGCGTTGGCGGCCTCCTTTCCAGGATTCCCGGAGTGGGCAGGCACCCATATCAGCTCCACATGGCGGGGCGGGTGCGCGGCGAGGGAGTCCAGTATGCGAAATGCAGGGACGTGAACTCTCCCGCGAGGAAAATTTAGTATGGCAGTTTTGGAATCTGACAGTCTATATCGGGCCTCCGTGCGGGTGATGGCCAGGCCAATGGCGGCCTCTTCGGCCTCCTCCGAATTCGCATTAGGGGTTATGTGAAAGGTGGCAATCGGTTGGAGGGAGGGGTTCGTAATGGCTACAACCGCGTCCTCGCCCGTGCATGCGGCATCCACTCTTAAAAGAGGACGTTAAAAGTTAAAAGTTGTTAAAAAAAACTGTGAAAAGTTGTCCACTGTTATAAGAGGGCAGTTATGCGCCTTCCCTCTGCTTTCCAAGCTCCCACTCCAATGATTTCGCAGCTTAAAGTGCGAATAAGGTGTCCACTGATAGTTAGAAGGGACAACTACGACAGCGACGGCGACGCCGCGAAACGCACAAACGGGTGCCAAAGAGCTGCGCTCTAAAACAGTTCGACCCTCAACGCAGTCGGGGTAGGTTCTTCCTCGACTTAGCTCCGGCAATAGTAATAAGCACTCCCGTCCATCTTTTATCGGCATGATCATGTCTGTTGATATTGTAATCATGGACATCTGGTAAGATTTCACTGCTTTTAATACCGGCGTACAAGGAGGTCTCAGTTACATTATTCACATCCTGATGAAAGGAATAGAGGTCATCGAGTTTAAGCATCGAGCTTAGGGCATCAGAAAATGAAAGGGGGAGCGTCGGAGAGCAGGAGTAGGAGTATGCATTAATTACATGGGTATAGTGAGAATAAAGTGATCGAATCAGGGCGCGGTCATACGTGTATGGTTGTTTGTCCAATCGATGTTTACGACACGCCACTTCACAGGACCTTAATTCTGACTTTGCAAACTGGGATAGCTAGCTGCCTTCTAGGTTCACGAGTGGTAGCGAAATAATCGTCGCTGAATGAACACTAAAATCGTTCAATTGGCGCCCATTTAAAATGATGTTCTGTTTGTCTTCAAAGAATGTTACCTGCTGCATAGTTGGTCTGTGCCTATCAGATATCAATTTGCCTTGTCTATGAACCTTTTAAAATTAGGAAGGTGGAAATTAGGAAATTAGAATTAGAAGCGGTGGTCTCGGGCTCGAACCCCAGACCAGGAAGAATTTTTTTTCAACTGCGAAGTTTCTGAGAAAGGTGTGTAGCTTTCCTTTGTAGCCGTACGGCTGCGCTTGGGTGGACGTCAATGAGTAATTACTCCCTTATTAGAAAAGCCTAAGGACTCTGAACAACACGGAATGATTTTTCTTGATTTGTACATCGATGAATTGTAAATTGTCGACGCCAAAGAAAAGACAGTTATTTTGACTCAATCTATTTTCACCATCACCACATCTTGAGTAAATGGAAGGAAGCTGGGAAGAAATCTCTTGCCATTCTTAACTACAAAAGAATCAGGCCTATTAAGTGATAATGTTGTTTACAGGGCTGCAGCACTCAACGCCAGCTTTTCATTTCATTACTAGGTGTAGCTTGGCCACCTTGAAATCTATAGCTAGACCCGTTCAGGTGCATTCAAAGCCGAAAAATTGATTTCAGTGTCATGCGACAGTGACAGTAAGATGGCATAATAAAATAAGTGAATTTGAGATTGCAAAGAGCGTACACACTCAGTGCCTCAAATTAATATTCAGGACACGACATCGAAAATATGCAATAATCGCTGCTGTTCATCCATGTAGAGTAGTCTAAATAACTAACCTGCAAAATCCGCAGCACTTCCAATTCCCAGACGGTCACAATGCCGTCTTCCGCAATGTTTCTAGCCGTCCGGAGTTACCAAGCGGCTCGCCTATTCCTTTTACCCGAGAAAAGTTTTATCTTAACAACGGAATATAAGCGCTCTGTACATAAACGTTGACTCATGCAACAGCCTTGACACAACCCTGCTCTGAAAAGCCTGGTGTTGTTATCTTGCGCTGAAGTGGCCATCAGCGATTGCGCTTTTACAAGCGTGGCTTTAGAGGCCAGAACACTGAAAATTTGTGCGGGACTTCGTTCCACCGGTCGGTGCGGCTTCATTTTGTTTCGTTTCGTTTCGCAGACTGCCAAGCGCCACTGAGAACGTCTGCTGCAGCCGAGTGGATTCTTAGCATTTTTTCCGGTCGGCGATTGAAGCCGTGGTGGTGCTCCACCGTTGCAGAATCCAGGTCAGCGACCAACAATGCTGTGGACATCACTACTCACTCTTGCTGCCGCCGTCGATCTGGTAAGTCGAAAATTATTTCGAGGACGTGCGACGCAATGGTGACGCATATTTGTTCCGCACACGGGTAGAAGTCTTAGAGCAAACTTCTTTCTCCATTCAGTAGGCCGTTCGAGAGCCGCTGTGTCGGGAGTGAATTTCATTGTGACATTGCAAAACGATCGTATTTCCAACGCGTATCATCATAGCCAACACGATGCGCATCAAGCAGAATATTTTAGCGAGCTATTGGTGGTTTTTGCGATATCGCAGATCGCAAACTGAAGATTGAAATCGCAGACTAGTCCGAAAACGATCGAGGCACGTGAAACCATATTCTTTGCTGCTTTCATGACTGCTTCGCTACCACATTCCGATGTGGTTACCACAGTTTTGCTGCGGAAATGCTTTCTAGGAACACGTGCTACACGGTTGCTACACGTGCTACACGTGCTTTGCGGTTTAACGAGACAGAAAGGTCGCGGAGCCTCACTTTGTGAATTGTCTGGTGCCAGTAATGCAGCGAAAGCGTGGGAAAAGGTTTTTTTTTTCCAAACTGTAACGGAACGCTTCGAAGGCCATGGCTGCGCAGTTCATTTCAGGCACTGAGCGTATTCTTGAAAAAAAGGCGATTTACCACATGGCTAAAGGGAAAAGTTCAAGCGCAAAGAGCTTTATGCATGACTCAGTAATTGCATGCCCTCTTCTGCAGCATGCGCGCATGGCGATACAGTGCTCTATTATCCACGCAGAGAAAAGGCAGCGGGAGACTAGAAAAGAGAGGGGGGGGGGGAGGCGTAGGTGACACAACGATTTATTTCGGTCTCATTCGATTGCGATTTTTTTCTCGATCATCCATGCGATCGCTATTTCTAGATCAGGTCAGATTGGCAGCCGGATGGCAGGGATCAAGTACGATCTGAAGAAAAGAAATCTATATTCGCGGCTTTATGTTCATTACCGGCTTTCCATCCCCTGGTTTAGCTAATGGGGCTTTAACGTCCCAAAACGACTCAGTCTATGAGTGCCGCTGTAGTGAAGCTTCGTTGGGGCGCGCTGTTTAGTTTCTCATGTGCCGCCGCGGTAGCTCAGTGGTTACGGTGCTCGGCTGCTGAACCGAAGGACGCGGGTACGATTCCGGCCGCGGCGGTCGAATTTTTATGGAGGCGAAATTCTAGAGGCCCGTGTACTGTGCGATGTCAGTGCGCTTTTAAGAACCCCAGGTGGTCGAAATTTCCGGAGCGCTTCACTACGGCCTCTCTCATAACCTGGGTCGCTTTGGGACGTTCAACCCGAACAAACCAACCAGTTTTTAATATATTGGAGTGCAGCCATCTACAACAACGCACTGAAAGCGAGCTTTGAAAAAATAGAGTACGCTTAAAAGTGCACTGAAGAGGAGTCTTAACCAGTACTTTTACCGCTGTAACTCGTCACCGCTGTAACTCGAGCGTTCATGGAAACTTCGAATTATTCCCCTACGCGGCTGATTTCCTTAATTTAAATCGGATTAACGTCGGGTTCCCGCCTTTTTTTGAATTCAGGCTCCCAGGAGAGGTTTTCTTAAACAGGTTCACTTAATTTTGGTGTTTTCAAACATAAACGCGCAAAAGCACCTGCCAGACGCGAGCGCGGCGCTAGCCAAGGCCACCACTGCAAGCTTTTTTTTCCCTGGCAAAATGGCCACAACCGGATTCACCCGTTTGCTCTGACGTTCATGTAGAATTGGTACTTTAGTTGGCCGTCATCCACATGCGTGCGTTGCCCTACGTCATGGCGTATAATGCCCTGGTCTTGCCTCCCTCCTCGTCTTCTGGTGAGAAGAGCTCCGGTAGGCGAATTCGCGGACTACGCGGCACCCGTAGCCCTTGTAATGCCGCCGCGGTGGCTCAGTGGCTATGGTGCTCGGCTGCTGACCCAAAAGACGCGGGTTCGATCCCGGCTGCGGCGGCTGGAATTTCTTTGGAGGAGAAATTGTAGAGGCCCGTGTACTGTGCGATGTCTCTCATAGCCTTAGTCGCTTTGGGACGTTAAACCCAATAAACCAATAAACCAACCAGCATTGTTGCACAGAGGCGCTGCTCAGATTTTTCGTACTGTCATGGTTGTGTGAGCGCAGGTAACCCCTTAACGGAGGCGCCACGTGCAATAATGCACAAAGACCACGTTATTCCAATACGTGGGCCGCTCACATCAAGTCCGTTTGCTGCTGACCTAATAATGCCACCAACAGTGCCTAACAGGACGCTTTATCGCCGGCAGGCTACACGAACGTACGAACTATCTGAAACGTTCACTACGTTGCCTTTTACCTGTCCGGTATTAAGAAAGATATTCGACATTATATCACCCCTCTCCTATGTGCGCACTCTCAGCGGTCCCGATGGGCTGTTTAGCCTCCGGTCCCAGCGAGCACGTTATTGAAGTCTCCTTATCGATGTGTTTGGTATATATTTGCCATATCCTGCGCTGGTAGCGTGTATTATAGCTTACAGGCAGCAAATGCTACAATTCAGCGCTGTTTGAAACGAGACAGTATACGCGAAGCAGGTCAAGCAGGTGGCTTGCCCTGAGGCCGATACAAAAAAGAAAAACAAGAAAAGACAGAACGCAGGTGTCGCCTCTTGCCTCTAAATAGCATTTCAGACGCACAAACCTGAAAACTAAAATTATGTGTGGAATAATTGGTTATTGAGGTCCTTAAGACATATATGTAGCATGGAAAATTATTAAATAAATGCTTAAGTGCTAGACTCCATCTACAAAAAAAATTGAGCCGGGCTTTTATTGTTGAAAGTTCCACTAAGAAGAGATCGAAGAAACATCTAAATAGAGGAAACTGAAACGAAAAAATGTAGGCCAGTTTGATACGCGCTGTCAGATAGAAGCTGTCACACTTATTGCAACGAACAAAGTATCTTGGACGCCATCCGGTAATACTTCTAGTGTTTGTCCACACCTGACCTCATTTTGATGTCTTGGCGAACCAGCGGGGCATAATTTTCTCTCACAAACATATAGCCTGCTCTGGAACACATCTTTTTTTATTTGGCTCTAAAGCATTTTTATGTGGACGCTGTCTGTGGGCAGAGTAGGAGATGGCTGCGCTGTCGTATACTACTGTCCGGAAGAAGAAACAGGCATTACAATTAAAAGAAGTTCAACCTGGCTTTGGCTGCTCTTCCAGGCACATGCCGCCGACGACTACCGTCGGCCCGTGTACGTGTTCGGACACATGGCCAACAGCCTTGAGGAGTTCGACGACTTCTTGGCGCAGGGAGCGAATGCCATAGAAGCGGACGTGACTTTCGCCCCCAACGGCACGGCACTCAAGTTCTACCATGGCCCTGGCTGCGACTACGGCCGAGACTGTGAGCGCGAGACGCGCTTAGATGAGTACCTCTCCTATGTCAAGGACGCAGTCAGCGCAGGTACGGGAGACACTTCTCCCTCTTTTACTCTCTTTGTAGACATCGCCCAAGGCACTGGGCATCTGTATCATAGGCAACTTCTAGAACAAACGTAAATACTGTACTAACTCTCGGAGAAATAGGACATTTACAATGCTAACAACCTTTTTGTTGAACTTACATCGCACGAGAGGCGTACTTAGTCAACACGAATTAGTCAACACGGTGCACTGCAATTAGACAGTTTTAGCAGAGCGCTTTTACGGCCAGCGGAGAGGAGCGGATGAGCGCAGACGCCACTGCGCATGCGCACATCGCTTGGCCGGCCAGCGTTTTTACGGAGCGAAGCTTACGCCCGCTAGGAAGCCCTCTCCAGCGGAGCGATATGAAGCGCGCCGGCGTGCGTAAGAGCGCGCGGGCGTGTATGGGTATTCGAGATGGCAGCCTCCTTTGTACATCTAAAACGCAACACTTACCAAATAATTAATAAAAAACCAAGAATCTACCTGTACTAAATAGTTTCAGCGCATTATTAGCCGACTTAATTGATCTTCTTTCCACTCTAACCCGAATTGTGACCGATAGGTGGAGCAACTCAGGAGCGCGACTCTACTCCGCTCGGGAAGACGGGCGATCCGCCCCGCTGGCCGTAAAAACGCTCAGCTAAAACTGCCTAATAATGCGGCTGTTTCCCGCTTTTAAGCGGTACACTTATTTTAGGCCGCAGAAAAGACCAGCTTGAAAGGGAAATTTTTGAAGCAGCACTCATTCTTCGTGCGGGGACAAACGCACGCGTCAACAATCCATCTGTGACGCTGCTCAAGAAAGAATTCGAATTTCTATCAAAATGATTAGATTTGGTGCAAGACGATGTTCACTTGTGTCACACGTGCCATGTTTACTAATAATTTTGTGCCTAGTGCTCTCTTCACTGTATTTTATCTTTTTTGTCGTTGATAACCGCAAAGCATATATTCGTTGACGTGGGTTTCAATATTTTCAGTTGTTAGTTGGTGCTCTGTGGTGTGTTTTCTACGTCTTGTCCTTGTCTGCTGCGCAGAGGCATTTCTTGAAGTGCGAAATCATATCGTTTTACGACGACTACTTATTTTCTGAACATATATATTTTAGCTAATATATTTAAAGAGCTCTTGTTAGGGCTCTTAGGCATAACGAAACAAACCTGGAAGTCTCACCGCCATGGTTGAACTAGATTGAGCTCTTTTTTTTCACCGAATTCTTTCCTTTATCGTCTTTCTCCTTCATCTACAGAAAAAGCTGCGCATATCCCGATTTATGCTGTAATTTCACGTCAAAAATTTCAAGAATTCTCTTGCCATAAAGACCGCCGCGGAGGCTCTGTGGTTATGGCACTCGGCTGCTGGCCCGAAAGACGCGGGTTCGATCCCGGCCGCAGCGGTCGAATTTCGGTGGAGGCGAAATTCCAGAGGCCCGGGTACTGTGCGACATCAGTGCACGTTAAAGAGCACCAGGATGTCGAAATTTCCGGAGTCCTTCACTACGGCGTCCTTCATAGCCCGAGTTGCTTTGGGACGTTAAACCCCATAGCCTAAACCTCTTGCAATGGTGCTTTGGAAAAAAGAGATGCAATTCGCTCACCTAAGGTGTGCTTGTTTATAGAACTGTAATTAACGTTGAGTCAAGTGAACATTTTGTGAGACATTATTAGATTCGGCCGGGCATGTGTGATGACCTCAGGAGATATTTTGTGACAATGTTTGATATATATTTGAAAGTCGTGACATGGTTGTAGTTCAGGTGTTAATCCTGTGCTGATAAGTTCATGCAGTTGCGCCCATTTTAGTTTTTTATACCATCGTGAAGAATATTTGTCTACTTATTTCCAGCAATGCCTGCCGCCTGTCAGTGGCCTCATTTCTTTCCAGGTCGTCTACTAAATGGGACACTAACACTTGCGTCGCACCAAACCAGCAGGCCTGTACGCAGACGTATGCGAAAGCGAACTTCTATTAATGGACCATGCCTACAAATTTCGCTGTCGCCTCTCCGTACCGGTACACTAACTCGCACATTTAGCTTTTGTCGGATAGCCCCAAATTCCCATGCACTGCGTTTTATCGTGATTGAGAATCTTGTTGGAACTCCGGTTGCGTGTTAGGGAATAGTCTTGAATCTCTTGGTATAGCCAATGCGTGTATGTGGGTTTTAGGGGGATAAAAAATAAATTACCGGCCGTACAGAGGTACAGGAAAAAAACACGGTTCTTGCGCTAGAACAAGTGATGGCTATAAACAGAATGAAAAATTGAGCTTAAAAAAAAAACGAAAACTCTAGCGACGCATCCAGGTTGGAAACTACCAGAAACAAGTAAAAGTCGCGAAACCTCAATACCCTGGGCCTATTCAAACGTGAAACCATGATGCTGAACCTTCATTTTGCCCCTGATTACTGTACCCAGGCGACATTGTAACCTAAATGGTACGCCGCCATGTTTATGAAACATCAACAGCTGCGTGAGCGATTCCGGCGATCGCTAGCTCCAAGATCACCGTGTCAGGTCCTCAGTGTGAACTGCACACACGACTTGTTCCCTGAATGCTACAGGGCGGGCTGATGTACGAGGCTAGCAGGCCGAGCTCTGGGTTTTAGTCGTATTTTATTCAACATGGAGCTTGACGCCAAAAGACAGTGCCGGCGCGGGCCACGAGCAAGGTGCCGCAGTGCCGAGAAGGGCGATTTGGCACCGCTGCAGCCCCCCCCCTCCCCTCCCCCCCCCCCCCCCTCCCCCACCCCAACACACGCAGTGTCATGAAATAGAAAGAGTGAGAACAAAGCTATGCAAAAATGCTGTCCGGGTGACGTTGCGCAAGATAAACGGAAATGTGTCACTGGCGAATTCAGGTGGTGTCCAGACAGGCAAGGAGCCTGACGTTCAGCCCAACGTTCAGACTACCAAGCTTTACACTCAAGGAAGCTTCGTCGCTCAGGGCCGAGTGCGCGTCCCAGGTTGTATTAAGGTGACACTGAAGGTATCACGAGAAAGCCCGGTGATGCCAGTGGTGTGACCTTTTGGCTGCAAAGAGCCAACGAAGTTGGCGAAAACGCGAAGCACGGCGCGTATTTCCCACCTGAAAAATTGCCGCCGCGCTGCTATGGAACAGATGGGCTGTGCAGCGGAGCATACGCCCGCACACTCAGAGCAGCCGCTTCGTACGACCCGGAAGGCAGTAGTGGCGATGAAGAAGCGTCACGCGTAGGAGATGGCAACTGAAAAGCTTACGTAGCGAATGTAGCGCAGATGGGCAGATGGCCGAATGCGCACATGACGGTGCACAAAGGAACGTCGAATACTAGGGGCGTGAGTGTCTAGAGTAGCCGGGGAGTTCTTGGAGGAGAATGACGGGTGATGCACTTTGGAAGCGGCACAGCAGCAGAAAGGCGGGCATACACGGCAGGGATCATTTCAATTTTCTCTCTCTGTTTTGGCGCCTCACTGCCTTTTCGCCATGCTCCCAGACATTTGTACCTGTCTAAATAAACTTCTTATCTCTCTCTCTTTTAAGAAAAGACGTGTTCTAGAAGCTGCGTCGAGTGGCCACCTCCTGTGTCGCAATCGGTATCTCGTATCTCGCATTCACGATGTTCACAGTTCACTCTCCCGAGGCATCAGTCGCAGAGATGGCTGAGGCAGCGCTCAGTGGCCAGGAGGTGGCGAGGTGTGTTGTGGAAGTGAAACTTCCAGTCAGTACCTCAGCTGATGCACCTGTATTAGTGGGGCTCCTGTCAGGTGGTGAAAAAAGTCGGCAGACACTAAACCTATTTATTTATTTATTTATTCAAATACCTCACGGGCTCCGACCGGAGTATTATGTGAAGCGGGTTACATAACTGGGGTGGGAAAAAGAAGCAAGCAGAACATGGTTATTTTAACATCGTTACACAAATAACAACCAACCAACGAGAAAATGCTTGCGTGCTTACGTAAAAAAGAATGCTTACGTGTGAGAAGGCGTAAGCCTGCCCACTCACTGTCTGAACGCAGTCGCCGCGCGCTCCCGCGTGATGCAACCCTATACCACGCAGCTGGCAATTCTGCCTTTGCATGGCTCTACTTATGATCTGCCCGCTCAATCCGTGAAAGCAGTCACCGCCGTACCGCAGCCCGCGTTCGGCATTAAGGAATCTGACGCGATCGCCAATGGGAAAATGCCCGTATGTGCAGAATTTGTCTTTCTCTACTTAATATTCGTAGATCCCTGGGCATCCTCATACCAATACTAGCGCAGTGGTAAGTGGTTATGTGTTGCGCCACTGCCCTGGAATTGCAGGTGCTCCCATCGGTAGAATTTTTGCGTCCAGGTTGCAATTCCTAAGCAAACTCTCTTGACCACTCGTTAATTTATCCCCCACCTGCTAGGTTGCACGAGGACGCCGTCTTCTGTGGGTGCCATGGAATGTACACGCTCACGCACGCACACACGCACGCACGCACTGCTTTTTATTTATTTATTTATTTATTTATTTATTTATTTATTTATTTATTTATTTATTTATTTATTTATTTATTTATTTATTTATTTATTTATTTATTTATTTATTTATTTATTTATTTATTGTACCCTCAGGGCCAAAGGCATTACAGAGGGGAGTGGGTTAATTAGGAAAAAGAACAATGAATATAATACAGTGAAAACAGGTAGTACAAAATAAATTTTCTCCAGATTAAAACAAACAACATTCACAAAGCGTAAAAAACAAAATCAATGTACATAACACAGTGGAAACAGATATAACACATGACCAACTTCTTTCAGAATAAATAATGTTAGCTATTCCGTCGTGAAAGGTGTTATCTGCAATAGCTGCAATATCGGGGGGAAGGCGGTTCCATTCCACAGATGTGCGAGTAAGATATGACTGAAAAGAAGATTTGGTGTGGCATGTTGGGATGCCAACCTTGTGGCGGTGATCAATGCGACGTGAAATGTATTCTGGGGGTGATATGAAATAGTCGTGAAGCGTAACGTGATGATATAGCTTGTGAAATAGTGTTAGGCGACCAATTTTACGGCGAGATTGTAACGGTGGGAGTGACACGTTAGATTTCATGGCTGTGAATAGCTCCATGGGGCTATTAAAAGTGCAATAGAGGGGAATCTTAACTCCTCCTTCTTGCCGCGCGGAACTCTATCTGTCTACAAGTTCCCAGCATTCTTAAAAACTTCGATTTATTGCCTTGTGTGGCCGATTTTTCTAATTAAATCGGATTAAAGTCCGGCTCCCGCCCTTTCTTTTTAATACCCCGTATATATGGTAGGAGGGGTCAACCAAAGCATGGAGTGCCCTTCAGTATGTCGCGTGGTGACTTTGCTTTCGCTTTAATTTTGTTTCTTTTACGTTTCCGTAAATAAATAAGTCTAGTCAGAGGCTACATAGCTGCAAATTAAGCTCACGGAAACAAAAATACGGATGGACTGTTCGCTTTCGCCGATCACTACGTATGACTCCGCCGATGACAGAGCGGTAAGCCGCCACGGGACTGGGTGAAAGGTTGGTCGACTCCTCCCACCGTTTGCAGGGAATTTCGAAAAAAAAGACGGACCCTGATGTTAATCCGATTTAAGTTAGCGAAATCGGCCGCACATGGCAAGAATTCGAAGTTTTCAAGAACGCTGGGAACGTGTAGATCGAGTTCCAGCGGTAAAAATATGAGTTCAGATTCCTCTTCAGTGCACCTTTAAGGCTTACGCCACAAAAGAAATCTGGGAATCTAGAGAACGTTAGTACGTCCTTCACATGCTCTGCTAGCGCGTAGAGGGTGAAATCTAAAAGTTTTATCAAGATAAAAATGGCACACAGACAAGTTTGTTCTTCCAGTATAAACAAGGCTTAACGCGGTAAGACAAGCACTGGTTAAGGCGAGCCCAAATGCTACCGTAAAAACTACCGTGAGCTTTGGGGGATTGCATGTGCATCTCACCTTGACAAGTAAGGCTTCGCAATTGTTCGGGTAGAGTACTAGTAGTGGCGAAAAAGGCAGTATACTGACAGGACGGTTTCTGAAGGGGTCTTTGCACAGCCCTCAACACTGTAAGAGTTGAGTGAAGAAACACCACTAATACAGCGGTGGGAGTGAGCGCAAGCGTGTGCTCATAACAGCGGTTCTTCTTGGGGTCTTAGTAATTCGCAAAGGAGCATCACAGCGTGCAGGTGATATTGTATGCCATCCATAAGAAACGTGTGGTGGCTCCTATGTATGCACTGCTTTTCAACTAGATTTTGCACCTTCCTTCCACCAGCTCCTTCTTACGTCCTGTACTTTTATTTAGTCTTTTCTTCCTTCTGCTCAGCACATTATCAAGACTGAGTTATGCCACATCGTCTCATTTTCATTTTTTCTAACGGTTAGAGGTAATAGCGTTCTCACTTACTTTTACTGTGCCAGTCAGCTACCATTCACGAAACGTCAACTGCTCCCGGTCGATCCACACGTTCATTCTTCTTTCTTGTGTTTATTTTTTCGACAGAAGGAGGAAAGCACAGCGACAAAATGCTCCTCTTTTACGTTGACATCAAAACGGAAAACCTCCGCGGAAGAAAAGCGAAATACGATGCCGGCACGAGTCTCGCTGAAAACCTCACGCAGCAGATGTGGAGTCAAGGCAAGCCAACCACTCTCAGTCTCAGGTGGTCGCAAAGCGCTTCCGCTACCTGTTTGACGCACTTGATGCTCATTTACGAAACATTCCTCGCGCTCTGAGATGGTCCTGAGGGTATCACCATTTGATAATCAGCTATATAATGAAAACAATCTCTATACTGTGTAACGGCCTCCATCGCTGATCGGTTGACGAACTCCTTGTACTTAGAAATTTATGGCAGTGTGGGCTGAAACCACCCTGAATGTGGGCGCTCCGTTTTCGGGAAAAACCCGGCTCTCCCAATTCATGCATCACGACCTAAATTTTTTTAGATGTAGTATAGTTTTTCTGTGTACAAAGGTGGAGGTTTCATAAAGAAACTAGTGCATCTCGTGTACTTATTTGTATAATGGCCATTTCAGTTAGCTGATGTTCAATTTATCCGGCCATTGTAGCTTTTTATCCACGCATGGTTTAATTCGCGGAACACTTTAAAATCTTGAAGGAAGAAGCAAGAACACAGGCAAAAAACGAAAGACTAGTGTAATAATTGGGGGACACATTCACACTGGCTCGTATATGGTTTGTTTGTTTTCATCCCTACGTGCCTTTGCTGGCAGTATTGCATCAGTCAAGTACCCTCGTAAGGCTATCCTGTTCAAAAGGTACGAAAGCAGCAACAGCAGCAACGGCTGCGACCCAAGCTTTAAAAGCCATAGCCCAAGAAAGTGCAACGGGACAGAAAAACGTGTTTCATGAGGTAAAGCCACAAGATTGAGGGAAATGGAGTGGAAAACATCCAAGAGAAACCAGAAAATAATAGCAGCTCAGAAACAGGTGCCATATATTTGTTGAATTAACTAAGCAGCAATGGGCCTTAGGCGAAGTCAGGGACCGCCGCTGTGAGCGGGTAAAGAAGGGAAGCGAAGGAGGGAGTGCTCTTGCGAAATGGCGTGCACCGTGGTTCATGCAACCGCCGCAGAGTGCGTTCAGCGATGGACGTCACCACACCCTTTTAACTAACAAGCGGGGACCGAAGCGTGCGTACACCCATTGTTCCAGGATTACGGCTGTGACGCCATCCAAGATTCCGCGTTTGATTTTAACAGCTTTCCACTGCAGGTTTTAATGTGGTAAATTTTTGTATTGAAGTCCTGCAATATTTTTTACCTGTTCGAGATTTGAAGTGCCATTCGATGATGATAACATAATCAAATTTATGATCGGCTTTGCTAAAATGTTCGAAATTTGCGTTTGAGAGATGTTTTATTGTGTCAAAGCGCTGACCACTTGCTTTCTTGATGACGGATTGTTCGTTCTCACTGATATATTAACTCCAGAAAAAAAAGTTTTGTTATAGCGGACATTGTGTAATAGGTAGCGGACTTGCAATTAAAGCTAGTGTTTACATTGAAATTAAATTTAGTGTCCGATCTTCTACGTTTTCGCATTATCAGACGACTTGAGGCGATCTTGGTTTCCTTCTGCAGTTTCCCAAGTCGCATGGTAAACATGTTATTGTCTATCTTCAACGTGGATGACAAGGACGTCTTCAGAGGGGCACTGGATGCGCTGTCGACGCATGATAACCACTCTCACTTTCTCGACCACGTGGGTAAGATTAGTCATTTCTACCTCATTGCATAACTAATCTTTTCCCCATCTTCATAATGAGACCGAGACGTAGAGAAAGATACCAAGACAAGTAAGTTATCGCGTGTTGCTATGTTCACCACGAGTTTACACTGCAAATTAAAAAAAAAGATCAGCGCGGGGGTACCACTGACCAAAATCCGATCAGCGTTTCGTAGGAGGAACAACGGATCGGGCAGATTTTAGGCGTTAGATGGACCGGGATGTAAGAAACTGTGTTGTACGGCAGAAGGCGTTTACTGTTCCTAACAAAAGGGGCACGCGATTGAGACAGCAATGAAGCATCTAACACTCCTTCGGCTGTATCTGCAATTTTTCTGCTATGCTCGATGCATTTAGGAAGCGACGGTGCCGTGTGTCTGCGTTTATTCTCTCAGCGAGCTCTTCCACTTACATTTTACTGAGAAAGGTCTGATAACTTGTTCTGGTGAGACCTTTTTTCATATGCTTGATCTTGCTGCCAATGAACGGCTGTAGATGTTCTGTGCAGTACAGATCAACATTAGCACCGGGTATTTCCTTGAAACTGAAATTTTCGCTTCCCTGAATAACAACGGGAATTGTAGATTATTGCTAGTAGATATGGTTCCGAGACATGGAGGCCTGGGTCGCATTGCGGCATGACTTAGATATGCCTTTCCAGCGATTGCATAGAAATTTTTTTTGTGGCTACAAGAAAAAAAAAATACTTGAGTCCAGAAAAATAATGACAAAACCATGAGCCGACATTCGCCTACCGTGACTACGGTTTGTAGTTTTGCTACTTGGTGCGAGGTCACATTGAGATAAAACAGCGGAGATGGGAAAGACGTAAAGGCTTACATTATGCTCAACTTGCATATCGCTTTTTTCTTTCTGCGTCAACACCCTTCTCCTCTTCAACTCACTCAAAAAGCAGCTTAAGGTGTACGCAACCCAGGAACCTCGGCAAAAACAGGCATACGCCACACTCTTAGAACTAAAGGAGTGCAGAGGAGTGCCCAGAACACACTTTGAAGGAGTATTCGCTTGTCCCATATTCCACTCCTTTTTCCAGAATAAAATTACTCCCTCTGGACAAAGAGTGATCCAACACCTACTCAAGGAGTACTGTACTACTCCTGCAATAGAGTACAGGCACTCCTCCGAGGGAGTAAAGCTACCACATTGAAACAGTATCCTACTACTCTTTCAGGTAGAGTTCCAGGACTCCGTTTGTTAGAGTGACTATACTCCTTCAAGGAGTATCAGTCCAGATCTTATTTTACTCCTTCAAAAGGAGTTTCACGTGTTTTCAATGTATAATACTAATTTTCTTATTTCACATATTCTTCAGAGCAAGTTGGTCATATGTTTTGCAGGATCCACCTGCGCTACATCTACAAAAGAGTAATGAGCAACAGGGATTATAATCTTTGAGTAGAATAATTTTTGCTCATACAACTACTTTATGGCTACACTACAGTTTGCACATTAGTATGGTGCTCTGTCTGCGTTGGGAATAACAATGGTTCAAGAAATAATGACACAAATGTACAACACTGATAACTTTTATTTCTCAAGTCACTGCTGTGATTGCTGTGGCTACCCAAAACACGCTCGGGAGGCGCTCGCTAGGATCAAGCCCCATTAGTGTCTCAAGCAGCAGACAAGCCCGCTTTGTTTTTGGGGTGTACTTGACATTAAATGCCAAGAACACTGCC
The DNA here is from genome assembly GCF_055824585.1 of Amblyomma mixtum. NCBI lineage: Eukaryota > Metazoa > Arthropoda > Arachnida > Ixodida > Ixodidae > Amblyomma > Amblyomma mixtum. The sequence continues at coordinate 119,159,113 of NC_143019.1, read as the reverse complement.
AAAAGCAAAGTAAACCCATCTACCAAATCAACCGCAGTGAGCTGTAAGCGCTCAAAAGAAACTAAGATGCTGGATGATGCCGTAGCTTGCTCGGCTGAGTGAAGGAGCTTTGGCTATGCGTGCATTTCTCCGGGTGCCTGCAAACATGAATGAAAATAATGCAAGTAAGAGTCAATTCCAATGCCCTTTTCATATTATCCTGCATATAACCCCATGAAAAAAAAAGAAAGAATACAACTAGAATGTACTGATCGTGTGTGTCATGTCGCCACTAGTGTGTACCTATATTGTGACCAAGTGCAGACACCTTTCATTGCAAACCTTCATTCAGAGCTACAATTTTATGAAGCCCAATACAATTATCACTATGCTAGTCCTTTCAAAAGCTGTGTGCATGTAAAACAAGCACATATTTACCAAATGAAAATTTTAACATGAGCAAGCTCTTCTGCAAGTATCATGATCAGCCTGACTACGCCCACTGCAAGGCAAAGGCCTCTCCCATGTTCTCCAATTAACCCTGTCCTTCGCCAGCTATGTCCGTTTTCCTGCAAACCTCCGCCCATGGAACTTTTTGCTGCTTCCTGCTACGCTTGCCTTCTCTTCGAATCCACTCCGTTACCCTTAAGGACCAGCTGTTATCTTGCCTTCGTCTTACATGCCCTGCCCAAGCACCCTTTTTTCTCCTGATTTCGACTAGGATGTCTTCAACCCGCATTTGTTCCCTCACCCACTCCGCCCGCTTCCGATCTCTTAACGTTACGCCTATCATTTTTATTTCCATAGCTCGTTGCGTTGTCCTTAACTTAAGCTGAACCCTCTTCGTTAGCCTCCACGTTTCTGCCCCATAGGTGAATACCGGTAGGATACAGCTGTTGTATACTTTTCTCTTGAGGGGTATTGAAAAACTGCCATTCATGATCTGAGAGAACCTGCCATATGCACTCCACCCCATTCATATTCCTCTAGTTATTACCCTTCATGATCCGGATCAGCGGTCACTACCTGCTCTAAGTAAATGTATTCCCTTATCACTTCCAGTCATTTCTAAAACCACACCTCTTGTTCTTGACGGTTTCTTGTCACATAATACATTGTGCAGTTTAAAATATAGGGTAACCTTGAATCGGGAAAACACTTAAACCAATGACAGTTTTCTTGCTGAAGAGAAATGGCTGTTGCAATTCCTGTTACTCAGATACCATTAACTGAATATCATGCTCTAAAATAGCGAAGGAAAAATTCAAAATTTTTCATCTCAAAGAGGCAGACAACAAATTTCAGTTTGGTTTGGGTTGGTTTATGGGGTTTAACGTCCCAAAGCGACCCAGGCTATGAGAGACGCCGTAGTGAAGGGCTCCGGAAATTTCGACCACCTGGGGTTCTTTAACGTGCACTGACATCGCACAGTACACAGGCCTCTAGAATTTCTCCTCCAAAGAAATTCCAGCCGCCGCGGCCGGGATCGAACCCGCGTCTTTTGGGTCAGCAGCTGATCAAATTTCAGTTGCACATTTTTTTTTTGTTTTTAATGATGCATAAGGCATTACTATGCACGAATAACCACACAGTATTCGCCTATGACTGCTAAATAATTTGTAATTAAATATCTTCTCTCTCCTGCTTCACTTTTAAATTAAAACTGAGCAATGGCAATGGCATCAAAGGTCAGTATAAGCCAGGGGAGGCATGAGGAAAACTGCAATATAATTGCGGCTTCGTCATTCATTGTGATTCCGACTCTTAAGGCAGGCTGGCTTTAGCATTGTAACTAATTAAAACGATGAAGTAGCGATATCGTAGCTTTTTTGTGCCTTCCATAACCTATACTGAACATTGATGTCATAGCAATTGCTATGCTATTGAAACAGGGAAGAAAAGAAATCTGGTTGTAATTATTTAGCGATTGGAAACGAATACTATGCAACAATTCTATGTATACGAATGCCCAGCACGTCGCTACAAAGAACACACATAACCAAAAATTTGGTGTTTATACTCATTTAAGGTAATACTACTTCCCACGCAAGAACACGACAGCCACGTGTAAACTTTTTGCTTTCATAGTAATAAAATCTATCCAACGACAAGTTAGGCGCAGCATGTCTGCTCTTTATAAATATGCAATACTGACAATGTTTGACACTAGCATTTGGCATGAACGAGATAACTGTGATTACTTCGCACATTACGTGCCAGTCCATACTATTATGCACAATTTAGATTTGCAAATGTAATGTGTAATTCTCTATGACTGCCACGTTAGTGCACTGCAAACCAATGAAGTTGTCTTGCATTTGCAATGTTCTCACTACTTTTATGCAACACTGATCACTTCAGTATATCTGCATCGACTGTTAGACGGCCACGGGATAGCTAGAATTAAGGCTATTTTATGTGATGGAAACCATTGACTGGACAACAAAGAAGAAAAGCCTCAACTACTGTCCTGGTGCTGGGACGTCTAATAAGAGCTCAGAAAGACTCGGTTTCAATACGCCAAACCCTCCGCATAACATTACCCTGTACGAAAATACCCCACCCCACCCTAGCTTAATTTCTGTCCACATGCACCAAGGCTCACTGCACCTGTTATAAATATTGCCCTAAATATTGCAATCAAGCTGCCCGTGTATGCATAGGCTATCTGTGCATGGGGAAAGAAAGAAGTTGTTAGGAATGTTTCACAACAAAAACAGAAAAAAAGGCAGCCTGTTTCTCAGAAACAGCTAAGAGCATGAAATGGTGTGTCCAAAAAGATTAGGCTGCTTTGTACTTATTTATGACAACGAGAACTGTCAGAGCTGCGCTTTCAAAAATTCAGGAGCTTTGTGCACAAACGTAGCTTCCGTATGCACGTCTTGCAGCACCAACGCTTCCAAATTGAAACGACCGATGAATATGCACAGGAAAAAGCAAATAGAGAGCGCTTGAATTTAAAAGCAAAGCTGCCTTGCACAATCAGAAATTTCGCGACAGAACCTTCCAAACAGTGACGTGTACTGGTTGCGGTATACCGAATATATACCTAGCAAATAAGTGTGCGCTTTCTTAACGAGCGGGATTCTGTGGCGGCAATGCTACAGCTCCAATTCCGAAAACCTAACGCTGCAAAAATTGAGTTTTCAAAATGTTGTGTCTTGCGCGTAGACGCGTAGACGGGGGACAAACGAGCCGCTCAGCCAGTGCTCGATTCCCGCCGAGGTGTTGTGTTCGGGTTGCGCGTGTGAACGAAGGGCCGACGAACCTCTCGACGTTCCCTTCCTCCTTTCCCCCCAGCCCTCTCCTGTCTGCACCAGCCAGCCGTGCCTGGACACGGGAGATGACTTCGGATCGCACTGATGAGCGGCCGCCAGCGCGCACCGCTTGAGTCGAGTGCTAATAAATAGTTTTGTGTTCGTAAACGCCTTGTATCTTCGGGGCAACCGCGGACATAACAGTGGCGACGAGGAAGCAGATCCGAGCCCAGCGTTAAGCTACGCCGCACAACAAATCATGGCTACGCTCACGCTACCTGGGCGGATACCGGAGTTCAACGGTTCCTCATGGACATCGTGGTTTGGACGCCTTCAATTCTATTTTGAGGCAAACAACATCACGGAGAATGCCCAGAAGAGGGCCCACCTGCTTACGCTGTGCGGGGAGGAGACGTACGACATCGTTTGCGCTCTAGTACAGCCGAGCACTCCAGCTGCCGTGGCCTACGACGACATCGTAGCTGCACTGCCGAAACACTTCGACCCGCGGCCGTCCGAAGTCTACAGCCGGGCTCGATTCCAACGGCGTGACCAGTTGGAGGGAGAAACAGCAAGTGCCTACGTTGCGGCACTAAAGAAACTGGCTGCCGACTGCAACTTTGGAACGCTGCCTGCGAGCACAGCAGCCACCGAACAGTCAGCCGGAGCAACATCATCCCTGTCGCTAGCTAACCCCACGATGCTCCCCCTGGACATCATGCTACGTGATCGATTTGTGTGTGGACTGCGTGACGAGTCCTTGCAACAGCGCCTGTTCGCGGAGAAGGACCTAACGTTTACAAAAGCCTATGACATCGTCTTGCGAACGGAAAGTGCGGGGCAGCAGCAGCGACAAATGCGGCGATCTATCGAGCCAGTACACCAGACAAGCCATTCGAACAACCAGAGCCACAACACGAAGGCAAGTTCGAAAAAACTTCCAAAGGTCCAGCGCTGTTGGCGCTGTGACGAACAGCATAATCCGCAGACGTGCCGCTTTCAATCAACTACATGCAACTTTTGCCACAAGCGTGGGCACATCGAGAAAGCTTGTATAACGAAAAAGAAGCAGGGGAAATCAGCCCAGTCACGCAATCATAACGTAGAAGCTTCTGAAGTCCCGGCACAAGTTGAGAAGCAAGGGTTTCAATCACCTCCGTCAGCGCTTTACGACCTAAACACCGTTGCCAACATCGGCACGCGTCAGAAAATAATGGCCAGCTTGACCATCCACAATAAGCTGATTCAGTTTGAAGTCGACTCCGGAGCTGCATGCACCCTTATCAGCGAGGACACCTTTCGAACAACGTGGCCGGAGCACGCACCCAGACTAAGAGACGACGACACGCACCTCAGGACGTGGTCAGGTCAGAGCCTGCCGCTACTGGGTAGCGCCGACGTCGACGTTGTGTACAACGGGAAGAAATGCAAGCTGCCACTCTTGATTGTTAAGAATAGTGGATCCAGCCTCCTGGGAAGGAACTGGTTTGATGCACTTGGGATCACCATTGGTGGCGTCCACCAGACTGGTACGAAGTCAGTGGTGGAATGCCTTCAAGAGAAGTACAAGAAAGTCTTCTCCGATGACATCCCAGGCCACGAGGGACCTCCTATCGACCTGGAGTTGATCAATGAGGCCAGCCCTAAATTCTTCAAAGCAAGGCCAGTACCTTTTGCTTTAAGATCTGCAGTAGAAGCGGAACTTGATAAACTGCAAGAACAAGGCGTCATTGAGCCAACGCAACACTCCGAATGGGCAACACCACTCGTCGTAGTTCGGAAGAATAATGGCACCTTACGACTATGCGGAGACTACCGGAGCACAGTGAACAGGTTCACCAAACCGTTCTCCTACCCGCTGCCAACGCCAGAGGAGGTCTTCAGCATACTTCGCGGAGGGAAAATTTTCACCACTGTCGACCTTACGCAAGCGTACCAGCAGCTGAAGGTGAGCGAATTAACATCTCAGTTGCTTACCATCAATACGCTAAAGGGCCTCTACAAAGTCAAACGACTGCCATTTGGCATAGCGGCAGCCCCTGCAATTTTCCAGAGGTATATGGAGACAATACTTCGAGGAATTCCTGGAACATGCGTTTATCTCGATGACGTAATCGTCACAGGAGCATCAGACGAGGAGCATGCTGCACGTTTGGAACAAGTGTTCGAAAGGCTAGCCAACGCAAACTTGCGTATAAGCAAGGAAAAATGTTGTTTTGCCGTACCCAAGGTGAAATTCCTTGGTCACGTAATTGACGCTGAAGGCATCCATCCGACTGATGACAAGGTGCGAGCAATAACCGAGGCACGAGCACCAACTAACAAGCAGGAACTCCAATCCTTTCTTGGACTTCTTACATTCTACGACCGGTTCTTAGAACAGCGAGCAACTGTGGCCAACGACCTGTACAGACTACTGCAAAAAGAGGTCCCATGGACATGGTCGCCAAGACATCAGGAGTCATTCGTGGCCCTGAAACGGCTTCTTTTGCAATGCACAGCCCTCAAACATTACGATGAGAACAAGCCCTTGATCATAGCCTGCGATGCATCACCCTACGGCGTAGGTGCTGTTCTTTCACAAGCTGACAGTCAAGGAAGAGAGGCACCAATTGCTTTTGCGTCACGCACTCTATCAGCAGCAGAGCGCAACTACTCTCAGCTCGATCGCGAGGGGCTTGCTGTGGTCTACGCGGCCGAACACTTTCGCCAGTACATCGCTGGACGAAAGGTAACGTTCATAACAGATCACAGGCCACTGCTAGGCATTTTGGGGCCCCAGAAGTTAATACCGCAGATGTTGTCACCACGCATGACACGCTGGTGCATCAAAATGTCAGCATATGACTATGACCTTGTACACCGATCGGGGAAGAAGCACCAGAATGCAGACGCACTGAGCCGCCTACCACTGAGCACGACCCACGAAGAACCACCTAACCCGGGAGACGTGTTGATGCTCGAGGCCCTGCCAGAGCCGCCGCTAACAGCAGATACAGTTGCTACGTCGACCCAAGAGGACCCATCCCTATCGGAGCTTTTCAACGCCATTCAAGAAGGCAACGTGAGCCGACTAAAGGGAGAAAGCTTCAACGCCTATCGCAAGAGAGCTACGGAGTTAAGTACGCACCGCGGTTGCATCACCTGTGGGTCACGAGTTCTTATCCCACCAGCATTACGCGCGCAAGCTATGTCACTGCTTCATGCAGGCCATCGAGGCATTGTTGCTATGAAGAAATGCGCCCGAAGCTTTATGTGGTGGCCTGGAATCGACAGCGACATCGAAGAAAGTGCTCAGAATTGCAAGATATGCCAAAACAATCAAAAGGCGCCACCAAAGGCCCCGGCCCCACAGTGGGAGAAGGCAAGTGAGCCCTGGCACACTATTCATATCGATTTTGCAGGACCGGTCGAGGGAAGCACGTTTCTTGTTATTGTCGACGCCTACACTAAATGGGTCGAGGTAAAACAGATGACCAAAGTAACGTCAGCTGCGGTCATTGAGGCATTGAGAACATTGTTTGCCACGTTTGGATTGCCAAGAAAAATCGTTTCTGATAACGGCAGCGCCTTCGTGTCAGCGGAGATCAGACAGTTTTTCAAACAAAACGGTATCGCAGCCGTCGCATCGGCTCCCTACCATCCGGCTACAAACGGCCAGGTTGAACGATACGTGGCAGAGCTCAAGCGAGCTCTACTGAAGGAACAAGCTGGGTCAATGCCCCTACGCGTCGCCCGCTTTCTCTTCAAACAGCACAGCACGGTGCAAAACACAACCGGCCGTACCCCAGCGCAGCTCATGTTCGCACGCGAGCTGCGAACCCACCTGAGCGCCGTCCTTCCGGAGCCAGCACCTGAAACCGGACAGAAGGAAGACGATCTTCCCCGCGTCAAGAGAATGCGAAAGGGCCAACGCGTTCTTGCTCGAAAATTCCACGGACAGCAGGCGTGGGCCCCAGCTGTAATAGACAGACGCATTGGGAAAAGATCCTGGCTCGTACACATGGAGGGGGGCATTGCTCGCCGACACCTCGACCAGCTTCGTCTTCTGAAGGCACCGCCGCAAACGACACCGATCCAAACAAACAGCACTTCGGCCCCTGGTACCGTGGCTTGGGATATCGTGGCGGAAGACGCACCGCTCCAACACGCAAGGTGTACGCCAAATACAGAAACGGCGAGCGCCTCTTCTGATGCCACGGCCGTACTACAGCGCGCTTCCACACGTGCACGCCGGCCTCCTGACCGCTACCAGGCCCCTTTCTAAGGGGGGAGGAAGTGTTGTGTCTTGCGCGTAGACGCGTAGACGGGGGACAAACGAGCCGCTCAGCCAGTGCTCGATTCCCGCCGAGGTGTTGTGTTCGGGTTGCGCGTGTGAACGAAGGGCCGACGAACCTCTCGACGTTCCCTTCCTCCTTTCCCCCCAGCCCTCTCCTGTCTGCACCAGCCAGCCGTGTCTGGACACGGGAGATGACTTCGGATCGCACTGATGAGCGGCCGCCAGCGCGCACCGCTTGAGTCGAGTGCTAATAAATAGTTTTGTGTTCGTAAACGCCTTGTATCTTCGGGGCAACCGCGGACATAACACAAAATACGTGCGAATGCACGATACACTTTTGCACGCATTTAGAACTTTCAGTTGTGAAACACAGACAACGAATCTTGTGTATGCGTCTTCCTTGGCTGGTAAAAAAATTCTTCTATAAGTCTCCAGTTTGCCTGTGTACTCCACAAATTCTAGGATCCCTGTCCGCTACATGTCAAATTTCACTGAAGCGAAAGTAATACAACCAACAGCTGATGATCTGCTAGGGCAACAGGATTTCAAAAGTTTGAGAAGGGCAGTGGGAGTCCAATGCAGGTGGAGTAGTGAAATTTGACTAGTAACAGACAGGGATTCTCCAATCTGTGGAGGACACCGGCAAATTGGAGACTTACGGAGGAATTTTTTTACCCGCCAAGGAACACGCATACACAAGAGAGAACCACAGAGGACTACGGCTTTTACCAGCCCTTGTCCTGTGCGGTTCTCTCTTGTGTATGCGTCTTTTTTGGCTGGTAAAAAAATTCTTCCATAAGTCTCCAATTTGCCTGTGACCTCAACAAACCGCAGGATCCCTGTCCACTACTAGTCAAATATTTCAACTCCACCTGGCTTGGACTCCCACCGCCCTTCTCTGTGGAGAAAGGGTGACAGCAGCTGGCAAAGGACAAGGTTAACCGCAGATCAACTGGGGAAGCATTATCCTGCACTGATTTTGACGGCAGGTTCACAAGACAAACAAAATCAACTCGAGGAGCGGGGTGCACATCTTGCGACTGAATATCAATGGCCAGTGAAAATGGCACCAGCACTGGGGAATGCACATGCAGAAAACGAGACGCATTTTTTTGTCAACTTTGAGCAGCAGTCTACTGCACTTTTAAAGAGCAAAGCTCTCAAGTATGGCAACACTGGCACTTTTTGTTTTACTGGGATGAGGGTCGTCGTGAGGGTTGAAGTCCATATTTCTTTACCATCCACTGTGTTAATTGCCAGCTATGTTTACCTAATAGGGACTGGGCATCTAACATCACCGTTATTTCTTTGCAGCAGTTAAAACAATACAGCATACATTTTATAACATGCTTAGCGAATTTTTGGGAGCAGCATGCTTTTACCCTTCTACTATTTGTTGCTACTGAATCAGTTTGGCGTTGACAAAAGATCTCTAATAAGGAGTAATTACTCATTGACATCCACTCGAGCACAGCCAAATGGCTACAAAGGAAAGCTATACAGCTTTCACAGAAACTTCGTAGTTAAAGAAAGATTCGTCCTGGTCCGGTGTTCGAACTCAGAACCACCACTTCACTGGAGCAGTCGCTCTACCAATTTGTCCAACCTGGACGGCAAGCTTATGGTAGGGCGAGAGCGAAGTGACCAATAACTCGAGTGGGAACTGTGTTGGTCCAATGTTTTAGGACGCCTAAAACATTGGACAAACTGAGTTCCCACTTCATGTTACAATACTGAGTGACATTTTGGTCTATACACCAGAAATACCGGTAAAGCATCATGATAGAACACAATGTTTTTTAAACGGTTAAAGGAATATGTTCGCCCTTTCAGAGGGCACATATGCATAAGAGGCAACATGTGTGAAATAGTCACTGCACCTGAAGCAGTGTAAACTCCATTATGTTAACAGCAGCAGTCAAAAGCTTCATGAGTGACTATTTCATACAGATCATGCAATTACATTCATGTAATTCAGGATCAGATTCATGTGATTATACAGGGAGGTACTGCTGCTAAGTGCACGTAGAGCTCTGCATGCATTTCTAAACCCGGCTGTGAGCCTATGTCTACGAAATTTTTCTAAATAGGCAGGTAAGGTATGCATCACTGGAAAACAATACCTACCACAAACAGCTGAGGAGAGATAGCACAGCCAAAAGCTGGAAGCACGAATGGCCCAGTAGATACTGGCAGCTGGCAACTGCAAACAAATATGTCAGAGCAAGTGTTGTCAGTGGCCGTAACAATGTCATGAATGACAAGAGAAGAAATTGTCTACTGCTTCATAAATTAGAATAAGGTATTAACATACGAACACAAAAAGCAATGAGATGGCCCATGACAAAAGAAATGAACAGATTGTATGTGATGCACCGATATACATTTTTTCAGTAGATTTACATGACTGTCACAACCGCATAGAAAGATGATGGTTTGGTTTGGTTTATGGGGTTTAACGTCCCAAAGCGACTAAGGATATGAGAGACGCCGTAGTGGAGGGCTCCGGAAATTTCGACCACCTGGGGTTCTTTAACGTGCACTGACATCGCCCAGTACACGGGCCTCGAATTTCTCCTCCAAAGAAATTCAGCCGCCGCGGCCGGGATTGAACCCGCGTCTTTCGGGCCAGCAGCCGAGCACCATAGCCACTGAGCCACCGCGGCGGTGCATAGAAAGATGAGCAGGCTGGAATACCACTATTTTTATGCATGATGAAAAGAGCGTAACTATTCGAATATAGCATGCACAGGATTTAATTATTACTACTAGGGTGCTTTGCAGCAGCACCGAAGGTATTTTTAAATTGAACGTAGCAACCAGTAGACCCGTCTGCTTTGCACAAATGACGAGAGGATTTAAAAGGCAAGCATTCATTAGCAAGAAGCACGATATCTCACATCACAGCATGAAACGAAAATTGGTATTGCATTTAACAAATCTGCACAGAAATAAAAACTGCCTAGTGGCAATGCAAGTAAGAGCAAGGGAAAAAATACCGAAGAAAACTGGTGAGTGGGGTGCAGGGAGGTCTGTGGGTAGGGTCTCGTGCCTGGGAATAGTTCCGAGCGCGGAGAATTGCCGGCAGCACAGCTGGTGGCAGTCAACCAAGAATAAATAAGAGAAAGTGAAAATCAATAACAAACCATCACCGATATAGCGAACGACTTGAAAGCGGGCCGCACAAACGAGGGATATCGCAAAAAGCTTGAAATCCTAAATAAGTGCGCAGTTGCATCCCAAACAGTTCTCAAAATCTGAAGGCGAGGAAGCATCGACACCTACACCTCAGGGCAGACGCAAGAACGATCTAACTTTGACATAATACTGTGTCAAATTCTGTTCCATGGGGAAGCACAGATAAAAATTTACAAATGACTAGGCAAGGGATATGTCCCAGCCTTTTACACGCGATCATTGTCCCAGAAAAAATTGTAGGACAAATATTAAGGCGTAAGCACTAATCCGACGAGTACACACACTGAGCACTGTCTGTTGGCAGCTGGCCTAGCGCGAGTGCTCTGTCGCGCGGCACTGCCGCTCATCGTCATCTTCTAAGTAGCACAAATCAATCCGACGGGCACCAGCCGCGAGGCAACTCGACCGTTGTCAGTTCCCTTGTCTGTCCGCAGCTGGCCTAGCAAGAGCGCTCTCTAACGTGGCACTGCACGCTCATCATCCTCTCCTACGCAGCACAAATCTATGCTATTGGAATGTAGTAAACATTGTCTGTTGTTTTTCGCAGCGCTAGCAAGCGACCGCATAACTCTGTTGTGATAACTGGTGGCATTTTTATTTACCGCGGCACCCGAGTACTAAACGCAGATAGAGACTATGGAGCAACAGTTGCCATGCGGCCTATACGCCCGTTCTTTTCTGGTAAAGGCCGATTCACACGACGGTCCGTTTGCCTGCTGCCGCGGCCGACAGCGCGCCTCTCAATGTGGTGACGCATGAATACGTAGTGCGCGGGCCGCGGGCGAACGGACCGTCGTGTGAATCGGCCTTAACGCATTATAGCTGAGGCCACCGCACGCAGACTGCCTGCACTGCCATCCCTATATAGGCGCACACTAATAACGCGTGCGAATAGAGATCAGAAGTAAAGAAACGTACACGGGACTCACCGTTCAGACGGCTCATCAAGGCTTAGCAAAACCGCACATTCTTCTTCGTTGCCTCTCCAGATGACAAGAAGTCGTAGCGCTACCTTTCTTCACGGCTTTAGCCGTTCAAAATCACCAGGGTTGACAGGGCGTAATTCTCGTCGTTGGTTTCCAAAACACACTTGTGTTCTTCATACACGTCCACCGCACGAGCACTCAAACAATGCTACGAAAACCCAAATAACACAAAATGTGACGACGGCTGCAGTTTTGCTTCGTTGAAAAAACCTACAAATGCGCTTTTTTTATTACTAATATTTGAATTGTGTTCGCAACAAAAACAAGTTATATTTTTTTCATTTTATTTCTTTATTAAATGCGAATACCAAAGCGCTTTTAGATACTTTTGCTGACATGTCGTTTGTAGAAGCTGCGATCCTGTGATCCCATCCCCGGGTGTCCTAGCAGACGACGGCGTAGACGACGCTGTTGACGGAATGCAATTTCGGTTGACGGCAGCGAAAATCCCTTAAATGCGACAAAAAAGGCAAAGAAACGCACCGTATCGCAAACTGGTCCATATCAAGGATATGTTCGACGCGAGCGGTAGGACAAAGAGCAGCTGCGATGCATTACTCTACGCGACACTGGCATGCTCGACGGAGATCTACATGAAACAGAGCTTAAATGTGACCCGTACAAGCGGATTACTGTGATATCAACTGCGTTACGGAACTACGACGATACTTGCTTCCCACTTTAGCTTATATGCAACAGCGGCCCGCACTCGCCGCATCCTGTTCGAGTGTACTTTCACTAGCAAGAGCCCACATGCATGGAAGCCGACAGAAGCAACTGTCTTTTCGAGTTCAGATTGTTCCGAGAAATACGAGCAGCTTACTTAAGCACGTACTCGAATTCAAGTTCTCAGCCTGTGTGTCACGTACGGTGACGATGGCGTCGAGGACGAGCTTAAGAATCGCCTTAACGTGGCCGCAACGCAGCCGGTATCCCAAGCATTCGTGCGCTAATTGTTGTTCACCTGTACTGCGAACGTGCGCTCAGTCGCAGGCCAGCCGCTAGCTGCTCGATTTGCCAGCCTTGCGAGTACAATTCCCAAGTTTCTGAGCCAATCTGTGAGCGAGCCGAGCTTTCAGCAATGACGCTGCTCGCGAGCGCGCCGCGCGACGACCTTCGGCCTGCTCCCTGGCTGCCGTATTCGTAGCTAAGCCTAGGAGGTTTCACTTCGATGCCAGAGCTGAGAGCGCTTCGAAACTGGCTAGCGCTGAGGTGCTACTATTTGCATTGTAAGTACGTTTTATTGTGAACTATGTCTCGTAGTGAAATAAAGATATGCTCGGGTCCACCCGAACGGTGATGATGGCGTCGAGGACGAGCTTAAGAATCGCCGCAACGCAGCCGATATTCCATGCACACATATCTGTGCTAAATTTGTTCACTTGTGCTGCAAACGTGGGCATAAAGGCTCGCTCAATCGCAGGCCAGTCGCTGCTCGATTTTCCAGCCTTGCGTGCGCGATTCGCAAGCTACGGAGCGAATCATTGAGCGAGCCGAGCTTTCGGCAACGACGCCGCCCGCGGTCGCGCCGGGCGACGAACTGTGCGCTGCTCGCTGGCTGCCCTTGTCGTCGCTAAACATAGCCGATTTCACATAGATGCTGTAGCTGAATGCGCTTCGAAACTGGCCAGCACTTAGGTGCTACCCTCGGCACCGTTTTACTCTGAACCCCGCGTCATAGGGAAATAAATATATGCTCGGTTTCCGCGACCCCTTCAGGAGCGGAGCTATAGCAGAGGGCAGGCGAACTCCAGAGCAGCAGCAAAGCGGCTATGGGAGGAAATTAGTATGGCTGTTATCGCTTCTACCAACAACTCGACATTGGCTAATGATACTCTATCCCAGAGTTTGGTCGTGAACAAACAATACCAGTGCATTTTTCTGACGCCGGCAGCCGGCATCCAGGCTGGCAGGCCGGCCCCGAGAATCTAGAGCGCCCTTACGATTGTATGGCCGTGGCGCACATCAAAACCGCCACGATATTCTCCTCTTCGCTCAGGTTGTAGCAGCACAGTGCTAATAACAAGGAACCAGACCACTTTAAAAGACCGAGCGCGAGGGCGCAGGAGCCTGGGCCAAAGCGCGTGACTGACGTCATTCCCGGGACCTCATTTCACGTGAGAATCAAACGAGCAGGCGACCCGCAGGTCACCCTTGTAGGTGTGAAGAACGGTGTCGTGGAGCTGCTGCCTGGTCGCAAGTGACTGCTGGTCGCATGCCCTTTGCTACTTGCAAGTGTGAATGGGCACTCAATGCCCGTTAGCAGTAGCGAGTCCCTTAGTTGACGTAGTTCACGTATACGTATGTATACGTACTTCACGTATACGTATATAGTAAGTGCTTCCGCGAAAATACAGTTAAACGCAAGTTTGAAGGAATGCATGGCGAGCGCTCTTAGCAAAATGAACAACGCGTCCTCGCTGTAGATTATTCTTTGCGGCATAATAATACGAGTTGCTTGCTACGATGAGCAATGATATCTATTGTGCAGCCTGTGGAGCCGCATGAACGTTATCATTTGTTTGTTAATTCCTTTGGCGGAGGAGTAAAACAAGCACTGAACTCCCTTGGGGTATGCAGGAGTGGAAATGCCATTTTACTCTTTTGTCAAGAGGAGTGAAGAGGACCTTTCACTCTTTTTCGTTTGTAGAGAGAGTAGATTGAGACCTGCAGGAGTAGCGAGGCTCTTTTACTCTTAATGCAGGAGTAGCAGTTCTTAGAGTGCAGTCTTGAGAAATGGTATACTACAAGCGAAGTTAATGTGAGGCTTTCCTCCATAGTACACAATCTGTAGTAATAGCGAGGCCATAATCCCGGTTTTAAGTCAATGAATTCAAGCAAAAAGTTAACGAAACAATTGATCGTCTTGGGTCCCCCGTGCTCCCTCCAAGAAATTTTATTGAGGCAGCACATCACCAGCGTGAAAGCGAGGAATATATTTATCTATAATGCCTCAAAGTTGATGACAGGACAGGAGAGCTGGAAGCCACTACACATCCAAGCACAGGTGATATTAGCGGTATGCACAACATTACACCTGAAGAGTGGTTTATTGGCACGTTGAAGCGCCGGCAACGAAGACCCGGGCGCAAGTCGTCTAGGAACCAGCGAGGCGAGAGCCCGGCACACAAGCGGCAGCTCTCCAGCACGAGCCTTTCACGGGCGCCGCTAACGCTTCGTCGTCGTTGGTGGCGGTGCTGAATCATCATCTTCATTCCAACTGCCCCGGCGGAAAGAGGGAGCCATCCTGGCGAGTCAAGGCGAGGAGACGACAAGAGGGCTGTAATAAGGCTTCAAGCGGCTGACATGAACGACGTCGCGACCACGGTGGCGATGGTCCAAAGAAGGTGTCACCGGTTCGATGATATAGTACGCTCTAAGATGCGGTAAGCACCAATGTGCTTGGCCGAAAATTTGGACGCTGCCGGAACAGACAGCCAGACCAATGATCCAGTGGAGAAGTGTGTAGCGGGCGTGTCTTGGTCCGACTCATGTTTCCGGAGCCCTTGACGTTCGGCGGTGAAGGAGCGAGCCAACTGGCGGCACTGCTCAGCATGGCGGGTAATGTCAGAAATGGAAGTATATTCTGAGCTGTCGGGGTTGTAGGGAAGGATTGTGTCCAGCAGACAGGAAGGCTCGTGCCCAAATAAAAGAAAGAATGGGGAAAAGCCGGTGGTTGCCTGGGATGAGGTGTTATATGCATAGGTCACGAACGGAAGGACTTGATCCCAATTAGAGCTGTCGGAGCAAATGTACATGGCGATCATGTCCCCAAGAGTACGGTTGAATCGTTCGGTGAGGCCGTTCGTTTGGGGGTGGTAAGCGGTAGTGGTACGGTGGACTGAGTGGCACGCATCGAGAAGCTCGCGAACAACTTCAGACAAGAAAACACGGCCGCGGTCACTGAGAAGTTCTCGCGGAGCGCCGTGACGCAGGACGAAGTGATGAAGAAGGAAGAAGGCGACGTCGCGAGCAGTAGCCACAGGTAGGGCAGCGGTCTCAGCATACCGAGTGAGGTGGTCCACGGCGACTATAATCCATCGATTCCCGACGGTCGTGAAGGGGAGCGGCCCATATAGGTCGATGCCCACACGATCGAAAGGGCGAGCGGTGGGAAACGTAGGGCGGGCGACCAAGCGCGCGGTCAGGTGAGGTCCCCTGATGCGGTGGTTCGAAAGGTGCGCGAAAGGTGCGATCTGTATCGCGGTAGTCTGGCAGGGGGTGGAGAGGCGCAGGCAGAGTACGTCGACATAGGCGAGCGACGTGGCCTGGAAAACCGCAGGCGTAGCAGATCGGTCGGTTGTCAGCCGTGCGCCAAGGATTGTAGGCAGCGGGCGCGAAACGCTGTCGGGAAACAACAGGCGCAGGCACCGCAGGAGGAGCATAGGCATAGGCCTGCGGCCGCGGTGGTCTTCTGACAGCCTCGGCATATGTGAGAGGCACGGGTGCGGGCACAGGCGGCACGCTTACTGGAGGGTCGTAGCTTAACGGGGCGGCAACTGGGGTGGGCTGGATCGGGAGTAGACCGGCCTGGGGAGCCAAAGGTGCCGGTTGCCGAAGACTAGGAAGTGCATCGGCGACCTCCTGCGTGATGGCATTCCGGAGCTCAGGACAGAGGACGGGCGGTGACGGGTGTGGGTTAGATATGAGCGATAGCTGCCAGCCGACCTCTTCCGGCACGAAGTCTTTGATTGTGGCTAGCAAGTCGTGGTTGATGCCCAGGCCGGAGATGGAGTCGGCAGGCGGGGGTGGGCGACGAGCGCAAAGACGTTGCTTGCGCAACTCGTCAAAACTTTGGCACAGTGTATAAACCGAGGCGACGGTGGTGGGGCTCTTCGCCAGCAACATCTGAAAAGCGTCGTCGTCGATGCCTTTCAGGACGTGCTTAATCTTGTCAGCTTCGGACAGAGCCGGATCAACACGCTTGCATAGGTCAACTACATCTTCAATGTAGCTCGTGAAAGTCTCGTCCTTGTGCTGAGCTCGGACACGCAGGCTTTGCTCAGCGCGCAGTTTCCGGACGGCGGGACGGCCGAAAACCTCCGCAAGTGTGCTCTTGAAAACAGTCCAGGTGGGGATGTCGGCCTCGTGGTTTCGGAACCACAGGTTCGTTACGTCGCTTAGGTAGAATATAACGTTGGTCAGTTTGACGCTGTCATCCCAATTGTTATGGCGGCTCACCCGTTCGTATGATTCCAGCCAGTCTTCTACATCCTGGTCGCTGTGGCCGCTGAAAACAGCGGGGTCGCGCTGCCGGACGGCACCGGAGCAGATGACGGGCTGCGGCGGGGGGGCGGGCTGTTGACTGGTCTTGGACATCGGGATGGTGCGGCTGCGAAGGTCCACGGTAATGGGGAACGGTGAACGCAGCAACCTCCACCAAATGAAGAGTGGTTTATTGGCACGTTGAAGCGCCGGCAACGAAGACCCGGGCGCAAGTCGTCTAGGAACCAGCGAGGCGAGAGCCCGGCACAAAAGCGGCAGTTATCCAGCACGAGCCTTTCACGGGCGGCGCTGTCGCTTCGTCGTCGTTGGTGGCGGTGCTGAATCATCATCTTCCGCCTAATTACAGCTAATTTTCCGCATATCGCCTGACGATACATCTCGGACCATAATCTGGAGATAGGAAAGTCATGGCCAGTAGGGACGGAGGGCCATTTTTTTTTTACCGTATTTGGCATGCACTTAACGAGAATACCTAGCGAGTTAAAAGACAAAAAAATACGGATTGCATCATGTTCTGCGCCTAATAACGCAACCTAGCCGATTAACCGCCACGCGCTCACTTTTTTACTTGTTGCCGCTTGGACTTAAGCCAAGTTAAGTGCTCTCTGAAAAGGGTATTACTGGAGGTAATGCGCGCACATTTCAAAGCACGTATCAATCCTGCACCTCACAGAGCCTACTCAAACTGTCGTGACCAAGACGTGTTGGCAAATGTGTCCGCGTTTCGGGTGCATGGCTTATATGAGCATATGCCAATCAATAGCCAATCGATACTCAATCGGGTGCAATCGAAAGACATCGGACCATGATGTGAAGTGATTTTATGATTATATCATTGTACTTATTCACTTAATGACTAATTGGTAATTAGTAGTATTTAAGAAGTGGCATGTGGGACTGCGCACTGCGCCTGGACCTTAACTAACACTAATTAATCAGTGTACTATTTAAGGTGACGTTAACTATCACTCACCATACTTTAACTAGTATCACGAAATGTGCAAGTCATGCTTAACTATCATTAACCATCATTAATTGACGTTTCATAGACATTGTGTCGAACATTCTAGAGAGTTACATTACTTGACAGGTGAGTGACCGGACACGATGGATGGCATTAGAAATGGGGTAAAGACCAATTAGTCTAATTAAACTTTCTAGTCCGACCGCATTAATAAATAAAACCGAGCACGAAATTGGTCGAGTTGGGGAATCGAACCAGGGTCTCCGGAGTGCGAGACGAGCACGCTAACCACTCCGCCATGCCAACTTTTTTTTTTGTCTTTATTGGGCGCCATGCCAGGAAGGGAAAACTTTATTTACACATGGTTTTTCCTGCGGTTTGGAGGCATCTTCAGAGACGCCTTGGTTCTACCCCTAGGAGCCTTCTCTGTCGAAGTCGTCCGCCTCTAATCAGTGGTCGGTTGCCCTCAGTCCAGGGCTCAGCTGGCCACTGCCGCTCGTTGAGCTCGCTGTACCAGACCTTGTCGGTCTTCACAGCGGTCGCTGGACAGCAGAGTCTCCCTCTGCTCCGCACTCGGGTTTTGTATTTTGGGGACCACATCTATGTTTTGGCAGGCCCATGTGATGTGATATAGAGTAGGTTTTTCGTCGCCCAGGGACATTTGTTCGTGTATATCGTAGGGTGCATTTTGTTTAGTATATGTAGGTTTGGGAAAAAGCCTGTGTGTAATTGTCTCCAAGTGACAGCTTCCTCTCTGCTGAGAGATTTGTGCGGTGGGGGATATCGCATTCTATTGCCTCTATAGTTTTGTACACTCTAAAAAAAAGGTAGTTGAGGTTAATACATTTTAGGGTAGTAACGACTGCCACATATATGACTACCTAGGTAGTAACTGTACGTAGTAACTGTAAGGTAGTAACGTTTACTACCTCTCAGTAACTGTACGTAGTAACTGCGAGGTAGTAACATTTACTACCTCTCGAGAGAAAACACCTTAAGAAATAATCTAATGACTTTTGACATTAGAATCGTGTGCATATAAGATAGTAATAGTGCAAAATAAGAGAAAAAAAAACTAGAGCAAAAACAAAAAAGAAAAAAAAATCCCTGCTTTCAGGAGGATTCGAACCGCGGACCTTTGACTTTCTATGTTGAAGGGGTTTCTATCCTGTTCCTATACTTTCTATCCTACCACGCTAACCACTACGCCACGCCACCAGACGTTAACTTGTCAACTTAGCCGTGATATGTGCAGCCACAGTTGTTTCTTGTTCTTTTCATTGCGTGTAAATGTAGCAGCAGCATCTACATTCTCGCACGGGACAACAATGTTGTTGAGAAGGACCTTTCAGTGGCTGATGGCCAATGACATAAGGAAATCTTCTGTGTTAACGAAAAAGAGTCTCTGCTGAGTTTTTATTGTCGAAAGACATGAATACCTGACTTCGTGGTGACTTTCTAATGTGGTACAAGGAGTGCATGAACATGACATCAGAAACTCAACGCCCATTTTTGTGCATCTTGTAGTAAACCAGAAGGAAAAATGAGCACAAGTCAGGCACAATAGCTTGGGGTTGGTGAAAAAGTGCAATTAAGAAATCAAACTAAAGAGTGGAACACATACGCGCTGCGTATATTGTATTGAAAACAAAAAACAGCACTGTCAATTTTGTTAGATTTGCTGCCAATTAGGAAACCCTTTTCATTATATAAAAACATGGGGCATTGAGTAGCAATGTCACCGGGAATGTTAGTATACGTACGTATGCATATTCCGATCATCCATTTCCAGATCAAGGTAGTAATGGATACTACCAGGGTTATAATGAGGTAGTACAAGTGTAGTAACTGCCAAAAAAACGTAGTAACAGCAGAAGTTACTACCTTGTTACTACTTAATTTTCTTTCCAGTAGTAACAAGGTCGTAGCAACATAGTACATAGGTAGTAGGGGTTAAAAAAAGGTTGTAACAGCAGCCGTTACTACGTTTTCACTACCTTTTTTTCTAAGAGTGTAGTATGGCCGAGTATTCCCTGGGTGCTGGCGCGTGTTCCGCGGTCTCGTCGGAAGCTCGGAAAGTAATGTATCCTCGAGCTATCCTGTCGGCCTCTCGGTTACCTACCACCCCCGTGTGCCCCGGTACCCACACAATTTTGTGCCGGATCTTGTCGTTTTGTTCTTCCTGGTTTTTAATTCTGTCGCTCGCTGCGAGGAGTATACGGAGCGCATGACGACCTATCCTGCCATTCATGTAATTTCGGCAGGCTGTTTGGGAGTCCGTGAGTATTGTTACTGACCGCCCGGTTCTATAGTCCTCCGCCACCGCTAGAGCAACGGCTACTTCCTCGGACTCTGCAGCTGTGCAGCCTCGGAGAGACGCGCTGGTAATTTGGCGTAAAGACGAATCGACCACCGCCGCTACAGCGATTTTGGTATCTCCTTCTCTCCAAGACGCGTTTGTATACACGGTCGTGGCTTGAGGAGCGTATGTTTTCTCGATGAATTCGGCCCTCGCTTCTCGTCTGCCTCGATGGAGGTTGGGATCCATGTTTTTTGGTATTGGCGCTACCTTGAGGGTCTTGCGAAGCTCGTCGGGGATCGTTGCCGTAATCGATATTTCTCGCATATGCTCGCGGTATCCGAGCCTCTGTAGGAGCGCTCTTCCTGTCGTTGTTTGCAACAGCCTGAGTTTTTGCGACTCATGCTGCGCCTCTCGTAGTTCCTCAAAGGTGTTATGTAATCCCAGGGCCATGAGTTTTTCTTTAGACGTGTTGCGTGGTAGTCGGAGCCCTGTCTTATACGCTTTGCGTAGCAGGGCATCCGCTTGTTGTATTTCATTTTTGTTGAGGCACTGGTAGGGTAGGCTGTACGTGATTCGACTAACTACTAGGCTTCTGACTAGCTTTAGTGTGTCCTCTTCACGCATGCCATGTCGCCTGTTGGTGATGCGGGTGATCATGCGTGCGACTTGTAGCGTTGTTGCTTTCAGTAGGGTAAAAGTGTGAGTACTGCACTGGTTGGATTGAACCCACATGCCCAAAATTCTTATTGTTGTCTTTTCGGGTATGGGCGTCCCTTCTAGGTTTACGTTGAGTTTTAGGTCCTCGTTGGTTGGGACGGTCCGGTTTTGCTTGCCTCTCCAGACTCTCAGCAGTTCCGATTTCTCGGTCGAGCATGCGAGTCCTCTTTCTGCGATGTATTGCTCTACACAAGATGCCGCTTGCTGTAGCCTTTCTTCCTTCTCTCCGAGACCGCCCGTGTTTGTCCAGACTGTTATATCGTCAGCATACATTGCATGCCTGATGCCTTCGATGTTCTCTAGTTTTCGAGCTAGGCCTATTATAGCTATGTTGAAGAGTAGGGGGGAGATAACTGACCCTTGGGGTGTTCCCTTGTTTGGAGTGGGAATTTTGTCCGATCGAAGCTCTCCTATGCCGATGGTGGCAGTTCTATTGGACAGGAAGGCTTTGACGAAGCCGTCGATTCTGCGTTCGCAATCCAGGTTGTCTAGGCACGTAAGGATCGCTTCGTGGCTGACGTTATCGAATGCCCCCTTGATGTCCAGGGCCATCATGACATTTTCTCCCGTCCGAGGTACGTTTCGCAGGACATCTTGTATTTGGAGGAGAACGTCCTGCGTCGAGAGCTTCGATCTGAAGCTGAACATGGTATGTGGTACACAGTCGTTGTCTTCCATGTAATTTTGCAGTCTGAAAGTTACAACCCGTTCGTAAAGCTTGCCAAGGCACGACGTGAGTGATATGGGCCTGAGGTTTTCAATTTGTAGCTTTTTACCAGGTTTAGGTATCATTATTACTTCGGCGTGTTTCCAATCTTCGGGAACCGTCTCCGCCTCCCAAAGTTTCTTAAGAAAGGTGACGAGCTCTTGTATGAGGTCGTCGCTCAGGTTGCGGATTAGGGCGTTGTCGATTCTATCTGCTCCGGCTGCCGTGTTTCTGGTGGTGTTTCTTATGGCCGCGTAAACCTATTCCACTGTTATGGGGCGGTCGAGTTTCTCGTTTTCGGCTCCTCGATACGTTCCGTGGTATCGCGGCGGGTTGTGATCGCCGAAACATTTTTCTCGTGCCTTCTCCAGTGGGCCGATGTCTGATCCCTCGAAGGAGTGGATGAACCTGTGGATGGCTTTATTGTTTTCTGATTTTATTTTGGTCGGATCGATTAGTGCTCTTAAGAGATTCCAGGTTCTGGCCCTGCCTGGAGTTCCCCTAAGTGAGTCGCTGAGTTGTTCCCAATTTTGTTTCGCGAGTTGTATCGCGTATTCTTCCACCTTTGCCGTAATTTCTGCTATCTTTAGTTTTAGTTTCCTGGTTGTGTTTTTGCTTCCGCCATCTTTTGGTGAGACTGCGTCTCGCTTCCCATAGTCTGAGGAGGTAGGCGTCTACTTCGGGCGTTGCTGTCGTTCTCCTTAGACTTTTTGTGCATCGTTGTCGCGTTTCTCTCAGCATACCGCTCCATTCCTCCAGTGGTTGGATACCGCCTTCAGATTTGTTGCAAGCCCCGCGAAACGCGTTCCAGTCAGCGATTTTCGCCTGTCCAGTCTGGCGTCTTATGGTGTCGGATGCTATTCGTGTCCGGAGGATAAAGTGATCGCTGCCTAGATTTTCCACCATGTTTTCCCACTGTGACTCCCTGCTGTTCCTTGCGAAGGTGAGGTCCGGGTATGTTTCCGTGCTCACGCTATTCCCGATTTTCGTGGGGGTCGCAGGATCTGTGATTAGACTGCAGCCAAAGTATTCCGCTACTTCGACTAATGTTCTTCCCTTGATGTCTTGTTTCTGGTATCGCCAACTCCTATTCATGGCGTTGAAATCTCCTACGATGATGAGTGCATTTTCTTTGGCCAGCTTGTGCGCTCCATAAAACAGTTCGAAGAGTTTGGCTTTTCTTGGTCTGGGCGGGCTGTACACGTTTAGTAAGAACGTCCTGCGTCCCTTTCGCTTTTTCGGAATAAGTTCAACAAGCGCGTGTTCAATGTCGGTGTCGTCGATGGTATCGTGCCTGATGGCGGTAATGGTTTTGCTGACTAGGACGGCCGCTTTACCTTCGTTTTGACTCACGTAAACCTCGTGCCCTTGTGAGGTTGGCTTGATTCCAGTCTCTTGGAGCGCAATTACATCAGGAGGTGTGAGTTGTGTGTTTATGTATTGTTTTAAGAGGGCCTGCTTTTTGCGGTAACCTCTGCAGTTCCACTGCCAAATATCTAAGTATTCCATGCCAACTCGATGTTTGGCATGCCAACTCGATGGTACGGCGTCTTCGTTAACTCCCATCTTCCTCCCTTCCCTTATGGCGAGGTTCTGGTGGCGAGGTTAAATTCGACTCCCTCTTCAGGAAAGTGATGCGTATCGGCAACAAGCACGCACTGGTTATTCTAGGTGACTTCAATGCCCACCACCCTGCGTGGGGCTACCCGCGGCCCTGTACGAAGGGGAGAGAGCTATGGCTAGACATAGAGCAAATGGGTTTCACCCTGCTCACGGATCCTCTCACCCCCACAAGAATGGGTAACAGCGTGTGCGCTGACACGTCCCCAGACCTTACCCTGGTGAAGAATGCGGGTACAGCTAATTGGTCCAACTCATTGCTAAACCTTGGGAGTGACCATTACATACTTTTCACGGAAACTGACGTTGGCCCTGCCAAGCGCCAAACGCGCTCGCCGCATATTATCGAATGGGACGCTTTCCGCGACGCTCGTAACCAGGACGGGAGAAAGGCAGAAATCACAAACATAGAACAATGGGCGGAGGAACTCCGCAGGGATGCTAAGAATGCGACTAAAACGCTCGACGACAACGCGGAACTTGAAGTACTAGACAGCCCCCTTCTTCATATGTGGGAGGCCAAAGCTAGTATGTAAAAGCGATTAAAAAGACAAAAGTGGAATCGCAATCTCAGAAGACGCCTAGCGCGCCATAACAAAGAGATTGAGGCATATGCACTTAGACTCTGCGATCAGAACTGGGAAACAATGTGCGACCAGCTTGAGGGCAATATCGGCCTCGCCAAAACATGGAACCTCCTTCGGCACCTCCTCGATCCAGAAGGTAGTAAATTAACCCAGCGACAAAATTTACAGAAATTAGGTTATAAATTTGAAGGTTCGGAGAAGGAACTCCTCGATGCAATTCGTTGTCGATATATAGGCTCCGCCACCAAAACTTCCTTACCGCGCTATGAGGGTAAATCCAACAGCGAACTAGACGCCCCTATTCAAGAATTCGAGGTTCGAGCAGAAATACTAAAACTGAAAACCAAATCAGCCCCCGGACCCGATCGTGTAACCAACAAAATGCTTAGAAACCTAGATGACAAATCTATAACGGCGCTGACAAATTTCATGCAAGAATGCTGGGAGAAGGGTGAGATTCCCAAACAATGGAAAACTGCTAAGGTAATTTTCATACCTAAGCCAGGGAAACCGCTCAATCTAGAAAATCTAAGGCCTATATCCCTCACATCTTGCGTTGGAAAACTGATGGAACATGTCATACAAACGCGACTAAACAATTTCATGGAAGACAACGACTTATACCAGCATTCGATGATAGGTTTTAGATCGCATTTGTCCACGCAAGATGTCATGATACAGCTCAAATATGACATATTAGACACTAAGTCGCTGGATGCGAAAGTAATAGTGGGACTTGATCTCACTAAAGCTTTCGATAATGTAAAACACGAGGCGATATTAGAAAACCTGGCTCTTTTAAACGTCGGGGAGCGCACATACAACTACATTGCCAATTTCCTTTCGGGCAGGAGAGCGCGCATCCACTTTGGTGAAAGTCAGTCTCAAAACATACATTTGGGCAGCATAGGCACCCCTCAGGGTTCGGTACTTTCCCCTATTCTCTTCAACGTGGCCATGATACGGCTACCGAAGAGACTGGAGGGGATAGATGGCTTGAATTTCTGCATGTATGCGGACGATATCACCATGTGGATGACCCGTGGACACGACGCGCACATCGAACGTACGCTACAGAAGGCCATAAATGAGGTCGAAAACTATGTCAGCCGTAGGGGCTTGCAATGCTCGCCGCAGAAGTCTGAACTTCTTTTTTATCGACCTCTGCATCAAAGACAAACTAGAACCATCCCTAACATCAAATTACAAACTCAAGGGGCGGAGATTCCTCATGTTGAAAAATTCAGAATTTTAGGAATGATTATACAAAGCAACGGGTATAACGGTGATGCAATAACTAACATGGAAAACTGCGCGCAACAAACTATGCGGCTCATACAGCGGATTGCCAACAAAAGACACGGCATGAAAGAGCAGAATCTCCTACGGCTGGTACAGGCATTCGTAGTAAGCCGTATCTCGTATGCTGCCCCCTTCCTTGATCTTAAAGTTTCAGAAAAGGAAAAGATAAATGCAATTATCAGGTGATGCACGAAACAAGCTCTAGGATTGCCCATCCGTACATCCACTCACCGCCTCCTAGAGCTAGGAATGCATAATACCCTGGAAGAAATTACGGAAGCAGTGAGAACGTCCCAAATCGAACGCTTAGCCGGGACCACAACCGGCAGGGCCATTCTAGAAAAACTCAATCTGAGCCGAGATAACAGAACAACCGCCAAAGTTGACATGCTCGGAAAAATTCGAGACAATATAGTTGTACCCCCATTACCCAGGAATATGCATCCTATTCATCACTCAGTGCGCCGGGCCAAGCGGACAGAGGCGCTAGAGAAACGCTTCTGCTCCTACAAAGACGAGGACGTGGTCTACGTGGATGCCGCTGAGTATGGTAAGAACACGATGGCCGTCGCGGTCGTCAATAATAAACAACTCCTCAAAATATGTGCCTCCATACTCTCGGGTAACCCAGAGACTGCAGAGGAAGCTGCCATAGCACTGGCCTGTGTAGGCACAAAAGCGAGATACATCATCAGTGACTCCAAAGTCGCCATACTAAATTTCAGCAGGGGCCGGGTCTCCCCTCTAACAAATACAATTCTAAGCCGTCATGTAATAGACCGGAAAATTACACTAGTCTGGACACCAGCACATGCATCCCTGCCTGGTAATGAGACGGCCCACGAGTTCGCCCGAGGCTTTTCTTTCCGGGCGGACCCGAGCGAGGTGGTCTTTACAGCCAGGGATCGCATGGTGACCTACAGAGAAATTACACAACACTATCGTTTGCAACGAGCTAGACTTCCTCCAGCGGATAGATCCTTGTCCAGATACCAAGCCATCAACTGGCGCCGGTTACAAACTTACACCTTTCCAAACCCGGCCCTCTGGAGTCTTATGTACCCAGGGCAATTTTCAGAAACATGCGCAAACTGCGAACTGAGGGCCACCTTGGACCACATACTATGGGAATGTCCTCATGCTCCCCGGGAGGGACGAGGTATAAACACAAAAGATCAATGGGAGACCTTGCTACTGAGCTCCGACCCGGCGACTCAGTTACAACTCGTCCGACTGGCCGAAGCCGCCGCCGAGAGTCAAGACCTTTCGGCCGTCGTCTAGGCGGGTAGCCCTCTGGCTACCCTCATTGTGTTGGAGAATAAAAGTTTCCTATCCTATCTGGTGTCCACGGAGATATGCAATGGAGATACATTTTCCTTTCCTCAAAACCTAATTTACCGTCGAGCAAGGCGTAGAGCCGAACGGGCGATGCCGTTCTGTGGTCTCCCTGGCAGCGTTGGAAGGCTCTGTCGCGTTCCACTCTTAGAGGCGAAGCTTAACCTCTAAACCACACATCAGAGACACAAGCAGCAAAACTGCGCTGAAGGCTTTCGCCTCACCGCATTTTAGGTCAAAAAAGTGCCCCCCTCAATTTTTTGGTTCGTTCGGCTGTTTAGATTACAATGAAAGCGCTTCAATATGGTGGGCTGGCTGCATATCCGCTGATGCGCTGTACTTAGTTAACCGGGAAAAAATGGCCCCTTAAAGCAAATATCTTCTACACAGTCTACGACAGCGTACATTATACTCCCACAGGTTTCGACGTCAGCGGAAACAGTCTCCTGTCTACCATTGCGAAGATATACGAGGAGCTCGGAGTGACTGGCCACCGCTGGCAAGCGGACGGCACCAACAACTGCTTCATTGACATCTACCCGACGTTCCGGATGTCCTCCGTCACGGCTCGGCGGTCGCGCGACACTTCGGCCCACAATTACGTGGACAAGGCGTACGTCTAGACGGCCGACAGCACCTACACGATTCGGAGATTTTTCGGGTTAGAATTCTTGCCTACCATTCGACTTCGCTGTTCGTAAGCGGCTGTAAGGCCGCTACGAGGCTCCTCTGCTGAACACAAGATGAGGGACCCTTACTAAAAGTTCCGTTCGTTCGAAAGCGATTGAAAGAAATGAAAATCGACCTTGCCGCTAGATACTGGCTCATCGCAAGTAAAACTATATGGCGAAATAATTAGCAAACCTTTGCGCCACCTTTCCTTGCGCAACGCGCAAATA
Organism: Amblyomma mixtum; assembly: GCF_055824585.1. Classification (NCBI taxonomy): domain Eukaryota; kingdom Metazoa; phylum Arthropoda; class Arachnida; order Ixodida; family Ixodidae; genus Amblyomma; species Amblyomma mixtum. Next base: position 119,131,756 of record NC_143019.1, on the reverse strand, counting down.
TAGGGCCTAGAAGATATATTTCATATTCGCAATGACCTTTGTTAGTCTGTCCGTCAGAACTAGAGCAGTCGCTTAAACATCTACAGCAAATGGCCACTTGTGTCGTAGTTCTGAAAGGCATTCTTAGTGCATATTTTCAACAGGGCTCTCGCAAGCGGCAGGTTTAAGATTAATTCAGTTAACGAATTTAGTTGGCGGCCTAAAGTATTTCCAACTTAATTTATTATTTCTTGCACTGCTCATTTTACCCGTACTAATGACCGGGGAAAAAGTCCCTCCCCCCCGCCCCCCAAAAAATGTAATTAGGAGCTAAACAAAGCTAAACAAGTATTAAAATGCTAGCGCATCATTTCAAATGCATTCAGCTTAACCAGTTAAATCCGGAGCAGGAAATGCCCACAAACAGTTTTTTAAAATATCAACATTCATAGACAGTAAATTTTTTCGCAAGAACGCATTTTCAAACTCACCTTCAGATTTACCTAGCCAGTGCGACAGGAAAAGGAATAAACCATTTTTGTGTATTTCGGAGAGGATATATAACTCGGTATAGTTCCCATGCCGTAAGTTAATTTTAGAAACTTTCGATTTTCATATTGCAGGGATTTTTTGTACCTCGTTGGCTAGTGACATTCATGCAACCTATGGACTGGTATAATCTGGTAGTGTACAAATTGGTGATCGGCAGTGGAATAGTAATCAACAATGGCTATGTAAACCACCTTTTTCTTATTGAAGTACATATATCTTGCGTATATCAGTTTCTGTTATAATGCCCCAAACAACAAAAAAACAGTAGTTCCTCGGTTTGTTAGCTCAGCCGTATAAGACATACCTTTTTCTTAAATGGTAGGCCACCATAACAGAACACTTTCCCATCTCTCAATTCAGTCCAGCGATGAAATAGTGGAATGTACCTGGAATTCACCGACTTGGAGAAAGCACGATGTTGCCGAGCCACTCAGCTTGCAACCCAAAAAAGAAACACGCCTTGATATCATCCCAATTTCTTTCTAAAAGCCGTCACTTCGAGCTATACCACGAGTTTGACTTTTCCTCTTTATTTAGCGTGCAAGCCCTACGCTTTTATTGCAAGTAGTCTTTCTGAATAGAGCATGATAATTTATAAAAAGAGGGGAGCTTCAAGACACTGTTGCGCTACTTTTACGGCTATTTTCCGCAGCTGTTTTTCCAATCCACTTCGCTGTAAAGCTAGCACTGTCCAAGAGAGCACTGCGTCAAACAGTGTAGCCGCAGTAAAACACGTGCGCGTATTCCGGCACCTAGCCGCATGCTTTACCTGTCCGGCGATCAGCTTCCTGTGCTCTTAAAGCGATTGACCATTCACGCCTTCTTCTCTTACTTCCCTATCCGGGCGCCTCAACTAAGCTCCGTTACTATCTAATTATCAGTTACAGCGTGCTTTTTCCTCGAGCATTAGTTCCGTGATCAGAAGGTTCACCACAGCTCTCTGTATCGACTGGACACCGGAACTCGCTCAGTGAACCTCGTCTCAAAGTCCTAAATGTCGTACCTGATACGTTAAGCTTTTATTCGGTCGTGCTTCAGTGAATCATGTTAGTTGTAATGTTGCACCGTTTCTTGAAGCAAAGTGCTATCGTCCCCAAGTTCTAAGCTTCCGTAGGCTGGGCTTCCTGGGTTAACCTGTCGGGTAAGTTGTTATTATTTCTTAACTTCGCAGCAAAAGAAAACATTTTACAGTAAACATATACGTCAGTGAAGCTGCAGACTGCAATGACAAAAGCTGCCTGTAAACACTTTGTTGAGGGCAGCATAAATGTGCCGTCTACGTTGTCGTTGTGAGTACGTGTGAGCACACAGTGCATTCCAGCAAAGGCGTAGCACATATAGTCGGGCATATAGATTTGAAAGACATCGTGCTTTGCGCGAGATCCTTTAGCTGTCTCGCGAGTCCGCGGGTTCGCCCGTTTCTCTTCTTCAATCTCAGCAGTGTGCGTGGTCTTCGTGTCAGCTCTCGCGCCACTAGGAGCCGCCAGCACCAACCGCTTCAGTTCCGGTTAGACAATGCACTCCCCCCGCCGTTCCTTAGCGCTTTTCGAGGTTTACGTGGCGCCGCGCCTAAGCAGTTCCTTCCCAAGTAGCACAGGTAATTGGCCCAATATTGTAAATGTGTTGCAAATATGGTTCACTCTGGTCCTAGAAAGGACCAGAGTGAAACCATCCTTATGCAATATTGGGCCAATTACCTCTGCTGCTTGGGTTCTTCATGTTTGGCAGCGCGTTCAGCGTTCTTTGCGGCTTGCTGAAATTACCGCAACGTATCATTCACACACTTTTCTTCTGCGTCAGGGACGCATTCAGCCGCATATATTTTGGCATGCAGCTACGCATAAAGCTGCAATTAACGACACAGCCGAGCCTTCACGAGCAAGCCCAGTCTCCGGAAGCATTGATTTTAGGGACAAACAATCACGTCGCCGGCAGTTTACTGTGTTGAAAGTGGTCACCCGTTGCAACTTGCAGTGGAAGACACTGCGGCGATGACTTAGTTGCTCGCCACGCCGGAGACAGAAGCTGCTCTGTTTGCACCGATATTCTGGTATTTTTTGCGCTAAGGCTGTTCTGAAAGGGGCTCTGCAAAAAGAAGCGATGCTCCTGGGATGCTAAAGGACGCCGCTTCACGTATGACCCCCACCAAGAATTTTTTTAATGCTTATTGTAGAAGCCGAGTTATCTGAAGTCAAAATTTGAATTGCAGCGTCCTAGCGCCTTTGCCTCTCCCCACGTCAGTTTTTTTCGCTCAAAGGTCGACGCTTGCGGGTATTCCTCGAGGGGCGGAGCTTCCTGGCCAGCCGGTGTGACGCTCCTGACTGGTCGTGGTAATGGTAGCTGGGTGACACCTGGAAGAATAACCAATCGCATTGTCTGAACAGAATTACGCAACAACGTGTGACGTAGCGGGACGTGAGCATGAAAATGTCGCCGGAAAGAACTCGCGAACTTTCCGGTGCGATTGTGCCTTCTCTGCTGCGTGTATAAGTGTATTATTTGGCTCATGTGTTCACCACTAGAAAATGCATTGATTGAGCCAGCTTATGTATTTCCTCAAAAGGTATTTCAGAGCCCATTTAATTTCCGGCGTTATTGTCACCTCGGTTTAAGGTCAGTATGTGCCTGAGTTTGCTGCCAGTAAGAGCTGATATGATTTCATGCTTAAAATGCTACAGCATTCTGCGCAGGCATCTGCTGTAACCTCTACTCATCATTCTCTCAAAACGTTCGGCCAATCATGACAGTCCACTTTAAAGGGCCGGTGCATGCACACATCCACTAAGGCAACAGGAAACGGTGGCGTGGAGCCTGCTTGTATGAAGTACGATGTATTGAAAGGCATTTGGAAAGGAATGAAAGGAACAAAAGGAAGTATAATTAATGCTATCGCAGAGTGCTATTAAGGACAGGCCAAGTGTCATCACATATTTTTTGCTTTCTTTTTCCAGAAAAGGCATCGACGGCATTGTGACGAATTTTCCTGGCAATGCTTTGGAAGTTCTCAAGGAAGAGAAATTTTCCGGAAGCCTCAGACTCGCCGATAGCCGAGATGACCCCTGGAGACGTATTGTTTGAGAAACGACCTCACAAGCTCGCTTGGGGAAAAACTATCTTCGTGATTCTTTTTCATCCTTCTACACGCTGTCGCGAAGAATTGAACAAAGCACACAAACATTCTCCCGTTTTGAAGGGAACGTCAAAAAAAAGGCGGCATTCCGCCGAGATGAAAACCAGACCAATCTCTGTATTCAATATCATTCATTTTATTCCATCAGTAAGTAACTAGATCTTGGACTAAGACCCGCTCAATCAGCTTGACATGAATTCAGAACACGGCTCTATGACAGAAAGAGTTAACAGCAGCATATACTTGCAAGAAATAATGCAGCAAGATAAAATTTGATTCAGTCGTATTGAAAGGTGGTTGATGATGTAATAACTAAATTACTTCAAATCTGCACAAGACATTTGTATCATGCTGCTCCAAAAATATTAAATAAAAGAAGAAGGCCTGTAACAATGGCACAAAAATGATCAGGGTAATCTACATCATGCAGTGCGAGATCTTAGTGCCCGGAAGCCACTGAAGTGCTACAACGTCAAAGAAATTCACTGGCCACAGCTATTGAAAGGTGATTTGTTTATAAGTACAGAAAGTTGGGCTAGTTGGTGTGGATTCATACTTAGCAGCGCAAAAAAACGAGGACCAAAGCGAACGAGGAGACAACACAAGCGCAGACTATCAACTGAATTTTTATTCACCAAAGGCAAGCTTTTAAAGGCGTTAGAAAATACAAAAATTGAAACAACCCCTACCGCGCGTGCAAGGAAAGCATGACATATCATTCCTGCGTGAAAACGAACATAACAGGATAACAAGTGTAATCACATCAAGCCAACCCCCCGTACTGTCTGCTCATACTCAAGAACCTGCGCAGAAAAGGAACCTCCTTTTCCTGCAGGCTGACCGACGATGATGCGGCACACGCGTCTCCTTCTTTTTTAATCAAGTAAGCTTCCATCAGTTCCCGGCAAACCTTATCGCAGTGCCTGAACAAGATGTTTGTCCTATCTAGGTGGGGAAAGCAGTTTTTGCAACCCCTGCAATGCAAGGAGAGGTTGGAAGACACAGCACCTCTCAATGATCTCCGGTGTTCCGCTAAACGCTCATTGATACACCGACCGGTCTGGCCGATGTAATTCCTACCACAGGAAAGCGGAATGCGATATACAACACCTGTGTCACAATCTGCGATCCTTTTTCTGTGGGCTATCGTACAACTGTCCCTCCCTCGGACACCACCATGCTCAAGCTTTTTTCGCACAGCACTGCACACACCAGCAAGCTTATTCCTCGCGGTGTAAACAACGTTTACCCCATACCTCGCCCCCACTTTCTTTAGGCGATGTGAAATACCGTGGACAAGGCAATTGCAAAGAACTTCGAAGAAGTGGCTATGAGGCCTGCTTCCGTCAAAAAACAGGCCAAGGTCCTCTTGGAAGAGATGAATCTGGATCGACTGGGCGCCACGGTCAGCAATAGCAAAGGTTCCATTCTGGACTTATTTTTCACAGCCAAGACTTATAAGCCGGACGTTCCCTTCAGGGCGATTGTTTCGGAAAGGGACACCTGGCAGCATGCAGTTTCTGGATTTCTACAGCGTCATCTGGGTTCTCTCAGGTTGTCCGACCCATTTTTGGTGAGGAACTCTACGGATGTTGTGAAGTTCTTGTCACAGGTGGAGGAAAAGAGGCATTTCGCCTTCAGCATAGACGTTGAATCTTTATTTTACTCTTTACCTCATGCTCAGCTTTTGAAGTATGTGAAGGATTGCATCATCGAGGATAATGACGAGGTTGTGTTCATGGCGGAATGTGGTATTTCGGTAGAAAGTTTTCTAGAGCTCCTATCGTTTTACCTCGACTCGACCTTCGTCGGATGGGGCGGGAAAGTGTACGTCCAGAGGTCTGGCGTCTGCATCGGATCCCGTGTCGCACCTGTTTTGAGCGACATATTCCTAAGCAGAATAGATGTTAAATTAGCTGAAGACCTTGCTGATCTTGCTGAAAGGGTCGTCCGGTATGTTGATGACTTTTTGATCCTCCTAAAAGATATTTCCCCCAGGGTTATCCCGGACTCGTCAAGGTACTCAAGGAAAGGGGCGACGGTCTGAAGTTCACCTTTGAATTACCGCAGTCAGGCTCCATCCAGTTCCTAGACCTGAGGATTGGTTGCCATGCGAGTGGGGTGTGCTGGGAGTATCGCCCAAGGACGGAAAAGCCCCCCCTCAATCACAGATCGGGTCATTCGAAGTTGGTAAAGGCCGGCATTGCTAGTTCTTGCCTAAAAGCCTCCTTCTCAAAATCTTGCCGCCACAAGGTTGAATCAAGCTGCCTGGCACAAATACGCAGGCTTAAGGAAGCAGGTTTTCCTGACCACACTCTGGCTAGAGTCACCGAAAGGATCTTTGCCAGGACCGGTAGGCCCGAGGTCATCGTGACAGAGGATGCGAGGAAAAAACGATCGGTAGGAATTCCCTATGTCCACGGTATTTCACATCGCCTAAAGAAAGTGGGGGCGAGGTACGGGGTAAACGTTGTTTGCACCGCGAGGAATAAGCTTGCTGGTGTGTGCAGTGCTCTGCGAGAAAAACTTGAGCATGGTGGTGTCCGGGGGAGAGACAGTTGTACGATAGCCCACAGAAAAAGGATCGCAGATTGTGACACAGGTGTTGTATATCGCATTCCGCTTTCCTGTGGTAGGAATTACATCGGCCAGACCGGTCGGTGTATCAATGAGCGTTTAGCGGAACACCGGAGATCATTGAAAGGTGCTGTGTCTTCCAACCTCTCCTTGCATTGCATGGGTTGCAAAAACTGCTTTCCCCACCTAGATAGGACAAACATCTTGTTCAGGCACAGCGATAAGGTTTGCCGGGAACTGATGGAAGCTTACTTGATTAAAAAAGAAGGAGACGCGTGTGCCGCATCAACGTCGGTCAGCCTGCAGGAAAAGGAGGTTCCTTTTCTGCGCAGGTTCTTGAGTATGAGCAGACAGTACGGGGGGTTGGCTTGATGTGATTACACTTGTTATCCTGTTATGTTCGTTTTCACGCAGGAATGATATGTCATGCTTTCCTTGCACGCGCGGTAGTGGTTGTTGTGTTTCAATTTTTGTATTTTCTAACGCCTTTAAAAGCTTGCCTTTCGTGAATAAAAATTCAGTTGATAGTCTGCGCTTGTGTTGTGTCTCCTCGTTCGCTTTGGTCCTCGATTTTTTGCGCTGCTAAGTATGAGTGATTTGTTTCCTGAGGCCTGCCTTCAAAAGCGCTGCTTCTCTCATCAGAGCGAGACACGACGGCGTGTATTTTGTCCAAGCGCTAAAATCAAGGAAGTGTCTACACCTAGTTATGGAGATTACGCCTAGTAAAACAATATATACTTTAAGAGTCCTTTATTTTGTTTTACTGACGTATAGTCTGTACTAAATATTCTAAGTAGTGAACTCTTTTCAGCGATATCCAATAGGAATTTTTTACCCACTGACATCAAGTTATACCACACTTGATGTGCATCAATCGGGGAAGATTTTTTTTCTGACTGCTTGCATTGTCATAGGACTATTAATTTTTGTTTACTTTTCACGGATTACTTTCTTTTCGGATCGCGCCTCCGCTGTGGCTCAGTGGTTTCAGTGTTCGGCTATTGACCCGAAAGACGTGTGTTTAAACCCAGCCGCGGCGGTCGCATTCCAATGGAGTCAGAATGCTGAAATCCTGTGTACTGTGCGATGTCAGTGCACGTTAAAAAAATATCCGGTCGTAAAAATTTCCAGAGCCATTCACAGCGCTTTCCCTGATAGTCTGATCCGCTTTTGGACGGTAAACCGCATCAAGCAACGAACGTTTACTGCTCCTATTTTTCTTTATATTTCTGTTATTCCGGGCGTATTCTAGTTATCTACAGTCGAGTTCACTTATAACGCAGTTAAAACGAACGAACTCTCGGTTACTGCTAACGACGGTGGAGCTACCGTCAAACTATGTATTACGTCAATGGCGCTGCGTTTCAGATATAACGAACAACCGCGGCCGCACAACTCTGTTAAAGCGAACGCGAAGGCGCCGTATACTCGACCCCGCTGTCTAAAAATTTCCCTTACCACCGGCGCGGCAGGCGCGGCGCGCCCTGTGTTTGTAATTATTTATTTTATCGCTTTTAATAGCTCATTGGTCAAATGTTTAGGGGAATCCCCCAAGGTGGAGTAGATTTGTAATAAGGGAGTAATTACTCATTGGCATCCACCCGAGCGCAGCCATACGGCTACAAAGGAAAGCTATAGAGCTTTCTCGGAAACTTCGTAGTTAAAGAAAAATTCGTCCTGGTCCGGGGTTCGAACCCAGGACCACCGCTTCACCGAAGGAGTCGCTCTACCAATTGAGCTAACCAGGACGGCAAGCTTATGGTAGGGCGAGAGCGAATTGATCAATAACTCGAAGTGGGAACTGTGTTGGTCAAATGTTTAGGGGAATCCCCGAAGGTGGAGTAGATTTGTAATAAGGGAGTAATTACTCATTGACGTCCACCCGAGCGCAGCCATACGGCTAGCTTTCCTTTGCAGCCGCATGGCTGCGCTCGGGTGGATGTCAATAAGTAATTACTCCCTTATTAATAGCTCATTACGTACGCGTTGTTAACAGATTTACTTATAAGATTCTTGCACTTTTTATTGCGAAAGCAATACTTCGCCAGGTTTCAGCTAGTCGCGTAGCTCACGGTCGGTGGTGGCCACGTTTGACCTTGAATAGCGCTGCTTCAGCCACGCTCCGCCAGATGGCAGCGCCGTCGGCACGCCGCGCGGCAGCGTCGCCGAGCAGTTCGCTCTATTAAAAAAATTTTTTCGAGGCTGGGAATCGAACCCGGGCCTTTGACATCTGAAGCGCGCACGCTACCACTCCGCCACGAAGGCTTTTTTTCTTTATTGCATGGAAGAACTTCCGTAAAAAGGGGGAAAACTTCAAACTGGTTCGCGTCTCAAGTTACCGGGCTGCTTAATACGAGCCCGCCATAGCCCTGGTGTGGGCATGAATAAAGGCTGATCTAGTGAATGCATGGGTCTCATAAATACAATGAAAGAAATAAAAAAATAAGAAAAGAAAGTAAAAAGTAACAGATACCAAAACAAAAAAAAATAAAAAATAAAATGAAAACAAAGTAAAATATGAAAAATGAAAAACAGCGCACCAGGAAACACTTTCGCCTTACATCGATGGCATTCGAATGATATCGGTTAAACAATTAGTCTAATTTCTAGTCAGACCACATAAATAAAATATAACGCCGAATAGGAAATTCCTCGAGGTCGGGAATCGCACCAGGGTCTCCGGTGCGATTCCCGGAACTCCTCCACGTCAGCCCTTTTTTATTGCCTGGCTTTGACACATAACATTCAACAAAACAAACAATGAACGAAGCACACTATCTTAATAATAACACAGCAGCAGGCTTCGATGATATTAAGCCAATTCCTATTAAATATATTTCCAATCTCATCTCTGGCGTCCTAACCCATGTTATTAACAGCATGTTTCAGACTGGGATATTTCCAGATGAACTCAAAATAGCAAGAGTCTGCCCAGTTCATAAAGGTGGGAGTGATTATTCAGCCGATAATTTCCGCCCCATATCAGTGCTCCCCGTATTCTCGAAAGTCTTTCAGGGTGTCATAAACGTGACACTAGAAGGCTTTATAAGCAAGCATAAAATAATCAATGAGGCGCAATACGGATTCCAAAAACAAGTAAACTGAACAGGCATTATTAAACACAAAAAAAATGAAATAATACATAATATAGAACACAGACTGTATACAATTCGTATATTTCTGGATCTTCAAAAAGCCTTTGATTCGGTGGACCATGAGATATTATTAACCAAGCTGTACGACTGCGGAATACGAGGTGTTGCATTAGACCTAATGAGAAGTTATTTAAGTAATCGATCCCAATATGTTACAATGAATAATGCATCTTCGTCGGTAATGCAAGTGCTCTATGGCGTGCCACAAGGATCAATCCTTGGACCGATACTGTTCAATATGTACATCAATGACATATGCAGTATACCAAATTAGCTAAAATTAATCATGTTCGCAGATGATACAAATATATTTTTCTCCGGCAGATCGCTCACTCCACTTCAGGATGCAGTGAATAACTTACTAATAAGCTACGGTTAAATGCCAAAAAAAAACTAAATATGTCATCTTTTCAGCAATTGATAAGCCGGTATGAAGTAAAATCATCATACGTTTCCGCGATAACTCATTAGATCAGGTAACGACGCAAAAATTTTTGGGAGTATGGTTTAAAAGTAGCTTATCCTGGAAAACACATGTCAGCCATCTAGCAAGGGAACTAAGTCAAGCAGTTGGCTGTTTGTATAAGGTTAAAAACCTTGTTCCGCTTTGGCTAAAAAAAATCCTGTATTACTCTTTGTTCTACTCCCGTCTCTCATACTGTGCATTGGTCTGGGGAACAACAACAGGTCAAAATTATAACAAATTAATTTTATTGCAAAAGAAAACTCTGAGAATATTTGAAAATTTTTATGGCAAGCTTCAACTTCTTCCCACAAGTCCGCTCTTTATAAAGCATTTATTAATCAAAGCAAACCAAGTTTATTACTTCAAGCTCTTGCAGTATATAAAGAACAACAAGCTCTACACTACAACAAATCCTGAACCATGTTCACAGTATTCTCTCCGCAGAGGACACAGAAGGACACCTATTACAAGAACAAACTATGGACGGCTACATACAGACTTCCAGATGCCTTTGTTGTTGAATCGTGTTGATGAATTAGTCAATTTTACGAAACCAATTTCCAAACATTTTCTAAAAACCCTATTGCTCAAGCATGACTTTGTACTTGTGTAATTTTGTGCTGTTTCTTTTTTTTTTGTTGTACCTGAAGATGTATGTCTGTTTTTAGTATTACCGATGTTCTTTAGTAATGTTTCTTATAACAACATGTCTTGCTTTCAATATGTTATAGCTAGATGTTCTGTTATTGCAAAGCAATCAGCAATTCTATGTTAGTCTATTTTGTAAGTATTTATGTGTTCATGCAGGGTGCAAATGTATGTGACCAAAGATTGTATGCTCTTTACCTGCTCGCTGAACGTCATCCGGAGCGAAAGCCTTTGTCAGGCACTGCAGCCTTTAGCTTTCGCTCCGGCTTTCTGTAACAGAAAGGAACAAATAAAGAGAAAGAAAGATAAACGCTATGTACAGGTGCCGTCAAAAGTAAATGGAAGGCAATATTAACGAAGAAATTTAATCATTGCCCGCTCAATTCATGCATCCTTGAATACATATGTGCAGACTAATTGTGATTGTGCGAATTGCACTGAGCACCAACAAACATGGACCATTATGCTTCAGATTTAGAGAAATTACATTTTTTTGACAAAGTCGCCTTCCATTTACTTTTTATGGCGAGTGTACATTCACATCCCGCTGTCGTGGTCAGCCAGCATGAATATGGCTTCGTCAGATTAAAATTCATGCAAATTGCACAGCGGCTCTTGTCTCGATGGCCACTCCGGAGGTTCCGCAGCGGCTCCCTGGATGGCCTGAAACTAGGGGTGTTCGAATATTCGAAATTTTCGAATACATTTCGAATATTATATTTCTAGTATTCGAATTCGATTCGAAATCCAAGTATTCGTGTTGTTTCGATTATTCGAGCCGACGCGAATATTCGTATCTAGCCGAATATTCATTGTGAGCACCGGCGTTCATTTCGATCCGCAAGCTCTATCGACAGATACATAACAACATGACGGTGCCTACACGGAAGGAAAATTCTTTCTTCCTCCAAGGGCCATGCCGTAGCTGACTGCGCTGGTGAGCTTTTTTGTGGCTATACCTGCGAAGCTGGTACAGTCAGAGCAGTGCACGAAGTACCTCGCAATACGTGCCAGGTCAGTGCCAAGTGATAGGACATTTTCTGAAGCTGGTATAGTCAGAGCTGTGCACGAAGTACCTCGCAATACGTGCCAGGTCAGTGACAACTGAGAGGGCATTTTCTGTGGCTGGAGGAATCGTTTCAGTTAGAAGGGAACTACTTCTGTCTGACCATGTGGTGCAGCTGGTTTTCCTTCACGACAACCTTTTACGTCATCCCAGCAACGTCCTTCTGTGCTGATGGCAAGCTAGCCTTAATCAATGCTGTGTACTAGCCATCTTCTGTGATATTTCCACTCTTCTAAGAATAATGTTCGAGACTTTGATACTTTTTGTGCAACCACACACACCTTTTGTGTTCATTTAATCATCGATAGTTGAACTGTGATGTTCTTGGGTGCCCAAATAAATGTTTTGTAGTGATTAAATGCGTATGTCCTTGATTATTCGATATTCGGAACTAAGCATTCGTATTCGATTCGTATTCGAGAAATTTGATATTCGCACACCCCTACCTGAAACTAATCCATGCTTTCCCGGAAGTAAGTTCGGGCAGGAGGTCATTCTACTTCCTGACGCGATAGCGGACGGTTGCAGGACCATGGGCTCCCAAGGAGCGGCGATAGCGGCCGTTGCGGGCCGCGGAAACAGGTTTGCAAGCGACGAAGATAAGGACGAGATCGTTCTGCCTACCCTACCCACTGGTAGTGAGGCTTTAAACACGGTGTTTCTGCACGGTGACGTGCGTGTGAGGCCCTACAGGGTCGAGGACTTCCGAGACGCCCTCGCGAATGTTGGTGCGCTCCCCGATGTTGTGGCGTTGGGGTATACCAGATAAACCACGTGTGGGCGGTTACGTTCAGTAGCACGGATGCCGCAAATAGATTGGCTGCCTTTAAGGACCTCGAAAAGAAGGGACGCCGCTGCATCGTCTTCTACCCGGAAGAGCACCAGGTCAAGTTGCGCCTGCACTGGATGCTACACGCCGTCGCCGACAAAGACATCCGTACGGCATTCGCGCCGTTCGGCAAACGTTACCGAGCTCACCCGGGAGCCTTGGCGCGTCGCCGGTATGAAGGAGAAGGGGTCCACCACGTGCTCCTAAAGATGAAGCCAGGCATGAAGGTGGACGACCTGCCCAACCAGGTTCGAGTCGCTGGTGAGTTGGCTCTCGTGGTGGTACCCGGGCGGCGGATGCAGTGTTTGCGTTGCGGCGGCACGGGGCGCGTTCGCCGCGATTTCAAGGTGCCCAGGTGCTCGAAGTGCCGACGCTATGGACACTCAGAGGCTGACTGCGTTCCCACCTACGCGTCGGCTACCGGGTGCGTAGCGGCGAGCGACTCCGCAGAACTCCGCAGAAGGCGAGGAGGCAGCGAGCAGTGCTGACGACGCGGCAAAATCGAGCTCGATAGTTTGGAATGAACAAAGGCGCGTCTAGTGAATACGGTGTCTTCGTTCACTCCCGTCTTCCTCCCTTCTCGTTACGGTAAGGTTCAGGTGTCCAACGAGGTATGCGAGACAGGTACATTTCCTTTCCTCAAAAACCAATTTACCAACGAGCAAGGCGTACAGCCGAACGGGCGATGGCTTGTTCTGGGCTCCCTGGCAGCGTGGCGGAATGTTCACGTGACCAAATATGGCGGCGCCTATGCTCCCGCGCTTGTAAAGCGTCTATAAATGCGCGCTTGCCATGGCGTGAATGCTTTGCTATGCAGTCCTCTAAGGGGAAGTGGCAGCGACGGGAAGAAGCGAGAAAGCGACCACGTGCACAGGAGGTGCCAGAACAGCGTGAATAACGTCGTGCAAAGCGTCGTGCTAAGGATGCAGCTTGGTGACAACGTTCTACCTCGCAAGGTTGTTCCACGTCATTGGTCACCGATGAATCTCAACACCTGACTGCTGAGGAACGCCGCAGTGCTACCAGGTGAAGGCAAGGCGCCGAAGAATCACCAGAAGAACGTGCGCACCATTGCTAACGCAATTTACCCAGATTGACCAGAGCTAAACCACTGTCAATTTTTTTATTTCCCCCCTCGTCAATTGCGCCCTTACACCGTTCCCTCTGGCTGTGCTTAACTTCGGAAAGTCAGCCGTCCTTTCGAACCAGACGTCTGTCGCGAGTTTGTGTCGCATCTGATGTCCGTCAAGACGAGAGGGGCGATCGCCGTGTGGCGGCTGTCACCGCGCCCTGGATAGCCGGCGTGAATCGGCCCCAAATTGTTAGTGGATAACCGCGCGGCCTGGCGCCTTCGCGAGCGCTCATCGTTCGAAGAAAGATGACATTTCGCTTCGAGAGCACCCCGCCGCCCCTCCCACCGGGGGGGGGGGAGGGGGTGGGGGTGTCTTATGAAGACGGCCGCGGCGAGGTTCTGCGAAAGAATTACCGGTACTAATGACCCCGCGTGCACCAGAGATACCTTACAGGGTGAAATCACAGATTGCAGGAAAATTGTACCATAGAGGAAGCGGATCTTGTCTTTGAACAATGCAGGGTAATGCGTCTAGTACGCCGAGGTTTTGACACATCTATTCAAAGCGCAGGAGCAGTGGCCTGATAGCTAGCGGTTTGTTGTTAAACAATGCTCTTGATGGGCCCTTTGTGACTATTCGGTGACAGATGTCTTTAGGTAGTGAACGGGTTTTAAAACCGCATGGACACGTGAGCATCGTTCTTCTGTCTGTTAGTGATTGTTCGTTAGTTTCTACATACCGACTATTGACTGGCGAACTCCTGTATGCACTAGTGGAAAGAGGCAAGCCTAAATTATGTAATGGGTCTAGGCGTTTCAGGTACGATGGTCTCTCTGACCCATATACTATGCATCCAAAATCCAGTGATGAGAACAGTACAGAGTGATAAAATTGTAAAAGGCATGTCCTATCGGAACCCCAGTATTTTCGGGATAGTACTTTAAGTATATTACGGGATCATAGGCTGGGGGAGTGGAGGCGGCCTTGAATACCTGGAATGCAGTTTTGAAAAAACAATGAAGTGGAACGTATGCTGCATTGAAGGACTCTTCTTGTATGGTCGGAGTGAACACCCTTTGGGAGGCTGTGGCCTACCCAAGAAGTATAGCAGAAGCTAATGGACTGAATAGCGCCTAAAGACAGATTCCTATCTTCACACACGCCGACCTACAAGGCATGCCAGCACAATTCCGCAATCAAGACTCCATGTTAGCAGCCCCTACGCTGAGCCTCAGTGCCCAAGCAACGCCATTAACCTTGCCTTCATCAAACCCTTCTGTCTCATCACAACAGTTCAATACATTTTCCACTCTTTCCAGTGGGCTACAAGAACGTAGAAAGTATTTGCGCACTTTGGCTTGATCGATAACTCGCGAACAGAAGTGCTTATTTGGCTTTATTGACTTCCTTGAGTGCTACTGTTGTAAGTATGGCTCGGTGCTTGTTTCCTCTCTATCGTACTATAAAAGGGTCCCTGTGACTACACTTTCACTGAATCCATGAATTCTAATGCGTAATCAATGAAGCAATCGGTGACGGCGTTGAGGCCACGCTTCTCAGCACAGAAACCGCAGTTCTGACATTTTGGCAGGAAAACACCCTTAAAGCAACAGCTGCAAATGTATCGATTCGGTGCATGATATTTAGGCCATTCAATGTCCACTAAACGTGCTTTTGCTCGGATATGTTTTTGTTGGTTGCCTACAAAGCGCGTCACGCGATGAATAGGCGGCAGGAGTCGCGCATTACATGGACACTCGAACGCTACCCCTTCTTCTGAGTGCAGATATTCAAACTTTCTCCGCAGTGGTTCCCAGGAATTACTTCGCAACGACACCGATTGGTAAAAACGAGCGCAACGCCATTGCCTGGGGTTGAATCTGGAGGTTTCTTTCTTTGGAAGCACAGTCCACATGTACGCAAATAGAGAAAGGCCACTCCTGGGCCGCTTCAAGTGAACATCATTAATAGTCTACTTTATATTGCCACGGACCTGGCTCGAGCTACCTGCGCGCTAAGCCGTGACGAGGACGAAGTGGTCGCGTTCGCGTGAGGCGCGCTCGAGCTGGCTCTGTTCTGGGCGATTAAAACTCTCGGCCGTTCTGCGGTCCCCCTCTACGTCTACGACTGTTCTCCGTCTGGCCTGTGACATCTGGTGGAGGTGCTGGGTATTCTCGGCTGATGCTCCATCCTTCCTCGGAGAGCCGAAGCACAAGCCCGGTGCCTCTTGTGCGAACCCCCGTCCATCGTGTCAGCCGCAGGCTCCGCGGCTTGTCTCCAGAATTCGGACTCCGGCCTCAAGAGAGCGCACCCATGGCTACGACCACGGCAGCAAGGTCAGACAGCGCTCCGTTCATACCTGCTTCTTTTGTGAGCCTGCAAAATCCCCGGATCCCGAAGCCCTTTCACGGCGGATACTCGGAGGACGCCCAAGACTGGCTTGATCAGTTCGAGCGCGTTGCGCGTTTCAACGGCTGGGACGACAGTGCTAAGATCCGGAACGTCTACTTCAGCTTAGAAGACGCCGCTCGGATCTGGTACGAAAACCGCGAGACGAGTCTAACGACGTGGCAGGACTTTCGTCGCCAGCTGTTGGAGACTTACACCAGCAGCGATCGCCGTGAACGGGCCGAGCGTGAATTGACCGCTCGCATTCAGCTACCAAATGAGAACGTAGCGATGTACGTGGAGGAAGTGACGCGCCTCTGCAACCGAGCGGACCCGACCATGACGGAAGAGAAAAAGCTCAGACACCTGATGAGAGTCGTGAAAGAGCAATTGTTCTGCGGTCTTGTGCGAAGCCCGCCCAGAACAGCCATTGTCTTCCTGCTTTTCCTGTTCATTTTCTGCTTTGTACACACCCTCGCATCGGGACGATGCTCTTCTTTTTCGGGGGACTAATGCCACGGACCTGGCTCGAGCTACCTGCGCGCTAAGCCGTGACGAGGACGAAGTGGTCGCGTTCGCGTGAGGCGCGCTCGAGCTGGCTCTGTTCTGGGCGATTAAAACTCTCGGCCGTTCTGCGGTCCCCCTCTACGTCTACGACTGTTCTCTGTCTGGCCTGTGACAATATCATACTCTCCGGTAGGCCTCTCCGCCGAAACAAAGATTTCACAGGGCAACAAGGGATCGGCGTCATTGGTTGGTACACCATTCAGATATGCCACAGAAGCATGCAGTAATCGCATATGCCTTCCAGCGGGGCACCGTTTGCGACCTCCTCACCGATGCTCTCATAAATATTTGTTAGTCATGTAGTACCAAGTCACACAAGGGCGTTCAAGATCCTGATCAGCTAGTCGTGCGCGCCTTTGAGATTGCATAATGATCGAAATAACTTCTCTGCTTGTTGTTGTTGCCTGAGTGCAATGGCAAAATGCTCTGCATTTATCATGCGGCGGACATTCTCTTTTTCCACTGCTATTTTCGCTGTCCTCTACACAGTGATAGCCGACCAACATCTTCCATTGTCCTCGGATGTTGGTCACCTACATCCTAATATGATGGCAGCACTCCAAGCCTTCTCGCGATTCAAAGCACATCGCATCTTCATCAATTCGCCAATGATGGCAACTCAACTTCGCATGCTATCAAAACATTTACCTGTTCCTGTCAGGTACCTAAGTGGAACCCTGCTACAGCTTCTCAGGGAGTTTGTGCCTGCCCCTGGCGCCAGTCCACGCGATTGGTACGAGCAGTTTTCTACGGACCGGCTCCTCTTTGTCCCATGGTGCTGGGAGCTCACCGAAGCCACGAGACAAACGCTGCAAAGCCAAGCCCACGGATATTTTACATTGCGCCTGTTTGACTTTGGCGACTCACACGAGCAAACGCTAAGCGAATTCGACAATGAAGGCCTTTGTCGCGTATCCAGCGTGACTCCGCAGGGTTTCAGCGTTCCCACCAATGACTTCATGAGGTGCGACATAAGGAAGTACTACGCATCAGCTTCGGAGCTCTTCGGGGAAACAGTCCTTGATAGACACTTTCCCTCCGGAAATAATTATGTGGCGACTGTCGCAATGACCCGTACCCAATTCAGTGACCACCCGGAAAGTATGGCCGTATTGGACGCATACAGGGCACTAAATAACAACGTTGATATTGTCACTGGTGGTAACAATTATCTTATCCTGCAGGATAGGCGAGCAGACTTTGAACTTTCTACCCTGCCGGCAAGGAATTCTGAACTTTGGCGTTTTTCAATAGACGCCTACTACTTTCCTGCGGAGATGTGCATTTTCAGTCGACGCGAAGGAACCGTTCTCATATCGTTCATAGATTCCTGGATGTCGGCGCTTTGGTTTGCAGTAAACCTCATATTACTAAGCACCTCCATTATTTCCGTCCTCTGGATTCGCAGTCTGTTCTTGTTCCCCCGTCTGCATTTCTCACCCGCTCGTCTCCTACTCTTCCTAGTCTGCTCACTCCTTGGACGATGCCCTCCCGACACCGTTGGAAACGCTGCGCCCTATCGGTGCGGCGTCCTGGTTGTCTGGACTGTGGCGATGTTTTTACTTGGAAACTATGTGCATACTACCGTCATTGCAATAGAAAGCGTTCCTGCCCTGTCCAGCGGCCCGACAAGCATGGAAAAGCTCAAGGCTAACGTGTCGACGGGTTCGGCCAAGCCTTGCCTCACGATATACTGGTGGGGTGAGTGGGAGTTTTACTTCGGTAACCGACAACGAACCAGCGACGACTTCCTTATGGAATTCATGGCTCGCTACCGCGGTGGTTGCCTGAGTCTTATGTCGGTGTCTTGGTGCTACGAAAGGGCCCGGAACGGAAGACACGTGGCATTGTCTATCTGCAGCGAGGCGGAAACCCTGGAAGCCTCCAGATACAGCCTGGTGCCAGGAGACCATTGCGACTTGCTCCATCGGCCATCCCACATACTGAAGTGTCACCCGCTGTGGTAGGCAAACATCTTCAAGTTCATTCACTGCTTCTTAATAGACTGCAGTTAGGAACTACCACGTTAGAAAACATGCGCTGACATTCAGCAAGGGCACTCATTATTGCCCTAATACTGGTGCACTGTGTAATGCCTTAAGTGCCGTAGTACACAGCGTATGAGATATTACCACAAACTGACGCTTTGTGCGCAGTGTGATCAAGGGCTTTGTGGGTTTCTTCGGTTTTTACAGCACTAGATGTTAACGCGAAGTTTCGAGTCAGAGGGCTGCTTGTCGCCGCCCTCGCCAAAACGCGTCTCTGCAGCCGAGCGTGTAAAGAAGGACGGAGGACTGGATGGACTACAGACCGTTAATTTGCTGCATCTGTCTTTGCGTAATCATTATGAGGAGCGCCTATTAACACGAGTGCCCCAATGAAACAGTGTAAATTCTCTGTCAGGGCGTGCTTTCGGTGATGGGTACGGCAAAAAGTAGCCACAGAGCACTCTTTCGTGATTCGTTATGCACGCAGGTAGGCATGAAGTAGATGTTTATGAAACAGATTGCGACCGAGATCGAAATAGAAAACTAGAAAAAAATGAAACAAAATTTATCATTATGTGCAGTGTTATTGACTCCAACAAGCAAGAAACGTAGTATATAAAGTAACCACTAAAGTGCACATGAATATTGAATTCAATTAAAATAAATATGACAGCTGCAGAAACCAGATGTAAGCTATGTAAAGCAGCGCTGCACTCTTATTTCCCATTTCCAGCAAGCAGCCATTTCAGACTGATCACGGAACTATCGGTAACAAAAGTGGTGCCATGGAAACATATATCCTGCCTGTAAGTAAGAAGGATGTGATTACACGCCCGGAATATGATGGCAGCCGATCTAAAAACGCACATGTAATTGTACAAATGTTGGAGGGCTATTTATTCTGACTTTGAGGAACGAACGTACATGACGATATATACATAACTACCTACTTACATAACCAACATCTTAGGTGTCAAGCCGCCTACCACCTATCCTGAGACCTTATACCACAATACTGTCGTTGAGAAAATTTCCGTGTTCCCGGTGCGGCACTCTCATCGTTGACGTGGTGTAGTAGGTGCATAAGCGACTGCAGTATTTGCTCCTTGTAACAGAGTCAGATTGGTGCCTCAAAAATTATTCTAATACCTCCTTTAGGTGGCAGTTTTCAGATATCTTGTTGAGCTGTCAATTCACCACGCTGGCTCATTACTCAACCTTCGCTGTTTGGAAGGAAATTTAACTCTCGAATTATCTTGTACTGCTCTGGATTCCAACAAAGGTGAGAATACATGCTTTCGGAGCCGCGAGTTTAGCTTATGCAGTTCAAACTTGTCATGAATTTATTGTTTTTTTCCTAAAAGCCAAGGGGGTTCCTCACTCGTTACAGGCTTCAGCATCGCCGAATATTGCGCACCGTAGCTGAAGCCCGGCTCGCAGTACGCCACCGGAAACCTTCATCTCCTACAAGCCATGACGTCACCGAGGGTGTGAGCACCACCCCCGTGTTCTTCGCTGTGTATAGTGTTGGCTGCGCCCTGGCACTTATTTCGCTTTTCTTCGAAATTCTCTGGAAGCGATGTTTTAAAAAAAAACCACCGAGGAGCCCGAGATATCCTCTTAAGCGGCGGAAAAAGTTGTCCAGAAACTTAAATAATGGCATCCGTTTAAGGCATTCACACTACTCGTTAATATCAATATATGGGCACTTTTCACCTTGTATCCTGTTATTTCTGCGATGATACGGAAATGTATACATGTACTGCCTTCATTGTTTCAACGTGGTTCCACCTTAGCTTGAAGCATATGCATAGCTTGTATTACTGCTGTTTCATTTTCGCACTGGGATTCAGTTATCGTTAGTGTTTAGGGTAATCGTATATCTTTCATTGCTTGTGATAATTTTTCAGTGTTACCGCTTGTTAACTCGTTGGTAAAAAAGTGTGCCGGCGCCGAACGCACAGCCCACCGCCGCGCGCGCAGCGTCTCGGGACAGCCTACCAGCAGCCAGCGCCATAACCTTCCAGTTCCACTCGAATGCGAGACAGGTGGTGCTCTGCTGGCGCGCCCGTGTGGCCAGAGCATTTGCGCTAATATGTTAACTGTGTGTCTACCTCTCCGCCATCACTGGATGGAAAACTTCTAAGATGACCTCTGATGCGCAGAACGCTCGCGATTCGCGGTTGCGGTCTTCGATTCGTGTGGCAAAACGCACATATCGCCAAGTGTAGCTCTCGAACGTGCAGAAGAGGCGGAGGAAGCGGCACCGACACTCGCGCTCACGGATCTGACGCGCACCATGGTCCTCTGCGACTCGCGTCAGATGGTCAGAAACTACGCCAAAGGATGGATCTCACAGAGAGCGGCCAGAGTCCTCAGCAATCGACAAGTCCAGCAGGAGATGGATCCCGGCGCACATGGGAGAAGTATCGAAGACGCATCGCAAGCGAAACGATACGGCACAAGCCAAGGCGCGCGAGCTCGCGAACCGTGCCGGCGACCGTCCTCCATGGAATAGCACCAAGGACTGCTGGACCAGCTGCAACAAAATTACCAGGGCCCTCGGCCTGGCCCGCCGAACCTTCCCTCTGCCCAGCGACAAGCTGGACAGGGCGCATGCGGTGGCCCTCAGACAACTGCAGACGATCACGTACCCCGACCCGGAACTATACTACAGGCTCTACCCCGGCACATACCCCACAAATATATGCGAGGTCTGCCACGCCAATATAGCCACTTTCACTCACATGCTCTGGGACTGTAACAAAAACCTGCACGGTGCCAATTCCGGAACACTCCCGCCGCGGTTGGCCGCTGCCTTGCGCATCCCCAGCCTCGGTGACCAACTCTGGGCCGTCCAGCAGGCCCGCGAGCCTCGCCGTCCCCACGAGGTAGACTTAAGGCCCCGTCGGCGAAAGCTCTGCAGGACTATAAATAAAGTTGTTACCAACCAACCAACCTCTGATGATTGAAGACAATCAACATGAGTTCCGGTGCTTGTCAATGGAATGTCATGGCCACAAGAGAATGCCCGGCAGTGTTTCATCTGCATACTGCGCGGTTGAAAGTGCACCTTCCACATACAAGCCCGGAATCTACTACAAAAACGGTACTTTCGGGCGCCATCCGGTAATTAGAAGCAAAAGCAATGGAGCATTGAATTGTTTGGACAGGTAGAGACTAAATGGAAGGGAAAGGAATTAGGGCATCGAATTTGAACAACCAAATGTTTAATCAGTCACCAACCGATAAGGGAACGATGGGTGATTTATCAATTCGTTGATAATATTCAATTAGGTGATAATAATTTATTGACCGGTGAATATTAAATTTGCCAATACCTAATTATTTGAACGTTAATTAATCAACTGATTGGTAATCAACTGGACGACAATCAATCGTTTATTCTATATTTGATCAATAAAGAGAGGCAAAGAGAGACGACGAGAGTCGAGCAGGCTTCATTTCTTTCGCATTCTCCCAGTGCGGGTGACCGCCATGTTGTCTAACGTTTTCGCTTTGCTTTCTGCGCAATACGTACTCAAAAAGTTTACACCACCATACGAAAATCACAAGGGTGGGTAATCGGACTAGTTTGCGCACGTACGTCGTCATTTAAGAACAACTACAGACTTAAAACAGACAGAGAAAGAGAGACGAAAGAACGAGCGTTCTTTCTCATATATTCAGTGAAACGGATGCGCGTTTTAGGCGTGTCCGCATGTTTACAAAGAGAGCTTCAGAAACACCGGAACTGATAGATTGCTAGGCCATATTAAGGTGCGCAAACTGAGTTTTTTTTTTTGCATTACGAGAATGACGGTGTACAGATGCAGTTTATCCAAAGATATCGTATCTTTTTAGTGCAACGATTGCGTTGTCTATGGCTTTGCGTTGGCTTGGAGCAAGAAGTATGCGGGACAGACTTTCCTATTGGCATGGTCCTCTGTGGCTATGAATGCATAGATCTCATTTTTGCTTATGCCTAATTTCCGCTTCACCCCTTTCAGGCTACCTCTGTTAAGCGCACTTTAATTTTTAAGGTCGAGTAAATTTAAATTAATAGGTGCTCAAAATCAATGAAGCCCAACTGATGATAAGGCGTTCATTAGTGGAGCAAAATTGGTTTTTTGGTTTATTGGAGTTTAACGTCAAAATAAACTATGGCTATGAGGGACGCCGCAGTGAAGGGCTCCGGAAATTTCGACCTCCTGGGGTTCTTTAACGTGGACTGACATCGCACAGCACACGGGCCTCTAGAATTTCGCCTTGATCGAAAATCAGCCGCCGCGGCCGCGATCGCCCCCGCGTGGTTCGGGTCAGCAGCCGAGCGCCGTAACGACTGAGC
Organism: Amblyomma mixtum; assembly: GCF_055824585.1. Lineage (NCBI taxonomy): Eukaryota > Metazoa > Arthropoda > Arachnida > Ixodida > Ixodidae > Amblyomma > Amblyomma mixtum. The sequence goes on along the minus strand of NC_143019.1, from coordinate 119,108,990 downwards.
CACCGTGGGGGGGCGGAGCAAAATTGTTCCTAGCTCAGTTAGTGTTATTATAGGAGTGAAAATGGGCTTTTAGAGATGTTACAATGCTTACTGTGGAGAAATACTGAATATATAAAAGAGAAAATGGCGGTCGATTTGTGCAGTTAGGCCAAACGTCACTTAGATCCGCTTGAACTGCGTGGCCATTGTTTCGAGTTGTTTCTTTGATTTGCGTTGCTGATCGGGGTGATTATTTGTTTTTCACGATATTCCTGTGTGACTAAAGTTGTACATCAAATGTATTCTCGGTATTGTGTGTGTTTTCATTGACAGAATTAAGCACAATAGAATCACGACAGCATTTTAGTACAGTCGTTCTATGCATGCATATCAGGCATGGGTCCTATTCTGCAGAAAATGCAACGTGTTCAGTGATGTCCTCGTCGCCGTCGGCGGCGTTGTGAGCGGAAAGGCAGGTGTCGAACCGTGCCGAACCATACACTAGGGTGTAACCCCGTGCAGATTCCCCATGACAACGCACACACATACTTATGTGCACTCCAGAGGTTGCTTTGCCTGCAAGCTTTGTAGCCAAATTTTGTTTGACCTCGGCGCCTAGGGTAACCGCGTTTCTGAAATTCTATAAACTGATATAGATATTACTTGCGGTGGGCTACATGCCTTTCTATAACTAAGGAGCCGACAGTATTATTAAAAAGTTAACTATTTAATATTCGTTAAACAGCTTCCTTGTTGCATGGCATACATGTAATATCATGTACGACACCGCTGCGAATGCTTTGCCGAAAAAATCGCTCTTGTAACTGAAAAATCTCATTTTAAAAAGTTGTAGAAAATCTTAGGTGAAACACCCTGTATACAACAGTTGGCGGGAAAGCCTCATGAACCAGAACTTATATGCTTATAAATTAGAATGACGCAAGCTTCAAAACCTAACTACGGTTTCCTGACGTTTCCACTGCTCACCTGTCCTCATCAGAGCTTTCATCAGAGGGTTGGTCCCCAGTACAAACACCAGCAAATCCTTATGTTATTAAGCATGTGGCAGTCTAAGTTGAACCAAGGATTTAAATGTGGCATGTACCGCAGGTGGTTAAAACCAACGCCACGTTGTTTGCTGTCATGTGGTACTGCTTGCAGTATATTTTTTAATTCCGCTAAATATTTACCTATCTGAGGTTGATTATATAAAATTTATAATATTCACATCAGGGTTACGTGGGTTTTGTTAGTTGGACAGGGCGCTAAGATATAAAAGATATAACAAATTCAGATTATGGTACTAACGTACCTCCTATGTGGTCTTTTATTTTTTTCGGTATTTAAAGAAAGCCCGCGAACAACAAAAAAAAAACCACTTTACTGCTGTCATGCGTTACCGTATTCCAGCATTCCCAATCCAAAAATAAAAATCACTGAGACTACATTAAAATACGCGACATCTCTGCTTTCCTTTCATCTTTCGTTCTGTGCGTAGGATGGCTCACTAAAAGCCTCGTCTTAATTGGCTCTCGGTAGCCTGCCTATCACTTAACGCAGAGTAGGGCGCGCGCTTTCTACGCCCAGGAACAATGTGCTGATGAATTTTCAAGGCTATGCCAAGACCGGCGTCGGCTGCTGAGTTCGCGACGGTGAGCACACACGCTTCGTTTGTTGAGAACGCGCTTGGCACTGCTACAATAGGGTAGCCCAAGAACGCATTCAAGTAGTTTTTTTTTTCTTATTTTGCGGGGTTTCTTGAAAAGCTGGAAAAAGAGTCGACATAGAAGATACGCTGCTACAAAAAACTGGATTGGTTCTTTCGTAGCCCCCTCTACAACTTAATGAAACACAAGTGACCCTAAAGGGAATAAAAAATTGTCATAATTAATGTTAGCCAATTAAATATTTTAGCAGAGCATAAACAAATACACTGAGGAATGCTACAGGAAAGGAAACAGTATGTCGTTGATTGCACCCAGCTCCGGTGCGCCACGTTTTCTATATTCTTGGTTAAAGATAAATGAAACTCCCGGTATACATACACACACACACACATATATATATATATATATATATATATATATATATATATATATATATATATATATATATATATATATATATATATATATATATATATATATATATATCCACCGGCGACAAGGGTTCCTTTTTTCTTCTGCTTTTATAATCAATTATCATTAGGCGATATATAACATATTCAGTATTATTCCCCATTGACCAACTCCAAAAACTAAATAAAAAAAATTGCCTGGGTTCCCTGGTTTCTGTGGCTGTTGCCTTCTCTCAAATGTACAACGAGCTCCTCATTTCCCTTCCTTTGTCTGCTAAATTGCATAACGAGGGCCTCAGTTGTGGCAGCTTTGACGCCATAGGAAGCATTGGAGCGTTCTCACACAGATTCCATCCTCGTCGTTCGATGACATCCCACGTCACACCAGCGGTAACTGAGGACGTACGACGTCCGACGCTTCGTGGATGCCGCTGATGAACACTCGGAAAGTTAGGTCCCATGTAAACATAAATACCCCCGAAAGCCTGACAGCCGTCGTCGCAGCTTAGTTGGTAGAGCACCGGACGCGTAATTAGGAGGTCCTGGGTTCGGTTCCTAATGAAGGGAAAAGATATTCACTATTACTCTTCATTGATCAACACCACAAATTAAATTTTAAAAATTCCTATGTGTTCCTTGGTTTCTGTGGATGTTATCTTCTCTGATATATATATATATATATATATATATATATATATATATATATAGCAAACAAAGGGAGCGGAATGAGGGGCTCGTTATAAATATGAGAGAATCCAACAGCCACAGAATCCAAGGGACACAGGGGAGTTTTTAATTTATTCATTTATTTTGTGGTGTCGAACAATTTACAATATTACTGATTATGTTATCGGTTAAAGCTAATTGATTAGAAAAGCAGAGGAAAAAAACAACCAAATGCCGCCTTTGGGATCCGGTTGCTATATCTATGGCTAAATGGCTATATATATATATATATATATATATATATATATATCCGATGGGATATATATATAGTAGTTTCAGCAGGTCTTATCGGTCAATCGGCCAGCAAAACTTGTAAAAGAAGGGGTCACAACTTTCCGAATATCTTCATTTAATACGAACAGTTTCGAACGGAGGACCGTCCTTCATCAGGGTATATGAAGGACGGTACTCCGTTCGAAACTTTTGGTATTAAATGAAGATAATCAGAAAGTTGTGACCCCTTCTTCTATATAGAGCACCGGACGCGTAATTCGGAGGTTGTGAGTTCGGATCCCACCGGCGGCATGTGGTTGTTTTTTCTTGTTTTTTCTTCTGCGCGCGCGCACACACACACACACACACACACACACACACACACACACACACACACACACACACACACACATAGCACAATAAGATAAACGTGCTTGGTTGCTAGTTTAAATAAGATGCGAAATTGAGAAACGCTTCCTTTATTGGGAGTCCCAATAAATGAAGCGTTTCTCAATTTCGCATCATATATACGAGGTCTGTTAGAAAATTATCCGACCTTTGGCCGAAGAAAAAAAACTGGCATAACTGGAGCGTTAGAAACCTAATAACATTCAAATTAGTCTCCTTGGGGCTCCATATACATCTCCCAGCGGTGCTGCCATTGTTCGAACTATTCCGAAAAGGCCCTTTTCGGAATGGAATTTAGCTCTGCTGTCGTTGCAGCCATAATGTCCTTTCTTTTTTGAAATCGCGCTCCTTTCAATGGCCTCGTGATTTTAGGAAACAGCCAGAAGCCGTAGGGGGACATATCAGGAGGGTAAGGAGCCTGTTGAACTACAGGAGTCTGGTTTTTCGCCTGAGAAGTCTGAATCAAATGCCAGGAATGTGCAGGAGCAATGCCGCGAGGGATGCGCCAATTTCTTGTTGACCTCAATTCCAGTCTCTTGCGCCGCACAGCGCCACGTAGGCGATGAGGGACATCTCTGTTACTCTTTAGTCATTCTTTGACCCTGTGGGGTGCGTACTCGTTGTGTGCCACACAGAGGGAGTCAAAAAAGCAGTCAGCATCACTTTGACATTGCTGCGCACTTGGCGGGCCTTCTTTGGTCTTGATGACGTGGAGTGCGTCCTCTGTGACGACTGTGATTTGGTTTCCGGGTCGTACCCGTACACCCAAGACTCGTCACTAGTGATTACGGCGTCCGTGAAGTCAGGGTAACTGTTTGTGGAATCCAGCATCTCCTTTGAGACTTCAACACGAACCTGCTTTTTCTCCACTGTCAGCAGCTTCGGCACGAATTTCGCTGCCACTCTCTCCATGGCCAAATCTTCGGTGATAATGGAATGTGCAGAAAAATTGCTGATGTCCACCTCTCCCGCAATTTCTCGGATAGTCACACAACAGTCCCGCATCACCACAGCGTTCACTTCGGCAATTACCTGGTCATTTCGGCATGTTGATGGCCGACCGGAGCGTGGCTCTCTCTCCACGGATGTGCGGCCGTCTTTAAACCAGTTGCTCCACTGCTTAATCTGTGTGCTGCTCATAGCATCATCACCGAAAGCCGTGTGAACATTTCGAATGGTTTCCACTTGGGTATCGCCAAGTTTCTGGCAAAATTTGAGGTAGTAGCGTTGCTCCTCTCGCACCGCCATTTTCCTTGCAACAAAAAACCGACGAGAGCACTGCGCACTGCCTCACTCAAACGCTGCTTGCCAGCGACTGACGCTATCAGCAGGCGGGAAAAAATTCGTGCATGCGCCCGAGGTTTCAAGGTTGACTGCTGTAAGCGCGCTTGTTTCATATCTATCAGGTGTTCGCAAAAAAAATAAAGTCGGATACGTTTCTAACAGACCTCGTTTATATAGGTAGAGCACCGGACGCGTAATTCGGAGGTCGTGGGTTCGGATCCCACCGGCGGCATGTGGTTGTTTTTTCTTCTGCTTTTCTATTCAATTAGCTTTAAGCGACAACATATTCAGTAATATTCTTGCTTTACCAACACCACAAAAAAAATTAATTAAAAAATCCCCTGTGCTCCTTGGTTTCTTTGGCTGTTGGCTTCTCTCATATTTATAACGAGCCCCTCAATCCCTTCCATTGTTTGCTTAATTGCTTAGCGAGGGCCTCGGTTCTGGCAGCCTTGACGCCATAGGAAGCATAAGAGGGTTCTCACACAGCTTCCACCCTCGTCGTTCCATGGCGTTCTACGTCACACCAGCGGTAACTCAGGACGTTCCACGTCCGCCGCTTACGAACGTGGGTGGCGCTGATGAACACTCTCAAGGTTAGGTTATTTGTAAACATAAATACCCCGGAAAGCAGAAGGTTTGACAGCCGTCGCCGTAGCTCAGAGGTAGAGACCGGACGTGTAATTCGGAGGTAGTGGGTTCGGATCCCACCGGCGGCATGTGGTTGTTTTTTCTTCTGCTTTTCTAATCAATTAGCTTTAAGCGACAACATATTCAGTAATATTCTTGCTTGACCAACACCACAAAAAAATTAATTAAAAAATCCCCTGTGCTCGTTGGTTTCTTTGGCTGTTGGCTTCTCTCATATTTATAACGAGCCCCTCAATCCCTTCCCCTGTTTGCTTAATTGCTTAGCGAGGGCCTCGGTTCTGGCAGCCTTGACGCCATAGGAAGCATAAGAGGGTTCTCACACAGCTTCCACCCTCGTCCTTCGATGGCGTTCTACATCACACCAGCGATAACTCAGGACGTTCCACGTCCGCCGCTTACGAACGTGGGTGGCGCTGATGAACACTCTCAAGGTTATGGTAGAGATAGGGTGCGGTAGATGGTCCTTGGCGATCACAAAATGAACAAGGGAGGGGAAAACCTCAGGTTGCTAGAGGCAACGTTTCGACAAGGGGACTTGTCTTCGTCTGGGCAAAGCGTTCATCATCGGCAGGGATTAAATAGGGCCTTCGCTCCGAGGAGGAAGGCCCCGGGGGTGGGGAAGGAAAGTGGTGTGGGAGGGGATGCGTGTCAGGAAGGGGAGGGAGGTGAATCATGATTCGTTAGGCTGCAATAGTGGAACAACTTATATCCGGGGGGTGTGTAATGAACAAAAGGCTTTGAAGGGGCTGCGACGGGGGGGGGGAGGCGCTGGGTGAACCTGCAAAACTCAGATAAAAGGATTAGTCAGCGTGGTACAGGGAAATGAGAACAAGGAAAAAAAAATAGGCTGGCACTGGAAGGAGAAAGGAAGGGGGGCATTTCCAAGGAAGGACAAGGCAGGGGGGGGGGGGGGGGGGGAATGGCTCGTGTTCAGAGAAAGCCAAAAAGTGGGGGCGGAGGGGGTAACAGGAGTGTCATGGTTTACGAGAACTAGTAGCAGGGGATTAGGAGAAAAAGAAGAGAAAAAAAAGGTGAACAAAGGGAGAGGGTGACAAGGCCGGAAATGGGGTGGAAGATATGACGTGGGAAGGGTGCAAGGAGCGACAATATACTTATGTGAGGTTCTAGGAAATAGTCTGACTACGTGCAAGACATTTGTTAATTTAAAATTATGCTGACCCTGGAATGTACCTGAGAGATTCCAGGTTTCCTCTGGACATGTTGATCCCTGTTGGTTGCAGTGTTTTAAATTTGTGGATTAGGAATGCTTCTCTGTATTTTCTGTCCCTAGTCGATTTGAAGCCTGACTGAAGAATGAACAATTTGAGTTCGTCGAATTTGTGATGGCGTTGATTAAAATGGGTCGACACTGCCTTCTGTTCATTCCGTGTTGTGTCAGCCCGGTGCCCGTTTAATCTGGCACTCATTGTTAGTCCGGTTTCTCCGATATATTGTTTCTGGCTGTAGGAGCACTGGAGCATGTAGATAATATTGGACGATGTGCAGTCAAAACTGGTCTTTATATCGAAACTGAAATCGCTTGCCGTACTTTTAACCGTAGTGTCCCTTTGTAAATGTTTGCATGTCTTGCATCTAGGTCGAGAGCATGAAGTTACTGTCGGTGGTGGTTTCTTACCGAGCCTAGCATGCACCAGGATGTCCCTCAGGTTTGTGTTGCGTCTGTATGTTACTCTTGGTGCGTCGGGAAATATTTTCTTGAGACGGTCGTTATCAGTTAAAATGGGGTGGTATTTCCGCAGGATATTGTTTATGTTTGGAAGCGCGTTTGAGTATTTCGTTATAAGTGCAGGAGGTCGTTGACTGTTAGCTTTTGTTCGTTATTTAAGAACTACATCTCGTTTCAAAGTGGTTGCTCGTTGGAACGCATTATTAAGGGTTGTCTGTGGATGGTTTGTGGTGATTAGTGTGTTTTTTAGCGAGTGGAAGTGTTTCAGGTAGTCATCGTCGTCGCTACATATTCTTCTTAGTCTCGTTGCCTGTCCTACGAATATACCTTGTTTACAGTGTCTTGGATGATGGCTAGTGAAATCTAAGTATTGTTGTCGGTCAGTAGGCTTCCTGTAAAGTGTGGTTTTGAGCTTGCTATTTTCTAAATGGACAGTGGTGTCAAGGAAATTGACTTGCGTTTTCGAGGAGTTGAAGGTGAATTTAATGCTCGAGTGGAATGAATTGAAATGTGTGACGAATGCCTTCAGGGTCTCAGCCCCATGCTCCCATGTCATGAAAATATCGTCTATGTACCGCAGGTATATGAGTGGTTTTTTTAGAAATGAATTTAGAAGTTTAGATTCTAGTAGCCCCATAAAAATGTTCGCGTAGGTGGGTGCGAAGGGAGTGCCCATGCTTGTTCCAAATACTTGAAGGTAGTAAGAAGAATTGAATTCAAAGTAGTTGAGTGTTAGTACCAATTCAAGTAGCGTGAGGTACACTTCAGTTTCGTGCGGGTGAGGACTTTGAGTTAGAATTGTTAAGAGTGCGTCGATACCTTCATTAATGGGAATATTTGTGTACAAAGCGGCGACGTCAAATGTGACAAGTATGCTATCTGCTGGGATAATGGAAGCGTCATTCAGAGACTCTATTATACGGAGAAAGTGCAGTGTATCCTCGACAAAGGAAGGGAGGTGGGTGGGAATATCTGCAAGATAGTTGTTCAGGAAAATTGATAAGTTCTCTGTGTGCGTGTTATTGTTTGAAACGATAGGTCTGCCGGGGATATCTGCGGTAAACAAGTCTTCTGCGGAAACCTTATGGATTTTGGGAAGTAGGTAAAAGCGTCCTGCCTGTTTGTTTAGCGGATTTAAGAAGTGGTAATCGTACTGCGTGATTAGTTCTCTTGATAGAAAGTTTGCCAGTTTGTTCAGAATCAATTTGCAGAACTCTGAAGTGGGATCTGAATCTAATTTCCTGTAATGACAAGGGTTGTTAAGTTGCCGAAAAGCTTCTTTTTTGTATTTTTCGGCTGGCAGGATAACTATGCTACCTCCTTTGTCTGCAGGTTTAATGACTATATCGGTCCCCTTGTCGAAACGTTGGCTCTAGCAACCTGAGGTTTTCCCCTCCCTTGTTAACTCTCAAGGTTAGGTTATTTGTAAACATAAATACCCCCGAAAGCAGAAAATTTGACAGCCGTCGCCGTAGCTCAGAGGCAGAGCACCGGACGCGTAATTCGGAGGTCGTGGGTTCGGATCCCACCGGCGGCATGTGGTTGTTTTTTCTTCTGCTTTTCTAATCAATTAGCTTTAAGCGACAACATATTCAGCAATATTCTTGCTTGACCAACACCACAAAAAAAAATTAATTAAAAAATCCCCTGTGCTCCTTGGTTTCTTTGGCTGTTGGCTTCTCTCATATATATATATATAGGTTGCGAAAGCGTGAAGTACTAGACTGCTTATAAGAATATATAGCGAAGTATACGCTTCGTTAAAGGAAACATATTTATTCAACTCGACGTTTCGATCGGAAGACCGATCTTCTTCAGGAGTGAAGATCGGTCTTCCGATCGAAACGTCGAGTTGAATAAATATGTGTTCCTTTAACGAAGCGTATACTTCGCTATATATATATATATATATATATATATATATATATATATATATATATATATATGCGAGCGCCTCGCAAAAATTTTCACTACTCCCCCTCACGTAGTCTACAGACGACCGAAAAACATTCAAAACATTCTCGTACACTCAAAAACACATAACCACCTTGGGTTGGGTTGCCGACCCTGCGCCAAAAGTAGATGCCACGTCTGCAAACATATGCAAACAACCAGCTGTGCGATAAGCACAGCCTCAGGCTTTAAATGGAAAATCAATGGCGACTTTAATTGTGACTCCTCCAACGTTATCTACCTCCTAGAATGTGGTGTGTGCAGTATGCAGTACATTGGGCAGACGGTTAACCCTCTACGATTTCGCTTTAATAACCACCGCGCTCATGCCCTATCTCTACCTAACCTCCCCTTGTCAAAACACATTAATGACAAAAAACACCCATTTGAAGCACTTAAATTAACAGTCTTACAGGGTGGGTTCAACAACACCCGGGAGCGGGAGCAACGCGAGTCGTACTTTATTTATAAGTTTGGAACAATTGCCCAAGGCATTAATGAGAACCTGGGCGCTTTGTCTTCAATACGCCCCCTCAAATCCAGTACTGACCTAGGAGTTCCGGCCTGACAGGCCTCGCAAGCTTTCTCCCATACGCTTACACCGATGGCCTCATCGCCCACAGCGTTCTTACCTTCCCCCGTTCGACCATCTTGACGAGAGCGGCGCCGTCAAAGAACTTAAGCACCCCCGCCTTTCATAGTGGCCCCACGCGACGATTCTTCCCCAAAGTCGCCTCCGTTTCCGGCCTTTTCTTTTCCTTTTTTTGTTGCCTGTGTGGGTGTGTGCAGGTACACTCCACGTGTGTCTCGTTAAATTCCACTCTGCCCGCCTTGACTCATCCTGCCAAAGAAGTTGCACATGGTGGAAGTCTTTTTTTTTTTTTCCCCGCCCTTTTGCTCCATTGTATCTTGTTTACTCGTTTAAGTGGACAACATTTGAGTGCATCTAAAATCTATGCTGTGCGTCGGCCACTGTTTGTCTCTATACACTTTGCTAGCTGTCCGCTGTGTTAGGACTCAGTTCTCTGTCCATATTCCCCTCCCGCTCTTCCTTTTTTTTTTCCTCCCCTTTTTTCCTTTTTTCTTTTCTCCCCGCGACCGCATACGTGGGTGGCGGGCGACGACATTTACCCTCCCCACCCCCTGTCCCGTTTGTGTATTTTTTGTTAATTTTTTCTTTTTTTTTCTCTTCCCTGAGCCGTTCTTCCATCTGCAGCGTCGGCTTGTTTTGGCTCAGGTGTCGAACACGTGTACAGATGGAGACCCTTTAAGAAGAGAAGCAAGAACCATGTAACCTCAGTCTTGAAAAAGGACAGGCTCTGTCCGAAACGTCGACTCCCAATAAACGAAGCGTTTCTCAATTTCGCATCTTATTTTAAACTAGCAACCAAGTACGTTTACCTTATTGTGCTACATCTCTTCGATGGCTGCTAGCAACGCTTCTAATACAGTTTTTTGGAAATATCCCCTTCATCCGCCAACATGGGCAGTAATTGGAGACTCCCAGACTAAACACCTCTTTAACCACTTCGACCCCTCGAATCGGTGCTCCCCGGCATTCATCACTCAGCCCGGTGCGAAGATCAACGACATTCGAAACCTGCTGGACTTTGTGCCTCCATCGGTGAGCGGATTTATACTACATTTGGGGGCTAATAACCTGATCAGCGACGACATCCGGACTGCGATTGAGCGGTACGCCGAGGCCTTTAACATCATCCGCACGGAACGGCCTCAAGTGCAAGTCATCTACGCAACATTAGTTCTGCCACGCGCCCCAAACCGCCGACGACGCTCTAGCAACTGGCGGTCAGTGGACCGACTCAATCGCCGGGCTGAGAGCTTCAATCGCCAACTGGTTGAACTTTGTCATCGAGAACACAATGTGTTTTTTCTTAACCACTCTCTGGAGGTCTTTCCCCCAATCAGTGTACTCGCTGCAGATGGAGTGCATCCTAGTTTCCGTGGGGTTTCGGTGTTGGCGTGGCAGGTTTACAACCTGCTCCTCGACTACCATCGGCATCGCCTGACAGAGTGGCAGGACCATCTAATGACAACAGATGAGTATACCCACCCCACCATGGAGCATCGAGCAGCTCCTAGCTACTCGGAGGTCCTCACCAGCCGCCCGAAAAAGGACAGACAAGGTGAAAACTCCCCAACCACACCTCAGATGCATCGACAGGTGGAGGAGCATCGAACACCTGGGTGTCGGGCCAAGATGCCACTACAGCACCCAAGGCTTTCGCGCGATGGAGACAGTACGACATCATCCGTGACCCACCGCCGAGCCCTACTTCCAACACCAACGCGGCCACCTTTTCCCAATGTGGAAAGCAACACGATACCCGCTACCTCCTCCAGGGAAGCGACACGAAAGAGAACCACCGAGAGACCCGAATTAACAAGAGTCCTACGCTCCGGACCCCACCAGCAGCAACCTCCATCCAAGGCTAACCACCAAGATACACCAACCTCCCGAAGCACAGCACAGAAACCCACCGAAAACAGCTCGAAGACTCCAGCAAGTCCCGGCGCAGCCTCAGGCCATCCAGACCAGGCACAGCGACAAACACCTTCCACTGTGGAAGGCCACATGGGTGCCGACACCAGCTCGAGACCGGAAATCCCAAGCACCCCTTTGTCTCGCTACGATCTCCGAAAGCGATGTGGTTCCGCACAACGCGTTCGTCAACACTGACAATCAGGCCGCGTGAGTACGCCGACTCTCTCTTTCTCACCCTACCGACAGCCCTCCTCAAATAATTCCAAATTTTTAAAGTTGAGAAAAATTGTGGATAAACGAATAAGGCACGAACTCCATATCCATAGCCTAAAGATCTATATGCAATCCAAAATCGCACCAAAAGGTTTACAAATTTCACTAACACCATCAATGGGTAACCTGTGTGATGAGGAAAAGGATAATTGGAATCGTGTACTAGAATCTGCCTCTTTGGATTTGCTTGGAGTTACGATTGGCCATTTTGAGAGGGTCTTGGGGGCTCTGAAAAAAGAAGAGAGTCGTGCTCGTCAACACATTCCCCTAACCGCGCCTGAGGCCACCGAACTTACGCTCTTTGAGGAAAAGAGAACCCGCGAGGTACGCGAGATAAAACGCAAAAAATTCATTAGGGACGGGATTCCACACCTCGCGTGGACAAACCCAGCTGAACGCGAAGAATCCGAAACAGAGGTAGCTACTAATAATCACCCCATTGTTACGGCAAGCCCCAACAACAAATTCAACGCAACGACACAAACGACATTAATACCGACAACACAAGCAGAACGCTCTGGAACGGGAGCAGCCACTAATGATAAACCCGTTGCTACAAGCTCTGGGTCCGGTTTCCAGGATAGCATTATTAATTTATCATCCAGCGCCCTAACAATTGACGAGAAATCAGTTCTTTCTCGAGGTCTTACGTTCTGCCCCACCACAAGTAAATACAATGAATTCTCAGTTTTAAAAGATTTGGACAATTTTGTACGAATGTTGCGACTGAAAGAATACTTTTGTGACAGGCCCCAACTTAGTGCAGACAGCAGAGAATTCTGCGTTACAAACCAACACTGGACTCCTACCATGGGAAGAGACAAACACTTGGATATGTATATTAATGCGGTCCAGAACGACATAATTCACGCTTACAAAAGCCACACTCCAGGGAGACCGAACCTGTCCAAAAAAGAACGGGATGCATTGAAGGCTCTCAGCAGACGGACAGATATAACCATAAAGCCAGCAGATAAAGGAGGCGGTATAGTAGTAATGGATAGTGAAGCATACATTGAGGAAGGCTTGAGACAACTCTCTAACACTTGCTTCTACCAGCTTCTTGAAAAAGACCCAACTCCACAATACCAACAATATATAGCAGAGACTCTGGATCAGCTTGCGCAAAAAGGGGACATAACCCTAAGGTTATCTAAAGCCCTCCTCGCACCACACCCGTCGCCAGGTCGATTTTACTTACTACCGAAAATCCACAAAAAGGATAATCCTGGCCGCCCTATAGTATCTGGCATTGGCACGATTACAGAACCAATTTCCAGTTACATTGACACACTAATCAGGCATATTCCAACAACACACCCATCCTACATACGAGACACAAACCATTTCCTTCGCGAAATAGAGGGCCTTAAACTTCCGGAAGGTGCCTTTCTGGTAACATTAGATGTAATCTCACTCTACACTAATATTCCTCATTCCGATGGCATCAGATCTCTGACCGAAGCGTACAGACAAGATAGAAAAGAGGAGTCTCCTGCCACACGTGTTCTAGAAATACTTGCGAAAATCGTACTCGAATACAACAACTTTGAATTCAACGATCAACACTACTTACAAATTAATGGCACAGCCATGGGTACAAGGATGGCCCCCGCCTACGCCAACATCTTCATGCATAGTATTGAATCTAAATTCTTGCAAGATTCTCTCATCAAGCCCATCCTATACAAACGCTATTTGGATGACATTTTTCTAATTTGGACTGACACAGAGCAAGAACTCCTTCATTTTATTGAACAATTCAACCTTGTCCACCCCAACATATCATTCACTCACGCGTACTCCCACACCTCAATTAACTTCCTAGATGTCGAGATTTCGGTAACGGAAGGCTCACTTAACACCAGCGTATATAGAAAACCGACGGACCGTCAACAATACTTACACTTTCAAAGTTGTCATCCTCGCCACTCCAAAACAAGTATTCCATACTCTCAGGCACACCGATTTAAAAGAATCTGTTCACGAGATCAAGACTTCGAGAGAAATTCCAATCGCATGCGAGAGGTCCTCACCAAGCAAAGATATCCCCCCGCCATTGTCGACGATGCAATTGAAAGGGCATCTAAACTCAACCGAGATGAAATACTAGATGGACGTCGACGCAGCGAAGAAACAGATCACCGGGCAAACTTGGTACTCACCTACACAGGTAATCCCCCCAACGTAAACAAAATCCTTAAAAAACATTTCAACATTCTCGAACAAAGCGAGCGCCTCGCAAAAATTTTCACTACTCCCCCTCACGTAGTCTACAGACGACCGAAAAACATTCAAAAAATTCTCGTACACTCAAAAACACATAACCACCTTGGGTTGGGTTGCCGACCCTGCGCCAAAAGTAGATGCCACGTCTGCAAACATATGCAAACAACCAGCTGTGCGATAAGCACAGCCTCAGGCTTTAAATGGAAAATCAATGGCGACTTTAATTGTGACTCCTCCAACGTTATCTACCTCCTAGAATGTGGTGTGTGCAGTATGCAGTACATTGGGCAGACGGTTAACCCTCTACGATTTCGCTTTAATAACCACCGCGCTCATGCCCTATCTCTACCTAACCTGCCCTTGTCAAAACACATTAATGACAAAAAACACCCATTTGAAGCACTTAAATTAACAGTCTTACAGGGTGGGTTCAACAACACCCGGGAGCGGGAGCAACGCGAGTCGTACTTTATTTATAAGTTTGGAACAATTGCCCAAGGCATTAATGAGAACCTGGGCGCTTTGTCTTCAATACGCCCCCTCAAATCCAGTACTGACCTAGGAGTTCCGGCCAGACAGGCCTCGCAAGCTTTCTCCCATACGCTTACACCGATGGCCTCATCGCCCACAGCGTTCTTACCTTCCCCCGTTCGACCATCTTGACGAGAGCGGCGCCGTCAAAGAACTTAAGCACCCCCGCCATTCATAGTGGCCCCACGCGACGATTCTTCCCCAAAGTCGCCTCCGTTTCCGGCCTTTTCTTTTCCTTTTTTTGTTGCCTGTGTGGGTGTGTGCAGGTACACTCCACGTGTGTCTCGTTAAATTCCACTCTGCCCGCCTTGACTCATCCTGCCAAAGAAGTTGCACATGGTGGAAGTCTTTCTTTTTTTTTTCCCGCCCTTTTGCTCCATTGTATCTTGTTTACTCGTTTAAGTGGACAACATTTGAGTGCATCTAAAATCTATGCTGTGCGTCGGCCACTGTTTGTCTCTATACACTTTGCTAGCTGTCCGCTGTGTTAGGACTCAGTTCTCTGTCCATATTCCCCTCCCGCTCTTCCTTTTTTTTTTCCTCCCCTTTTTTCCTTTTTTCTTTTCTCCCCGCGACCGCATACGTGGGTGGCGGGCGACGACATTTACCCTCCCCACCCCCTGTCCCGTTTGTGTATTTTTTGTTAATTTTTTCTTTTTTTTTTCTCTTCCCTGAGCCGTTCTTCCATCTGCAGCGTCGGCTTGTTTTGGCTCAGGTGTCGAACACGTGTACAGATGGAGACCCTTTAAGAAGAGAAGCAAGAACCATGTAACCTCAGTCTTGAAAAAGGACAGGCTCTGTCCGAAACGTCGACTCCCAATAAACGAAGCGTTTCTCAATTTCGCATCTTATTTTAAACTAGCAACCAAGTACGTTTACCTTATTGTGCTACATCTCTTCGATGGCTGCTAGCAACGCTTCTAATACAGTTTTTTGGAAATATCCCCTTCATCCGCCAACATGGGCAGTAATTGGAGACTCCCAGACTAAACACCTCTTTAACCACTTCGACCCCTCGAATCGGTGCTCCCCGGCATTCATCACTCAGCCCGGTGCGAAGATCAACGACATTCGAAACCTGCTGGACTTTGTGCCTCCATCGGTGAGCGGATTTATACTACATTTGGGGGCTAATAACCTGATCAGCGACGACATCCGGACTGCGATTGAGCGGTACGCCGAGGCCTTTAACATCATCCGCACGGAACGGCCTCAAGTGCAAGTCATCTACGCAACATTAGTTCTGCCACGCGCCCCAAACCGCCGACGACGCTCTAGCAACTGGCGGTCAGTGGACCGACTCAATCGCCGGGCTGAGAGCTTCAATCGCCAACTGGTTGAACTTTGTCATCGAGAACACAATGTGTTTTTTCTTAACCACTCTCTGGAGGTCTTTCCCCCAATCAGTGTACTCGCTGCAGATGGAGTGCATCCTAGTTTCCGTGGGGTTTCGGTGTTGGCGTGGCAGGTTTACAACCTGCTCCTCGACTACCATCGGCATCGCCTGACAGAGTGGCAGGACCATCTAATGACAACAGATGAGTATACCCACCCCACCATGGAGCATCGAGCAGCTCCTAGCTACTCGGAGGTCCTCACCAGCCGCCCGAAAAAGGACAGACAAGGTGAAAACTCCCCAACCACACCTCAGATGCATCGACAGGTGGAGGAGCATCGAACACCTGGGTGTCGGGCCAAGATGCCACTACAGCACCCAAGGCTTTCGCGCGATGGAGACAGTACGACATCATCCGTGACCCACCGCCGAGCCCTACTTCCAACACCAACGCGGCCACCTTTTCCCAATGTGGAAAGCAACACGATACCCGCTACCTCCTCCAGGGAAGCGACACGAAAGAGAACCACCGAGAGACCCGAATTAACAAGAGTCCTACGCTCCGGACCCCACCAGCAGCAACCTCCATCCAAGGCTAACCACCAAGATACACCAACCTCCCGAAGCACAGCACAGAAACCCACCGAAAACAGCTCGAAGACTCCAGCAAGTCCCGGCGCAGCCTCAGGCCATCCAGACCAGGCACAGCGACAAACACCTTCCACTGTGGAAGGCCACATGGGTGCCGACACCAGCTCGAGACCGGAAATCCCAAGCACCCCTTTGTCTCGCTACGATCTCCGAAAGCGATGTGGTTCCGCACAACGCGTTCGTCAACACTGACAATCAGGCCGCGTGAGTACGCCGACTCTCTCTTTCTCACCCTACCGACAGCCCTCCTCAAATAATTCCAAATTTTTAAAGTTGAGAAAAATTGTGGATAAACGAATAAGGCACGAACTCCATATCCATAGCCTAAAGATCTATATGCAATCCAAAATCGCACCAAAAGGTTTACAAATTTCACTAACACCATCAATGGGTAACCTGTGTGATGAGGAAAAGGATAATTGGAATCGTGTACTAGAATCTGCCTCTTTGGATTTGCTTGGAGTTACGATTGGCCATTTTGAGAGGGTCTTGGGGGCTCTGAAAAAAGAAGAGAGTCGTGCTCGTCAACACATTCCCCTAACCGCGCCTGAGGCCACCGAACTTACGCTCTTTGAGGAAAAGAGAACCCGCGAGGTACGCGAGATAAAACGCAAAAAATTCATTAGGGACGGGATTCCACACCTCGCGTGGACAAACCCAGCTGAACGCGAAGAATCCGAAACAGAGGTAGCTACTAATAATCACCCCATTGTTACGGCAAGCCCCAACAACAAATTCAACGCAACGACACAAACGACATTAATACCGACAACACAAGCAGAACGCTCTGGAACGGGAGCAGCCACTAATGATAAACCCGTTGCTACAAGCTCTGGGTCCGGTTTCCAGGATAGCATTATTAATTTATCATCCAGCGCCCTAACAATTGACGAGAAATCAGTTCTTTCTCGAGGTCTTACGTTCTGCCCCACCACAAGTAAATACAATGAATTCTCAGTTTTAAAAGATTTGGACAATTTTGTACGAATGTTGCGACTGAAAGAATACTTTTGTGACAGGCCCCAACTTAGTGCAGACAGCAGAGAATTCTGCGTTACAAACCAACACTGGACTCCTACCATGGGAAGAGACAAACACTTGGATATGTATATTAATGCGGTCCAGAACGACATAATTCACGCTTACAAAAGCCACACTCCAGGGAGACCGAACCTGTCCAAAAAAGAACGGGATGCATTGAAGGCTCTCAGCAGACGGACAGATATAACCATAAAGCCAGCAGATAAAGGAGGCGGTATAGTAGTAATGGATAGTGAAGCATACATTGAGGAAGGCTTGAGACAACTCTCTAACACTTGCTTCTACCAGCTTCTTGAAAAAGACCCAACTCCACAATACCAACAATATATAGCAGAGACTCTGGATCAGCTTGCGCAAAAAGGGGACATAACCCTAAGGTTATCTAAAGCCCTCCTCGCACCACACCCGTCGCCAGGTCGATTTTACTTACTACCGAAAATCCACAAAAAGGATAATCCTGGCCGCCCTATAGTATCTGGCATTGGCACGATTACAGAACCAATTTCCAGTTACATTGACACACTAATCAGGCATATTCCAACAACACACCCATCCTACATACGAGACACAAACCATTTCCTTCGCGAAATAGAGGGCCTTAAACTTCCGGAAGGTGCCTTTCTGGTAACATTAGATGTAATCTCACTCTACACTAATATTCCTCATTCCGATGGCATCAGATCTCTGACCGAAGCGTACAGACAAGATAGAAAAGAGGAGTCTCCTGCCACACGTGTTCTAGAAATACTTGCGAAAATCGTACTCGAATACAACAACTTTGAATTCAACGATCAACACTACTTACAAATTAATGGCACAGCCATGGGTACAAGGATGGCCCCCGCCTACGCCAACATCTTCATGCATAGTATTGAATCTAAATTCTTGCAAGATTCTCTCATCAAGCCCATCCTATACAAACGCTATTTGGATGACATTTTTCTAATTTGGACTGACACAGAGCAAGAACTCCTTCATTTTATTGAACAATTCAACCTTGTCCACCCCAACATATCATTCACTCACGCGTACTCCCACACCTCAATTAACTTCCTAGATGTCGAGATTTCGGTAACGGAAGGCTCACTTAACACCAGCGTATATAGAAAACCGACGGACCGTCAACAATACTTACACTTTCAAAGTTGTCATCCTCGCCACTCCAAAACAAGTATTCCATACTCTCAGGCACACCGATTTAAAAGAATCTGTTCACAAGATCAAGACTTCGAGAGAAATTCCAATCGCATGCGAGAGGTCCTCACCAAGCAAAGATATCCCCCGCCATTGTCGACGATGCAATTGAAAGGGCATCTAAACTCAACCGAGATGAAATACTAGATGGACGTCGACGCAGCGAAGAAACAGATCACCGGGCAAACTTGGTACTCACCTACACAGGTAATCCCCCCAACGTAAACAAAATCCTTAAAAAACATTTCAACATTCTCGAACAAAGCGAGCGCCTCGCAAAAATTTTCACTACTCCCCCTCACGTAGTCTACAGACGACCGAAAAACATTCAAAAAATTCTCGTACACTCAAAAACACATAACCACCTTGGGTTGGGTTGCCGACCCTGCGCCAAAAGTAGATGCCACGTCTGCAAACATATGCAAACAACCAGCTGTGCGATAAGCACAGCCTCAGGCTTTAAATGGAAAATCAATGGCGACTTTAATTGTGACTCCTCCAACGTTATCTACCTCCTAGAATGTGGTGTGTGCAGTATGCAGTACATTGGGCAGACGGTTAACCCTCTACGATTTCGCTTTAATAACCACCGCGCTCATGCCCTATCTCTACCTAACCTCCCCTTGTCAAAACACATTAATGACAAAAAACACCCATTTGAAGCACTTAAATTAACAGTCTTACAGGGTGGGTTCAACAACACCCGGGAGCGGGAGCAACGCGAGTCGTACTTTATTTATAAGTTTGGAACAATTGCCCAAGGCATTAATGAGAACCTGGGCGCTTTGTCTTCAATACGCCCCCTCAAATCCAGTACTGACCTAGGAGTTCCGGCCTGACAGGCCTCGCAAGCTTTCTCCCATACGCTTACACCGATGGCCTCATCGCCCGCAGCGTTCTTACCTTCCCCCGTTCGACCATCTTGACGAGAGCGGCGCCGTCAAAGAACTTAAGCACCCCCGCCATTCATAGTGGCCCCACGCGACGATTCTTCCCCAAAGTCGCCTCCGTTTCCGGCCTTTTCTTTTCCTTTTTTTGTTGCCTGTGTGGGTGTGTGCAGGTACACTCCACGTGTGTCTCGTTAAATTCCACTCTGCCCGCCTTGACTCATCCTGCCAAAGAAGTTGCACATGGTGGAAGTCTTTCTTTTCTTTTTTTTTTCCCCCGCCCTTTTGCTCCATTGTATCTTGTTTACTCGTTTAAGTGGACAACATTTGAGTGCATCTAAAATCTATGCTGTGCGTCGGCCACTGTTTGTCTCTATACACTTTGCTAGCTGTCCGCTGTGTTAGGACTCAGTTCTCTGTCCATATTCCCCTCCCGCTCTTCCTTTTTTTTTCCTCCCCTTTTTTCCTTTTTTCTTTTCTCCCCGCGACCGCATACGTGGGTGGCGGGCGACGACATTTACCCTCCCCACCCCCTGTCCCGTTTGTGTATTTTTTGTTAATTTTTTTCTTTTTTTTCTCTTCCCTGAGCCGTTCTTCCATCTGCAGCGTCGGCTTGTTTTGGCTCAGGTGTCGAACACGTGTACAGATGGAGACCCTTTAAGAAGAGAAGCAAGAACCATGTAACCTCAGTCTTGAAAAAGGACAGGCTCTGTCCGAAACGTCGACTCCCAATAAACGAAGCGTTTCTCAATTTCGCATCTTATTTTAAACTAGCAACCAAGTACGTTTACCTTATTGTGCTATATATATATATATATATATATATATATATATATAAACGTAATTTGGTTGACACACGGTAGAAAAACAACAACTTTATTCTAACGTTTCGACCAGGGTCTGGCCTTCGTCAGAGTCACCAAGGCCACTCTGATGAAGGCCAGACCCTGGTCGAAACGTTAGAATAAAGTTGTTGTTTTTCTACCGTGTGTCAACCAAATTACGTTTATGTTCTACCGGATCCATCCGATCTTCACCCCTTCTTATATATATATATATATATATATATATATATATATATATATATATATCAAAAATTATTTCTTGGCGGCTGATTGTTTAATATAAGATAAAGTCACCAGAAATTGAAAAACATAATATTAGATTCACGACGTTTCGGCTGGTGGACCAACCTTTTTCGAGTGTATTACTGCATTCGAAACAAGCAGCTTTTATAGCATTCTATATATGTGTGAAAGATAGGAGGCCCAGTCGCAGCATCCGCCTCGCATGCGCAGTGGAGTGGAGTTCGATCCCCAGCGCCGCCTGGTACCCACCCGTGATGCAATGGGTACAAGCTTTCCCCTGGCCTGGTGCTCGGCTTCTTTAGGGTTAAATGCTTGGGAAATGGGTCCTTGACTCCCCTTGAGCAAGAATGGTAAAACCTTGTGCCATGGCGCTGTTTGGCCATAGTTGCCCGCGCGCCATAAAAATCCCCCTTCATTGGAAGCAAACATCGGCAAAGATAGACAGCGAGTGCCCAGGAGGCGTCGCTGCTTTCGCATTCTCCCAATGCGAGTCGCCGCAGTGATCTCTAATGTTTTGTGGGCAGGAGGTCGGGGCTTTTCCGGTTTCAGTGTAAGGTCCGTAAAAAGAGAGGTTTAATGAATATCTCATGACCTATTGCACGATGGCGAGTTCTGTAAACGGGATAAGTACCCAACTAATAGTTTTGAATATTCCGTGTGGAACATGCAGCATTAAGTGAAAATTAAAAGGATGATTGAGATTTAGTCTTACCATGACCACTTTCTTCTTATCTTGCGTCTGTAAAGCTGAACACACTAAGTGACGACAGCATCCACGTGACCATCAGCGTCATCTTTATAAAGCTCTGGACGCTTACAGAAATCACCCTCTGTATATACTCCACATTTTGTAGTGGTTTGCTTTCCACTTCAGTGGATGCTTTCAGTGCAGAAGGCCACAGTGCGTGACAGATCAATGTGACGAATCCACTCCGTGGGCGTTTCCGCATCGCACGAATGCTCACGACAGGCCATTACGACTATGTGGACCACGTGGACCCTCCCTAAGACTGCTGTTAATATGACCCCATTTATTTCTTTGAAAAGGGCTTAGCCAAAGAGCGAGATGGCAGAAGAAAGATGCTCTTTCCAACAGAAAATGTGTTAAAAGTCTCATTTTTCAAGCAATTCACCCAACAGATGCGCAGCGCCAGGCCAAAGGAAAGATTGTTATGCCTAGAAACCAGGTATCGAACCGCACATTTATTTGGTACGAGGCCCATGCTCGAACCAGCAAGCCAGGAAGCGAACAGGCATTAGGCCTGTTCCATGAACAAGGGCAGGAGTGTGTTGTGCGTGAGTGAGTGGTAAATTATGTGCCCTGATGCGCTACCTGTTTTTCCAGGGAAGGCCCACTAACTTTACAGTTCGAGAACTTATGTGTGCAGGAACTTGACACACATAAAAATAACAGCCTGACCGCATCGGCATACGGCCACTGGTCCCGGCTCGAGTCAGCCGCGTAACTCACCAGGGATGTTTGAAAAAGAGTCTGTAGACGAATTACATAGGTGGAAGCACTGCTACATAGATTCCACGTCAATTTACGCTGTGTATCTGGCTTGCAACTTTGCAACCACTCATCTTATTTTACATCCAAGTGACGAGATGCAACACTGTCCGCGGTGTTGGTCCAAGCTCATAATTGGATAGCGAAGCTTGTTTACATGTTCGCCATATATTGTGTGAGTGACTTGATGGTGAAATGTGGCTTATTTTTGTGGGATTCACGTCCCAAAGCAACTTAACTTATGAGGAATGCAGTACTGGACGGGTCCGGGTAATTTCGACCGCAGCAGTTCGAAGGAAGAAGCAGTCACAATCCTTAATCGTACCAAGAGTGCCGAAACATGAAATTATTATGTCTGGGTACTGAAGGAGGATGATAGGAAAATCAATATAGTACTCTTAACTCTTGCGGAAATATGAATGGAAGTACACACGCACTTTCTTTTCTTCCTCGTATGTCGACGATCCCCGTTCCCCCTTCACACCTCGTGACGTCACGAAAAAAGCACTTCCGCATTGAATGTTGGCTCGGTGTCGCTGTAGCCCATCGCACAGTGCGGTCACGTGACTTAAGAGTAATCACATGAATTGCGCGACACCTATTTCTGTGGAATCAATTCGTTCACGTGGGAGTGATAACGGAACACGCTGACGCACAAATATTTAGCGGGGCAAGAGGTCACGAAGTCAAGCGCCAGTCTCGCCATGACCCAGCTCTTCGCTCGAAAGAAGCAGCAGTCGGCGAAGTGGAATCACAGAATCCCACTGTACGTGTAGCCGGCGCGAAGGCCCCACAATGAATAAGTCGGCAACCAGCAGCAGGTTCTCCTAAAGCTCCAGCAACGACACATTGCAAATACTTCAGAGCATGATTTTTTCGCAATCATTAGACAGGTAATC
Source organism: Amblyomma mixtum (assembly GCF_055824585.1). Classification (NCBI taxonomy): domain Eukaryota; kingdom Metazoa; phylum Arthropoda; class Arachnida; order Ixodida; family Ixodidae; genus Amblyomma; species Amblyomma mixtum. The sequence goes on along the minus strand of NC_143019.1, from coordinate 119,085,867 downwards.
AAATGGCATATCAACCCAATCTTCACCCAGAATACCTCTGTAAGTAACGCACAGACAGTCTTTCTTTGCTCTGTTTAGAGCAATCATATATCTGCAGCGCAATTATCAATGTTACGAAAACCACGAAATGCAGCAGCAGCCACACTCAAAAGCAAGTTTTCCCCGAGGCCAAGTGGCTCCGACTTGCCAGAAAACTTCACTGAAAGGCTCAACGCTAATCGATTGATTTTCGACACCAGATATATTTGTTCATTTACCTACGAAGACGTTAAAGATTTTTTTCCTTTCTTTCAAGCACAAACAACAACAACCACTCGTGCCAGTACACGCCGCAATTCGACTCCTTAATGCTTAGCAGCGCCTACACTGCGCACCAGTCCCTCATCAACACCACCACTGCAGTGCTGTGCCGTAAACCCTTCTCTACACAGCCTTCAACTGTGCGCTACAAACACTATCTGTTCAGCATTCTGGAAGCGTTTAGGGAGTTCTCGCGCAGTTCATTCATGGCATCGATGTTGCACAGCTTTATTTGATCGATAACTGCCGAACAGAAAACTTTGTTCGTTTTGATTGACTGCTTTGAGTACTTACCAACCACTGCAGACACTGAAGTTCGCCTCTGGGCATGCCGCTTCACTATCGCCTTGTTAATAGACCTTGTGAGTGATGTGTTGTGTTGGGTTTAGTGGCGCTTAAGTATCTAACGCTAACATGCGAGATACACAAGGTATTGATCATTGTCTTGAACAGGATTTTATAAAAGTTGTAAAAAGACGATGCTATACAGGGCCTAAAAATTTATTTGGTATCGCCTCAAATCGCTGATGGTAAAAGCTTTAAAAAAAGTCAGGTAACTTCAGCAGCCGTGCTTCACTCGGCAAGGAGCTCCAGGCTCCCAACCAATGAAATAGGGACCTCAGCCGTCGTCTCAGGAAAGAGAAAGTGGCTGACATGCTTCAAAAACAAGTGAGGCGGTCGCCTATAATTTACAGCTTATCAAGAAAAACAGCTTCTGATAAAAAGCTAAAAACATAAGGTATGTTAACAATTGCATTATTCCCTAAGCGCAGCAATGGATGAAAAGGGTTGTTTTCATTATAAAATTGAGTGAAGTACTCTTTTCTTAGTTTTTATAGTTTTGAGCAAGACAGTAAATCAGTGGTTTAGTGCGAGCTCGTCTCCACATCTTTCACAAGGAGATTTGTCCTGATTCGTTAGTAAGAAGTGTTGTGTCAAGTGTGTGTGTCCTGCCCGGAGACGACATAAAATTACTGCTACAAAACGCTCGTGCTGCGTACAGGTCTTCCATTCCCTGAGTACAAGTTTTACAGAATTCAGTTTATTTTTGATCCCATGTTGTGTACAATTTACCATCAAATCAGTGTGTTTTAATTTCTTGCAGTCTCTATAGGGCATGCTTACTTTCTTGATTTCATGGCTGCGAGCTTCTGCAGCACACAGTCCGCTCTTTCAATTCCATCTATTACGATGTGGCTCGGCACCCAGCAGAATTTTTTCATATGCCCTCATGTTGTGATTATTGCTGTGTGTGTTATGTTTTCTATTAAAGGTTTGACTACGTTTGTGGAGTCTATTATCATAGGTAGGTTAAGTGAATCGATCTTTGTAAGGCTGTTTTCAATACAGTTGTATATTAACCGGCTTATAGCTACAGAGACAGCATAATATTCAGCAGTAAAAATGGATGCACAGTTTGGCAGCCTTACTATTTTGCACCATTTCCTTCTATTACCCCGCATCGGACAAAATCTGTCGTTTTTAAGCCAACAGAGTAAAATTCTGTGTAATTCACTTATTGATCATAGTGAGAAGTATTTATTTTTTATTTATTTCATACCGCAGATCATCTTACAGATCCAAGCAGAACAAATACATATTAGATAACACAGACACACGGGCAACAAGTAAAATAAAAAGAAAAACTAAAAATAAAAATGCATGCAGGATGACTATGCGCTTACATTTCATCGTGTCAGAGAATTCCACTCATTGATGGTACGCAGGAAAAAGGAAAATTTAAAAGTGTCAGTTCTAGCAAAGTACGGGGTAATGTTGACGGGATGATGTTGACGTGTGATGCGTGTAGCTAAAAACTATAATTAGGGTGCAGGATCCCCTTACAAAAATGGATATCAACTTTCATTAGAATTTGTATTAACATTCTATTGACTCTAGTAACCTTGTAGTAACTTTTACATTCTATCAACAATTGTTCATACAACGTTGATAGAAGTTACTTCTTTGTATGTACTCCTGTCAATAGAAAGTTACTAGAAAATAATTTTTACATTCTATGTACCTTTGTCAATACAAAGTTGGTAGACTGTTACTTCTTTGTATTTACTCCTGTCAATAGAAAGTTACTAGAAAAGCTGGGTGCAGTTTGACACGTTGAGAGAAGTAAATGAACAAACTGCATGGTGTTCGAGGTGATTAACACAATCTTGTTCGCATAATCGTGACGACATCTTACCTGATTGCATGGTGGAATCTGTTGCAGCTAGTCAACAATTTCACTATATCGAAAAGCGACCACCATTATTCGCAGCAAATGCGTTTGGAATGTAATCAGGATATGGGAAAACGTTTTAAAACAGAAGATATATTCAATTTTATTACTTTATGTTCTTTACGGACTGCTGTGAGCAGAAATACTCTAGAAAGTGACAAAACATTTTTGGTCATGCGAATAGATGCCTCAAATCATGTACTGTAGGCGAACACTTCAAAGCTATGAAAACAACCTTGAACACGAAACAAACATTACACTCACATTCCCTTAGCCAAGCATATTCTATTAACATTCGTTGATAGGAAGTTCATACAATTTCCTTACTGCTTTCTATGTACTGCTGTCAGTAGAAACATACTATAGACACCGACAGAACGTTTTATAATGAGAATAAATGCCTAAATTAATTAAGTACTCTAGCCTAACATGTCAATGCAACTAAAGCAACCTTGAACACGAAACAAACATTTGCAGTCTTATTTTCTTAGGGCATATTTTATCAACATTTGTTGATAGAAAGTTCATACAATTTTCTTACTGCTTATATACTGCTGTCAATAGAAATATACTACGAACCGAGAAAGCATTTTGGTGATGCGAATAAATAAATAAAAGCCAAAAATAATCAAGTACTGTAGCCGACAACTTCAAACCGGCAACTTAACTAACCTTGAAGACGAAACAAAAATTTGCAATCACATTCCCATAGCCGAGCACGCTGTGGATTTTTAGAAATTTCAGTTCAATTTTCTCAATACTAGATTTACTGCTTTCGCATTTTCGAGTGCGGGGAAAAGGGCAAAGTTCATAACAGAACATTTATCCCGAAATTCAGAAACGTGCCTTGAATTGAAGACATTTAGTGACAATTTTTGATTGTATAAAGTCTACGAAAAAAGTTACCAGCAAACGAAATAATTTTGGTACAAAGTGAATGAATTCATAGAATACTCAAGTATTATTGCCTTGCACTTCAAGGAAATTAAAAGAACTTTAAGAAAAAATAGGAGCTAGTGACATATTGTGTTACAGAAGCGCAATGATGACTTCGTTACAGCGAATCAGTTTCGCTGATGGCTCATTCTACACGAAAACAATGCTTTCTGCTGAGTATTCGTCCTTAAATTCTGTACTCAGGCAGTCATTAAACAGATTTAACATTTCAGAACTAACAAAGAATTTCAGCAGAGCTGTACAACAACTCTGCCAATTCGAAACACGTTGGTGTTGATATTGTTGTAATTCTTGATAGGTCATATTTTAACGTGCAGTTGAACAGTGATGTACCGTACGACGGTGCTAAAACACACTAGCATTAAGAGCGTTTCGCTCTGAGGTATCAGAGGGATTATTGTTGCGAGCTACAAAAAAATTCAAGTTTAGCATTGCACCGATGTGTTTCCACACTCATTGAATGACACGTTCTCGCTAGCCCAAATGGCGCCCAAATTATATCACCAGCTTCCTGAACCTGCACCGCAAGCACACTTTCCCTGCACACTGCCCGCCATGCAAAAGTGCCCGGTACACTATGCCACTCCACGTGGGAGCGCCCAATTTAAACCCTCGCACTACCCTCCTCCTCGAGCGACCAGCAATGGCTGATCGCACGGGACTGAAAAACCCCGCGCGAAAAGGGCCGCACCGCTTCGCGCTCTGAGTAAATTCTGTGTAACGTGTGCAGGCTTACAGCTTCGAGAACTCAAGTTGCTTCGTTCCTCAGCGACTGTACATGCGAAATTTCAGGCAAGGCAATATTAATTTTTATTCATGTTCGGCGGCCGATACTATAAAGAGAAGTATAGAGAAACAAAACAGGTAACAGCGGCCCGCTGTACTCAACTGCGGTAACAAGGGCTTTGCATGAGGAAGGTGCACGGAAATTGGAGCACTATGCAATGCGCAGTGCAATAGAAAGGGTTTACGTAAAGAAACCCGTGAGCTATCGCAGAGCGTAGATTTCTGCAGCAAGAATTATGATGACATGTCCGCCGAACTCTCAGCACTAAAGGAGGAAAACAAAACGTTAAAAGAAGAAAACGCTGCGCTATCTGCTGATCGCGACAGCTTACGGAACATGCTCCTTGCTTTTGAGCTTCGGCTGACCGATTTGGAGCAATACTCTCGAAACAGAAACCTGGAAATTAAAGGGCTTCCCGAAACTGACAACGAAAACCTCCCTGACATACTCCAAAAGATTGGAGAAGTAATCCAAGTGCCCATAACAGCTCAGGATATTGAAGCCTGCCACCGTGTTCCGGCTAAGAAGTTTACATGCCCAAATGTGATAGTGCAGTTTCGCAACCGATCCAAGCGTGACGCTGTCCTGAGTAAAGCAAAAGAAGTCAGAGCCACAACTGCTGATCTTGGTTACACTGATCTTGGTCAGACTGAAAGTTCTGCCGTGTATATTAACGAACACTTGTGCCCCACTCTGAAGAAGCTAATGAGCCTGACTGTGGCGAGGAAAAAGGATAAAAAATGGAAGTTTGCCTGGACAAAGAATGGCAAAATTTTCGCCAGGCAAATTGAAACTTCCACAACTGTGCGCATCACCTGCATGGGCGACTTGGACAAGATTGTCTAAGCCGCTGGTGCTGGTCACGCAGGCCAATACTGCCATCCTCAGAACACTATGCTATACCTTGAAAACAGTTTGCCTTGCAACATTCCTTTAAAGTCTTGTACACAGAACACAGTTTTTGCAGTCCATATAAATTCGCGATCTCTTATATCTAAACAGGAACATGTTTCAAACTTTCTTGATGATTGCCGCATCCAGTTCGATGTGATAATGTTCACAGAAACGTGGTATCGGCTAGACAGTGACATGCTATCTATAGACGGGTACAGTCATTATTTTTTAAACAGAAGTGAAACTCGTGGGGGGGGGGGGCGTTGCGATGCATGTCAAGCGAAACATATCCTCCGACATTTTTAAACCATTTACGCGGATCACTAGGGATTATGAATCGTTGTGCGTGCAAGCCGAAGAACAATTGTTTGCTGTGGTATATCGGCCGCCAACTGGCCGCCATAGCATTTTCTTTGAGTTCGTTGAAGAAATATTAGACTATGTTGCAGATAAAAATTATCGCTTGCTACTAGGTGGTGACTTCAATGTAAACATGGGCAGTGATAACGTTCACTCTTTACAGTTGAATAATATAGTGACTTCGTGCGGCTTCAAAAATGTGATTTCGACACCAACTCGCGTTTCGCTGACTGGACAATCATTGCTTGATCAGTTCATTGTAAACGCAGACACAGCAGTTGAAACTGCTGGCACTATAAGCTATGACATAAGTGATCACAGTCCCATCTTTATATCATATTCAAGCAATCTCTCCAAGAAAAAAATGCTTAAGCCTCCAGTAACCTCTCGGTGCCTATCGACAGCAAACATGGATTCTTTTCGCGCGTGTGTTTCAGACGGTGACTGGTCTCTTATATATGAGAAAACAAATGCGAACGATGCCTACAATGCATTCCTCTCTATTTTTCGCCGTTACTATGACACCTGCTTTCCATATAGACGAGTGAAATCGAATGGAAGTATAAGAAAGCCTTGGGTTGGGCCCGATCATCTGAAAATGATAAAGAAGAAAAACAAACTATTCAAAAAATTCCTGGACACCAGAGAGCCATCTGCTTTCTTAACATTCAAGAAATGCAGAAATAAGTTAAATGCGGAGCTAAGGAAAGCGAAGAAATTGTATTATAATAACCTTTTTACAAATACGTTAAAGAGCCGTCCTCATAAGGCATGGAATGTTATAAACATGTTGTTGAAGGGCCGAAATCCAAGGTTTTCAGCGGCAGAATTTCTAAGCAATACAAACCTCTCCGGTGTTGACTTAACGGAACACTTTAATACTCATTTTGTCAACTTGACAAATACACAAGATAGCCTGGAAGCAGATTTCACCTTTCCATCTCGCTGCAGTGACACTCTTTTTCTTCAGCCGACCGATGAGGCAGAAATCTGTTCCACATTTCTGAACTTACATAACAGTAATGCCAAAGATGCTGACGACTTGCAAATAAAGCCGGTTAAATACGTTATTGATATCATCGCACCCTATTTATCGTATATATTTAACTTAGTACTTGAATCAGGCTGTTTTCCAACCGCTATGAAGAAAGCAAGAGTCTCCGTTATACATAAGGGGGGCGAAAAGAATGATATTAATAACTATCGACCGATATCTATACTTCCTGTATTTTCAAAAGGACTTGAAAAACTAATATTTGCACGTATTAACATCTTTTTCTTGAAGCATAGCTTACTAACCGACTGCCAGCACGGTTTCCGGAAAGGCAGGTGTACTGAAACGGCTTTACTTACAATGAAAGAACTTATAATTAACAACATTGACAACAACTACCTTACACTCGGCATATTTATTGACTATAGCAAAACTTTTGACCGCCTAAATCATCAAATATTATTACACAAACTGTTTGCATATGGCTTACGTGGTGTATGTCATTCGTTGATTGAATGTTACTTATGTGACCGCCAGCAATGTGTTTCTATTGACAATATCTGCTCGTCTTTTCAAACAGTTACCTCCGGCGTACCTCAAGGTAGTGTTCTGGGGCCGTTTTTGTTCAATGTTTATATTAATGACGCTGTTGAAAATAGAAATACTTCATCATTTGTGCTTTATGCTGATGATATGAGCATGTTTGTTTCTGGCAAACATATTAGTACAGTTCTAGCGGAAGCTCAATCTGAATTGCTGAAAATTTGGGATTGGTCCAATCTTAATGGACTAAAAATTAATACAACTAAAACTAAAGGTGTACTGTTCAAAGCCAGAAACAAACATGTGGACATAAACCACCCTCTTGTACTTGGTCCTGAAGTGATAACAATAGTTGATAAACTTAAAATATTGGGTGTAACCTTCTCCGCTGATATGACATGGACTAGTCATATCGAATCATTATCAAAACACCTATCAGCAGCAGCAGGTGCAATATCACGATCCCGGCAGCTCCTACCAGTGAAAGCCAAACTCCAAGTTTACCACGCTCTTTTTGCTTCTCGAATTAATTACTGTACACTTGTGTGGGCTACAACGACCCTTAAGAATCTGTGCATTCTTCATCGTTTGCAAAAGAAAGCTTTGCGCTACATTGGCAATCTTCCAAGACTACATGCAACCGGCCAGTTATTTACAGATTTTGGCATTATCAATGTGATGACTGTCTTTGAATTCCGCTTAGTCTACTCGTTGTTCTTTTCAAGTGAAGATTTTAAAGCATTTCTAACCGCTTCTTCTTGCTTAACAAGTCAAAGAAGTGATCCCCGAACCCGTGCTTCAGACATGTGGTTTCTACCGCATCGTCGCACGGGATACTTACTGCAATCACTTACTGTCGTGTCCGGTCGCTGTGTTGAATGCAGCGAAAGACGCACACGGTACTTTAAGACTTCGTTTATTTAAAGCCGATGAGGGTGCGACCAGCGTCGACCGAAGCAGGAGCCGAACTGGCCGCCCGAAGAAAGGAGGGAGCGGAGAAGCGTCCACGGGAGGGAGTGGCTTCCCAAAACAGGAGGAGGATGCGGGGGCGCACCATGGGGGGGCATCTGGCGACAGCGTGCGACGAGGGGCAAGTGGTCGTTAGGAGGAGGATGCGAGTGGTCGTTAGGAGGAGGATGCGAGTGGTCGTTACACACACAAAAGCAATAAGGGGACACAACACTTCCTTCCCCCTTAGAAAGTTGCCTGGTATCGTGCAGGGGGTCGGCGCTCACGCGTGGAGGCGCGCTGGCTTTGTGCGCTCGGGGGAGAAACACTTGTAGGCTGGCTGTTGTTCGCTGTGTCTCCTAGGTCTGTCCTGGGCGAAGTCTCTTCTTCCGGGAAGAGGTGCCAGGCTATGTGGGAAGATGGTGCACGTGTTCTCTCCGCTGGCGGACAGCTCTCAGACGGCGTCGTAAATCTACGCAGCTGGTTGAGATGTCGGCGTGCTACTGTGCCATGTATGTTGACGAGCCAAGAGCGCAGGCCTATGCGTCTGACAATTGTAGCTTCCTCCCAGCGTGGCTTTTTCAGAAACTGTCGGGCGAGGACGCGCTGCCCCTCATTAAGCGTGCCGCAGCGCGGAATTGCTTTTTCTTCCCGGAACGTCTCTGCCTTTGGCTCGGGGAGGATGGCTGTGAGCTGGGTTCGCATTTCACGCTCGAACATCATTTTCGAGGGGGTCTCGCCTGTTGTGTTCTGAACCGTCGTGTGCTGCTTGAAGAGAAAGCGCGCAAGGCGGCGCTGCAGCGAGCCTGTCTGATCTCTTTCAAGGGCGCGTTTTAGCTCGGCTACGTAGCGCTCGGCTTGTCCGTTTGTCGCTGGGTGGTAGGGGGCCGATGTAACTGATGAGATCCCGTTGTCGCGATAAAACTTGAGGATCTCCGCAGACACAAACGGTGTTCCGTTGTCCGACACTACCTTGCGCGGCAGGCCGAACGTTGCAAATAGTGATCGGAGGTTGTCAATGACTGCTGCCGAAGTCGTCTGTCCCATTTGCCTTATCTCAAGCCACTTTGTGTAGGCATCTACGACCACAAGGAAAGTGCAGCCCTCAATTGGTCCTGCAAAATCAATGTGCAGTGTGTGCCATGGTGTGTCTGGCTTTTCCCATTCTGGGACAGGAGCTTTCGGCGGGGCGCTCCGGCTGCTCTGGCAAGGCTTGCATTCTCGCACCACTGTTTCGATGTCGTTGTCAATGCCAGGCCACCACATGTAGCTTCTGGCACACTTTTTCATTGCAACGATGCCCCGATGTCCGGCGTGGATGAGAGACATAGCTTGTGCGCGTAGTTCTCTCGGCATCACAACTCGGGACCCAAATATGATGCAGCCGCGATGGGTGCTCAACTCTGTAGCTCGCCTGCGGTAAGCGTCGAAGTTGTCCCCTTTGAGGTTATGCACGTTGCCTTGTTGAACAGCTGTGTAAACTAGCCGGAGAGCTGCGCACTTCTGCGTAGATGCTGCAACTGTGCCTGCTGTAAGCGGAGGTTCTGGCAGTGCTTCGAACATCAGAACGTCTCCTGGTGGAAATGGTTCGTCAACAGTTGCGTCTAGTGGCAGACGGCTTAGCGCATCGGCGTTTTGATGTTTACTCCCATTGCGGTAGACCAGAGCGTAGTCGTACGCTGAGAGTTTGATGCACCAACGTGTCATTCGCGGAGACAAAGTTGGTGGCATAGGCCTTTGTGGTCCCAGAATGCCCAATAGCGGTCGGTGATCGGTTATAAAGGTCACCTTCCGGCCGGCAATGTACTGGTGAAAATGTGTCGCCGCGTAGACGATGGCTAGCCCTTCTTTGTCAAGTTGCGCGTAGTTGCGTTCTGCTTGCGACAACGTACGTGAGGCGAAGGCGATGGGAGCTTCCCTTCCTTGCTCGTCAGTTTGCGATAGAACCGCGCCGACTCCGTACGGTGATGCGTCGCAAGCCAAAAGCAGAGGCTTCCTTTCGTCGTAGTGGCGGAGGACTGTACATCTTCGAATCAGGTCTTTCAGGGCATCGAATGACTGCTGATGGCGTGGCGACCATGTCCATGTCACATCTTTCCGAAGGAGTTGGTATAAGTCGTTGGCCACGGTAGCTCTTTGTTCCAAGAACCGGTCGTAGAACGTCAAGAGTCCGAGAAAAGCCTGTAGCTCCTGCTTGTTTGTTGGAGCTCGTGCTTCTGTGATCGCTCGCACTTTGTCCTCGGTAGGGTGAATGCCTTCCGCATCAATTCGGTGTCCCAGAAATTGCACCTCTGGCACCGCAAAACAGCACTTCGATTTGCTTATGCACAAATTAGCGTTTGCTAGCCTTTCGAGAACGAGCTCTAGGCGCACTGCATGCTCTTCAGTGGAAGTGCCACTGATGATGACATCGTCAAGGTAGACACAAACTCCTGGGATGCCCTGAAGCACTGTCTCCATGAATTTTTGAAATATGGCCGGGGCTGCAGCTACGCCAAAAGGCAGTCGCTTGACTTTGTACAAGCCTTTCAGTGTGTTAATTGCCAATAATTCAGCAGTTGACTCGCTCACCTTCAGCTGCTGATACGCCTGGGTGAGGTCCAATGTGCTGAAGACTCTTGCGCCACGCAGTACACTGAATACTTCTTCAGGTGTCGGTAGCGGGTAAGAGGACGCTTTAGTCGCAAGATTGACGGTGCTCCGGTAGTCTCCGCAGAGGCGTATGGTTCCGTTCTTCTTGCGAACTACGACAAGTGGTGTGGCCCATTCTGAATGCTGCGTCGGCTCGATGACACCTTGCTGCTCCAGTTTGTCCAACTCTTTTTCAACTGAATCTCGGAGAGCAAACGGCACCGGCCTGGCCTTCAGAAATTTGGGTTGCGCGTTGTCCAACAACTCCAGTGTGACCGGGGGCCCTTCGTTTCCTGGAATCTCTTCCGAGAATACTCTTTCGTATTTCTCTTGCAGTTGCTCAACCATGTTCTGGCTCGGCGTCTGGTGTATGCCGCATATCATCACGCCTAGTGGAGAAAACCAGTTTCTCCCTAGAAGGCTTGATCCTGTGCCCTTCACAACAAGCAGAGGTAGCGTATGGGTCTGGCCGTTGTAGTTAACCTGCACGTTGGCAGAGCCCAATAGTGGCAGATTCTGTCCTGACCACGTTCGCAGGTGCGTGTCGTCTTGTTGCAGGGCGGGTGCGTCAGATGGCCATGAAGTTCGGAACGTGTCCTCACTGATCAGAGTACAGGCTGCGCCGGAGTCCACCTCAAACTTAATCAGCTGGTGATGTACGCTTACTTCTGTAAAAATCTTCGGTCGCGTGCCGAGATTCATGGTGTTCAGGTCGTACAACACAGATGGTGTTGCTGATGTTGTTCCATGGAGATCAGATAGCGGCGTATTCTCTGAGGCGTTGACGCTGTGATTAGGCTGGGAAGGTGACTTTATCTTGGCAAGTCTCCGTTTCGTAATGCATGCTCTTTCGATATGCCCTCGCTTGTGGCAAAAATTACACGTGGCTGACTGGAATCGACATCCCTGGGGGTTGTGTTGGTCGTCACACCGCCAGCAGCGTTGTGCCTTTTTGACCGATTTTACAACAACAGAAGGCTTGCGCACCTGGTTGCTTGTCTGGTATACCGGCTCGGTGTTCCGGCGAATCCCTCTCTGCTGGTGACCGGCGCTCTCCGCTCGAACGGCGATGTCGTAAGCTTTGCTGAATGTGAGGTCCTTCTCAGCGAACAGGCGCTGCTGCAGTGACTCGTCACTCAGTCCGCACACAAATCTGTCGCGTAACATCACGTCCAAGGGAAGCATGGTGGTGTTAGCAGAAGAAGCTGCGTCTCCCTCCTGCCCGGTAGCTGTTGTCGACAGCGTTCCAAAATTGCAGTCGGCAGCGAGCTTCTTGAGCGCGGCTACGTAGGCGCTCACAGTTTCTCCTCCCAGTTGATCTCGTCGTTGGAAGCGAGCCCGGCTGTAGACCTCGGATGGCCTTGGGTCGTAGTGCTTTTGCAGCGCTTTTACGATGTCGTCGTAAGACACTGCCGCTGGTGTGCTTGGCTGAATAAGGGCGCAGACAGTATCGTAGGTCTGCTCCCCGCACAGCGTCAGCAGGTCGGCCCTCTTCAAGGCTGGGTCTGTGATGTTGTTAGCTTCAAAGTAGAACTGAAGGCGTCCAACCCACGATGACCACGATGAGCCGTTGAACTCTGGTATCTGATTGGGAAACCCTCGCGTAGCCATGGCTTGTCAATAGCGTTGCGTAGCGCGGGTCGAATCCACTTCCTCGTCGCCACTGTCGTGTCCGGTCGCTGTGTTGAATGCAGCGAAAGACGCACACGGTACTTTAAGACTTCGTTTATTTAAAGCCGATGAGGGTGCGACCAGCGTCGACCGAAGCAGGAGCCGAACTGGCCGCCCGAAGAAAGGAGGGAGCGGAGAAGCGTCCACGGGAGGGAGTGGCTTCCCAAAACAGGAGGAGGATGCGGGGGCGCACCATGGGGGGGCATCTGGCGACAGCGTGCGACGAGGGGCAAGTGGTCGTTAGGAGGAGGATGCGAGTGGTCGTTAGGAGGAGGATGCGAGTGGTCGTTACACACACAAAAGCAATAAGGGGACACAACACTTACATACCAGGTTCCCTTTGTGCTGAATAAACATGAAAAACTGCGTGCTGATTTCACTACTTTTACTCGAAAACAAGTTCGCGAATATTTCGTGAAACGTTGACACAATCCTTTTTATGCTTTGATTGTATCCCTCTGGTAATACAATGAGATTGCACTGTTATTTCGGTAACCACATATCTATTTCTTTATACCTGTGTTTATACCTGTGTTTATACCTGTGTTTATACCTGTGTTTATACCTGTGTTTATACCTGTGTTTATACCTGCGTTTATACCGTGTTTATATTGCGTTTCTACCTGTGTTTATACCTGTGTTTATGCCTGTATTTATGCCTGTAATATGTTCCATGTAAAGCAGCTTCCTGCTAAAGCTGTTGTCTGCTGATGTATGCGAGGGCCCTCGGCACTCTCAAGCAGTGAGAAACTGCTTTTTCGCTGAGGTGCCCCCCAAACTAGAGTTGGAAAATAAACATTGAATTGAATTGAATTGAATAAGCCCTCATTCTTGACTTGTTACATTTTTCGGTAGTACTGAGCCACAGAGGAGCTTCCAGTATGGAAAAAGCTAGGGTGAGAGCAGCCCCCACTTTGAGCACCGCTAAAACACAGGCGCAGTGCCTCTTCCGCATCTTCACTTGCATCTCCTTCAACGCAAACACGGCACGAAGCTGTGGCGAGGGAAAACGTGGTGAGAGCTGTATTTTCTATCTTCCCGTAATGCAATGACTAAGGAATCCTGGAATAAAGTGTTGGGTTTTAACGTAGTCATACGGAGTAGACGCGCGAAAGCATGTGTTCAGTCTTCGCCTTTTCTTACTGCCATCAGCGGACGTGAGGCCGAGCCGAGGACCGCATAAGGCAGAGGCAAAAAGCAATCAAGGAAGCACACAAAAAGACTACGGTAGCGCGACTGTCGGCGGGGCTCGCTCGAGCAAAGAGCGTGCAAGGTGTCCAAAGACGTGATATAAACACACACAAAACAGAGGCGATGCTGCAGCGAAGCCTTGAAAGTTTCGCGCGTCACGCTAGAGCGGCGTGCGAACGCTCGTGTTCCCTAGGTACACACACGTACACTAAATCGCATGAGCCAAGCTGTGTAGAGTACGCTAAGCCACACAATATGCGAAAATAAAAACCGAAACCAGTAGCGTTTGGCAACATCATCATCATTCCTTATTCTGCGACGCAGTTACGGGGAGCTGAGTTATAGCCTTAGAACTAGGCAGACAGTGCAGCCGTGCAGCGGCTGCGGCTTTCCTGGCCCCAGATGCGTCGCCTGTAGCTGCCCGGCATGCTGCCCGGTTTTCCAAGCTTTGGTTCGCAGCGCCGCCAGAAACAGATGGTTGTGAGTAGTCGCATTTTTTCACCGCAATCATTCCAATTTGCTGACTTTGTAATTGAAACAAAATATTTTGTCGTTTAATGCAACAAGTTTGTGGCAAAATGGGCTTTATCAATTCTTTTTTTAACGCGTGTAAAGTTAGGCGACATTAGCGCCACCTTTCCGTTCGCTGGCGGCGGATTGCGAGTCTCATGTTGGCCGCGTGCTACACTATCTTCTTTAGGACGCTGAAACGACTCTTTGTTGGTGGGGTGCGACGGTTGTGATGTGGGTGCGTTTCTTCCGTTTGTTTGTGTTAAATGTGCGGCCTCGTTAGTGTTGTGGTAGTGTGACTGAACTCGGAAGGTGACAGATGGCTCCAGTGCTGCGGAAGACGTTCTTACGCGCACGCAGTGCTCAAAAACTGCTCTGACGTACTGCACGCAACCACGCCGAGAGCGGCCGGCGCCCGATGCCCGATAGAAGAAACGGCTTGCCGTGAACGTTGACAAATGTAAGTACAGAACTGGAAAATGACTTCTACGATGTGTCGGGGGTATGATTGAGGGCTGCGAATGCATTTGGGTTGGTCTTCACGTCTTGTTCGCAGTGAGGTGCAAAATGCGGGCACCACGCGATCGTTTGCAGAGAGAAGGTGTTCTGACACGCTCGCTTGCCAACTATGCAACTTTTAACCCGCCGCCTCACGCTGTTTGCGTCAGCTCCTCGCTCGGCGCAGGAGTTATGTGATAGAATTTGGTTGCACGCCGAGAACTATGGGGTGCTGCTTGATTCGTTATTCCGACTGAACAGGAGCAGCGCGTGAAAAGGAGACCATAAGAACGAAAAGTGCTTGTAGCGGCGTGCGTCTTTTGATTCTGCTGCCTGAGTGTTTACTGGATAAGGAGCATTGCCTGTTCTACGTCGCAGTCACATCAAGTGCTGTGTTTCTTGATAGTTCTGGTCAACGAAACGACGATTAAAAATAGCAGAACCATTCCATTGCAGCGCAGCTGAGGTAATCGCACAATGGAAGGTTTGTTGTCATTTTATTTTTTTACGTTCACTACATTTATGTCATTCCCCCATTTTCAGTCTGAAGCGATAAAAGTATAACGTGATTCGCGAATAATAGCTTTAAGAAAAGTATGACAAGCTTTGTAAACCATTTTTTGCTAACTATTGGAGGCATAGGTAATTAATAATTAGCCTCCACTCATGAACACATTGGACTGAACAGCTAGAGGTTTTAATGGGATGTGGCTTCTGTGATGTTTATGAAAGCATGGCTCTAATGCAGCCTTTCTTCAAATGCACCCGCAGTCAAGCCCTGTACAGCTGCTCCACCGGTATCATCACGCTACTTTTGCACCAGCTTTCATTCGTCATCGAGCCAATGCTACCTCAACCAGAGGCAAATGACATCAAGACCTGCTGGTTCAGCCTATCAGCCATTGACACTGGATATCAAGCATGTGCCACTTGTAAAAGGATAGGTAGACAAGTGGGTATATTTTCCTTGTCTTTTTTAGCCTGCCAAATATCTTCTGGTCCAGGCTCCCTCTCTCTTTCGTTTTTTTTTCTTTTAAAAGAGGACCAAGAGAAAGGGAAAAGATATTGCGGGCGTCATGAAAGCACTCCCCTAGTCAAGTGCATTGTGTTATAGTGTGAAATGCTTTCTATATTTTTTTCCCTCATGCCTCTCGTGCTTGGAAATCTTGACCACTGTATAGACCAAATTAAAACAATTATCTGCTTCATGACCTTTATACAGCAGTCTAAAAGCAGCAAATAAATTTTATAGGTTTACTTCAGCAGTACCTACCTCTTAACAAGGTATGGCATGTTTGAAGTGAACCAGTGATGTGATAGGCATGGCCTAACGGGCAATGCATAATTGAATATTGGCGTTCAAGTGGAGCACTCTGCTTTAGAAGCATATTTGTTGCTAGCATCAATAACTGATACCTTACCAGGTTATCCTTGCATTACATGAAACCCTGCAAAGCTTATATTTTAGCTGTACAGAAGAAAGGTGCTTATTCGATGTCATGAGCATTGCTGAGGTTTTCTTTCACACTTCCTTTGTCACAACTGACTGCACTGTACAGTTGAAATGCATTTGGAATTGAGTATTGGTGCATTGTTTTTTTTATTCATGCCGACGTTCAGTTACTGATTGCATTACACTAGCTGAGCCTAAGTCAACAAATATTGCTGTGACCTTAACAAGACCCCTGGCTTTACTTGAACCGATGCATTTGATGTTGCCTTTCTCCCGTGCCATCAAGGTTTGTAATAAGCTGTGTAAATAACTTATTTTCTTTCTCGAGGTATCTATCGCTGCAATTAGTGACAGGTAATTTCCTAAAGAACAACCTAAGTGCACATTTTTATCTTCTTTGGAACACTTGTTTGCTTGTTTCCCTTGTATTCTTAACTTAAACAGATATGAGCAGGCCTCAGCACTAGAGGGATGTGGTGCGGGACAAATAAAAAACTACCAGTCCAGCTGCTCCCTTAGGGGCACGTTTCTGAGGCTTTTATCGCTTGTAGTTCTATGCAGCTTTACTTACAAGTATTGTATCTGACGCAGTGTGTGCCTTAATATTTTGATTCATTTGCTTTAGAGTGTGCCACTCTTGCCCTGACGAACTTGCTCACCTTTGTACTCTTTGTTCATACATTTTCCCCTAACACCTGGTATAGCTCCAAATGATACATTATCTACAGCAACATGTGCATTATATTGCAGTGTCTTTGTGCCATCACTTTTGAAAACAAAAGCTGCCTGAATTTTTGTGCAGACAAATCAGAAACACAAAATAATTTTTATATTTTATGGCCTGCATGTTATCTTCATATGACTGGAATGGCTAAATATCTCTTCGTGGTAGCCTAATTTGGTCATCATCATCATCAGCCTGACTACACCCACTGCAGGGCAAAGGCCTCTCCCATGTCTCCAATTAACCCTGTCCTTTGTCACTTGCCGCCACTGTATCCCCGCAAACTTCTTAATCTCATCCGACCACCTAACTTTCTGCCGTCCCCTGGTGCGTTTGCTTTCTCTTGGAATCCACTCCGTTACCCTTAAGGACCAGCGGTTACCTTGCCTTCGCATTACATGCCCTGCCCAAGCCCACTTCTTCCTCTTGATTTCAACTAGGATGTCATTAACCCGCGTTTGTTTCCTCACCCACTCCGCCCTCTTCCGATCTCTTAACGTTACACCTATAATGTTCCTTTCCATAGTTCGCTGCGTTGTTCTTAACTTAAGCTGAACCCTCTTTGTTAGCCTTCACGTTTCTGCCCCATAGGTGAGTACCGGTAGGATACAGCTGTTGTATACTTTTCTCTTCAGGGATATTGGTAAGCTACCAATCATGATCTGAGAGAATCTGCTATATGCGCTACACCCCATTCTTATTCTTCTAGTTATTTCCCTCTCATGATCCGGATCTGCGGTCACTACCTGCCCTAAGTAGACATATTCTCTTACTACTTCCAGCACCTCGCTACCAATTGCGAACTGCTGTTCCCTTGCTAGGCTGTTGAACATTACTTTGGTTTTCTGCATGTTAATTCTTAGCCCCACCGTTCTGCTCTGCCTGTCTAACTGGTTGATCATGCTTTGCAGTTCTTGTCCTGAGTGGCTTAGCAAGGCAATGTCATCAGCGAATCGCAAATTACTCAGGTATTCTCCATTAACTCTTATCCCTAACTGTTCCCATTCGAGTCCCCGGAATACCTCCTGTAAGCAGGCATTGAAGAGCATTGGCGAGATCATGTCTCCCTGCCTGACACCTTTCCGTATTGGAATTTTATTGCTGACTTTATGGAGAACTATAGTAGCTGTGCAATCGTTATAAATATCTTCCAATATTTTCACATAACACTCTTCCACACCCTGATTCTGCAATGCCTGCATGACAGCTGAGGTTTCCACTGAGTCAAATGCTTTCTCGTAATCAATGAAGGCTATATATAGGGGTTGGTTATATTCCGCGCATTTTTCTATCACCTGATTGGTAGTGTGAATGTGGTCTATTGTCGAGTATCCTTTACGAAAGCCTGCCTGATCATTTGGTTGACTAAAGTCCAAGGTTGTCCTGACTCTATTAGCGATTACCTTAGTAAATACCTTGTAGGCAACGGACAATAAGCTGATTGGTCTGTAATTCTTCAAGTCCTTGACGTCTCCTTTCTTATGAATTAAGATAATGTTAGCGTTCTTCCAAGCTTCTAGTACTCTCGAGGTCACAAGGCACTGCGTATACAGGGTGGCTAGTTTTTGTAGCACAATCTCTCCTCCATACTTCAACAAATCTGCTGTTACCTGATCCTCACCAGCTGCTTTCCCTCTTTGCATTGCTCCTAAGGCTTTCTTTACTTCCTCCTTCGTTACTGGCAGGATGTCCCATTGCTGTGCTCGACTGCCTCCCTCAGTAACTTGATGATTACATTCGCTACTGTATAGATTTGTGTAGAATTCTTCGGCTAATTCAACTATCTTATCCATATTGCTGATGACATTGCCCTGTTTGTCTTTTAGCGCATACATCTGGTTTTTACCTATGCCCAGTTTTCTCCTCACTGATTTTAGGCTACCTCCGTTCCTTAGAGCATGCTCGATTTTCTCCACGTTAAACTTTCTTATGTCGGCTACCTTGCGCTTATTTATTAACTTCGATAGATCTGCTAGTTCTATCCTGTCTGTGGAGTTAGAAGTCCTCATGCTTTGGCGTTTCTTAATCAGATCTTTAGTCTCCTGAGATAGCTTGCTGGTATCCTGTCGAACCATCCTACCACCTACTTCTGCGGCGCACTCTGTAACGATAGCTGTAAGATTATCATTCATTGTTTCAACACTGCGGTCGTCTTCTTCAGTTAAAGCGGAAAATCTGTTTTGCAGCGACAGTCTGAATTCCTCTACCTTCCCTCTTAATGCTAACTCGTTAATAGCCTTTCGCTTCACCAGTTTCCTCCGTTCCCTCTTCAAATCTAAGCTAACACGAGACCTTACCATTCTGTGGTCGCTACAACGGACCTTACCGAGGACCTCCACATCCTCTACGATGCCAGGGTGTGCACACAGTATGAAGTCTATTTCATGTTTAGTCTCACCATTGGGGCTCTTCCACGTCCACTTCCTGTTTGCTCGTTTGCGGAAGAAGGTATTCATAATCCGTAAACTATTTCTATCTGCGAACTCTACTAATAACTTCCCCTACTGTTCCTAGAACCTATGCCATAGTCACCTACCGCCTTGTCTCGAGCCTGCCTAATTAGGTGTAACACGTTAATGTCAGTTCCTGTGAATATAATTCAGTCTTCGAATGTGGGGGCAGAATTGAACACAATAGCATGTTATAGCTTTTTCTTGTTCAAGGACGCATTACATTTAGTTCTAGTCTTGTGACTGCTGCTTATGCTATTACTCAGCAGCCTTATCAAACTCACTCGGAGTGCTGCATTTTAGTGCACATTTAACTGATTGTTGCTGCTCCGTGTTTGATTCTATTAGAAGTTACTATAACTGTATACTTTGAATGTTTTCTTGTGCAGTTCTCTTGCTGCTGCATTCTGCTATGGAGAAGGCTACCTGTTCGTGCACACGTTTTGTCACTAGGACGCTACCTCTTCCACTGGTGAGCAAGACAAGTAACGACAGGGTTAATTGGAGAGGCATGGGAGAGGCCTTTGCCCTGCAGTGGGCATAGTCAGGCTGATGATGATGATGAACAACAAGCAGGCTGCCTGATATTGAGGACAAGTGTCAGGATAGTGCACCAACAAAGTCGCTTAAGCATTTCTGTGCTGATGCATTTTTATTAAAATCAGCTCATAGCTTAATATCTACATCCATGGGGACATTTAGCATATGTTTGGCATTTGTTTGACTTTTAATTCGCTAGTGTTTGCAGCCTTTAATGTTGGTCTTAAGACAGTGTAAGCATTGTTTCACTGTGTGGGATTATTTAGCTGTTTTGCAGAGATGTGTGTGTATGCATGCAGTTTTTTTCCACGGGTTTGTTATGTGGCTCATGGAACTTTCATGTTACAGAAGAAATTATTTCGTTTCTGTGTTGTACAGGAAAGTGAGCAGTATTTATATGCACCAGGTGTTTCAGGGAAGAATAAGTAGTTTTCAAAAATATGGCTTTTGCTGCATAATATTACCAGTGTTAGCAGACACCAGAAAGCCGGTGAGGTGTATTTAGTAAGCTGGTTAACTAATTTCTGATAATTAACGTTTTAACTAACATAGGTTTGCAACTGGTTGCAGTTAGAGACTTTTAGCCAGTTGTTCGTAGTAGCCATATCAGTTTCTGGAATGTACAAAACATGATTACTTTCGCCGCTGTGGCTCGACAAAATTTGGCTGCATCGTGCGAAAATACATGCGCTTTTGAAAGCACACCGGGAAAGAAACCCCTCCAGTGCATGTAACTGCTACAAATCTCTAATGGCAACTAGACGCCTAACTCTGATAGTGAAGGAATCATATTCTTAGCAGTAAGAAACACACAACACCAAGACACACACACACACAGGACACCCACTGGACTTCAACTATCTTTACTGGACACTTGTACAACATAAATATGTATCACTGAGCACACGCAGGTGCCTCGTCATCCGCAACAGGTCTAACTACGCCCTGCCCTCTCCTGCAAGGCATACGGTTGCGCCGATAAACAATCTCTTTATCTGCCAACACCAGGGAGGGAGTGCTTACACATGTCACCCGCCTCTTGAATACGAAAGACTTCGATAATTTTTCTTTCTTTTTTCTCGGCTCCCAGGCCTTTCGTATTCAAGAGGCGGGTGACATGTGTGTAAGCACTCCCTCCCTGGCATTGGCAGAAAAAGGAATTGTTTATCGGCGCAACCGTATGCCTTGGAGGAGAGGGGAGGGCGTAGTTAGACCTGATGCCGATGACGAGGCACCTGCGTGTGCTCAGTGATACATATTTATGTCGTACAAGTGTCCAGTAAAGATAGTTGAAGTCTAGCGGGTGTCCTGTGTGTGTGTGTCTTGGTGTTGTGTGTGTTCTTACCGCTAAGAGTATGATTCCTTCAAGCCGTTACCAACTAGCCCAACTTAATGTTTTAACAAAGTTTCTGATAGTGAAAAGGTTCATTAATAAAAATTAGCTAACCAGCTTATTACGTAAGACTCTTCACAAGTTTTTTGGTGCCTGCCAACACTGGTAATACTATGCTGAAAAAGCCATACATTCATCTCAAAATACCTGTTTTTTGAAAATTACTTAGTCTTCCCTGAAACACCTCGTATATATGTAAGAAAAACCTAACGGGATTTAATTGACGATGTTTTGGTTGGAGGGCCAGTCGTTTTCAAGTGTACTACAGCATTTGAAGCGCACAGCTTTTGTTTCGAATGCTATACTATACTCGAAAAAGACTGGTCCTCCAGCCGAAACATCGTGAATTAAAACCTGTTATGTTTTTCAATTGCTGTGTGTCAGTCATTGTTACTCAGAGGGAACTGAGGGGAAGCGTGCCGAAGGCAATATTCTGTTCCTCTATTGTTCTCCATAAAATATTTTGATGCATCATGCATGTGTTGTAGCGCGTATGTACACTTGTGCACAATAAATGTAATAATTTGCATTTTGCTTCTATTATTCTTTAAGCACTCCAGGATAGTGTTCACAAAATGATTTTGAAGTGATAAAACTATGTTGGTAAAAGTGTTGTACTGTGTAGTTAACATACACTTTTCCAAAAGTTGATGTAGGAATTATACTTTCTTCGTACTTGAGTCTTTTGAATAACGGTGGCCAATTGTCGGAAGACCGTTGATAGGGTGTTGGTAGACATTGTCGGTATGTGGTTGATAAGAAGTGTAAAGACTTTCTATGTACTTGAGTCTTTTGGATAACGGTGGCCAATTGTCTGAAGACCGTCAATAGGGTGTTGGTAGACATTGTCGGTATGTGGTTGATAAGAAGTGTAAAGACTTTCTATGTACTTGAGTCTTTTGGATAACGGTGGCCAATTGTCGGAAGACCGTTAATAGGGTGTTGGTAGACATTGTCGGTAAGGGGTCAGTAGGAAGTGTATACAAACTCGATAAGGGGATGATAGGAAGTATAAAGACTTTCTATGTACTTGAGTCTTTTGGATATCGGTGGCCAATTGTCGGAAGACGGTTGATAGGTTGTTACTACAATGTACAAAGGCGTTTAAAAGACTTTCTATTCAATGTTGATAGGTTATATTAACAATTGTCGAAAGACTTTCTAAAGAATGTTACTAAAAATTTTTGTAAGGGTCAAGCGCCAGTTTGTTATTTACGAGCAAGGAAAGAAATTCTCGTCGAATATTTTTTCTTCTTACCTCAAAAGGTTGGATATGGTTATATTTCATTAGCTCGGATGGAGAATCAAAAGGTGAAAATTTAGAATAAATGAATCTTATTGCTTTTCTTTGGATTCTTTCAATTTTCTTAATATTAGTATTAGTATAAGGACCCCATACCACGCATGCATATTCGTGCTTAGGCCTGATCAGTGAGTTAAACGCGAGAAGTTTAACCAGAGGTGGGGCTTCGGAAAGTTTATTTCTTAAAAAACATAGTTTGCGAGAGGCGAACGAACAGGTATTTTCCACATGTGAATTCCAGGGCAGATTGTTAGTTAATGTTACACCCAGGTATTTAAAACTGGAAACTTCCTGTAGTGCTCTTTGTCCGAGATGATACATGTGCTCAAAAGTATTTTTTTTCGTGTCATGCGAAGGAAGTTTGTTTTGTCTTTTTTAAAGCCATGTCTCATTTCTGGCACCATGCAAGGATGTTAGAGAGGTGTTTAGGTCAATCTGCTGATTAAAATCCTGTAATATGTGTCCGTGGGGTGTTTTTTTCGAAAGGGTGTTAATGTAAATGATAAATGTAAATGTAAAGAGTGTTAGTGTAATGTGTTAGTGAAATGGCGTTAATGTAAAGACACATAGAGTGAGAAGGCTGTACTATAGGGGCAGGTTATTGTGCCTTGAGGCTACACCAGGAAAAGTATCCGGTATTCCCATGTTTTTGTATAATATTTCTGAGCGTAGATGTAAAGGTCTAATTGACTGGGGTTTGTTGTTGCACAGTAGATGGAGGTGCAATTTACTATGGTCTAACACAGGTGTTTCGGGAGTAAACAGATTTTCAGGACACATGTGCATTTCAGCGTAGTTTTTCTACCTGTAAGGGAGTTTTTCTTGATTTCGGCTTAGAGACTATTTATGGGGATGTTCTGCACACGCCATTTGAGAGCTGTAAACCAAGGTCATGCACTGGGTCCAGTCGCTAAATATGATAGCATCGCAGATCCATACACACCGAATCCATAGTCTAGGGTAAATGCTACTGCCGGCACAATTCTAAAAGACACGTTTGTCAGATTCCCAGCGTTTCCTTGACAGTAAGTAATACTCAGGGACAGAAGCTTTCTTTTTGACGATGTTTAAGTGTAGCAGGCAAGTGAGTTTTTGACCAATGTTATGACCACAAATTGGTTCTTATTATTGCGAAGCAATACTACTTTCGCTACCACCTCAGCCCGTGCCGTGCCGCGGCCGCATAGCCGCGCTTGACCTTTCGCGTGACCTCGCTGCGCGACGTCATACCATCTGTTTAAAAACGGGGCCCCATCTCACGCCGTCGCCTTGCGCGGCGCATAGCCACGGCCTGACTCCCGCTCCTCTCACCAGGGCCGCTGCGCGCTATGTGACGTCATACCATCTGTGTAAAAACGGGGCCCCATCTCACACCGTCGCCTTGCGCGGGGGATAGCCACGGCCGTGGCCTGACTCCCGCTGGGCCCCATTTCACGCCGTCGCTTTGCGCGGCGCATAGCCAGGGCGTGACTCCCGCTCCTCTCACCAGGGGCGCTGCGCGCTATGTGACGTCTTACTATTTGTGTAAAAACGGGGCCCCATCTCACACCGTCCCCTTGCGCGGCGCATAGCCACGGCCGTGGCCTGACTCCCGCTCCTCTCACCAGGGGCGCTGCGCGCTATGTGACGTCATACCATCTGCTTAAAAAGGGGGCCCATCTCACGCCGTTGCCTTGCGCGGCGCATAGCCAGGCCGCGAGCCATACTAGCATAAGCATAACCAGAGCATCACCACAAGCGGCACCACGTATTGCTTCGCAATTACCAGGCTTAACCAAGCTAAGCCACAGCCAATGTTTTTTACTGGTAGTATAATTTCATTTAAATGGATGATGGGATCAACCTGCAAGCATCAAAGAACAGCGACAGTTTTTTGTGGAGAGAACTTAAACCCTTTACTGTCTGACCAAAGTGCAAATCTGTTTAAAGTCATCGACGAAAAGAGGACTTTTGAATTATATAAGCTATGGAATTGATATTCCCGACAAACTTAGAACACACAACTGCGCTACCCCATTCTTTTGGCCGAACTTTTTGGAAAAGGTGGAACCCAGGCGTACACCAAAAGAGCGGGGAGAGAAAATATTTTTAGGCAGTTCAGCATCGCTCCACGAATATTTAATCCGCTTTCTAGCGAATACCAAACCTCCAGGTGGTGTCATAAGCGTTTTCGATATCAAAGCAAACTGCTGGACAGTGTTGTTTATGTATAAATACTTCTCAGAAAAATTATCAAGGCGGACGAAAGGGTAACTTGTTGAACAAGATTTTTCTAAAATCCACACTGGTGGATGTCAAGTAGTTTACGAGATCCAAGAACAAACATAAGCCTAATGTTCACGACGCTTTCAAACGAGTCAGCTGGACTGCTAGTAAGGACTATGGGTCTGTAACTTCTATGGGAGGCTGGTGCTTTTTTATATTTTAAGAATGGTACAATAGCGGCAATTTTCCGCGCTTCAGGTATTAATCCTGCCATTCATATTTTGTTAAAAATCTCGACAGTGCTTCTGCAGAGGGCTGGAAAGATGTGCCAGCATTTCATAACGAATTTCGTCAAGGCCGGACGCAATCTGTTTGAAGGCAGATATACTGTTCTTTATTTCATGAACGGTGAATAAAGTATTGTATGCCTTGTCTGTGCTGCCTCTTGTTGGAAGTCTTTTTTTCTCCGCTGAGTTTTTATACCTAAAAATTTCTTCAGGTAGTGTGAAGAGCAGGAAACACAAGAGAAATGTTCGCCTTAGATGTCTGCTTGTCCCTCTATACATGTTTGTGTACCAGGGAATGTAATAAAAGAAATTAAGGAAATGGACAAGCTGCCATTCAAGTTACGAACTTGCTGCTACATTTTTTTCGATGTGATGAAACTGTTTAAAGATAATACTTAGGTTCTCTGTGAAGTTTTCTCCGCATTGCGACAGATGTCTCGTGAATTCGCACACGCCTTTTTAAATTAAAACGTTCCCAGCCGTTGGACAGCTGCGAAAAATTGCTAAAGCATTATTATGTTTCTTTTTTAATTGCCTATAATGTAGGTTGTATCAAACCTTGTGGATCTGCCGTACCGGTCCCCAAGACTGAGGAATGGCTATGCGCGTAGCAGTTTTAATACATGTTTTAGTTATTCCGTTGAGTTAGCCTGCACTTAGAGGATATGAAAAATTTTTTCCACAGTGGCCTTTTCTTGAAGTAGCGCCCAGTTATCTGCGTGGAGATTCCAACGACCTGGTTTAATTGAAATGAGTGATGATGATGACAAAAAATTACGATAGGAAAATGATTGCTTTCATTTTTCAATTCAATTCAATTCAGTTTATTTCTTTCCATGGAAAGAGGAGCTGAGGCAAAAGGCTGCTTCGCCTGACGAAGGCATCAGCACCCATACACGCTTGGCAGTGGAGTGGCAAAAGTAAAACATTTGAAAAAAATCTTACTGGTAACACAAGTTACGAAAAAAAAGAGAACGCATGTGCAGGCTGTAATACAATAATGCACAAAAACAAGAACACCCAAATTGTTATCGGTAGAAACACACGCTGAACGAAAAGACAGGTCTATGAAGGTCATTTCTGCAGAACTTGGAGAGCAGTATGTGGGTTTCCCTGTATTTAGCAGGCGGACATTTTTGAACTGTACAAAATCATCTAAAATACGACCTCTAGTGTCGGTATGTTCACGTCCTCAAAAATCAGTGTGGTCATTAAAGTGTGCAACGACCAGATATGGCTCCGGTAGCTGTTTAAAAGTGTTTCTCGAACATGGATTGTTACTGCTAAGTGCGGCACGAGGTATATGAAACACTGATCTTATAGCGAGTTCTCAGAGAAGAATTGCATCTGGAGGCCAAAGAGCGACATGACACAAGGTATTTTCATTTGCTCAAGGTGGGTACGAAGACGCATTTCCCAAGTCCTAAATACCCTCAATATGACGAACACCAGGCCAGGGGAAGCTTGTACCCATTGTGTCACCGGTGGGCACCTGGTGGCATTGGGGATAAAACGCCGCTCCTCCTGCATGCATGGAACACACTGTAATTGTTTTGAAATGTAGAACATTGACTGCAGCTGCTTCATATGTATTTTTAAGCTTGACTTTATGAGTTTCAACATTACTCTGTACTATTATAGTGGCAACTTCCTCGTCATTTCACAGAGGCCAAGATCCTCGGTCCGTGGCCAGAACAGTCAACTGCCATCAAGGCTTACAAGGCACTCTTTCGCTTTTTGAGAGCGACTGCCTTGATTGACAGACTGTGATTATTTCCCTTTACTTTTCTCTTTCCTCTTTAATTCCCCTAATTCCCTTCTCCTGTGCAGGGTAGCCAACCGGAATCCTTTGTGGTTAACATCCCTGCCTTTACCTCTCTCTCTCTCTCTCTCTCTCGAGAGAGAGAGAGATGATACTTGAGTACTCTCTGTCACAGCGGAAGACTTTATATTTCTACAAATAGTTCTTAAGTTGAGATCCTGAGTTTCTTCTCTCTAAGCATAATGCCACGGCAGGAAATGAGTTAAAGAGGTCCTTTACTTGGCTGTAGTTGCTCAACAGGCCTCAGTAGTTACAGAGAATAAGGAATGCCATTTTTACTGTTATTGGGGGGATACGGTCAAAAACCTAGGCTCCCGATTGATTGGGACTTATAATCTGAGTTTTAGATTTCCTGGCACGCTCAAGTCAGCAGTGCTACTCCTGCATTGTGGATTTGCTGGAGATTCTGTCCATTGTATCTCTGAAGGCGCGGGAGTGCCGCGAAAAGCCGCGGCTGTGTCAGATGTAGACCTTCCCCGATGCGGGGAAGTCTTTTGGGCTGCTGTCTCGAGGGTTGGAAAGACTTTTTCGAGGGATGGCAGGGCGGCCTTCATCGCGTCTTCCGGGGGCGAAGACGGCCCTGCCACAGGCTCTCCGTGTTTGGCCTGGGTAGGTGCCGAAGCCCGGCTGTGTCTCGCCTCGTCGCACCACATCGGATAATTTTGTTGCTGTACTGAAGGAGAACATGACAATGGTATGTGAGAGTGGTTGGCATGCTTCTCTGAGTGAAATGTTTTCTTTTCTTTTAGCAGTAATTATTTCTTTTTCGGTTTTCCATAATGGACACGACCTTGCATAAGCGGCGTCATCTCCATCACAGTTTTAGCAGCAAAGTGCTGCATCACACTTCTCTGAAACGTAGTCATGTGAGGCGCATGTCGCGCATGTTCTGCAGTTATGGAAACTCTGTGAGCCATGCCCGTACCGCTGGCTCTTTTAACACCGTCGCGGTTTCGGGGTGTAGTGGCGGGAATTTATTTCCAAATAGCCGACTTTTATTGCTTCGCGCAGTGAACTTGGGTTGAAAGTAACGACAAGATGTTTTCGTGGTATTTATTTGTTTCATTTCTTGATTGTGATGCGGAAGACATTGGTCACATTTGGTCCTTGAGACCATCCAATATTTCATGTTGGGTTAGTTTCATGAAGTCGGCCTCAGAGATTACACCCCGGACTGTGTTTAGGACTCTGCGTCCAGCTATTTACACTGGCGTCTAATCAGTTGCAGTTATGAGGGATAGATTTGAATGCAGACCAATGTTTTTAAGCCCGAATAGAAGGACACCACTAGGCTTTTTTTAAAGCTTGTAACCCACCAGAAAAACCTTGTCAGTAAATTTTAACTGAGAGCATCAACTGAAAATTAGGAAACAGTAAGCAATCGGTGACTTCGTTGTGACAGCTGACGGTCCTTAGCAGACCTCATCGCGCGCGTCTTAAACTACGAAGCCGCTTCCTTATCGACCTGTTAATGGACCCTGTCAATGTACTTTCAAAGAGCGCATGAATTGAAATGTAGGAAAGAGTAAGCGATCGGTGACTCCCTTGTGACCGCGGTTCTCTGTACACAGGCGAACGTTTTGACATTTTGGCACGAAAACTCTCCTGCAGCATTGGAAGCAATATTAGCGAGTGGTCCACTCGATATTTAGACGCTGCAATGCCACTGCGTCCGCTTTTAGTTGACTATTGCTCCGTGGTCGTCTACAGACCTCATCACGCGAGTCGTAAATGAAGAAGGTGCTTCTCTACTGCCGTGCTAATGGACCGTGTCAGTAAACTTTCAATGAGCGCATGAAAGGAAAAGTTGGAAAAGGGAAGCAAACGATGACTGCGTTGTGACAGCGGTTCTCAGTTCTCAGGTGAATGTTCTGTCATTTTCGCACGAATACTCTCACGCAGCATTACAAGCAAATGAGCGAGTGGTCAGCTCGATATTTAGAAGCTGCAATGTTCGCTGGGTCCGCAATTTGCTTACTGCCCTTCCTTGGTCGTCTACAGACCTAATCACGCGAGCCTTGACCTAGAAAGCCGCTTCTCTATTGCCCTGCTAATGGATCGTGTCAGTAAACTTTCAATGAGCGCAAGAAATGAAAAGTAGAAAAAAGTAAGCCATCGGTGACTGCGTTGTGACAGCGCTTCTCTGTACACAGGCGAATATTTTGACATTTTGGCACGAACACTCTCCTGCAACGTTAGAGTCAATAGTACAGAGTGGACCGCTCGATATGGACGTGTTGCAAAGCGGCCAGCTTAAACCGCTTTTGCCTGACTGGTCTTCCTTGGCCCTCTATAGAGCACTCGCACTTCTTAAACTACGAAGCAGCAGTAACGCATTTCATAGGTCGTCGAACAGCACTCCTTCCTCTATGGTCCGTTCCTCCAACTCTCTCCGCAGAGGCCCTCAGACGTTACTACACAACGTCACCGATAACTACCAGACGAGCGAAGCGCCAGTCACTGCTACCGCATAGGGCCGTTTCTTTGTTTGGAAGCATACTCCCAGGGTACAGCACTATAGAAAGGACGCAGGAGCGTCTCTTGAAGTCAAAGATCATTCACATACAACTCGTAATGGAATTCTTCACTGCGCCTCTCCCGATATATAGAGCTTCTGCAGAGCAAGAAACGATAACTTCGTTGGCTTGGAAGATTCTTCAAACCAACTTACACACCAACATCTTTGGTTGATGCAATAGTGATGCACCATACCGACTTCGTTGGTTGTAAGCACAAGAGAAACTTACCGGCTTTCTTCAAAGCACTGCACCCTGTACAATGTTCACTTTCATTATATCTTGCGACATCCACTGGCTGTGTCCTGGCATGCTTTTCCGGTAATACAGCACTTAATCACGTGAAGCTGTTCTGACCCCTTGCTGGGTCTTTCTCCGCCTATATAAAATAACATAGTGGTGTAGCGTAATTATCCGCAGCATAATTTGCAATGCGGCGCAGCTTTTCTGGCATCGCCACGTTCTTTGCCTACCTATTGACAGCGAAAGCTCACAAACATCTTGCAGTGCACTGGGATGTTACTAACCTACAACCGAAGATGCTGGGAGCACTCCAAGCCTTCATAATATCGAAAGAACAGCGCATCATAATCCATTCACCGAGGATGACACCGCAACTTGCAACTCTTTCAAAGCATTTACCTGTTCCTGTCAGGTACCTCAGCGGGACCCCGCTAAATATACACAGGGATTTCAAGCCGGAAGCTGACTGCCGAACAAGCGCTTGCTTCGAACACTATTGTGCGGACCGGCTCTTTTTTGTCTCATGGTACTGGAATCTCACCGAAGCCACGAGGGAAGAACTGCAAAGCAGAGCGAGGCGCTTTCACACAGTGCGCCTGCTCGTCTTTGGCAGCTCACACGAGCAAACACTTAATGGGTTCGATAAAGAAGGCCTCTGTCAGGTAATCAGCGTGACTCCGCAAAGCTTCAGCGTTCCCGCCAATCGCTTCAACAGCTGCGACTTTAGGAAGTACTACGAATCAGCTTGGGAGCTCTTCCTAGAGACACCGTTTCAAAATCATTTTCCAGCCGGCAAACATTACGTGGCTACTGTCGGAATGACCGATGCGCAATTCAGGGACCACCCGGAAAGTATGGCCCTATTAGACGCATACAGAACGAAAAATAACACAGTTGATATTATCACGGGTGGTAACAGTTTCGTGGAGGTACTCAAAAAGCGTTCAGACTTTGAACTCGCTCCTGGCCCGAGCACTATTTCCATACTTTGCTTTTGTTCAGTAGACGCTTACTTCTTTCCAGCAGAGATGTGCATATTCAGTCGACGCGAAGTCACCGTTCGTATGTTGTTTATCGATTCGTGGACCTCAGCGCTGTGGTTTGCTGTCATCACGTCCTTATTAGTGGCCTCCATTGTTTCCGTACTCTGGCTTCGCAGTGTGCTCTTGTTCACCCGTCTCCGTTACTCGCCTGCTCGTCTCCTGCTCTTCCTCGTCTGCTCACTCCTTGGGCGATGCCCTCCCGACACTGTTGGAAACGCTGCGCCCTATCGAAGCGCCGTCCTGGCTGTCTGGACAGTGGCGATGTTTTTCCTCGGAAACTATGTCCAGACCACGAACACCGCCATTGAGAGCGTCCCCACTCTATCGAGTGGTCCAACAAAGATCGAAAAGCTCAAGGTTCACTTGGCGACAGGCTCAGTTAGGCCTTGCCTCACGGTGTACTGGTTGGGAGAGTTGGAGCATTACACCGTCAGCGGTAAGCGGACCGGCGGCAACTTCCTTATGGAATTCACGGAACGCTGTGGCAGCGATTGCCTGAGTCTTACGTCGACGTCTCGGTGCTACGAAAGGGCCCGGGACGGAGAACACGTGGCGCTGTCCATATGCAGCGAGGAGGAAATCCTGGCCGCCTCAAAACGGAACCTGCTTCCCGGAGACAACTGCGGATTGGTCCATCGGCCGTCTTATATGCTGAAGTCTCACCCTTTACGGTATAGAAACATATTCATATCGATTTCTAGATTTTAGCAGATATTTGTAAGACTTGAGTGACCGGAGGTATGAGGGCTGGGTTCTTCAGAGACTCCCCAAGGACTGTGCCTTGCCGTGCCTAACTAAAAAACATCAGGCTAATTAGCGCCGATTTTCCTCATTATCAGTTGCGCATTTTTTCTATAGCCTATTGTTGGGAGCGCTCCCGTGCAGTCATGAGAGTGCGATAGTGGAATTCCTCTATGCGGCGCGGAATAAGAAAGGAGCTGGGCAAAACTATAAACTTGAGTGTATTTTTTTTTGCGTAAGGTACTACGTAGGCAGGTGCCTGGATCTAGATTAATAGTTATGAAAGAGCTTACAGAATCTCAAAGGAAAGTGTTTAACAGTCAGGGATTGCAAACTCTGCAGTGATGTGTTTTGAACGGATACCCAGGCGACGACTCTGTTCTGTCTTTTTTATTATGGCGCAAGGCCATCGATGGCCACATAGCGCCATCGCAGAAGATTTTGATTGCAAAACCACTACTTCCCTAACAAACCTAAAAAAGGCGATGTTTGCCTGAAGCCTGTACCACCAGCCAATTGTTTTCTCGGCTACACGAGCTAGCGTCGGAAACAAAAACATTTTACTGGAAAAATGCCGAGCACTAGCCCAGAGAAAAGCTTGTTGCGATTGTATCAAGGGTGGATACCCGGCTGCGCTAGGGACCGAACCACGTACCAGACGTATTCAAGGTGGATGTCGAAACAAGCAGGCCACCCGGTTCAGTAAACGGCTACTTCAATACACATTTATCTGTACAACAACTGCAGGGCTCTATGTCCAGCCTTTCAGCCGCAAATGTAGATGACGGTTATCATTAGTCGTGCTCAAAAATCCCACACTATTGTTATGAGGGCTGCGCAGCATGCTTGCGCGTATCCTACGTCATTAGGCGTTCACAATACTCACCAATAAAATTAATCACGTGTCGGTAAAACAATCTGACAGGTAACGCTGTTGGCGCTGAACCCCTCAAAGAGAGTCGGTCTATCAGGGACGAGATAGTGAAGCGCTCCGGAAATGTAAGCCACAAGGGGATTTTTAAAGTGCAATGACATCGTACAGTGCACGGGCCTCTAGAATTTCGTCTCCGTGGAAATGCGACTGTCGCGGCCGGGACTGAACCCCAGTCTTTGGGATCAATTTCCGAGTGTCATAACCGCTCGGCCACCGCGGCGGCTGCGTGTGTGTCAGTTTACATGGTGCAGAAACTGCGGCAGATAATCCGGTGTTTGCTGCTTGCAACAGTGTTCTATGAGCACTGCAAAGCTTATTGCTCATTAAAGAGGTAATTTTGACATTTTTAATTGACGTTCACCTGAATTCACTAAAATCGTTGTTCAGTTATACTTAGCTGTTTGCGGCCCATTTTTCTTCGACTAGTTCGCTTTCTATACGAAGCGGCAAAAACTTTTTTCCGGCACGAGTTTCATTCATGTCTCTCAAAATTGGTTGTGCATTATCCTGTTTTAAAGGTCCCGGTATTGTTAAATTCGTTGCAGGGTCCAGCACCGCCGAATGTTGCGCATCGTACATGAAGCCCGCCTCGCAGTGCGGCACCGGGAACTCTCGCCTCCTCAAAGTCCACCAGGCCGTGACGTCACTGAAGGTCCGAGCTCCGTCATAATGTACTTCGCTGTATATTCTGCTGGCTGCGCCTTAGCATTATTGTCGCTTCTCATTGAAATTTTGTGGAAGCAACGTTCAGAAAAAGTTCATTAAGGTGACATGGTTTTCCGCTTAAGCTCCCGAAAAAAACCTACCCAGCTTCCCAGTCGACCACATCCGTTGTTCACTATGCCCAATATTAACAAGGTATCGTTATTTTCCCTTTGTGTTCGGTAAATGCTGCCCTGCCAGAAAATATATGCACTGCATTAATTAATATACAGCATGTTTAACGACTGCAGTGCGAAAACGCAAGGGCAAAGGAGAAAGTGGACAGCACTTCGTTTGTTCTTGTCTTTTCGAGCTGCAGTCTTTGACCATCATCACTGACCAACAAGGCCAAACAGCCACTTTAACTCTCATACAGAATGGCGCCAGCTTAACGTGGAGCATATGCCAAGCTGATTTTGCTATGAATGTGTGCATGTACTGTCCATTTAGTTACGATTAGTGATTAAGGTCACCTCCCATTTTAGAGCGCAGCTCTTAATCGCCCGTTTTCGGGTTGAGCCGCATCGCTGCCATCCGTGTAACCGAGCCAAAGCATCAATAAATAAATAAAAATAAACCTTGACTGATCGGGTTTGCTGACCACTCCACTAGTGTACTAGGCCATAGCAACATCTTTCTTTTTTTCTTTATTGCATACAAATTATTTCCGCTGAGCTACCAAATGCTTTACATACACATATAAATCGGCAATGCAGACATACATTCTCATGTCTTCATACACTGCACCTGGATATGAAAATTGCGGCAGATATGTACATATTTCCGGAATACGCAAACAATCAGGCGGGCAGCCTTGCACAGCACAAACAGGCGCACTGTACATAGAGCAGAGAATTGGATGAAGCATGTGGCTCTGCTTGTCGATTCATCGTGTGGCTCTTCCACAGGCAAAAAACTCCAATCATCATTCACATATCGGGCAGAATCTCGGAGTCTTTCAGGACGGGAAAGAAACTCACAGTGTCAGACGATATTTTTTTATTTGTGACGCTGAGTGTGCCGCGCTGAACAGAGCGTGGTGTTAGTGACGAACGGTATAATACGTTATAAAAACGCATGAAGCCCGGTTGCGTGTAAAAATCACATAAGCTTCGGGCGTAAATGTTTTTCGTTATCCACACGTGCAAAGTAGAGTCATCGTTTGCAGACAGGCCTGCCTCTTGAAGAACTCGAGCGCACACCAGCGAAGTTCCTCGACATGCCCACAGTAGGTGGTGGAAATTGGTTTCGGAAGCTGGTGCTTCGCAAGGAGGGCATTTTTGCGGCGCACGAATCTTGTCACTTTACCACTAGTTGCGAACTGCAGGCGTAAGGGCCACTCCGACACGCAGCCGCCTCAGAGAGACCTCCTCCACCCGTGATAGGTTGGGGGGAAGGCGGTAGGTACACGGGGGAATAAGAGCACGTGTACGCTGCCTGAGGGACGCTGAAGATGTTAGATGTGTCAGAAGTGGATCTGGAGGCAAAGAGGCAGGTGGAGTTTGTGGAATGTCTGTCACACGAGCTATCATGTCAGGTGCGATGCTGTGGACATCTGTGCGAGCTTGAACCCACTGAATGAGTATAGGCACCGGGTAAGATTTACAAGCAGCACGTATGGCCTGAGAGACCCGAAGAGTACCGCGGACTTTCTTTAGATGCTTCACGGCATCTTGTGTATGGGTACATAGGTGCACCTGGTTATAAGCAGGGTCGTCAGGTAAAGCTGCTATGGCATTTAATATCACTTGCAGCTCCAAAGAAAGAGATGATGAAGTGCCAGTAGAGTAGCTTTGTCGTCCGTAGAGTTGAGAGTGTGTCGGGCTTATGAATGCAGTTGATCCTTCTGTTGGGGTTATGGCGACATCTGTGTAAAGAGTGCAGCTGTCATGTTGCGTAGAAAAAAGCTTGTGGTAACGGCGGTGAGAAGAACTCCGACTTCTTATGACGAGCAGGCTTGTTTGATGTAATGTGACAGTAGTCCCATGGAGGGGGTTGAGTCGCGAACATCGGACGAAGAGAAACTCTCCGTGCTCTATTAGTTTGTCTCTGGGTAATTAAATCTTCCAGTGTGTTGAGCTGCGCATACTTCTGCAGCAACCAAATAGGAGTTGCTCAGTGTAGGCCAGTTATGACTCGCATGGCTTCGTGGTTGAGTGCTTCAAGTGTGGACCACTGTCGTTTAGTAAGTTGTTGGAACTGAGCCTGGTATAGGAGTCGAGGTTGAAAGACAGTACGAACTAGTCGACGAGCTGTATCAGAACGGGCACCTCCGGAGCGAATGGCTATCCTGTGGATGAGGCCAAGTGTATTTATAGTACTCTTGCGCATAGCTGACAACCAAGCCGTGCCCTTGCCTGAAGCATGAACGTGAAGGCCTAAAACATTGATATGTTCCACCTCAGGAAGTGAGGCATTGTCAATAGTGAGCACGAACGGAGTGGCTTTAAAGGCAGGCGACCAGCTTCATTGCCCACATGGACATAGCAGGATTTGGAGAGGTTGAGAGAGAGGCCAGTGTCGGCAAGAAAGTTGTGGAGGATATTGAGAGCATTTTGCAGGCAGTCTTGCTGCTCCTGAGCTGAGCGATTTGTGGACCAGAGAGTGATATCGTCTGCATATGCTAGAACCTGAACATTAGGAAGGGTGGAGAGGCTGTGTATCATAGGAATGAATGCTATGTTAAATAGAACTGGGGCTAAAACTGAGCCCTACGGTACACCCCGATTAGAAATGAAGCGGCCTGTGGGTTTACCATTGACGCGAATAGCAAATGCTCGTTGCGAAAGAAAGGCATGAATTGCTCGACAAAGCTGCAAGGGCATGCCAAGTGATGCCATAGTGTTGAGAATGGCTGCACGGAGAATGTTGTCGTAGGCCTTCGTGATGTCTGTTGCCAGCACTGTGCGAACGGGACGGCTGTGAGGTGAGCTACGTATCACGTCGTTGGCACAGCGGTCAAGACCATCCTCAGCTCCGTATCCTGGTCGGAAACCAATTTGAGCAGACGAATATTTCTGATGATGGCCGAGACACCAAGAGATTCGAGTGGCAAGCAGTTTTGCATAGAGTTTACAAATAGTTGGGATAAGAGAAATCGGTCGTAGGGCTCTAATAGTTGTGGGTGGTTTTCCGGGCTTCGGTATCGGAACAACCACTGAATGTTTCCAATCGGATGGCATTTCACTGGATGTCCAGATTTGGTTAAAAATTCTGAGAAGTGAAGTCAATGCTTCACCGTCCAGATTCCGGAATAAGGCATAAGGTACACCACCATGACCAGGTGCAGTGTTATGGCGGAAATTCTTAATAGCAGCTATAAGCTCAGCCATGGTGAACGGGCAGGTGATCTCATCCTCTGCCTCATATTTGGGACTGACTGAAACACGCGTAGGTGAGCTATCATAATTTGGAAAGAACTGAAGGGCAGCTTGCGAAACGAAATCATCTGGAGAAATACGAAGGGCAAGACGAATACTCTCGACATAGTCTTTGACGGACCGCTTGCATTCCATGCAATGAAATACACGCCACAAGTGGCGGTTGCCGACAGGGGTGTTGAGTTGAGAAGACCACTCTGTCCAGCGCTTGTGCAGACGGCGTTTAGAATACCGACGGGCTTTAGCTGTGACTCTATGAAGTTCCGTTAGTGCGTTTTGATCTGACGGATGGTGAATGACGTATACGTACAGCTGCTTGCGCCTTGCCCAGAGATCAAGCAGGTGAAAGTCAGGATTTGTTTGGTCTTCGTTGATAGCAGAAGAAATTGTCTTCTAAGTTAAGACAAGCATGAATGTAGAGAGGGCCGAGGCAGGAGTTATTGAGAGGAGGCGACCACCCATACGAAGACTGTCCCAAGAAGTGATATGGACCTTGCGGCGAATTTTACGTAATGTACTTGAGACAAAGCGAATTAGAATGGGGGAGTGATCACTGCCCCAGGTGTCTGCTTCGCAAGACCATTGAGGATTGCCGGGACCCAGCCACCAGGTAAGCTCCGGAGTTGATGGAGCAGCACGCGGTCGGGTATAATTAGCGGAATTGTTCAGAAGCGTTAAGCACTGGTCGAAAAACGTGTCGCAAATCTGATCTCCACGTTTAGAGTTATGAGTGTATCCCCAGGCTTTATGTGGCCCATTAAAATGTCCTCCAACTAGCATGGGTACACCTGGGTAGGAGGTGCGTAGATGTGTAAGCCATCCAAAGTTGAGTAGAGGGGTTTGGGGCCCACCATAAAAAGAGACCGATAACACTGGAGGGCGCTGCGGCTTAGTGATAATGGCAATTACTTCTTGACGAGTATTGCACCAACGAGATAGGTCGACGGGAGAATGTGGTGTCGAACAATGAACATATGTAGCTGCTTTTCCAGGAGCAAGACCACTTCGGCGGCCGGGTATTGATTGACAGTGATATGTACAATAACAAGACAGAGGAAGGATGGCATTATGTTCCTGTAGAAGGAAAGCCCAGGCAGAGAGTTTGCCGTCTTGAATACGCAGCTTCAATTCAGGGAGCTTATTAGTAAGACCCCGACAGTTCCATTCTAGCACATGGGAAGTAGCGTTAGTGGTCATTTGCTTGCAAAACAGATGCAATCATCTGAGGCAGTTTCTGCAGCAGGATAATCAGAGATGACATTGAGGTTGTAGTTGCTGATAGCTCGGATTGTTTATATTTTGAGCCTGAAGGTTTAGGCACTTGGCAGACAGGTGCAACTGGCGGTAGACGCGGACGTTGTAGTAGGAGAGAGCGACGTCGGCATAGCTGGTCAAGGTGTTGGCGAATGCTTGCGGATCGCATCATCGATAGCAGAAATCTCATCAGACAGAGAGGGGTTTAGCGGAGGAAATTTGTCTTCTTTTTTCGACTTGTTACGGCAACCTGGCTTTAAAACGGAGTCACAGGAAGGGCGGAGTAAATTTTCACACAGGTTCTTTGTCTTCCTTGCACCAGGGGTGCCCCCGCCAGAAAGGGTTTATCTAACTCGAAGACTGAAGCTCTTCGCACCAGCGGTGCCACGTCAGAGACGCTCTTGTGATCGGTTGACACGCAGGGATAAAAAAAAACAATAACTGAGGTTTATATACAAATATTTACATTGCATATACAAGTTTAGGCACTCGAGACAAATTAAACGGCAAAAGACAAACAACAAAAAGGTGGATCTGGCTAATACTAGGGGAGGCCCCTAACTCGGCATTGCCGAAGATGCGTTGCATCTCACCTTAGCGCAGAACCCTTTTTCTGGCACCGGAGCCCGGTTTTAAAGACATCAAGGCCCGGCCCACATTTGCAGCTTCCAATCATGTTGTGCTCTTAACATGATTGGCTCTTCAAGGGCCTGGCCAGCCCTCCAGCTGCCGTAAAGTAGAGCACTCTCTCCACCACAAAATAAAAACAAACACAAATAGACATCCGTGCCAGCACGTGTGCGAATCAGTACCGCGGGTGGGGGGACACCCGTATACCTGCCGGCGCGTTCGCGAGCGGCCGCGTTCCAAGAAAGGAGACGCTTCGCTTTGAGCACCCCCAGCCGCGTTCCGATGACCCCCGCGAACGCTACCGAACCCTTACACGCCCTTCCCAAGATTCTACAAAGGGCTCAAATGCCACTTTTAGAATTACAAACAAAAGGGATCGGTGTCTGACACGAAACCACCCTTCGGGTGACATACCGAAGCTACACAAGCACTGGCATCAAACAAACCAAAAGCAAAAAAATGTACACGGGCACCAACACAAAATTACGCAAATTGCACACTCAAATACATACAGTGGCATGCCTGCCGTGCGCCGTAACACAGCGTCCAAGTTGATGGGCTGTACGCAGTTCACCAGCATGCACACCCGCGTCCTGCTCGGGACACACACACCGACACTCGCAACTAGAGCGTTCAGTAGCACTGATACGGGCCACGTGAGCCTCCTTAGTCGCACCGAGCGTCCCTGTGTGCGTTCGAGCCACCACGCGTCTCAACACTAAGAACGCCTAATGGCCACTATACTCATTAGGTTGGTGCCACAGCGGGGCAAGAACTCGAAAGCCGGTGCCCTCCAGGATCAAAAACATCCCGGTTCTCGATGGGTCTAAACCCCTGACCACACAACGCACCTAAGGGCACGCTCTCTCCGGCGCGCCAGCACGGGCCGCGCCCTGCGCAAGGGGCATATCCTCTCCTCAATCTAACCGTACCAGTGAGGCCGGTTTTACTACACTTGATCTGGCGTACTGCAGTACGGAACGAACTGTTCCACGCGCCGACTTTCAAAGTGAAAGCCACGCACCTGCCTCCTGCCACTCCACCTCGCCCGGGGCCATCTGCACCTTTACTGCACGAGCAAACTTTGAAACCGCTGCTCCG
Organism: Amblyomma mixtum; assembly: GCF_055824585.1. Lineage (NCBI taxonomy): Eukaryota > Metazoa > Arthropoda > Arachnida > Ixodida > Ixodidae > Amblyomma > Amblyomma mixtum. The sequence continues at coordinate 119,046,629 of NC_143019.1, read as the reverse complement.
TGCCTGATCGGCGCTTGCCGGCTTCGTGGCATAGTCTGAGGCTGCATGAGCTCTCTCGCAGTCGCTTGATCCGAATTTGTTTTGTGGCAACTCGCCACGCATCTCCTTGTCCTCCAAGGACCTGGTGGGACACACGTCGAGTGCGTTCAACAAATGCGTGGCGCTCGGTCCCGTCGGCCCATCAGGCCAACCTTCGTTCTTTGCCTCGGATGGAACGCTCCTGCCACTATCAACGCTATGGGGCACTTCATACCCTATGCCCGACACAGTGTGCGGTTGCGGCGACGCCAGACTTCCTCCTTTCACTCGCTCGCCGATCTGACGTCTGTCCTCACCGACCGTTTCCTGCTGCACGAAATGCTCTTTTTCACAGCTTGCTTGGGACTGCGTTTTCGGAATTGTCAGAGTGACTTCCAACAATCCTGAACTCGCGTCCGCGTCCCTGGTCTCATTAGGGGTTGAGCTAACTTGTGCAGCTGGATCGTCGGAGTGCACGTTCACCGCCTCGACTACCGCGACGCTGCGTTCCGTCACGATACTTTCTTCACGAGAGATTGCACTTTCGTGGAAAGCTGGCTCCCTCTTTTCTTCTGCCTGGCTGTTTTCTTGACCTGTGCTTGACAGGTATATTCCTTTGTCTTCCAGCACAGGCGGCCTCGCCTCTCGGGACTCAGAGCAGTTCTCCCTGGCTAGTTCACTAGCTTTCCTAGCCTCCTTGAGCTCAGCGAGCTCCAGCGCTAGCTGCTGGCGCTTTGCTTCTAATTCCTCCAAGACGCACTTAACATCCTGAGGTTTCTCCTCGCACAGCGGCGCCTTTCCTCCATTCACTTTCGCAAGTTCAGCCTGAAAGTACGCTAACCGCGCCTTCGCCAGTTCAACCTGGTACTTCACATCAAGTGAGGGCCGGCTTGGATAACTCTCCATACCGCCTTCCATACCCCTCAGATGTCCTATCGGCTCGAACACAGGGACGTGAACAATGCGACCAAGGAAACTCACGGTTTCGATGCGTCGATCCGCATTGCCAGCTCCTTGGCGTCGGGGTCCACCGCCACTTTCCCCGGACGCTGCGATGAGCTGTCGCACGCCGCTGGTCCGCCGCCGGTGATCGTCGAGTTCCCGACGCGCTGCTTCCTTGACCGGACGCAGTCCCGCGTCGCTGGACTCCTGTCGTGGTCCTTGCCGCTCTCTCTCCCTGCAGGTCCGTTCTCGAACACTTGACCTGTTACCTTGTCGTCACCTTTCTCCCTGCCTTGTCTTCTTCCTGCGCCGTCTTCCGATGGCCGCAGGATCCTGTCGACTGCGCCAGTAAAGTTTCACACAGGTTCTTTGTCTTCCTTGCACCAGCGGTGCCCCCGCCAGAGACGGTTTGGTTTCAACTCGAAGACTGAAGCTCTTCGCACCAGCGGTGCCACGTCAGAGACGCTCTTGTGATCGGTTGACACGCAGGGATAAAAAAAAACAATAACTGAGGTTTATATACAAATATTTACATTGCATATACAAGTTTAGGCACTCGAGACAAATTAACGGCACAAGAACAAACAACAACAAAAATGTGGATCTGGCTAATACTAGGGGAGGCCCCTACTCGGCGTGGCCGAAGATGCGTTGCATCTGACCTTAGCGCAGAACCCTTTTTCTGGCACCGGAGCCCGGTTTTAAAGACATCAAGGCCCGGCCCACATTTGCAGCTTCCAATCATGTTGTGCTCTTAACATGATTGGCTCTTCAAGGGCCTGGCCAGCCCTCCAGCTGCCGTAAAGTAGAGCACTCTCTCCACCACAAAATAAAAACAAACACAAATAGACATCCGTGCCAGCACGTGTGCGAATCAGTACCGCGGGTGGGGGGACACCCGTATACCTGCCGGCGCGTTCGCGAGCGGCCGCGTTCCAAGAAAGGAGACGCTTCGCTTTGAGCACCCCCAGCCGCGTTCCGATGACCCCCGCGAACGCTACCGAACCCTTACAGGCTGATACTAGAAGGTGAGGGCAACGATGCTGGCGGTTTTTCAGTATCATCCTCATATGTGTCTGCCGACAGAGCATCAAAACGGTTGGAGATCTTGACTCCAGGCTGAGTAGGCGCAGCAACCGGACGACGTTTCTTTCGAGGGCATTTAGAATAGGTGATGTCGTGGTCATTTGTCTTACAAAATGGACACGTCAATGAGGGAACGCCATCCGCTGGTGGTTTGGGCAGAGTGTCTAGCGATGGAGGGTAGAACTTTTTGGTGTGACGTTGTCGCAGGCACCTTTAGCAGAAGACTGGTGCAGGACGGAAAGGCTTCGGATGAACGATTCGTCCATTATAGAAGATTCGGGTGGGAAGTTCTAACGGCTCCGGAAGCAGGAGAAGAAATATGCCTCGGTTGCCTAGTCGGCGGACATTAAGCACTGAGAGGGTTTCAAATTGGGCTAGTTGGTAGTTAACATGGTCAAACATAATTGCGCTTTTGAAAAGACGGGACAAAACAGGGACGACACAAGCTCTCGTGCGCAAACTGTCAACTGAAGTTTTATTGCGATGAACACACATATATAAGCTTCACGTCTTAACATAAATCACCAAAAAACGGAGTTAAGTAGCAGTTTTTCAATCACGTCAACAAGCATCAAAAAGAGAGATTTTGTCCCGTCTTTTCAAAAGCGCAATTATGTTTGACCATATTAAGCACTGAGTGGGTGTCGGAGTACAGATCCGTCATCACTTCCTTCGGAGGCGCATTAGGTTGCAAGTCATAAACGAAACATCTTTGCAAGCCGGGTCCAGACGCTAGATAGGGGGGGCACAATTACATACTATGAATCGCTGATATATAATTGGTCAATATGACAGATCTTTTCAGCATCGGCAAGTGACGCTACTTGAGCAGTGATGGAGTTGGAGGGACCGTGGAAAATAAATTCGCGGTACCCTGAGACGCCCAGTGCACGGTCAATGAGCTGCTGCATCGATCTTGAAGAAACTGACGTTATGTCATATAGCAAGGTAGGCTTAATATGCATTCGGAAGGAGCGATTAAGTTCTGGGAGTGAATATTTCGATGCTGTCATCTTTGAAGGGGTAGGATCGGTTGGAGTGGCTTTTAACTTTTTCGCAGCCGGTTCAAAGCTGGCATCAGAGACAGTCCACGCCGGAGTGGGCTGTTGAACAAAACAGTGAACAAGGACAACTCCTCCAGACTCCATGAAAACAAATTGCCTCGACGCATAGAGGGCGAAACAAATGTCGCGAATAGTCTGCGCAGTGCTTGCGGTTTCTTCCTCGCACAGTACATCACATGCAATACATATACAATCTCTGGATCAATGAAAATGTTGCAAACTTGTGCCCGAGCAAAAATTGAGAGCTCCCAACCCATTCTGCAGTCCGTTTGGCGCCTCACAGAGAGAGTTTATGGCTCCCAGTAAGATCCGTTATTCCTGACGTGATGAAGGGGAACCCCAAGATACTGTAGGAAACAATTCGAAGTGGCTTAGCTCAACTATGCGAGGATATACGTAACGAGAGCTGTCGTTCCCCCTTGGTTGCATTCAGTAACTCTGATCACGTGGTCTGTCTTGTGGCGAGCCTTGACGTCCTCGGAAGACGGTTCACCCAACTGCGCCGAAGCGCGACGCTCCAACAGCTCCGCGTCCTGACGTCGCCTCTTGGCTATGCGTTCTTCTCGCTCCTCAGGCGTTTCCGTTGCACTCTTGGCCTTGCACCGATCGTTCTTCCTTTCCCCGACAGCCAGCTCCCAGGCCGCAACCTCAGGTTCGGACCAGTTGAGCTTATCAAGTTTGTTAAGCCGCTCAATGGCTGCATTCTCCGTGGTAATGACTCTCCGTTACTGCATCACACCAGTCACATGCTCACTCAGAAGCGCGTCCCCTTCCCTTGCGCATGCGCAGTAAGGCACACCTGGTCTGACACTCGGCTCCTCGCACGTGCGCACACCTGGCGGGGCGAGTGGCATCTGCTTCGTGGTCACGCAGCTGGCAGGAGACCGGCGCGGCACACCAGCTGCGTGCCATGGAGTCACTTGGCTTCTCGCGCATGCGCACAAGTGGCATTTCAGATGCTGGGCGAAATGGCGAAACTGTGGACAGTGTAGCTCTCGCTACAAATAGAGAGCCTGTTAGTGCCACCGAAACAGTTACTTTTCACTCCGCAGTAACCCAGCCAAAATCCATCACATTGTTCATTATTATGAGTCGCGCCAGAGACGGCACAGAATTGCGGTGCCAAATGCGAAGCTTCTGGCAAACTCTTTTCTTTGTCTCAAAAGCAAAGGACGTCGTCATCAGTATAGGCTAAAATCCTGATTGCCGACTGATCAAGTGATAATCCTCGAATAGCTTGGGATCGGATGATAGTAAGGCACAAGGGTTAGAGACATAAAGGATATAACAGAGGTGATAACTGGCAAGCCTGCCGGAGCGACGAAATTAGTGGAATTGATTTGGTAACACATTTTCCACCCTTACCAATAGAATTTCAGGGAGTATCCATTCAACACACATCAACGATCCGATTCCTAGGAATCATGTTCCATGAAAACCTGTCATGGACACCTCATGTCGACGCCTTAAAAGCAGATATAGCTAGAGCAGTTGGTTTACTGAATAAAATAAGATCATTTCTCCCGTCTGGGGTTAAACGTAAAATATATTATGCACTTGTCCACTCGCGTCTCATTTATTGCTCTCTGGTGTGGGCAACGACAACCGAGACAAATATGAAATACCTATTATCATTAAAAAACGAGCTATGCGGGCCATTGGAAACGTGCCCTAGACGGAAAGCACTGCCCCATATTTTACCAGATATAGCATTCTTCAGGTAAAACAACTGATTAAACAAAAACCATCTCTGGAAGCGCTACGCCAATACCGTGCAGATACACCGAAATTTCAAGAAAACTATCAAACTAAACAGTCCCCGTATGAACTAAGACAGAGCGAAATAGTTAGGGCCAGATCACGTACAAACTATGGCTTACAGAGGTTATCGTCGCAAATACCACAACTCTTCAACAAATACCCTGACATATTAAACTTAATAAGTTCTGTTGTGTCTCCTGTTCAATTGAAAAAGCAAGTTAAAGCAATATTTTTATCTGAGCAGGAGGTGCATGGGTTAAACTCCTGAGCCAACTCTTGGTGCTATTAATCTGTATTATGTTGTATTATCATCGTGTACTATAGGTCATATTCCATTACTTATGCACACTGGATTGCATTTAACATTATCAATTTTTGTTTGGTGAAACATTTTTGTTTTTTCTTTACTGATAAACTTGATGCAGTACATAAGAAAACGTTTTTGTATTAATACAGTTCAAATAAGTTATTTTCCTTTTCTAAGACGGTGTGTATCTGTATCTTTCTGTATTCTGTATTGATGTCTTTTACTTTGGTCTGCTTATGATGTGTAATCATATGTACACTTGTGCTGCTTGTGCTGTCAGGGGGGCATAGCCTAGTCAGGCCCCATCAGGGCCTTTTGCTATTGCCTCCTGAGCCAATTTGTACCAAATTGTCTCAAATAAAAAATAAGGAAAGAAAGAAAGAAAGAAAGGAAGAAAGAAAGAAAGAAAGAAAGAAAGGAAGAAAGGAAGAAAGAAAGAAAGAAGGAAGGAAGGAAAGAAAGAAAGAAAGAAAGAAAGAAAGAAAGAAAGAAAGAAAGAAAGAAAGAAAGAAAGAAAGAAAGAAAGAAAGAAAGAACTTCATGGCTTACGTGCACTTGCATGGGATCTTTTGAAGCATAATCTAAAGCCCCTAAGAAATCCATCTGCAAGGTTTGCACGTTTTAAAACTGCAAGCAAGACCTCATGACACAGCACGTCTTGTAAAAGGCCTTCGCAAGATCAGTCTGAATTAGAGCAACCTCACGGGCCTGATCTGTTACCTACTCGAACACCGAACGCGCAATATGTATATGAGTTTGGATACAGTGGACTCCAATCCTACATGCTTGATTCGAGCCAATTAAATCCACGGCCACAAGCCGCAAGCGGAAAGAAGGAATTTTTGCTAATATTTTAAAGTCTCTATTACACAGTGAATTTGAATGGTACCCTTCGATAGTCCTCAACCGGCGGTTCTCAGTGCTTTTCGGAATGACTATGGTATCACCCACCAGCATAAAAAGTGGCAGGCAACAAGCCAATACTGAAAATTGTAAATTGGCTCTTTTCGCTCTGCAGGGTCAGAAGCCTCCTGGCCTGGATGGCTTGACTTGCTAATTCTCCAAAACGTTTCCGCTTTATTTCGCGCCTGTCTTGTTGGAAGTGTACAGAGTCGCTTACGATGCTGAACACGTTACGAAGGCTGAGTGGCGCGAACGGAATAAAAGTGCTCCTTTTAAAATGCGTTTTGGTCTCTCAGGTCGTAAACTGTCTGTGTACTCATGCATACACGAGTACTAATGAGTATGCTAATTTTAAAACATGCTAATTTTAAAACGTGAATAGATAAGAATCGTGTTCTACACTTTCAAGCATTTAAATTGATTGCTATCAGCTATGGCAAAACATCACCATCTATGTTGCAGAGTTTAAAGTAAATGCGATTAGCTTGCGTTCTGGTAAGATAGGTAGTGTTAAGACCGTATTGTATTTTTAGTTTGGGTTTATGGAGTTCTACGTTCTAAAGCTACTCAGGCTATGAGGGACGCCGTAGTGCAGGAAGCATTGGAAAACTGGCTTTATAAAAGGAGATGACGCAGCAACTGTCTCCCATATCTTAATGGACACCCGAACCGCTCCGCAAGGGAATTGATAAAGGAGAAAGTGCAAGACGAAAGGAAGGACGAGGTGCAATCGAGGAGGTCTACGGAAATATTTCGACATACCTGGGGATACTTAACATGCACTGACATCGCTCAGCACACCGCCATCTTTTGCTTTTCACCTCCATCGAAACACGGCCGAAGCGGTAAGGCTTAACCACTGAGCCACCACGGCGGGTATCATATGGCCGACGCCACTGCCTTCCCATCCAGCTACAGCTGGCCGTGCTCGCTGCCGACGGCAATGGAGGGAGTCCACCAATTTGACGACATGGAAACCTAGGCCGCCCCGCCCGGAATTTGTACCCTCCCACACACCGGAAGGGGACTAACGGACGCCGCAGGAGGACCCATACTCAAAATCGTATGCCAACTGCAAGACACGAGACATGACTGACGCCTACCCGAAGGCCATGCCATGGTCCAGGATGATGTACGCACACAAAAATAATTCGAAACTCTAACGGAGGCAGAAGCGCACACACCTGCGGAAAGATCACGACCCGCAACCCCCGTCAAATTACCGAGGCCGCCGCATCGTGAATACAAAGCGTTAATGCGGCCACGTGGAGGGGTGTCTCCGCATAACAACTCCAATAGGTCCCTACTTGCTGCTTTGCAATTCAAGCTCAGCCACCAATGAACCCAAGAGGCCAATGTCAAAGTCAAGCCGGAGCAAAACATCGCTATTCTGAGCACACTGGCCAGCCGCCGCGGTGGCTCAGTGGTTGTGGTGCTCGGCTGCTGACCCAAATGACGCTGGTTCGATCCCGGCCGCGGCGGCTAGAATTTCTCTGGAGGAGAAATTCTAGAGGCCCGTGTACTGTGCAATGTCAGTGCACGTTAAAGAACCCCAGATGGTCGAAATTCCGGAGCCCTTCACTGCGGCGTCCCTCATAGCCTGAGTCGCTTTGCGATGTTAAAAGCCATAAACCGATCCAAACCGGATCTGGACCTAAGTGAACAGATATGTAACACCCAGGCAATCAATCTAGGAGTAAAGGAATATTCAATAAAGTCTTATGGAGGCTCACCAGACAAATCATGTAAAGGATACTAGCGCCTTACCTGTACCATCAGAAGAGTAATTAACTAAACTGCACGGAAACATATCCGCTACAAATAAGCGTCATTCAAGCGATGCCCTTCGGCACAAAGAGGGCATGTCTATATACCTTTGAAGGCAAAGAAGTACTACGGTTCCTCCACCTCAGCGGAACAACATACAGGTGCAAACCATTCCGACCAGTGATGTAGGTTTGCAGATGCTGCCTCAAAACAGACGCCATGCTGCCATTTGCACCACTCCGCAAGAGAAACGATCTTCTACATATGCGGAATACGTAATCCTCCACCAGGACACGTCGAGTTCAAAAAGCAGTGCATCCTTTTCGACACATCCAACCACTCCACCATTATGGCTACCTGTCTGGCAAGACAGAAGAATTACCCCAAAAGATGGAAAAAGACGGGCAAAACTGATAAAGCCGTAATCCGACGTCATCCATATGGGGACACTTCTGCACAGAACGCTCTTCTAGATGAGCAGAAGAAGCAAAATACTGGGCAGAAGCACAAAACTGAGCAGAAGCACAAGACTGAGCCAGAGCAAATGAGTCAGCATCGATCCAGGAATGAGGATCGGCCCAAGTAGAACCAAGCCCAAGTCGACCGGATGGAGAACCGCAAAGAAATAGCAAATGCACATTACTGCCCATGAAAGTGAATCAGGACAATGGTCCAAACAAGGCACTCACTGTCCATCCAAACAAGCCTTGGAACCGAAGCACAGAACTATCGCCACCGCTCCCGCCGCTGAGGAAGGAGAACCCAGTGGTCACCACGACCACGCAGACACCTTTGGATCACGCCATGGAGACCGAGAACCCGGAACCGTCGAGCAAACAAGATGGCAAGAACCACAAGGAAAATCAATGTGTCGTCGCCGTGAACGCCCAGTATAAAACTTTGGAACACGATTTCGCAAAACTTCAGCCCCTTCGGTGGCCAAGTGGTAGGAAAATGGACGCCACGGAGCCGCGGGCCTCTACCTCGAAAGGCAGTGATACCGCAGCCCGCATCCAGGAGACCCAGGAGACGCAGTCACTCCGGAACGCTACACCCGAGAAAGGAGCCGGCCCTGATAAAAAGGGTGAGCTGCCCGTCGAAGCAGCCTCCACTACAACCCCTTATACAACCTCATACCCCGCATTACACCTCAAAAGGCGGTAAAGCAATATATAGGCTCCGCTGAATATCGCTCATGAATCACTAGCATAATCAACACTATAGCTGCGGAACAACTCGGAGCGATGACCATGCCCAGTTGATACAGTCCATGACTGACAGGATAGAAGGTACGATCAACACACTCTTGGAAAAACATGAAACCAGTGTCAACAGGCTTTTCTAGCTTGTACCTCATCAGGAATTGCCTCGAAAGCAGCGCGCAGTTAAACCCCCTGCTAGTCGTCATCGAGTATCTCGAGACGAGCGACATGACACAGAACAAAAGCACGCGAAAAGATCGGCGGCCATGCCAGTCCACTACACCAACAGAAACAATTATATGGCAGTGGAACTGTCGCATCATGCGCCGAAAACAATCGCAACTAGCAGCATATATCGCAAACTCCTCTAATCCCCCCCCCATGTCATCACTCTGCAAGAGACGGAAGGAAATCGCATACATATCCACTGTTATTAAGCAGCCGCCCTTACGCAACGTATGGCAATCCTGACACTCGAATCCATGCCGGTGCTAGACCAGCACACCGAGAAACACGCCCGACAGCAAGGGCACACAATATGCCGTAAAAGAGGTGAGCTTACCCGGGCACACATACGTCCTCACTATTCCTAACATATACAGCAATCCAGGGCCGCCGCGGTGGCTTAGTGGCTATGGTGCTCGGCTGCTGGCCCGAAAGACGCGGGTTCGATCCCGGCCACGGCGGCTGGATTTCTTTGGAGGAGAAATTCGAGGCCCGTGTACTGTGCGATGTCAGTGCACGTTAAAGAACCCCAGGTGGTCGAAACTTCCGGAGCCCTCCACTACGGCGTCTCTCATAGCCTTAGTCGCTTTGTGACGTTAAACCCCATAAACCAAACCAAACCTATACAGCAATCCCAAAGATAAAGTCCGAGTTATTCCGGGCATCCTGGGCTCCTTTCGTTTCTGAAAGGTCCTTGTGGAGGGTGATTTTAATGCACGCCACGCGCACTCGGGATAGACCTCGGATACCCCCAAAAATAACCTAATTTTTACTGCAATGGCTGATTACAACCTTGGCCTGCTCAAAAAACCCACGGTGCCCACTCGCATTGGCACAAATGTCACCCGCGACACGTAATCGGATCTCACAAGGACCACACTGAACATAATCCTTAAATCTCACACGGTGCTCCAAGACAGCCTTGGGAGTGACCACTCTCCAGTCTCCACTACTATTGCTTACAATTGCAAGATTTCAATCCTCGTTCACAGCTTCGCACTGAGTGGAATGAATTGCGCTCATAATTGGCAGCTGATTCAGCCGAACCCCTTACTTTCACCGACTGGACAGACCGCCTAATGGACGCCATCTAGGCGAACAGCAAACGCATCAAAATACCCCTACTGCACCGCAGGTTTTTCCGCATCCAAGCGGATGCCCTGCTACGCAAAGCGTATAAGACAGCGCTCCGACTTCCGCGCAACACGTCAACCGAAAAACTCATGGCCCTGGGATTACATAACACCTTTGAGGAGCTACGAGAGGCGCAGCTTGAGTCGCAAAAACTCAGGCTGTTGCAGACAACGACTGGAAGAGCGCTCCTGCAGAGGCTCGGATACCGCGAGCAGATGCGAGAAATGACGAGGACGGCAACGATCCCCGACGAGCTTCGCAAGACCCTCAAGGTAGCGCCAATACCAAAAAACATGGATCCCAACCTCCATCGAGGCAGAAGAGAAGCGAGGGCCGACTTCATCGAAAGAACATACGCTCCTCAAGCCACGACCGTGTATGCAGACGCGTCTTGGAGAGGAGGAGACACCAAAATCGCTGTGGCGGCGGTGGTCGATTCGTCTTTACGCGAAATGACCAGCGCGTCTCTCCGAGGCTGCACAGCTGCAGAGTCCGAGGAAGTAGCCGTTGCTCTAGCGGTGGCGGAGGGCTATAGAACCGGGCGGTCGCTAACAATACTAACCGACTCTCAAACAGCCTGCCGAAATTACATGAATGGCAGGATAGGTCGTCACGCGCTCCGTATACTCCTCGCAGCGAGCGACAGAATTAAAAACCAGGAAGAACAAAGCGACAAGATCCCACACAAAATTGTGTGGGTACCGGGGCACACGGGGGTGGCAGGGAACCAAGAGGCCGACAGGATAGCTCGAGGATACATTACTTTCCGAGCATCCGATGAGCCCGCGGAACTCGCGCCAGCACCCAGGGATTACTCGGCCATACTACAAAACTACAGAGGCAGAAGATTGCGGTATCCCCCACCGCACAAATCTCTCAGCAGAGAGGAAGCTGTCATTTGGAGACAATTACAAACAGGCTCTTTCCCAAACCTACATATACTAAACAAAATGCACCCTACCATATACGCGGACAAATGTCCCTGGTGCGACGAAAAACCTACACTATACCACATCACATGGGCCTGCCAAAACATAGACGTGGTCCCCAAAATACAAAACCCGAGTGCGGAGCAGTGGGAGACTCTGCTGTCCAGCGACCGCTGTGAAGACCAAGAAGGTCTGGTACAGCGAGCTCAACGGGCGGCAGTGGCCAGCGGAGCCCTGGACTGAGGGCAACCGACCACTGATTAGAGGCGGACGACTTCGACAGAGAAGACTCCTGGGGGTAAAATCAAGGAGAAAACGTCTCTGAAGATGCTCCCAAACCGCAGGAAAAAGGACTAGAGTAAAATAAAGTTTTTCCTTCCTTCCTTCCGCATCTGGCTCAACTACAGGAGGCTTGACAATAACTTCTCAAGCGCTGGCGTCACCACTGACACAATCTGAAACAGAGAGTCCGCACAGCAGCTTTAACTCGTGAGGCAGAAGAATAAGCGGGCACGCTAGCCCGCGCAAACTGGGTAACCATCCGTAACGACCTCATGATGCATTAAGCACTGAACGCACGTTGTCCCTCCTACGCGCTGCCTTAGATCCAAAAACAAATACATCTCAGACACAAGTAAACACACATGTAATACATCTAGAGCCGGAAAGGGCGCTATCGCAATTGCTCAACTACGGGACACCTATATGCCCACAACCCTTCAATCAGCAGATCCACGCAATCTACCTCCACCTAACCCAGAACTTGACGCCGACATCACCTTAAGCGAAGTCCGCCGAGCACTCTTAGTATTCGCCACTCTATGGCACCTGGGCCCGATGGCACGCTGGGACGCTCCCATCCACCTGAATGTATGCCAGCATTCGATTTATACCCACGATGCAACCCCTAAACCGTGCAAACCCCTAACCCTTAAAAATTTGTGCCCAATCTCCTCAACGAGCTGTGTGGGCAAAGACTTCGAGCATGTCATTCTCAATCGCCTGCAACCGTTCCCAAAAGCAAGCTTTATCTCCAACGCTCAGTCCAGCTTCAATCCAAACATCTCGGCAAAAGACGTACTTCTCGCCCTTAGAGTCTTTCTTTTACAGTAAACGCCTTACGGCCCCTACGAGAGCCATACTGGCCATGGATATTCATTAGTCTTTGGACACAATAAGCCGCGACCATATCCACACGACGTTAGCAACTGTCACAAAATCCGGCGCTTTTTTGAAACCAAGAAAGGAAAACAGCGCCGCGCGGACACATCTCGCCGGCACGGTCGTAATACAGGGGATAAGGAAACCCCTGCGTGTGGGTGCCACCTCCACCACCGATCGCCGGAAGGAATGAGTCAGCCACGACGCCGATTTCTCTCCAACGTCCGAGTCGCTTCTACTAGTCGCTTCTACTACTAGTCGCTACTAGTCTACTAGTCGCGTCTAGGGGCAGACTGCACTAAGACGTCTCCCCCTCGCCAGTCGGTGGCGGCGACACGCCATGAATTACGAGAAGCTCCACGAAGCGACTCCTGGCTTTTGACCAATAAGGACGCGCGGCCGGCGCGAGAAAGGAAAGGAGACTGCACGGTCAACACTGCGTGTATGTGCGCGCCTACTTTGCCGCGTAGAACAAACAGACGCGGACCAAGCCTATATAAGAAGGGCGTTGACCGCTGTGAGTTAGTCCGAACCATTGTTTAAGCTGCATCGAAGCGCTCCCGTTCGACTCCTGGGGAAACACCACTCGGCTAGCTTCGCACCAACGAGGCAACGTTCGGCAGCGTGCGGGACGGCATCGTCGTGGACCTCTGGTCGTCGGACTGTCGCAGTGCACGGTGAACAAATTGTGTTTTATTGGTTAATATCTCTCTTGTGTTATTGCACTTTAAGTGGAATATCCCTTTTGTACTGTAGTGTCTCTCTCGAGTTTAACTTTACACGAGTTGGATTGTTTTGTTAAACACTTTGTATGGGTTTGTACTAGTGATTGTGAAATCCTCTGTATCGTCTCATTGCTGTATAAACTTGTTTTAACAACGTTGAAATTCGGGCTTGTTGGTTCATACTTCGGAGCAATAGCTCAAAAAATTACAAGGGACAAAGCAACGAGTAGACACACAGGGCGCTAACTTCCAACAACTTTATTAGAAACCAAAGCACAACAATTTATACATACATTTTTACGGTATCATTTTTACCGTATTTGATACGGTACCGTATTTATACGGTAAAAATGTATGTATAAATTCGTGTGTTTTTGGTTTCTAATAAAGTTGTTGGAAGTTAGCGCTCTGTGTGTCTACTCGTTCTTTTGCCCCTTGTCCTTTTATGCGCTATTGCTCCGAAACTTGTTTTGTTTGTGAATCTTTGGCTCCGACCCATTCTCTGGCTTGCGACCAGCTAAAGGTGGGCACGAAACTACCAAATTCCTCTTGTCACTTGGTAGCTAGTCTCCGCAGAGCTTGCCACGCTGAGTCGAGGGAATCTCCTTTGAGTCCGAGACCGCTACCCCCCCACGCTGTAAGGGTGTCTGGGAACCTCATGCTTAAAACTGCGGGAAGTTGGGCGACAGGACGTATGGTGTTTGTAAGCACAGAGAACGGAGAAAGAGTCGGAAGGAGTTTACGAAGAGGTCATAAACGAGTGTTTGCCAGCAGAGAGATATTGTGAGGTGCCGCGCCGAAGCAGTGAGTGAGTGAGTGAGTGAGTGAGTGAGTGAGTGAGTGAAGAAACTTTATTTCCGCCAGAAGAAGACCCGTGCCCCTCCGGGTCCGCACGCAGGCGTCCGGGGAGGGGCAGCGTCGCAGCTGGAAGACTAGCAACGGTATAGTCGCGCAGCTTCTGCTGCCAGGCGGGTAGCGTATCGTTGTATGCTAAGGTCGGCACTTCTGAGTATGGTCTCCCATTCCTCTGCGTTATTGATTCTTCCATATCCTGGGGCACTGGGGAATCTCCATAGTATGTGTTCGAGTGTAGCGGTATGACCGCAGTGAGTGAGGTTCACCATGTAGATGTATTAGTTGCCTTGAATGTAGATTTCGGTCTCCAAATATGAGCTTAAAAGGGCTAGTAGAGGCCGGCACCCAGATGGGGTTGTCCGGAGCCGGACTGAGTGAATGGCTGGACCAGGAAAGAGAGAGGGCCGAGAAAGAGAGAGAGAGAATTGAAAAGAAAAGACAGAAGGCTCGAGAAGAAGCCGAGAGAGACAAAGAAAGAGAATTTGAACGCGAAATGAAGCTGCCAACCGCGAAGCTGGAACTGCAAGGTGCTGCGAAGCACTAAGCTGTAGTTCACAACACTAGAGAGGAAGGTAGTAGTTTGCGTATTGATGCCAGCAGGTTGCTTCTTAGATCTCATGAAATAAAGGACGATCTCGACGCATTCATTAAGCGATTCGAAGGGATCGCGGTAAGCGAGAATTGGTCAGACAGAGAATGCGCAACCGTTCTTAGCAGCTGTCTGAGCGGCGGAGGACTAAGTTTATTCGGGCGACTGTCTCCTGAAGACGCAGCAAGTTATAGCAAGGTGAAAGCCGCTTTGCTTAAACGATTCCGACTCACCACCGAGAGATTTGGGACAAATTCCGGACAGTTAAGCCCCCAGACGGCGAAACGGCAAAAAATATGTGCCGTTCTATTCGTGAAAGGAACTGTCGGAACTCGCACCGGAGTACAGTGCACTCCCCGAGCTTCTCATAAGGAACAATTCCTGAGCAGCTGTCACCCGATCTTGTCGCTGTACCTCAAGGAGAGAAGGGCCAAGACCGCCTCCGAAATGCTAGAACTTGCCGACCAATATCTTGAAGCCCAAAGAGGAACCAATCTGAGCAAAGTTAAGAATGTAAATTCAGAAAGCGCAGAGAAATCCGACAGCCGCGATACCCGATCCAGCCGAAAGCCTCCACCGAAGTGCTACCTGTGCAACAAGACAGGCCACTACGCGTCTAACTACCGCAACAGAACTACGAACAGTAGCCCTACAGCATGTTTTAAGTGCGACCAGAAGGGGCACAAAGCCACGGCTTGTTCTAACCCGGGCAAGTCCGTTTCCCAGGCATCATGCGTTCTGGGCGCCTCAGGTGACGACCTGGAGGTGGAAGGCGAAAACGGTTTGTCGAGCTGAGGAACGGAAAGAAGGTTCTCGTGTTGAACGCCGTAGTGAACGCGCGGCCCGAAGCCGTAATGCACAGGATGCCTGTCTCGAAAGAGAAAGTAGGGCAGCAAACAATTTCAGTGCTGCGAGACACAGGAAGCAGTTCAGTCATCATAAAATGAAGCTTGGTGCGAGATAAGGATCTCACTGGAACGAAGAGCCTTGTGCGTCTAGTGGACGGCTCATTCCAACGCTTACCTGAAGTTAGAGTGCATGTACAGACTCCCTACTACAGCGGCAAGCTGACTGCACTGTGCATAGAACGCCCCATATACGACCTCATGTTGAGTAACGTAAAAGGCGCGAATTTTCCTAAGGAACATGAAAGTAGCCACGAGGGAGAGAAATCAGAATCCTGCACGTCGGAACGTCGCAGCGACACAATCGTAAACTGAGACTCCTCATAGCCGCTCCTACTCGTGAGGCAGAAGAATACGCGAACACGCCAGCCCGCGCAAACTGTGCTACCTTTTGCAACGACCTCATGGGTACATTAAGCACTAAACGCGCGTGGTCCCTCCTACGCGCTCTCTTAGATCCAAAACCCAACTAAATCTCAGACAGAAGTAAACACTCAATGTCTAATACAACTAGAGCTCCAAAAGGAAGCCAACGTAATTGGCCAACAAAGGGACACTTATATGCCCACATTCCTTCCGTCAGTAGATCCACCCAATCTACCTCCATCTAACCCAGAATTTGATGCCGGCATCACCTTAAACAAAGTCCGCCCAGCAGTCTTTAGTATTAGCCGCTCTACGGCAGCGGGGCCGGATGGCATAACCTACAAGGCACTACTGAATCTTGACGAAGCCTGCCTCCAGGAACTCATGGAGCTCTTTAATAACCACTGGCAAGCTGGGACGCTCCCATCAGCCTGGACCCATGCCAGCAGGCGGTTTATACTCAAACCGGTAAAACCCCTCACGCTTCAAAAATTTTGCCACTGCTTCTTAACGATCTGTGTCGGCAAGCTCTTCGAGCATGTCCTTCTCAATCTCCTGCAACCATTCCTAGAAACAACAGGCTTTCTTTCCGACGTTGAATTCGGCTTCTGTCGAAACATCTAGGCGCAAGGCTTACTTCTCGCCCTTAAAGAATCTCTCTTTTACACTAACCGCCGAACAGCCACTACGCTAGCTATACTGGTCCTGTATATTCATAAGGAATTCGACACAATTAGCCATGAACATTGTGGGGATACACATGAATCCCCTGCCCCATTGTAATGGCCGCGCGTAATTATCACGCGATGCTACCCTTACAAAAATTTTTAGTAACATTCTTTAGAAAGTCTTTCGACAATTGTTAATAGAACCTATCAACATTGAATAGAAAGTCTTTTAAACGCCTTTGTACATTGTAGTAACAACCTATCAACCGTCTTCCGACAATTGGCCACCGATATCCAAAAGACTCAAGTACATAGAAAGCCTTTATACTTCCTATCATCCCCTTATCGAGTTTGTATACACTTCCTACTGACCCCTTACCGACAATGTCTACCAACACCCTATTAACGGTCTTCCGACAATTGGCCACCGTTATCCAAAAGACTCAAGTACATAGAAAGTCTTTATACTTCCTATCATCCCCTTATCGAGTTTGTATACACTTCCTACTGACCCCTTACCGACAATGTCTACCAACACCCTATTAACGGTCTTCCGACAATTGGCCACCGTTATCCAAAAGACTCAAGTACATAGAAAGTCTTTACACTTCTTATCAACCACATACCGACAAATGTCTACCAACACCCTATTGACGGTCTTTCGACAATTGGCCACCGTTATCCAAAAGACTCAAGTACATAGAAAGTCTTTACACTTCTTATCAACCACATACCGACAATGTCTACCAACACCCTATCAACGGTCTTCCGACAATTGGCCACCGTTATTCAAAAGACTCAAGTACGAAGAAAGTATAATTCCTACATCAACTTTTGGAAAAGTGTATGTTAACTACACAGTACAACACTTTTACCAACATAGTTTTATCACTTCAAAATCATTTTGTGAACACTATCCTGGAGTGCTTAAAGAATAATAGAAGCAAAATGCAAATTATTACATTTATTGTGCACAAGTGTACATACGCGCTACAACACATGCATGATGCATCAAAATATTTTATGGAGAACAATAGAGGAACAGAATATTGCCTTCGGCACGCTTCCCCTCAGTTCCCTCTGAGTAACAATGACTGACACACAGCAATTGAAAAACATAACAGGTTTTAATTCACGATGTTTCGGCTGGAGGACCAGCCTTTTTCGAGTATAGTATAGCATTCGAAACAAAAGCTGTGCGCTTCAAATGCTGTAGTACACTTGAAAACGACTGGCCCTCCAACCAAAACATCGTCAATTAAATCCCGTTAGGTTTTTCTTACATATATACGAGGTGTTTCAGGGAAGACTAAGTAATTTTCAAAAAACAGGTATTTTGAGATGAATGTATGGCTTTTTCAGCATAGTATTACCAGTGTTGGCAGGCACCAGAAAACTTGTGAAGAGTCTTACGTAATAAGCTGGTTAGCTAATTTTTATTAATGAACCTTTTCACTATCAGAAACTTTGTTAAAACATTAAGTTGGGCTAGTTGGTAACGGCTTGAAGGAATCATACTCTTAGCGGTAAGAACACACACAACACCAAGACACACACACACAGGACACCCGCTAGACTTCAACTATCTTTACTGGACACTTGTACGACATAAATATGTATCACTGAGCACACGCAGGTGCCTCGTCATCGGCATCAGGTCTAACTACGCCCTCCCCTCTCCTCCAAGGCATACGGTTGCGCCGATAAACAATCCCTTTTTCTGCCAATGCCAGGGAGGGAGTGCTTACACACGTCACCCGCCTCTTGAATACGAAAGGCCTGGGAGCCGAGAAAAAAGAAAGAAAAATTATCGAAGTCTTTCGTATTCAAGAGGCGGGTGACATGTGTCAGCACCCGCCTATGGCAATACATTCGGGCCTTCCTTCAGGGACGTACGGCAGAATTCTACTTTGGGGATATTGCCTCCTTGCCTTTCCAACAGCAGACCCGGAGAACCACACAAACCAATCACCTTTACTTTTTTACATTGCCCTAACGCCATTGCGAAGACCCTTGCTGCTATCTCAGGGCTCCGCACAGTCAAATACGCCGATGATATAACCCTCTCGACAACGGGAGGATCCCTTGGAACAACACAGTATATCCTGCACTAAGCCTTAAACATCAATACCACCAATTTCGCAAACAAAGGCCTCCATTGTTCTCCAAATAAACCGAAATTCTTGCAGCTTAAACCCCTCCCCAGTGATTCCCCATTGAGCTGCTCATGTGCGAGAATCGAGTGCTCATTGTTTCTCAGGTACAGATTCTCGACCTTCTCATTAACAACACACACGATACAACTACCACCCTTCGGCTCTTGCAAAGACAGACAAAACAGATCACTGCACTAATAAGGCGGGTGGCAGCGCACATTTTTGGGCTTTTTGAACGCGAGACCCTCAATTTGACAAATAAACTAATCATTAGCTGCATTACATACAACCTCCCACACCACATACTCACACCGCGCCAAACGTAGCAGGCAGACATCCTAATACGCGCGGCCGACATCTCCGCCCTCCGTCTTCCACGTACGGTTAGCACGAAACGTCTTCTGGCCACCGGTACCCACAATACAGAGATCGAATTAATAGAGGCTCAACACACCAACCAAATAGTGCGCCAAAGCCGCATGGAAACAGGACACGCCTACTGCCACAGCTACGCCTCAGTCCAACAATATCTTTATATCTTTGTTTGAGCCGCCGCCATCATTCTTAAAACCATGCCGGACCATAAATAAATCAAGATATAAAAACGACGCTTTTTCTTTATTCCATGGAAATCAATCCCACTGAGCTACCAAATGCTTTACGTGAACACATACTATTTCGCAATGCAGGCACGCATTCTCATGTCTTCGTAAACTACACTCCGCCTGGAAACGAAAACTGTGGGAGAAATACTGCAGGATACACTGGAATCCGATAAATAAAGACGATAAATGTAAGACCTGCGGAGCGAGAGGGACCCTCGATCACATATTTTGGGAATGCTCCGGATCACCGGGCTCTGGGGACAATATTGGAAGTTGAGAAGCCTGGGAGGCCCGACTGCGGAGCGAGGTCACCGCCGACCAGCAGCGAGCTGTCCGCCTGGCGGCTGAATCCGCGAATAACTAATGTATGTTCATCCAGCCTTTAGTTGCGGAGCTCCCGGCCTCCGTCCCCTAGCCCCGCGTGCCAGGGGCGGGGAGTAGGAGGCCTCCTACATTGGTGAAAATAAAGTTTTAATGCTCATCATTATCCGGTCACTTTGGGAAGGGTTGCATGCCTGAGCTTGTGAGCAACCTGTATCTTCTAGTTAGGCATTGCTCGAGGGGCTAATAGAGGATCTGGCGGCGGGAAGTTCTCTTGCTGCTCGCCTTCCTGCTGACCTGCCCCGAGGGACCCCTTGCTGCCCGCCTACCCGCAGACCCAAAGGCGGTCGACTGCGGCGACTTGGTGAGCTTGCGGAACATATGCTTTATCGGACAGAACATTCTCCCGCAGTGTGCTTTACCTCGCTTTAGGACAATAAACAATTCCCTAGCGTGCTCTGCAGTTGCCTATTTCGCCCGAAGCTGCCGTGGCTGCAACTCTGCGCCGCGGGTTGGGGAATCGTGTCGCGTACGCTTAACGGCTTCGTGTAGCTGGCACGGAAACTCATCTTCCCGGCCCGCTGGAGGCAGAGCGACAGCATAATACATATGCGTCTGGAATCGGCAACAATTCAGGCGGCCGGTCCTGCTCAGCACAAACACTCCACACCAAGGCGCATTGTTAACGGAGTAGAGACATAGTTGAACGAGGTGGTCCTGCGTGTCGATCCATCCTGCGGCTAAAAAGTCCCATCAGCATTAACAGATGGCGGCTCGGTGGCTCAGTGGTTATGGTGCTCGGCTGCTGACCCGAAAGACGCGGGTTCGGTCCCGGCCGCGCCGGATGAATTTCTTTGGAGGAGAAATTCTAGAGGCCCGTGTACTGTGCGATGTTAGTGCACGTTAAAGAACCCCAGGTGGTCGAAATTTCCGGAGCCCTCCACTACGGCGTCTCTCATAGCCTTAGTCGCTTTGGGACGTTAAAACCCATAAACCAAACCAAACCGCATTAGCAGATCACAAGGAATCGCGGAGACTTTCAGGACAATTTATAGTGTAATGATATATGTCCATGTTCTTCTTGATTATCCGCAGAAACTTCCCGCAAAACACTGCATCATGGCTTGCTTCTGAACTTGGTTCAGTACACTAGAATCCATAAAACTAAGGTGAGGCTGCCAATACAATGGCACAGGGAATAGGGATTATATATAGTACTTTAGTCATTTGCGTTCTTAAGAGGTCGAATAAATTCTCAGAGAAGCGAACAGTAAGGAAATCAAAGGTATCAGCAACATCCTTCGGGAAACCTCACAAAGCTTCATCGGAGCCATGACCAGTCGAAGCAAACTGATGAGGCACACGACAACTCAGACTTATCTTAAGCATCACTAGCAGAAAGGTGTGGCTTGCAGCTTCGAAGAAAAACCGTGAAACAAGCTAGTAAACAAACAACTGAACAAGGCGAACTTCATCAGACTTGAGGGAAAGAAGTAAATTGTCTCTACGCATAGGCTCGTCGAACGTCGCGAATAGCCTGTGCAGCGCTTGTACCTGCTTCCTCGCACAGTGCATCACTTTCAACGCATCAACAAGCTTTGCAACCAAGAAGATGTCGCAGACTTGTGCCCGAGAAAAATTCGGGAGCTCCCGAATCACCCACGCCTGAGTTTCACGCATCACCAAGATAATCTGTGACTCCCAGTAAGACCCAATATTCCGGAGTGATGGAGGACTCAAGATACCCCAGGGAACAGAGTCTCAGCTTATGCTATCAAAACGATTAAGTTTCGTACCGAAGTAACCCACCCAAAATCCTTCATTTTTCGACAGTTAGAGCCGCGCCAGAGACGCGACAGAACTGCACTTCTAATTGCAACGCTTCAAGCACACTTTTTCTCCGAACAGAAACGGGCAACATCATAAGCATAGGCTAATATCCTAATTTCAGACTGATCAAGTGAAAATCCTCGAATAGCTTGGGATCTGATGATACTAAGGCACAAGGGTTCGAGATTTAAATAAAATCACAGTGGTGATAATGGGCAGCCCTGCAGGGACAAACGAGAATAGTGGAATTGGATTGGTAAGTTCATGAGGTACGATTAGCCTTATATGGGACTGCATCTAGCACAGTCTAATGCCCTTCAGCAGTACATCACCATTATTTGTACGTTCTAAGACTGCAAAGAAACAATCATGACGCACCTTATCAAAGGCCTTCGCAAGACCAGTCTGAATTTTTTTTTTATTTATTTATTTACATATACTGCAGGCCAATGTTTTGGCCCAAGCAGGATGGGCATACAAATTTAGAACACGAGAAGAACATATATAATCAGAGAAAGAACACATGGGAAACAACACATTTCTGAAAAGAAAAACTATATGAGAAAACTAATATTGGGAAATAAATGGACAACACATCTCATGAATAATACGAATTCTAAATGCATGACCAATAACTCTTCTGGAAGGAAAATATATGTTAGGTATGCAAAATATGGCTTTCTAGTCCTTTCACGAAGTCTTTGCTTTGAAAAATGTTGCGTGGTAAAGAATTCCATTCAGTGATCGTGCGGGGGAAAAAACTATATTTAAATGTGTTAGTGCGAGCGAAGATTGGGGCTAAGGATTGTTCGTGATTATGCCGCGTTGTCCTTGTACTAGCATGTTTAACAGATTCTGGTATGGGTAACTTGATCTTTCCGGAAAGACCGTTATAAAGAAATGCAAGACGGCTAACTTGCCTTCGTGCTGCTAATGTAGGGATATTATTGAGCTTCATTAAATTAGAAGGGGAGTCTAAGCGTTTATATTTTCCGAAAATAAATCTAACTGCTTTTCTTTGTACGTTTTCAAGCTGCATAATATCTTTTTTACAATGAGGGTCCCATACAACAGAGGCATATTCTATTAGAGCAACTCTACCGGCCTCATCTGTTACTGACTCCTAGACCGAGCGTGCATTGTGTATATGGGTTTGGGTAGTGCGGGCTCCAGTGTCACGTGCTTGATGTGAGCCAGTTGAGTTTAGTGCCAGAAGCTGCAAGCGGGAAGAAAGGATCCCATCAAGCCTGGCGTTGAACTGCAACACCTTCTCGTGCTGTGCATTGCACATCGCCGTCTTCTTTAACTACCTCGGCTCGAAAATATACTCACCCAGCGGGGCCATCCGCTCCCGCCCAATACCCCCTATACTCCCACTTCGCCACCCGGCTCGATTGCCAATACCTTAATAGACATCTCTGTGCTCACTCTCATACCTCGCTCTCCTCTGAAGACTCCTGCCTCCTATGGCGTGTTCAAAAAACACCTATCACAACCTACACCACTTACATCGCCTGCACCCAACATTTCACGAAGAGAGATGTTAGTGCGGCGACGCCAGAACCCTAACACATCACATCGAAGAGCCCCCAACAACCGGGGGCGGTGATGGCCCTGCCAGAGGCTTTGCCTGGGCAGTGGCCAGAGCCGGCCGTGGTGCTCCGCACGGGCGAAGCATATTCGCGAAGCTTGTTTTTGCAGTGAATAGAAATGGATTGGTGACTGCCAACTTTTCCTGGCTTCTCTAAAGTTATGTTTTCTTTTGTTTTCAATGTTATAATTTATTTTTCGTTTTTCCATCTTGCATGAGACCTGGAGTATGCATAATGGTCTCCTTAGCAGTTGGCACAGAGGAATGTTTCTGCTTCGCAGTTCTCAGTTGCGTGCTCCTTCGAGGCACATTTCGCGCAGGTTTTTTGACCGTGGCAGCTGTTTGATCCATGGTCGTATCTTTGAGAGTTAAAGCATCTGCGGCAGTTGGGTATATATGGACGGACTTTAATTTTCAGGTAACTTACGCCATTGGTTCCGGTAATATGCTTGCATAGAATGTAAGGATCAGGTGTATAGTATGGAATTCTTTGTCGTCTCTTCTGATAGTGATAGGAAGTAAGGGTTAGAAATTACACCACGGACGGTATTCCTTGTTGTATGTGGAGTGATAGTAACTGGAACATTTCATATGGATTGAATGTTCGAGAGCTTTGCATGCTGAGGCTCATTATTAAGTTCCAGTAGCAGGTCTTCACTGACTGTTTTACTATTTTGTACCTTAAGCCCAGGGATCGGTCAGACATTTCTGTGGTTGGAAAGGCGAGAAGCTTCGGGTTGGTTTTTTCGATTTCGGAGTGTATGGCATGATATTAAGCAAGGTTTATTTTCTTTTTGCAGGAAATCTGCGGTGACTACGGTCCGCCTCCTTTTGTCAGGACGACCAGTTTTTGAAGAATCAGAAGCCATAAAATGGTATGTTCTTCGGCAACGGTGCCAACCGCCCACCTGGGAGCCCAACAAGGGGACGGGACAGGAGCTTAGAAGAAAGGCCTGCCCACGCCTGGTGTGCACCAACCCTAAAACCCAATATGCCAAAACACAGGGTTGTCAGCCACAATAGGTTAACCGTCGCCGCCAGGAAAAAGAAAAAAAATTGGCAGTGACTTAGCTGTGGCTAAGCCTGGATATACAAGCGAAAGGTTCAGTTACGCTTGGTTTGACGTCATGGGTGCCGCAGTTCGCGCACAATGCACTGGGAGTACCACGATAACCGTGGAGGCATTCGGCCGTCCACACACTCCCTGTACTCAGGCGGAGGAGGAGACGCGCTAGTAGTGAATACGGTGCTGGCTTAGAAGGTTGCTTTAGAGACATGTACTGTGGTGTCCATTCCTGTCGGGTGTACACCAAGATATCAGAGACAGGCATTTTCTTCCCTTAAAAGCAATTTTCATTTCATTTCATTTTCCTTACGGCCCTTACGGCCCTTACGGCGCGCTTCGGGTATCCACAGAGGTATGAGAGAGACAGGTGGCGTTTCCTTTGCTTAAAACCAACTTTCTTTTTATTTTCGTGCCCTTACAGCGCCCTTCGGGTGTCCACCGAGATATGGGAGTTTCCTGGCGCACTGTTTGTCTTTTATTAATTTTTTTATGTCATATATTTTATTTCTTTCATTTCTTTCTATTCTCGTTTCTATGCTTTATTCTTTATTTTTTATTACGAAGTCGGCGGCCACCTTCGCTGCGCATGATGTCGTTCGGTTTCGCGCATGCGCAAAAGTGGCAAATCTGGCCTCCGGCTCACGCGAAGCGCGATGTTGTCGAGCCTAGTGAAGCTTTATCGCGTCAAAAACTAAGAAGTAAATAGGAGACAGGAGAGTTGCGAGAAAGAAAATAGGAAAATAAAAGATGCAGGAGACGCCAGGAAAAGGCGACTGCCGATTTCCCCCGGTCGGGTCACGCCGGAGGTGCCGTCTACAGGAAGCTGGGCCCAAAGTGGTGCGTTGCCTCCGCCGAGTGGCCTTAAAAGTCCAAACGCTCGGCATCGGCCCTACCACCAGGATCCCCTTTTCCCCGGAAACGGCGATGCCACGCACGGCTAAGCGCGGGTGCTCGGGTCCGTGGTGGCGCACGGCTCACCATCATCCCCCTGCGGGGATGTCCGTGCGGATGCGCTGGAACCCGTGGTGCCGAACGTACCAACGTCTGCATGAAGCAGATGCCCCTGCGGGGAGGTATCAGATGTGGAGTTTCGCTTGCGCACAGTATCAACGGCGTCAGCTCGAGTGTGCATGCATTCTCGGCGGGGTGGTTGTGCGGCTATTCGCCGCCGTGCCAAGCCCGCCACAGGCCATACCCGTCGAGTAGAGGCTGTGGCTTGGTAGTACATCGCACTCGCCAGTGCGAGAGTCCGTGTCCGGGAGACGAAGACACGACAAGGAGATAGGTTCATTACCTTTTCCGAGCTTTTATTGTACCAAGGGAAAGAGAAGCTGAAAAATGACTAGAGGGAAATCCAGAGAGAGTCGATGAGCGGCACCGTGAGTAGCTGGGCCAGAGAGGAAAACAGATCCGAGAAGGTGGGCACGTAAAATCACAAAGAAAAAAAAAGTGTCTAGCGCACTAGGTGCCATCGCTCTTCCTGTAAAATAGCTCGGCAGGGATAAATGGGGACTACATGAGACTTGAAGAGCGGAAGAAGTGAAACTTGCGGGAGGATTTCAGAATGCCCACGGAATCCGTCATAGACAGTTAAGGAAGCGATAAGGAAGGGTGCCAAAGTGCCACAGTATTGTCCCAGTGCAAGAGGAAAAGCAATAAGAAAGATCGGGCCGCATGCTCGGCGCCGGAAACCTCTGAAACGGATAACGTGGAACTTGATCACCGATTTCACCAGACCGGCTGCAAACACTAGCGCAACGTGTGTGGTCGTTTGCTGTAACGTCTTTGATACAAGCTGAGACAAATGTGTTTCTATAAAAATGACAAAAATATAGAGGAATAAAATTTGCATGCAGAATTCGTGCTCTTCTGTGATTCATATATGATACATGTGGCAAACAAAGTAAGATAACACACCTCCAAGCGGCACCATTCATCGATACAATGACCCGCTGGCAGAGCGATGAATCCTGTACTTTTTAAGACAACAAGGGAGACAACAAGGTAGCCTGAAGGAGGAACGTCTTCGGAGCCTACCTTCATGGACGACGTGTGCCGGCTCAAGGACGAAAATCTCCGTCCTTTCTTCAAGCCTGACAATCAAGTGTTCCCAGCAACGAACAAAGGCGAACTTTTTTTAACGTTGTGTTTGCGAGAATGTGCACTGGGCGTCAACGATCTTCGCCTGCAAATGCTGCGAAGCGGCACTACACCAGCGGGGCGTGGAACCGGCGACATGGCAATGGCCATCTCAACTGTTCTGCTATTAATGCAGGTTGGCTTTCCTCACAATTCTCTTACCCGCCAAGCTTTCTTGCTGCAGGTTCCATCCCACACGTTGTTTTTGATTGGGTCATCACAGCAAAATTATGTGAGGTCGCGGAAAGTTCGCGTTAGGCGGCAACTATCTCCGTTTCGTAATTCTGCATTTTATTTTTTCCTGCTGCTGATGTGTTGCGGAGATGTTGGATTGAACCCAGGTCCTTCTGAACAGCTCAATCAATTACTCGAAGGCCACAAAAATATGCTGTCGAAATTAACATCGATAGAAGTAAAACAAAACCAGAATACAACGGAAATTAATGTTTTGAAAGAGCGTCTATGTTCTCTTGAAAAGCAGCTTACAAAAATGGATGGCATGAGCAAAGCAACAGATTCTATTTCAGTAGAACAGCGCCAGGACCCTGGAGCGCTGAAGTTTCTTAATGCCAAAATTGAAGATTTGGAAAACAGAGGAAGCCGGAATAACCAGATAATTTTTTGTTTCGAGGACTCTGAGAACTAAACCGCTGCCAAGTCAGAAGAACTTGTTCTTAGTCTGTGCGCCTCCGAACATTCACTTCTCTCATCGGTAATTGAACGCGCCCACCGGCTAGGTAAATTCGAAGCTGGCAAAGATCGGCCTGTAATTGTATAGTTCGCGTCTTTCAAAGTACGGCAGTCGGTGCTCTCAAGTGCACATAAGCTGAGGGAGACTTCTTACAGCATATCTGAAGATTTTTCACGTGCTGTGCGCGAAAAGAGAAAGATTTTGTGGGACTACGCAAAAAGAAACAAACAGGATGGAAAGGAACCAGTGCTAAAGTCTGATACGCTGCACGTAAACGGAAAACGGTAATTGAACGCGCCCACCAACTAGGTAAATTCGAAGCTGGCAAAGATCGGCCTGTCATTGTATAGTTCGCGTCTTTCAAAGTACGGCAGTCGGTGCTCTCAAGTGCGCATAAGCTGAAGGACACTTCTTACAGCATATCTGAAGATTTTTCACGTGCTGTGCGCGAAAAGAGAAAGATTTTGTGGGACTACGCAAAAAGAGACAAACAGGATGGAAAGGAACCAGTGCTAAAGTTTCATACGCTGCACGTAAACGGAAAACGTTATCAGTATGATAGCGAGTCAGGGGGTGTGGTCGAGCTGTGACCACTGGGCTCGTCCCTGAAAACAAGGGCGCTGAGTTTGCTGCTCATAAACTGCCAGACCATTGAAAACAAAATTGATGAATTCTGTCTTTTCGTTCATTATATAAATGCATGAGTAGTTCTTGGTACTGAGTCATGGCTGGATTTGTCTGTCTTGAATTGTGAGGTTTTCCCTTCCGGATAACAGTGTTTTAGTCGCGATCGTTACACAAGTGGCGAGGGTGTTCTCATTCTCGTTGCTACGGGAATACCATGTGTAGTGCTAGAATCTGCTATTGTGGAGTCTGTGTTTTGTAAATTAAGAGTATCGAATAGAAAATCTTGGAGGTTGGGGTATTCTACCACCCACCAGGTTCATGGCGAGCAGAATTTGAGCACCTATCAGGTATTCTCGACACTGTTGAAGGTGACCCTATCCTGTTGGGCGGTGACTTCAACCTCCCTGGCATCGATTGGGCACCCAGTTCGCCGAGAGGCAGTGCTAAAGGTTTCTTGTAGTAGACATTTTTTTATTTAATTGATTCATTTAGGTTCCATAAGTACATTCATGATGCGTCTAGCTATGATGGCTCTGGGAATATTCTTGATTTTGTTGTTGTGTAATACCCCCAATGTCATAACAGATGTTAGAGTACTGCCGGGAATAAGTGGTCACAAAATAGTGATAGCCGACATTTTTATTGGAAATGTGTCAGTCGCAAAAGAACTCGCGTGAAAAGTCAATGTATTTAGTAAGGGGAATTATGATAGCATTAACATAGAGTTAGAATCATATTTTTCGGTTTTCGATACTTTGGCTGACGAACTTAGTACTGAGCAGTTATGGACCATTCTAAAAGAAAAACTATTACAGCTACAAGACATGCTCATCCCCGCGCAAACTATATCTCCTAGAAGAGCTAAAAACAAACCATGGTTCAACAGACAGTTACATGCTCTAACGAAAAGAATAAAGCGAGTTTATCTGAAACTCGGAAAAAGGCGTTGCCCTGGGAATCTAGCTGAACTAAAGAGGTTGAAATTTGAGTTTAAATCGCTAGCAGGAACAGCGAAACTTTCTTACTTTTCTTCACTTGGAAACGTGTTGGTACGGGATTCGAAGCAATTCTGTAAACATGTTCGCAGTCGCGGCAAAGATGACTGCTCGGTACCAACGACAAAAAGTGGGGATACGCCCATTGAAGAGCACGCATGTAAGGCTCAGACCTTTAGTAAGTATTTCTTATCAGTATTTAGTTCATCCCACTCTCGAGTTCTGCAGATACCAGCAAGTGCTGATCTGATGCCAGACGTTATCTTTAGTATAGCAGGAATTCGCAAGTTATTGGGCAATGTCAACCCGTCGGTTGCAAGCGGCCCATATGATTTACCAGCAGCAGTTATCAAAAATTGTGCGGATACATTGTCATTGTATTTTACTCGATTATTTGACAAGAGTGTGCAAGAAGGGACCCTGCCAAAAGACTGGAAATTGGCTCGCGTTGTGCCCATCCATAAAAGTTGACCGTTAAATTTGGTAGAAAACTATAAGCCAGTGTCTCTAACAAGTATAGCTTGCAAGACAATGGAGCATGTAATTTACAGTTCTATCATGTCGCACCTCGTTAAATATAATTTACTGACCCCTGCTCAACACGGATTTCGCCAAGGTTTGTCTTGCTCTACACAGCTGGTTGAGTTTGCGTATGATATCGCAGTTGCTGTTAATATACAGAAAGTTATTGATTGCATTTTTTTGGACTTCCAGAAGGCATTTGATGTTGTTGCGCATGATCTCGTGGTTTCTAAATTACGCAGCTACAGTTTTAATGAAAAAGTCATTGTATGGATTTCTGAATACCTATCCCTACGGCAGCAGTGTGTAGTTGTTGGTGGTCGCTCCTCGAACTATGGTCCTCTCACTTCGGGCGTCCCCCAGGGCTCTTTTCTGGGGCCACTTCTTTTTTGTTGCATATATGATATTAATGCTGATGTCACTTCTTCGTTTAGAATGTTCGCTGACGACTGCGTAATTTATACAATTATATATAGTTCACTTCATGTGCAGAGCCTGCAAGATGACTTAGATAAGATAGCCGTGTGGTGCAATAATTGGGACATGACTTTGAATACTAAAAAGTGTGTGGACGTCACCTTTTCGAAAAAGCGCTCCTACCCTTCTTATATATACACTATAAACCATGCGGCCTTGAAAAAAGAACAGAATTTTAAATACTTAGGCGTTTATCTTACTGCTGACCTGAGGTGGTCAAAGAATGTTAATTACGTCGTAAAGAAAGGTGCTGGTAATTAGGCTTGTTAAGAAGAAATTTCAGCCATCTTCCACAGCATCTCAAAGAACAGCTTTACTTTACTCGCGTCCGCACGGTATTGGAATATGGCTCAGTGTACTGGGACCCGCACACACAAGAACTTATTGTGATAAATTGGAAAGAAATTCGAAACAGGCCAGTCCGCTTTGCACTTTAAAATTATTCCAGGACACTCTGTATCTCAGAAAGCAAAAGGAATCTTTAGTGGCCAAAAGTTAAAACTCGAAGAAGAAATCTGAGGTTAAAATTTTTACATAACATTTTCTATTCCAAGACCGGTATAGACGGTACAAAATATTTGAAGCCCCCTTTCTATGTCTCGAAGCGATGGGACCACAATTTAAAGCTTTATGAATTTCCTTTTAAAGGTGACGTACTTCGTTATTCGTTTTTTCTGCGAAGAGTTCGCGAATGGAAAGCTTTGCCGCCACATATTGTTAATGTTCTACCTAATGATGGCTTTTTTCACGCGTTAAGTGCATGATTTCTTGTTTTTTGAATGTGAAAGTGCCCCCGTGCTTTAATGCCAAAAGGCGATGCAGGTATCAAATAAACAATAAACAATGTCGGCCTGAGCCATGATCATGTGGCCCACCCGTGCGTGTCTGGGCTAGCTCGAAATGACCCGAAGCGCTGCTCCGCAATGCACCAATTCCAGATCATTGGCATTAAAGATTCGCGCGAAGGCAAACTAAATGGAAACAGAAATGAGTAGAATCGCGATTGGGATCAACTTGCAATGCTATTACTAAGTAAAGGCGTCGTTTATACGTACAAACGTATGCAAGAGCCACCAATACAAAATAATCTCAAGCACAGTAAAGTATCAAAAAGTAAAAACAATATATAGGGTTAAAAAAGCTAGCCGCCGTAGCTTCGCGCCTTGAGAAGGCAGATTCGTTTTCTCTTTTAATCTAAGCTACATCCCTCGTTTCTTTGTCGTCGCCTGCCTCCTCAAGCAGAAAACGTACAGCAGGTTGTTCCCATTTGCTCTTGTTTGTCTGTGACGAACCCTAAATCCTGCTTTAATCATATCGTCTCTTGTATCAAAATGCGTATGCAGATATTTGTGATCGTCCTTCTAGCCGCAACAACCACATCAAGACCGTATACCCACCCGCTGCAAGAACAACATCTCATTTCCGTTCTTTTTTTGTCATATCATCTCGGGACTGGAACGATCTGCCGCCGGAAGCCGTACTCATCGTCAACTGCATCGACTTCAAGAAAAAGATTGAGGCCATCCTTATGTAATCAGTAATCTTTATGTATCCTGTAATCTTTATGTATCCTGTAATCTTTATGTATCCTGATCTTTATGTACTCTGTAATCTTTATATAATCTGCATGTAATCCGCCCATCCCTCATGTAATGCCCCACAACCGGGGCCTTTGAGGTAATAAATAAATAAATCTAGTCGAGCGTTAGTAACGTGCAAATAGGCAATTTATTTTTTATTTCAAGGATGAGAATTAGGTGACTCAGCAATTTCTTCACGACGACGTTCGTCTCAGTTTGCCGAGAATGGAAGCTAAAAGCATATTTCACATCTTTTTAGGCTCCGAATAAGCAAGTGCGCTCGAACCCACCACACAGCAATCTTTTAACAGACAATTACCTCGTAAGCTGAGGTATGGGCTGTCGACGACATTTTGAAGCTTAGCAATGACCGGAGGCTGGCTCTAGGCCCAAGCGGGGTAACATATTTTACGAGTACAGGGTTAAGCGCAGCCCAAACGGGGTAACATATTTTACGAGTACAGGGTTAAGCTCCACCGCAGAAGACAATGCAGTGGCCGCTGTTTATTTGAAAACGTTTTTTGTGTATCCCGCTAGCCCAGACGATGAAGTCGAAAAATATCCTCCGTGTGAAGTTGAGCCCGTTTTTAGTTACGCGAAAGTATCTATACGCTTAAACATGAAGAATTATACTGTACCTCGTTGTATCTGAAAATTTTCCCATGTGTTTATTATTCCAAAAGAGCCATAAAGCGCGAAAAATGTATCCAGCACCACACTATATATAAACGCGACTGGACCACTGCTTAAAGATCCGGGAACTTTCTTGTAACGGTGACGTTGTGCGTTATTCTTCTTGAAACTATGCGAGACTGGAAGAGTCTCAGAGCCAGCTTTGTATGCGTTGTCTCAACTGATGCTTGTTTCCTTGAATTGTAACGATTTGTTGATGTGTAGTTAAATTAAGCCTCCCCCCACCCCCGTAATATGTAATCTCCTACGCGGTGATGTAAATAAAAAAAATAATTAATTGTTGTGGTGAGAAGCTTTAAACGAACACCACGAATAGCGGAGAGCATCTAGGGCGACTGATTATGTTAGCCCATGTTTTATCCCTGTAAAAATGGCCTAACATTTTTCGTGATAAAATCTGCAGCTCATGGGGCCTAAACAAGCTTCCTGATCTGGAAAGAGAAGGAAAAAATGCATCCTTGAAATATAGCAGACACAGAGCAGCAAAAATTGCGGGCTTACAGAAAGGATTTATCACCGACTGGGTTACTGAACCTCGTCAGCTTGATTCATTTATACACTTACGACTGAAATTTTAGCGAAGTATAAACTAAATTTCGTGTGCAACTTTTTGTAGGTAATTTCGGGCACAAGGGATTGCGTTGAGATAGGCTTTCCAGGTTTTAGGTCTCAAAGACAAACTGCAGATTGCCCCCACAGGCCCAGCGCAGACAACTTCAAAGATGAGCACTCGCATGCTTAAATCTGTCGCTGGTGGGGCAGCTCGACCGCGGGATATTTGGTTTTTTATGACCATGCGCGTTCATAGAGCGTTTGCAGCGATTTCCTCATGCCTGCCAACTCTATATACAGCCTATGGGCGAATAACTCTCAAACGCTCATATGAGTCGTGTCCGATCATAACACCGCACATTTCCTTAAAGGCTTAAACGCAATATATACGTGCGATATTGTGCAGAATTTTTATATTCCGTTAAAAAAGACACCGTTCGCAACAAAAATAAAATGTTGAAGAGTGTCCACATCTGACAGATACCCTAACGCATATATATATATGGCGTCCCAGCTAACTTGGGCCAAGATTTTTAAAAAACCTAGGAGTTTTTCAGAATTGAAATCACGTGGATGTTGCAAGGATTTAGCTAAAGTTAGAGTACCATTTTTTTGCTCGGCCTGTTTGAATAATAACTCGAGATAAATAAACTAACTTTTTAAATATACCTTTGGGCGGGAGTTGAAAGAAGGCGCGGTTCCCATTTTTCAGCGTAATTCACACGACGTTATCAAGCTTGTTATATGCGTCTTTGCTTGCTGGTATCCTGCTCCCAAATTCAAACTGATGAGATTGTCATCGTTCCTCCGCATGCAATCTGCTAACCAGAGAGCGCAATTATCGCCGCAGAAACGGGAGGCACCCTTTCTCTCAACTGCCGCCCTTACCCACTGGCGCTTGTCTTGGAACCAAGCACAACGCGAAGCTCTGTCTTGGGCAGCGCGAAAGGCGCGAAGCGAGTGATGTTTTTTACAAATCACGGATGCGGGCGCTGTAGTCGCGGTGCGTTCCGGCGCACGAAGCGCGCTGTCAAGTGGTATTTTTAAAACTACGCGGGCTTTCGTTCTTCCCGAATAAAAAAAATCCAGGGGACACTTTGGCTCTCTTAAGTGCTCCAAGGCGAAAGCGTTTCCTAGCGCACTGTTTATTTTTATTTACTTTTTTATTTTTCATATTTTTATTTTTATTTTGTGCTAATTTTCTTTTTTCATATCTTATCTTTATTTTGTTTTTATTTTTTTATTTTCTTATTTTTATTTTTCCTTTTCTTCACTTTATTCCTTTTATTTTATTTATGAAATCCATGCATTCACTAGATGCGCCTTTATTCGTGCCCGAACCTTGAGCCTTCGTGGCGGAGTGGTGGCGTCTCGGCTTGAAATGCCAATGGCCCTGGTTCGATTCCCACCCTCGGCGCAGTTTCTTTTTAAGCAGTGACGCCGAAAGGCGGACAAATCTGCCGACACGTCTGTCGACACGGCTGCTGACGCGCCTGCTAACGACAGTATGAGGCATTAAAGGCTTTCGCCTTAAAACGATAAGTCTACCTCGTTGGAAATTCCTGGGTTGTACAATATCTGTGGAGCTCCACAACTTTCCTACTGACGCCTGAACGTTTCAGGCTACATTTAAAAAGTTTATCTTATCTCGACCATTTACTCAAATAGGACGAGCAAAAAATGGTACAGTAACTTCAGATAAACCCTAACAATGTACATGCAATTTCAGTTCTGAAGAACGCTTAGGGTGTCTTTAAAACTTGGTCCAAGTTAGCTAGGCCACCATTTATATGGCAGCAGATCCGGTCTAACGTGGAGAGCAAGGCGTGGGAACTTCGATGAAACAGCACTCCTCAGAGTACATTGTAAGAACATTATTTGCGCAACAATCCTCTTGGCATTGAAGGCTTGATGATAAATTTCTAATTAGCCTTTTTACTGCTATGATATTTTTTTTCTGCAATGGCCGTCTTTTTCCGCTCGCGTACGGTGCTTCATTTGTAGCTTTTGCGACCTTCTCAGTGTTCTCAGATCTGAGACGTTAGTGCGCGCAGAGCCGACATTGAAAAATAGCGTGATTTGGCCTCTATACGCGACATTGTAAAGTTCACTGCAGTATGAACTTCGCATTCTACTAGCTGCATCTTCAATTTCTTGTGTTTGTCAGAAATACAACAGGTCCAAAACGTCGGTGCAACTATCGCACCGGAAATCTTCCAGTTGGCGTGTTTAGCGCACCAAGGGGTACAGAGTTTAAAGCTCAGTGCTAGCGGAAAGGTGGAAAGTAGCGCAAGCAACCCTGGAGAGCCGATTTTATATGGGTTGATGTAAGACGATTTTGCGGTGTACGAGCTATCCACAAGGTGCATTAAAACAGTCGATACTAGTAGCGGGCAACTGCTCCGCCATGTTGATTCGTTCAATCAATAAAATATACCTAAAAACATATTTTTCTTATGCGCAAAAAGAGCCGCCATGCCTGCCTACGCACGCCCGCAATTAGACTCCTTGTTAGCAGTGCATAACGGCAGCAATGAGTTCTCGAACACATTCACTCTGATCTGTCGCTTGTCGTTGTCTACACAGCCTTCGACAAGTGTCCAGTACATTTCGCCCTCTAGTCAGCCCTCCGCGTGCGTTCTCTAAGTGCTGTGATTTCGACGTGATCGATAATAGCCGAGCAGAAGTGTTCACCAACCTAAAAAACTAGCTTAAAGGCGATTCTGCATGTGCCGCTTCTCTTCTAGCGCATTACTAATGGGCAGTTGTGAGCCCACTTAAGTTGAGACATCGAACAACGAAGGACGATGTTGGGACATGAAAGCTAGCTGAAAACTTTAGTAGCGACGGTATTATGTGGTGCGCTCGATAATATAAGTGGTGCAACCCTGCCAAAACTTCCGTTAGTTGAAATGTCGTCGTTGGCTGCTTACAGCGCACGTGACGCGAGTGTTGTGAAATAAATAGTAGGAGTACATCGGCTTCAACATACTGTCGATAACAACTACTTCCTCTGTGCTGATATTCGCACTATCTTCGCCGAAGCTGCCGCTCAATACAACACAGAGAGGCCCCCGGCTCAGAATGCAGCAGAAACGTTGCCACTGCTGAAGGATATACATTTTTATTGGAAGTTTGGTGACAATCGCTATCTAGTACTGCGAACAGAGGCCTGGAGTGGGGCGCTTCAACTGAGCATCGCTAACATGCAACACAAAATCATAATCATCGCCCCCTCTTTTTTTCATACAGAGTGTTTCCACAGCGCAAGAAACAATTACTTCATTGGCTTGGAAACGGGTGCAGAGCAGACATTTGGACTAGTGGTGTGAGTTCATGGTGGAACAACAGCGCAAACTTAGACGAGAACACAGAACAAGACGGGAGACACTACAAGCGCTGACTCGCACCTAAGGTTTACTAGAGAAACGGAACAGAGTATATACAGTAACCCCTTCAGACTGCGTACGTCATACCCATGGAAAAATAAATTACGTGCATGGCGTGAAAGCGATATTTAAACAAGAACGGCATGCGTGTGCACCCGGTTGTTCTCTCGCTGATAGGGTGTAAATAAGTGTTCCACCAGCTCCCGGGTCACCTTGTCTTGGTGGCGAAAAAACACATTAGTTCTCAGGAAAAGGGGGGTGCGTTTGCAAACCCGGCATTGTGCGTGTAGGTTATCTCGCGAGTCACAGCCAAATAAGTTGCGGTGCTCAAAGAGCCTTACGTTTGCACAGCGCCCCGTTTGCCCGATATACTCTTTACCGCAAGACGGTGGCAATCGATAAAAAACACCCTTTTTACAAGGAATGAAAGGCGACACATGTTTAGTTGTAGAAGCCTTCCGATTCTTGTGGCTACCAGCCGGCAGTTTTTGGTCCACTTGTGAGCAAATTGCAGCGATCTTCTTTGGTGCCGAGAACACCACGCCAACGTCGCACCTTTTTGCCACGCTCTTTAACCCATGGGAAAGCCTGTGATCGTACGGAATGACAGCCGGCCTACGGCGCTCACTGTCAACACGGCATCTTCCGTTGGCCCCTGTCTTAACCCACCTCAGAACTTTTTCTCCTGCCCTGCAGATGACGTGGTCGGTAAAACCACTACTTTTCACTCGCACAACTTGCTCTGACACACTTTCCGCAACACTGTGGTGGGAGGACCTAGAAGTGGCGGCCTTAAGGCACGAAACAGCGATACCGTCCTTGATCAGTTTTGAGTGTCCTTACTCATATCCGAGGAGTGGCTTAACGGTGCGCGGGCAAAGACACGTGAAGAAAGCGTAGTTCGTTGCCAACAGGAACTTCCGTAGTAAACCTTAGACCACGGCCGAACTGACTGACCACCCTCAGAACGTCAGCCATTTTCGCTGCAAGGTCAGACCCTTCCATGATGATTAAAAAATTGGCCACGTTATCTGAAAGCCCTCAAGAACAAATTATTTATTTATTTATTTATTTATTCAAAATACCTTACAGAGCCCAGAAGGGCATTGAGCAAGCGGGGCGAAAACAATAGATCAAGCACAATAGGAACAATAAGTTAAAAACAACGCGTGATACAACGCAAAAAGTAAACATAATTATAAATATACAGGGCGAAACGTAACTACAAGACATGCATTACCGCGAGCAACAAAAATTAAAATAATAGCAAGAATGCATCGCATGTGCATTGCATGTGTAGAGGCCTCAGCTACCTTCCTATCCATGACGCTCAGAAATATGTTGCTAAGTTGCGAGGACTGCTAAGTTACGAGAGAGGCCCCTGGCTCACAATTGAGCAGAAACGTTGCCGAAGGGTATTCATTGTTATTGGACATTTGGTACCAATCGCGATCTAGTAGTGCCAATCTAGTACTCAGCATCGCTAACATGCAACACAAAATTATAATCATCGCCCCCTTTTTTTTCGTACAGAGTGCATTGGCTTCGAAGCGGTCCACCTATAAGAGAAGGGAATCATACATGCTTTCTTGCAGGGCATTCCACTCGGCACTGTGTCAATGCTCACTATATGTGCTGACGGCCTACAGCAACTATGTTTCGTCTACCAATGCAGCACTGATGTGGTTTTTCATTACTACAAAAACACCTCGTGTGAATATGCTTAGGCCTCTACCGTCCCGTCTCCTGCCTCTGGCGGATGACAAGGTGACCCCAGAGAAACGTTCAGTCCAGATAACATCACCCAGTTTTCCCGAATTTATCCTCAGCACACATTAACGTGGGCGCAGTTTCTACTGCGTTGTCGCTTTTTTCGTCTCCTCTCCACAGTGATCGCTCGCCTATGTCTTCCAGGGCCATCGGATTTTTCTCACCCACGGCCGAACACGCTGGAGGTTGACCACGCTTTTTCCGCATCCAAAAAATAGCGCGCCTTAATTCACTCGCCATTTATTGCACCAGAACTTCATTTGGAACTCAACTATTTATTTGTTCCTGTTAGTTACTTTAGCGAGACCTCGAAACAAGAGCGGATGGAGTTCCTTAAATACCTCACACATACAAGATTGGTTCGAACGCTTTTTTGCGGAGCGGTGCCTGAGCAGAAGAATTTGTTAACCGCACATATGCGGCACGATTTGATCGCGGCAACGTGGTGCTCGAATGTTTGCGTGAGACTGTTAAATAAGCGGTGAGCAATTTAAATCTCAGTACACAGCAATTAACGGCAATATAGAAGAAGCCGGCAGGTGATAAGGAAATCGTTGTTTATGGAAACATGTCGAAGTAATAGCTAGAATATTACATACTATAAATGCTGTTAAGAGCCCTGACCAGCTATCATAAACGTGAAAACCTGAGCTTGAAATGAAAGAGGAGAAAAACAACATAGCAGACACCGAACGGGGGTGTTAAAAATAAGGTGCGTGATATCTCCCCTTCCCCGGAACTGAAGTCTAGAGTCCACATCATCGTGCCACACAGAATTAAGCTAACTTGGACAAGTTAGAAAGGCAACCAAGGAGGCTAGTTGGTACTGCGTAGCTATGTAGCTTGAATGCACTGAGTTGTTAAAAGGACGGAGCGAGAAAACGACAGTGCGTTGCCCAACTTTCAAGTCAAGTTTTATTTTAGAAGAAAGAAAATAATGAAGAAAATGGGTGATCACTGAGCATGCGTGTAAATTTTTGTCATTATGACCTGTTTCAGCAGTTCACCTACGAATGCCATCTCAACCGGCGCGTTGGCACTATTGAAGGTGTGCTGACACAACCTTCAGGAAGGCGCTCTTTATCGCAAATACACGTGAAGGTTGTGTGATCACGCCTTCAATAGCGCTTAGGTGGAATTCGTAGGTACAGGCATCTATACGAATTCTCTTTAAGGTTCACCGAAGGTGCTCGCAGGCTTCTGGGAGATACTGCTATTCTGAAGAAACTAGAATATCAATTTTCGCAGCGCCGGCTGCTTTGCCCTGCCATCATAGCGCACGCGCAATTTTCGTTACACCCGGAGCTCTGGCGCAACACTTTCTAGCTTAAAGCGTCATGCAGCTTCAAAACCGGCCGACAAGAGAGCTGCACCGAAATTACACTTCAGATTTTAGACTGGCTGTTTCAGTGCAAGTTAAGCAATTTTAATATCTTAGCTTCTTGAAGTGAAGAGGCGGCATCTGCCGCATTCTAATAATTCGATCTTTGGCGCACAGCAGAAAAAAGGTGCGTCATGTGAAGTAGTAAACTCAGAAACTGATTTCTAATAATTTAGTGTTTAACTGACGCTAAGTTCCTATTGCATGATAGTCCTATCACATTTACAATTTCTAAAAAGAGATGCTTTCGCTGCTGTGGAATCAACCAGTTTCCTCCTTCGCGCGCGTTTTCAACTAAAAATGACGACACTCCATGAAGCACTGGTGAAGTGATCCTCATTCGCATCTCCTTAATAAGAGAAGACATGCAGTGGAGCGTGGGAGAAAAAAAATATATGACGCTGTCTACTTTTCTGCTTCCGTCTTCGATTTTTTCAGGTTGTTTAAATGTCTTGGATAGAGTCTTTTTTTTATGCTTGCGTTGCGCTGGTGGGAATGAAATTTAGAAACATGCGCACAACTTTAATGGCGTCCTGAAATGTGTATCCAAATCGTAGCAGACGTGACAGGATTAACTGCTGCGATTACTTTCTCCAGAGAATGCGTTTAAGCCGTCCTCAGCTTAAACCGCCGCTTCTCTAGGGCCGTAAAGGAGAGCTGCTCCGCCAATGCCCCCCTGACTCGAATTGATGTTTATTATATGCGCCTTCGCGGTTCCTCGGTTTGGCACGTGGTTCACTAGCTTCGCAAAACAATGAGTCCAGTGGCCACACTAAGAGATTGTAATAGAAATTACTTCACAATGATGGCCAGAAGCGTGAGTTTGTGCATCACTGAAAATACAAGGCTCGGGAGCACGAAAAATTTCTAGAGAATGGAGGGTGGTCGAGTTTGTCTCCCCAATGCAAAGAATGTGAGTGAGATCTAGTGTTTAGCAGCATTACGATTCTATTGTGGGCAGAAGTCGCGATCAGGTGGCACGTGAAATTCTGGAAGCATTTAAGATTAAAAAGAAGGGCAGCACGTGTATTAATGATTGCTCTGCAGCTCCTTGAAAATAGGAAATTAGCTATCTGGAAACGTTTCGAAGATCTGTACCGCCAAGAATTCCGTCTTCCTTATTTGGCACACGACGCCCAAACATAGCTGGTGTTTTTTTTTCTTATGTTACAGGATTTTTTTATTTCAGTTTGTTTTTTTTTTAGCTTTCACGTTTAAGGTATTGACAGCTTTTGCTTCGAATGCATGATACTGCTTTTGCTACGCTTGTTTGACACTGCTATTGCTAAGATTTACGATTTTTTTTCTGACATTTGTTATAAGCTAGTGCTTTAAGTGCAAGGTGCAGGAAGCGTTCTGAAATTTGTATCTAGCCTTGTTGTTTGCAGGTTATGTGTTATTGGCTGGGCTGTAAGCGATAGAGCGTTGTTACTTGGTGAGTGAGGCTTAAGCCCCGTTTGTTTCAATATTTTTGCTTTTTTTCGTAGAAAATGCATGAATGCCATATTGACGAATTTTGTGGCAATGCTCTGACAGTTCTCAAGGAAAAGAAATTTTCCGGAAGTCTTAGACTTGCAGATAGCCGAAATGACCCCTGAAGATGTATTGTTTGAAAAACGACATCACAAGAACGCTTGCGGAAAGACTTTCTCGGTGATTCTTTGCATGCTTCTACCCGCTGTCAGAATAAATACAACAAAACCCACAAACATCTTACCGTTTTGCAGCGAACGTCAATAATGACGGCATTTCGTCGCGGTGAAAATACGACCACTCTCTATTTTAAGTTTAATATTTTATTTATTCAGTAAGTAACTAGATCCTGAAGTGGAACCCGCTTAAGAAGCTTGACATCAGTTTAGAACACAGCTATGTGAAGGGAACACTTAACAGCAGCCTATGTTTGTAATAAATATTACACCAATAAAAATATAATTATTCAGTTGTATTAAAGACGTTATAATTTATTAACAAAATTATACAAACACTGAACGAGAAGTCATTTCCATTACGCTGCTCCAAAAATAATAAATAAAAAAGAAGGCCTGTAACAACGGTACAAGAATGATTAGGGCAATCTACATCATTACAAGCGGATTGTGAGGTGCGAGATCTTTGTGCCTCGAATATATTGAAGTGCTCAAATATAAATAACATGCAATGGCCAGAGCTCATGAAAACTAATTTAAGTTTGTTTCCTGAGCTCCCTGTTCAGAAGCCCTGCTTCTCACATCACAGACAGATAGGGGGGCAATGTATTTTGTCCAGACGCCAACTTCAAGCAAGTTAGAGATTACGCCTAGTAAAGAAATAAATGCTTCGAGAGTCACTTATTTTGCTTCACTGACATAAAATCAGGACTAATTACGGTAAATAGTGAATTATTTTAAGATGTATCCAATAGCAATTCGTTAGCCAATGAAATCTTGTCTTCAGACACCTCATGCTCATCAATCATGGAAGAGCTATTGTGCTACTACATTCATTGTCATAGGGACTATTTATTCTTTTATTACCTTTCACCAATTTTACATCTTTATTGCGAATTTATACCCTTTGTCGATTATTTACTTAAGCATTACGCCACCGCTGTGGCTCAGTGGTTAGTGTGCTCGGCTATTGACCAGAAAGACGCGGTTTCAAACCTGGCCGTGGCAGTCGAATTCCGATGGAGGCAAAATGCTGAAGGCTCGTGTACTGCTCGATATCAGTGCACGTTACAGAACTCCAGGCTGTCGAGATTTTCCGGAGTCCATCACTACCCCTGCCTCATAGCCTCATCCACCTTGGGACGGTAAATCGCATTAACCAACCAAATTACGAGTGACTATGTCGCTTTCTATTTTCGTCATTGTGGGCGTATGCTAGTGATCTATTTGTAATTATTGTTTGTATCGCTTTTGATACTTAATTACGGACGTGTTATTAAGTAATTTAGTTATCAGCTCGTTGCACGTTTTGCTTTTACGATTACGATCTTTTTGTGCACTTCATTCAATTTGCGGCCCCATATTTTACATTATTAATTCATTTAAGAGCAGCTGGTCCCCTTGACGCTTGGTGCCTTTGGACCTCCTCCTGCAGCAATTTCTCATGTTCTTTATGCGTACCGAATATATAAATAAATAAATAAAGCGTCACAAAACCCCTCAGCACATCACATCGTAGACAGAACGCCTATGTATTCTACTAAAACGCCAACCTCAAGGAAGTGCCTCGATAAGGCTATGGAGACTGTGTCTCAGATTTCTTTACTTCAGCATCGTTTACATTGATACTGGGGGCCGTAGACACACGCAAACACAATGCCACACAAGCACAAAGCCACACAAATGGCTTGACGAAGCCCAGGGCCCCGTACGCTTGTCATAGGCTGACACATCAGGAAACCGTATACAGTGCAGGAATTTACACATACTACCAATATGCAAGCAGGAAAATAAAATTAAAATTAAAAAGAAGGAAAAACAGAAATTCGCAAAGATAAATCAGCTTACACGATACGATTTAAATAACAGGGAAGCAGGAAACGAAGCATTTGCTTTCTGTAGTTAGCGCGAGTGCGCGGACACCAATACATGCTTTCTGATTCTTTCGACTGTTTAAGAGCCCTCCAAGCGTCGTAAACTCACTCTGCACGCCTATTTTAGGAACCATGACTGCTGCACTTTCCTGGGTGCGCTGAGCACGAATGGTTTGTTTCCGCAGCGCGCACGGCGATACCGAAACGAGTACGCGCGCAGCTCTATGGCACATTTTTGAGGGCTGCGAGTAGGCAAGAAAGACGTTGGCAGTCGATTTCTCCCTTGGCGCCATCCTAGTGGAAAGCTGCATCGAAGCACCTTCTAAACTCCGCAGCGGTTACTGTACACTGGACACTGGAGACGCACACGACGGACGACCCCCGAAGTGAAGGCTTCACTTGTCGGCGTTATACTATTCGCAAGGCTTCCAGGTGCATCTTTGACGTTTGGCCACATCTGGTATCCCGCTATATAGTAAGCTCCGACTTCTACAAGCGCACTGCCTGACGCGCACCTCAGCAAGATCCGGCAACATGAAGCTCCTTCCAGAGAACCGTGGCCTGAGCCTAAAAGAGAGTATGTTTGTAGATCAAATCGTTTTCTCATCCTAGCGTTTACCGACAGGATTATATACTGCAGGTCCAATAATGAGATAATTCCTTTTCCGCTACCAAATAGCACTCGACGGAGATATTGTTCGAATCCCACCTGCCACGGATTCTTCGGTATGGTCACTGACAGCAGTCTCTCATAGTCGAAGCACATAAATCTGTTGAATACAAGACTTTAATTATGGCCACGTTCTTCGCTAAGTTTGAGGCCTGGAATGAGGTCCGTC
This sequence comes from Amblyomma mixtum, assembly GCF_055824585.1. NCBI lineage: Eukaryota > Metazoa > Arthropoda > Arachnida > Ixodida > Ixodidae > Amblyomma > Amblyomma mixtum. The sequence goes on along the minus strand of NC_143019.1, from coordinate 119,003,275 downwards.
CGGGCGCTGTTTGTTCCTGTGTACTAGGCACCTTTCGCTGTCTATTTCCTCCTTGGCCATAGTATCTAAGATGGCTTTTTTTTATTGAGCAATCGACAGCGCTTCAGAGGAGCTGCGAACTACATATATGTCAATTATAGCTACGATGTAAGCCAGACAGAAATTTCGCACCTTGTCGTCATCGATTTATTAATGCGAAAGCAATACTAGGCTTTGTCGGCGAGGTCGTGTCCGCAAAACTTGTGCGCAGTAGTGTCGTTCTCATAAGAGGCAGGATCAAACGAATGGTTGTAGTCGATAGGGGATAATGTTAGGATGATTCGCACGAAATTTGTATGTCAAGACAATGATTACTTAATTGATTACAGCCCAAACCATCGAAACACTGCCGAAATAGCGCACTTCCACATAACGAGAGGACGGGAAAACACCCGTGAACGAAACAATAGCGGAAAAATAGGCAAAGGCGCGCAAATAAAGTTTGAAATGGATTGAAATGTGTTTGCTGAGTGATAATCGAACAAAAAGTTTGATTCACATAGATTAGTTAGTTAATTAGTTAGAAGCACAAGTCGTTGGATGGTCGAATAGGCTGGACAGGGATATGTAGTACTTGAATGGGAAAGCAGCAATGGCGCAAAATTTTAAAAACCAAAATGCGGGATTGAGGTGAAAATCGGTGTAATCAGAGTAAATGTGATTCATTAAGGTGATTAAGAAAAATGTAAAATAACGTGATTGAAATCAATACCCGTAATCAATGAAAATGATTAATTGACAGCAATTAATGACAAAATCCCTCATTAATGTGCTAATGAAGGCCAATGCGATACTTATTAAGAGCAAAGAGGGGCAAAGAGTATCGAAGAGAGGCAAAGATAGACAACGAGTCCCATGGAGGCGTCATTGGTTTCGCATTCTCACACTGCGGGTTGTCAAAGTCATTTTTAACGTTTTTAGTCATATGAACCACTTCGAGGGCATTTTTATCTTCCCGCCAGCGACACCGGACACCCATCGGGCAGCAGCTTTTCCAAGACTACCTTAGGCAAAGCATCGAAAATAATGTAATGTTTTTCTCTGCAACTTTATCCCAGTAACTACCGTTTGTGATGCTCAACATTCGGCAAGCTTGTATGTTCGTAGTGAACTACAGAATGGATGCTGACCAGAAGCTGGACTGAAGCAGCTTACTCTGGTGTACATCTGGTCACAACATAGTCAGAAACGGGCGGCATTACACAGACAGATCCAAGATGCGAACCTCATTGACAGCGAGTGCCGTTGTAGCCGCTGACCGGAAGAATTGACGCCGCATTTAGATCACAATAAGGCATCAGGGGCAGAAACGTGGAGGGTAACAAATAGGGTACAGCTTAAGTTAGGGACAACGCAGCCAGCTATGGAAAGAAAAATGATAGGTGTAACGTTAAGAGATCAGAAGCAGCCGGAGTGGGTGAAGGAAGAAACGCGAGTTAATGACATCCTAGTCGAAATCAATGGGAAGCAATGGCTTGGGTAGGGCATGTAATGCGAAGAAAAGATAACCGGTGGTCCTTAAGTGTAACGGAGTGGATTCCTAGAGAAGACAAACGTAGCAGTGGGCGGCAAATAGTTACGTGGGCGGATTCGATTATGAAGTTTGCGGGGATACGGTGGCCACAACTTGCAAAGAACAGGGTTAATTGGAGAGACATGGGAGAGGCCGTTGCCCTGCAGTGGGCGTAATCATGCTAATGGTGATGATGATGATGAAGGCAACAACTGCTACTGTGCTTGAGGTAGAAATCATTCGCAAGTCTGTGGAGAGTGCCGTCTAGCGATCTGCGTAATTAATTATTCTAAACCTCCGTTGTGAACTCTGGAATGCTTCTTACGGCACGGCTCCCACCAGTACTTGGAACTCAACATCGCTGGGCTGCATTGGTTAGCGAAAGTGCATATCCGTGGTATTCTGTTTTAGTGAATCCCAAGGCATCAAAATGACCTTCCTTACTCAGAAGCGGAGACCAATGGCGTGCAAACAGCGGTGCTTTGACTCAAGCAGAAGCGGCTTGGGAAGAAAAAATAAAATGCTCGAAATAAAGAACAGAAAGATGCAGCCTTAGGAAACGGTCGCAACGAGAAAGAAAAGATTGCTATCTTACTACGTCTTCCGATTTAGACTCTCCTGCGCAAAAAAAAAAAAAGAAAGAACTGTACTGAATTCCTCTTCGCGCCAAAGTTGGTTCTCATCAATGCTAACGATACGTTGCGTTCCCTTTGTGCATGCTGGTTTCACAGGAATACGCTCATCTGTATTAGCATATCCAAAATTACAGTTGTTAGAAACATGCATCCCGACTTTCCTTACTCATCTCTTGGAAAGTTATAACATCCGGCCAAATACACGTCTAACACGATCGAACTGCACGATCCGCAGTTCCCAAAGCCGCGCCGACCAGACAGGCAAAAACAGAAGATCAAATCTTATGAGATTAGCTGCATATGCTCACATGCAGACCGTTTTTAACCAAATGTTAGCTCTAGACATCCCGTGTTCCGCCCGAAACACGCCCAGAACGTGTTGTGGACAAGCGCACTGCCCTCTGTACACAATGTACAAACTACCTTAACAAGCTTATTGCAATAGTCAGCCTTATCATTAAAGGAAGTAGGAAAAGTAGGTAAGCTGCCTAGAGTACAGAGCACTGTAGTTGCATGTTTATTTTGATAAATACTCTTTTCAACAAATAATGGACTTTATTTATTTTTACAACCCATTAATTCCAAACAGCACAAACATCTATATTCTTCCCCACGTGGCCAAGTATAATTTACTACTGCCTAATAACGCTTTTATTGTTATTGGACGTTTGTATAAGTAAGTAATATTTACCCAGGCTGAGGAAAGCATATTACATGTTGCAGAAATTATATTGTCACGTAGTGGTGACTGCAGTCTGGCGAACAGGAAAACAGCGAGGATGTCTTCGAAACGCAACTCTTTATTTGGGCTGACTTGCGCCTGCAAAGAGCTGAATCACTCGGCGGCGCCGTAGCAACAAGCGTGCTCGGCGGTCGTCGAACAGAATGCCCGCCGCTGTCAGCCGTGCTCTTTTTAAAGCTGATAGCGACCATTCGAGATAAAGCTTGGGAATTTACTAGAACATTCTGGCACAAAGTAGAATCGGCTCCGCCTGGATGCGATCAATCGAGATAATTCTAGGCGCGTCTTGCGTCACAAACGAAGCGATAAAGCGGCGTGCCGGTAGCCTTGAAGCATGAACAAATAAACGCAACAAACAAACGCTACAAAGATTCGCGGCAATATGATATAAGGTAATTGAAAGCCAAATGACCCAGAATTTGCATTCTACTGTCTTCCATTTCTTCTAAAGAACTCAGTATGCATGGTCCTAATGTCAAAAAATCTCGCAGCTGGTTGCCCCTCCTTCCCCCCCCCCCCCCAAAAAAAAAGCACTTGGGGCGTGGTCTACACCTTCACTTCGCAAATGATGGAAAAACCTAGTCGAGGCAAAATAGTTGTAAAAGAATTTCATGAATGAATGCATGAAGTTTTTATTCATGAGGCCTTGCTACATATTTAGAACGCACATAAAAAAGCCGACAATCAGTCCTGTCACCTCTGCCTTCGTACCCTCAACTTTCCTCTTCAAAATGCCCTTTCCTCTGCTAACCGCGATAAGGATGTGGAGCTCAGGAATGCATCTTTGCAATAAAAGATTGATCTTGCCTCGTTAATTTTCCGTATTGTTTGGTGTGGGTTTCGACCAATTATCACTCTATTTTAACAACAAGGTTCACACTTCCAGTCCCGGCTTTGAAACGCTCCCGTTTTACAAAACTCAAAAAACAATGTGCTCGTCACAAATAATTATGAAGCAATCAATAAATCAATGCTGAAACATTGTTCCCTTTTTTACTGCTCACGAGCACACTCGGCGCTGTTCTGTGGCTTATTCGCCTGGGACTTGCCCTTGGAAAGCGCCCCACCTCGCAGCGAAGCGTGGAGATTGGCCTCTAGTCAACACCAATTCAACTCGAAGGACGTAGCGCCCCCTGGTCATATGATACGAGTCACCAAATGGAGGGATGCGATGGTCATGCGACAATGTCGGTAGTACTAAAGCGGGCTTGTGCACGGCTGCCTACGTAGGGTACCCATCCAGTTCTGAGGCGCGCACCGATCTTTAGTGAACCCTCAGAATGCAAAAACAAAAACACTGAGAGGGCGCTTAGGACCTGGATGCAGGTTGCGCAATGAGAAATGAAATGAAGACGTTCCTCTGAACGCTGATTCCACAAACGCTGAATCCACCAATTCCGAGTACAGCACTCGAAGACTCGGTTCGAATACCTGCCATGAGCTAGCCTCAAACAGGACTAGCAGATGTATGCTATGTGCAATGAGAACTTGTACGACACTACCCGGAATACTGTACGACGCACGGTTGAATCCTAATTTTGGTACGAATGCAGTCGGCAAAATTGGCGCCGCACTTAGATTGGCAGGTCGGGGTGCACATTGTTACGGCGTGGTTTGGCACAAGAAGACAGCGAAACGCGGTTCTCCGGCCAACCGCCAACCCCCGCCGTCCCATAAAGAAACATACGTAAGTTTGTTTCTCTATGGCCCTCCTACTGCTTGTTCTCTCGAACACGCGCTCGCACCCGCGCTTTGTGCTCGTGCCTCTCCTGCGGCGGCACGGCCTCCTCTTTTTTCGTTACATTTTTCCTCCGAAGGGGAGGGGGCGAAGGGGAGGGCTAAGAAACTTGCCAAATGTTGCCAAAAAGCAGAGACTGCACAGGGAATGGTGGTACAAAAATCAGAGTCCGGGAAAGCCGTCCCACGGCCATCAGGTCCCGAAGTGATGTAGTCCCACGGGAGGCGGATCTCAATCCAGTGGGACAGGTGCGGCCTCCTGCTGTGGGCGCTCTTCAAACCGTTGGCCAAGGGCGACGGGAAGGTTTCACTTCAGTGGGAAGTGGACACGTGCTCCAGAGGCACGATGTCTCCGCACGAGAGGGGTGCGCCCCGCAAGCAGGTAGTGTCTGTCGAGTGCTGGCCCACGCAGTGGCTGTTGGTTCTGTTTCGATCCTGCTAGCCGCCGCCCTCCGAGCAGAGGCCCTCGTGAGAGAGCAGGCACAGGTCATGAACGTCGGGAGTGCAGGAACAGCCTACGACGCACGCACATTGCGCGGTCCCCGTTATGGGGCGGTACGCTGTGACGAAGGCATGGAGCCAGGAGTCGGCGTCAGCGCAGCCAACGACATTGCAACAGACGAGCGGGGCCAGGGAGCCAAGTCGGTGTTATTGCGGGCGCCGGAGACAGCGCTTCACGAGAGACACATGCTCCGGAAAAATGCGGTGAGGGTCACACCGGCGGGTGATGCTCGCGGCGCAGCCAGTAGCGCGGATGGTGCGACGAACGAGGGCCAAGCAGCCGGGCGGAAGGAGGGAAGTCGTGAAGCGGCCTCATTGACCGCTTGTGCACGCGCATGAGCCCTGAGAATGTTGCGCTGGGCGTCGAGGCGGGCTCGACAAAGCCGTTGGGCGGAGTCTGCTGGGGATGCAGTAGGGTGGGAAAATCCTAATTGTGCTTCGAGAGGGATGGAGGGCGTTCTGCCATATACGATGGAGAACGGCGCCACACGCCTAGCTTCCTGCGCTGCAGTGTTGACTTCGAAAGTCGTAGCAGGAACAAAACACTCCCAGGTTGTGTAGGGCGGAGCGACGTAGGGAACAAGTATATCCCTGAGGGTACGGTTGACGCGCTCCACGAGGCCATTGCACTGAGGATATTTGACGGACGTAGTGGAATGCGCAATGCCGAAAGAGCAGAGGGCTCGCTCAAACTCATGCGGCAGAAAGCAGCTGCCACGGGCCATGATGAAGCGACGGGGCACACCGTGGCGGAGCACGAGATGCCGATCTACAAACAAGACAGCATGAGCGAACAACGTGTCAGGGACGGGCAGTGCTTTGACCCGCGTGAAGAAGTAGCCGATCGATACCAGCACATACCGGTTGCCGGCGCGCGTCTTTGGAAACGGGCCCAAATGGTCACCTCTAGCCAGCTTGAAAGGCTCACACGGTGGCGAAAAAGCCTGCAGGGGTGGCCTATGAGCTCATGTAGACGGCTGCCTGTACTGGCACGTCTGGCAGGATGCTACGTGTTGTTTGACGACCCTAAACATGATAGGCCACCAAAATCGTTCCGACACTCGCGCGTAGGTCTTGCCGCGGCCAAGGTGACCCGCCGTGGGAGCGTCGTGCAAGCCGCGCAGGAGCTTCGATCGCAGCGTTCCCGGCACAACTAGCAACCACACGGGAGGCTGACCGTGGAGCCGCTTCACATGACATAAAAGCGCAGTCTCCACCCTAGAGATCCGGCGCATATTGCGATGGCACGGGCCTGCAGCGGTGCTGGGGGAGCGAAATATGGCAGCAAAGTCGGGATCTTGCGTTTGCGCTGGTCTCAGGCCCGTCAAGGCTGTCACAGAAGAATGGTGACAAGCGAGGAAATCAGCATCTTGATGGGCAGAGTCGCGCCGATACAGTTTCGTAAAATCTACCCGTGAAGTTGGAGGGACCAGCGTGCTATCTTTGCATTCAAATGTTTGGCGAACAGCAGCCAAGTGAGAGCGCTATTGTCCATGACGATGGTAAAGTGTCGGCCGTAAGGTTAGGGACGGAACTTCTCGATTGCCCAGACGACGGCGAGGCACTCGAGTTACGGATAATTAACGTCAGAGAGCTGGCGGCTGGCATAAGCAAGGACCCTCTTGTCGCCAGACTCGTCTTCCTGGAGGAGGACTGCGCCGAGTTCATCTTCCGCGGCATCCGTGTGGAGGATGGCTGGGGTCGATTCATCGAAATGGGTCAAAGTAAAAGGTTCGAGGAGGGCATGTTTCGCATCCAGGAGCGCGGGCTGTTGGGCCGCTGTCCAGCTCCACGTGGCAATTTTCTCGAGCAGGGCGGTCAGCGGAGCGCTTCGCGTGGTTCGAGGAGGGCATGTTTCGCATCCAGGAGCGCGGGCTGTTGGGCCGCTGTCCAGCTCCACGTGGCATTTTTCTCGAGCAGGACGGTCAGCGGAGCGCTTCGCGTGGAAAAATTTGGAATGAAGCAACAGAAATAGGAGGGGAATCCAAGGAAACATTTTAACTCCCTGTGAGTGGTTGGAGCTTCGTAAGCCGTGAGCGCCTGCAACTTTGACGCATCGGGACGAATGCCATGCTTGTTCACAACGCGACCGAATAAAATGGAGAGTTGAGCTAGTTGGTACACACTGCTGGGAAAAAGCAGCGCTGATACGAGGGAGAAAGAAAGATGAAGACAACAGGACCGGCCCTGACGTGTTCCTTCTTTTTTCTTTGTCCCTCATCTCAGCGCTGTTTTTTCTGAGCAACGTGACCGAAGTACGTCAGTTCCGCGAAACCGAAGAAACAATTTTTTCGGTTTCAAGCGCAGCCCCACTGAGGTACGGACCTCGAGTACAGGTTTTAGGCGGCGCTGGTGTCCGTCAAACGTAGCCGCGTAGACAACTACGTCGTCTAGGTAGACCAACGCCATTGTACACGTCATATGGCCCAAAACGCAGTCCATGAGGCGTTGGAAAGCGGCTGGAGCATTCGAGAGACCGAAGCGCACGCGGTTAACTGGTGGAGGCCGCCGGGCGTCACAAACACATTCTTTCCCGCGTTGTCGGGTTGAAAGCGCACCTGCCATTAGCCTGAGAGCAGATACAAAGTGGAAAAATAGCGGGCCCCCTTCAGGCAGTCGAGCGCGTTGTCGAGGCGAGTTAGCAGATACAAGTCGAGGTGAGCGCTTAGCTTGCGATAATCGACGCAGAAACGGAGTGTCCCATCCTTTTGCGAGCGAAGACGACAGGGGGAGACTAAGGACTACAAGATGGCAAATGATGCCCTGATCAAGCATATCGTGCACATATTGCTGGATGACCCGCCGTTCGGCTGGCGCTACCCGACGAGCATGGAGACGAATGGGCCCGCGGCTGTCGGTGTCGATCCATTGTTGAACCCAAGTCCACCCGAGTTAAGCGGTGGTGAGCGCAGGGCAACTGCGGTGATCGAGCAGCAAAGCCTTCAAAGAGGCGTGCTCAGCAAAGGTTAGGTTCGGTACAAAGTTGAGTTTTTCCCACGGTAGAACCACCGGCGCCGCAGTGTAGTGAAGAGGAGCCTCGGTTGGAGAGACGAAACCGAAAAGCCAGGGCTGAGAACTGACGCCATGCCGAGTTGTGCGTCGGGAGTCAGCACGAGAGGTACGCGGCCAATGTTTAGCAGAAATCTGTGGCCTTATCCTTCGAGCTCAGGCAGGAGGCTACGGGTGGAGGTCATCTGGCGGGATGGAGCGGAACACCGGACGGGTTCGAAAAGCACGACCGTGGTGACCGGGCTGTCAAGCTTAGCACTCACCCAAGTCACCGCGCCCGGTGGCAGAGTCACGGCGGGCGCTGAAGTGACAGTGCTCACGTCGCTGTGCTAGTCCCGTCGTGTAAAATTTGTCGCGTGGTTACCTAGAAACACACAAGCGCGCTTGGTCGCCGATACCAGCGACTGGCACAGGCCGACAGCGAGGTTGGAAAGCCGGCGAAGCCAACCCAGTCCAGATAGAGTTTGGTTCGCCTTGCGCTTTGCTGTTGCAAAACTGAGGACGATTCCCACTTGCTGCCATAACCACCACCACCATCATCATCAGCCTGACTACACCCACTGCAGGGCAAAGGCCTCTCCCATGTATCTCGAATTAACCCTATCCTTTGCCAGTTGCGGCCACTGTATCCCCGCAAACCTCTTAATCTCATCCGCGCACCATATTTCTGCCGTCCTCTTCTACGTTTGCCTTCTCTTGGAATCCACTCCGTTACCTTTAAGGACCAGCGGTTATCTTGCCTTCGCATTACATGCCCTGCCGAAGCCCATTTCTTCCTCTTGATTTCAACTAGGATATCATTAACCTGCGTTTGTTCTCTCCCCACTCCGCCCTCTTCCGATCACTTAACTTTACATCTATCATTTTTCTTTCCATAGCTAGCTGCGTTTTCCTTAACTTGACCTGAACCCTCTTTGTTATCCTCTATGTTTCTGCCCCATAGGTGAGTACCGGTAAGATACTGTTGTTGTATACTTTTGTCTTCAAGAATATTGCTAAATTGCCATTGATGATCTGAGAGAACCTGCCATATGCGCTCTACCCCATTTTTATTCTTCTAGTTATTTCCCTCTCTTGATCCGGATCTGTGGTCACTACCTGCCCTAAGTAGACATATTCTCTTACTACTTCCAGCACCTCGCTACCAACTGCGAAATGCTGTTGTTCCCTTGCTATGCTGTTGAACATTACTGTGTTTTCTGCATGTTAATTTTTAGCCCCACCATTCTGCTCTACCTGTCTAACTCATTGATCTTACTTTGCAGTTCTTGTCCTGAGTGGCTTATCAAGGCAATGTCATCAGCGAATCACAAATTACTCGGGTATTCTCCATTCACTCTTATCCCCAACTCTTCCCAATTCAGGCCCCGGAATACCTCCTGTAAGTAGGCGCTGAATAGCATTGGCGAGATCGTGTCTCCCTGCCTGACACCTTTTCGCAAGGACCACCAAGGACGACTGACCAAAGAGGGCTTCCTGCGAAAGCAAACTCGGTGGAGAAGTTTTTGCCGAGTACTTGCACATCGATGATGACACGACCGACCTGTTCCATCGGGGCGCCATTAAAGACCGAGAATCGTGTTTTGACGACTGTAAAAAGTAGATAGGATGCGCTGGAAGCCAGGGAATTGTCCAATGCGTTGACAGCCGCTCTGGTGTGGAGAGCCCTCTCACTTGCCGGCCAAGCAGGGTAACGTCGACCAGCAGGTAAGGGGTGGCAGGCGTATCCGAAAGCGATGAAAGGACAGGACGCGGAGAACGAAGCAGTGTCAGGAAGGAACTCAGTGGGCACAGTTCCGCCGAATCGTTTCTAGGCAGGGAAGCCCCGGCGCAGTCCCTGGCGTAGTGTCCCCGCGTGCCGCAGCGCAAGGTCAGACTCTCATTTCCCCAAAAATCCGGACAGTTCGTCCACGTCCTCGAGGTGGATCCTCCTGCTTTCGTCCGTTTATGCGAGGCACGTCGCGTGACCCTCGGGTGGACTTCAGTTGAGGTGCGCGAAGACCTGCATGTGCCGCTCTGCACTTATTGCGCTCAATATGGCCACGCTTTGATGGCTTGCACGTTGAAAAATGACCCTTCAAAGGCTTGTTGCACCCGCTGTGCGGGGTCACATGCCTTGGCCGCCTGCCCAATTTCCATCCAGGATCCCCAACGGAAGTGCGCCCCTTGCGCGGCAGCCGGTCGCTCGTCCGATCATCCTGCCGGGCATGTCTCTTGTTCACTCTTGCGTGAACGTACGGAGAGAATCCGTTCCCGCACTAATTATGGCTCGTAGCGCTCCTCATGTAACCCCGTGTCCTCCGCCCGACCACATCAATTTTCTCCAAGTCAATTTGGATCACACCCGGTGTGCGACTGCCCCGATGGTTAAATATATTTTGGACAATAATATCACAATCACCACTGTCGGAGATCCATATATTAATACCCATAACGAATTTGTAGGAATTCCCTCCACTTTTTACAAAATCCTGTCTCCCGAAAATCCTCGATGTGTCATATTGCTACACAATCCTACCTTTGATATCTTCCCTACTTTAATTTCTCCTGAAGTTGTTTCCATCTTATGTTCGACATCGACTGATCAATTCCTTTTTGTAGCAGTATATGTACCGCCTCGCGCCGATATTACAGTATCTCTGGCTTTGCTCACCACTTGTATTCAGACTTCACCCACTGACAAAATTATCATTTGCGGTGATTTTAATGCAAAAAACATTTTATGGGGTGGCAATACAACTGATGCTAGAGGAACTCATGTTGAAGCTTTTGCGGCTTCTAATGCCCTGGTTCTTCTGAATAATCCGGACTCTTTACCAACTTATGAAACTCCATATGCTTCCAGTTGGATTGACATTAGTCTCGCTTCACCTAGTTTGCTTGCAAAGGGCTACTCCTGGGAAGTCATTCCTGATTTATCTCTTTCCGAACACAGATTTATTACATATTCTTTTCTTTCCCAACCGTTGTCGCCGTTCAAGCGGCTTACCAGAGCCAGCTCCAGCCGCTTAATTGCCCAGTTAACTTCGTTGCCTTGGTTCAAATCTTTTTACAATTATCAGTTTCATTCGGCGTGTGCTCTTGATCATGTCCTCTCAAAATTTAACGCCACCTTTATGTCACTTTACAAGAAAAACTTGCGTTTGGTTAAACCACATTTTCCCGAGGGTTCCATTTGGTGGACGGCTGATTTGAGCATGGAGAGGTCCCGTGTGCGCGCTCTTCGTCGCCATTTTCAACGCATTTCAGACCCACAGCTGAGAATTCTTCAGCGTTCAATTTATTATAAAGCTCTTGCTCAGTATCGCTCTAACATCAGAACCACACATGATAGTTATATAAAAGAGATCTGCTCCACAGCTACACGTAAATATCTCTTTGGTAAGCCATATAAATATGCTTTTAGCAAGCTCAGGTGCCCTTCCATTATCCCTCCTCTACGGTACGCTGATGGCACATATACTGAAACGCTTCCTGACGCTATACAGTTGCTCCTTCGTACTCACGTCGCTACAGATGATTCTTCCCGTGATCTCCCTTTTCATACTCATGTTCGGGACATTACTGCGCAGCCTTACAATAACCCAGTCCAAGATTTACCGTTCACTGCTGCGGAGATCGAAGCTGTCATCAATTCATTAGATTTGTCGTCTTCTCCAGGGCCTGATCTTATCTCTCCCCGTTTTGTTGTCGCCTTGTTTAACGCTCATCCCTTGTTTTTCGTCTCCCTCTTTAATTCTGCCTTGCACTTGGGTTACTTTCCGCAGACATGGAGAATTGGCAGAATTACTTTCATTCCCAAACCGAACAGACCAAAGCACCTTCCAAATTCTTACCGACCGATCTGTATTAATTCGTCTTTCGGTAAGGTGCTCGAGCGTTTAATATATGGTCGGCTGTATTACTTCCTGCGCCAAAACAAATTACTTCATAGAAATCAGTATGGTTTCACGCATGGTCGCAGTTCTGTTCAGGCTCTATATCATTTGCGGGAGTTCTTACATAGTTATAAACAACAAAAAATTCCTGTGGTTCTAATTTCTCTGGATTTCAGAGGAGCATTTGATAGTGTTTGGCACCCTCTGGTTTTACATTTTTTACGAAAGCATCGTTGCCCTCGAAATCTATATTCCCTTCTGGAATCTTTCCTTCATAACCGCCATTTGACCTATCAATCTCCTTCTTGTACTCTTTCTGTGCCTTCTTCCCTCGGCTGTCCGCAGGGTTCACCACTTTCGCCACTGCTTTGGAACATTTTGCTATATGATCTCCTAAGCCTTCCTGTGCCCTCACCTATCCACATTCAGGCATATGCAGATGACACCATTGTACTCATCCCTGGCAAAACTAGCCGCGAGTTGTCAACGCTGGGCTCAAATGTTTTAACTTTAATCCAAAACTGGTGTACCACGTCCCGCGTTCAGTTAAACCCAGAAAAGTGTTCTTATGTTTTGTTTTTTAATGGAGCTCCGGCGTTACATAAGCGTAAGCCGACTATTCGACTAGACACTTACAGTCTCAAGTGTGAACCGAGTATTAAATTATTAGGTGTTGTCTTTGACTCTTACTTAAGCTTTATTCCCCATGTTAACTATTTGCAAACGAAAATTCTTGCATCTACCACCAAGCTCCTTAACTGGTTCCATTTCCATTTTCGTGTTTCTCCTTCTCATATGCGCCAAATTTATCATCAGGTTATTCTCCCTACAATTACCTATGCCGCCCCAGCTTGGTGGTTTCATTGCCCCCTTTCTCGGCTAAGAGATCGTGTTTTATCGCTTCAACGAATTCCCCTTCTGGCTCTTACTGGTGCCTATCATACTACGCGAACCGCTGCTCTTCATGTTCTTGCGAACGTTCTTCCTCTGCCTATCTATCTGGATCAGTTATGCGCAGAGTTTATGCTTTTCACGTTACGTCAATCCGTAGTGTACGGCAATACTTTTTATGATCCCTCTCACATTCAACCTTTATTTGATCCCTGGTCAGACCATCCCTCATTAAAATTTAAATTTTCTTTTGTTCAACTTAGTTCTCAAGAAGCTGCATTCTTTTCTTGTCAACGTGCCCTGCATATTTACACTGATGGGTCTTTCACTCCTCGCTCAGCTGGTGCAGCATTTGTTGTTCTTAGCTCAACACAAAATATTGTCCATGTACACCGTCTATCTTTAGAACCACCCTCTAGCGCCTATGCCGCTGAGCTTGTAGCCTTTCATTCTGCTGTTGTTTATGCTATTCACAACCCTCCCTCTACGCCTGTTCATTTTTACACTGATTCTCTGTCTCTGCTTTCTGCGCTGTCTTCAGTTACTTCTTACAATCCGACTATTATTGCAATTAAGAAAGATCTCTATCGTTTGTCTTCTTTAGCCCCATTTCTTTTATTTCATATCCGGGGTCATTCTGGAATCTTTGGAAACGAGTTAGCTGACCAAGCTGCTGGTAGTGCCGGCCAGTTTGGAAGTTTATATATTTCTACCCTTTCACGCCGTTGCGTTCGTTCCCGTTTGCATCATTCTTCACTTCTTTTATGGAGCATTTTTTGGCGCGAGAATAATGGTGGCACTGAACTATTCAACTGGATCCCTGATACACTTAACATTCCCCTTATTCGTCTACACAGGAATCCTCTAATAACGTTACTTACTGGGCATGGTAGATTTCCGTTCTATTTTAAAAGATTTGGCCTCTCTCCGTCTTCAACTTGTTTCTGTGGATTGTTATGTGAAAATATCCGTCATTACTTCCGGGACTGTTCTGTTACTGCTTCTTTAGTTTCTCGTTTAAAATCTCTTTGCTCATCGGACATCACACCATCTGTTTACCCCTCCCTTCTCCGAAACCCTGCTGCTTGTGCTCTTCTCCTTCAAATGGTTCACCTCATAAGTAGTACAATTCCAAATTATTCACGCTGATTTCTCTCTTTCCTCTAATCTCTCTTCCCCAAGCTTTGCACAGCGGAGCGCCCCGTGCTCCTTTATTGAGCATAGGTGGCTTTGTCGTGGCGTGACTGTGACTACGTCCTTGACTGTGTGACTGCGACTCTGTATTGACTGCGTGACTGTGTCCTTGTCTGAGTGACTGTGACTTCGGTTTTTTTTCTTTTGTCTTGATTATGTTTTTATTTTTGTGATCTTTATTTTGTGGCCGGCGCTCAGTGCTTTCTTTGACTGTTACGGTGACAATGACTTTGCAGTGACTTGGGTTTTCTTTTTATTATTATTTTTATTTATTTCGCGGACTGCACGCTGTGCTTTGGCTATCTGCCTGCGTCTAACTTACTATGACGAGTCTTTTGTTTTCTTTTCTTATGAGTTTTTTTTTATGCTCTGTTTTTCGCTTAATTTTTTTTTTCTTCTTTGAAACATTTAGTTATTTTTTATTTATTTTGAATTGGCGTTAAGCCTGGCAAAGCATTGCTGGTCCAGGCATCCTCTCTCTTTCTTTTATGTTTTTTTACCTCTTTTTTTGAGAGGACCAATAAAAGGGTACTGCCCACGGGTCGATGAACCTGCACTAGTGCGCCGTGTCCGGCAGGCAGTAGCGACCCCCACGTGGCCAGCCAAGTCGTTTTCGCCTTGACGGCGAGTGCCATGGAAGAACGGACGGAGCCAGGGCGCTCTTAACGGGCCAAGCACTGCACCTCGGCATCTCGGATGGCGTCCACAAGCGCCTCGGTGTCGATCAGGGCCACGGCGTCCCGAGTCACCTCTTTGAGTTACTGCAGACAAAGCCGCTCAACGGCTGCGGCCAGGTCCTGGTACGTCTCCCCGAGCTTTGCGGCAGGACCGCAGTAGGTGGTACTGCATTCGAGGGTGACCTGAGGCACTGTAGTGGTCAGCGAGGAGACATGCCAGAACAGGGAGCAGCCTAGGTGGTCGGGAGGCTTATTGCGCAGCACCTCCGCCGCACGGCCCCTCAGTATGGCGACGTGCATATTGGCCTTCGTCTGCTCGCTCCAGTCTCTCGCCGCCGCCATTTGATCGAGCTGGATGCAGTAGGAATCCAACGAGCCGCTGCCGTCACACGTGGACAAATCCAGATCTCCCAGTAGGTACTGCGGCGACGACGTTCCCGCGCCGAGCACACCACTGGCGGCTGCGAGCGCAGGCCCAATGATGACAGCGTTGGAGACGGCGGCAGCGGCGGAGCCAAAAGTTGCCGGATCTACAGCGTTCAGGCCGAGTGCCACTAGGCGACATATTTCGTGCCGCCGAGGTGCCACCTCCCCAGCCTGGGCAGCCAGCGGGCCTCCCACGCGTCCAGCCGTTGGGAGACTACATCCAAGGAGCGGTCGGCACCGGCGTCCAGCTGGTGGGAAGGGCCGAGCACCTCTGTGCGCCTAGGCCTAGCGGCGCCTCCCGCTGCGTCGTCGGCGCCATCGGCTGGTGGTGGACCCCGGTTGTCTGCAACGTCTGGGTCTTGGCTCTTGGAGCGGATGAGCGACATGATGCCAACGCTGCCACCAAAAATGTTACGGTGTGGGTCGGCACACAGCGAAACCCGGTTCTTCGGCCAACCGCCAACCACCGCCCTCCTGCCATTCGTCCTCTCGAACTCGCGCTCGCGCCCGCGCTTTGTCCTCGTGCCTCTTCTGTGGTGGCACAGCCTCTGCCTCTTCTTCCCTTACAATTCGACGAACGACATGCTCATGATTGTCGGAAATGGCGGTGCTAGGCTTGCTATGCGTCCTACGGACACTTGATGGTGTCGCGCATTTTTAAGGCGGAAGCCTTTAATGCCTCATCGTTGTAAGTAGCAGTTGTCGACAGAAATGTCACGCTTTTCAGTTGCTCGAAACGGTCATGACGTCACAGTGCGCGAATTTCAAACGTGGCCAATTCTACTTTGGCTACTAACCATGCAACCAAGTAAAGGGACCGTATAATGATGCTCCAAGTGGGACTGAGTTTAGTTAATTGCTTACTTAACCAATTAGCCTAATTACCCTTTCTAGTCAGACCAGATATATAAATAAAACCGAGAATGAAATTGGCCGAGCTCGGGAATCGAACCCCGGTCTCGGAATGCGAGGCGAGCACGCTACCACTCCGCCATGCCAGGTTTTTTATGCGAACCATATTGCTCGAGCTACCACTCACGCCGTCGGCGTGGGACCCCTAGACGTCACACCACGTGACACCGTGACGTCACACCACGTGGCACCGTGACGTCACACCACGTGACATCGGATGAGAGAGGCGGCCTCCACCTCGAGCCGTCGTCGTGGGACCCCTAGCCGTCACGCCACGTGAGACCGTGACGTCGTCGTGACGATGCCATCGCACAGACGCCGGAATGTCCTCGAGCGGCATTCCCGCGCATTTCGAACGCGCGTTCACACTCGGTGTAGGTGAAACGCTCGCTCCACCGGGCAGGCAGACGCGGCTTCCGTGGCAATCCAGGCGCTCACCCAACGCGCGTCTCGGGGTTAGTCGGCGTTCCGCTGTAGCCATGCCGTTGTCTTCCCCCACGACGAAGGCTTCTAGTGGTTGTATTAAAATGACCAAGTATGCAACCAAGGAAAGCCATGTATTACCAAGCTTAGCTACCAATATGCTTCGCATCTGACTAGGCTTAACCTTAGCTAAGCCTCAGCCATATTGTTTTTCGTTATTTTCGAGATTGACATGAAAACAATAAGAACACTTCAGCTACACTGGAGCTGATTCTTTACACTTGATTTACACTTGATTCTTAAGTTTCACTAGATCATCTGGTAGTGTTACCCACTGGGGTGGGTCACGCTGCGCCTGGTAACATTCCCGCAGATAAACAGCACTTTCAACAAAGTTCTCACGTGTACTACGAGTGTTTATATCCGCATGCCTTACTTGCATTCGCGTTTTCCACAAGCTGTGGAGGCCAAGAAGCATTAATAAGTCATAGGGTACCTCTTTGCGGTCAACTCGTAGAAATCTGATACCATAAGGGTGCAGTGGTCGTTCTTTCTTGATGGTTCTCTGCAGGCCATCCCAGAAAAAAAATGGCGTCCCAGCAGTCTAGGAAAACATGTTCAATTGTCTCCGGCTGCTTACATAACAGGCAATTTGTTGTCCATGGGACAAAGTTTCCTTTTTCCTGAAGCCAGGTTTTAACGGGTAGTGTATTAGAGTGCAATTTGAAGAAGAATGTTTTCACTGTCGGCCGGACCGACATCTTTTTCACCCGTTTTAAAATATCCTGCCCTGGGCCTCCACAGTAAGGCGCACGATACAAAGGTGGCGGCCGCATAATATCAACCAGATCCTTATACAGCTTCTTTTTGGGAACGTTATACAGGTATTCTAGTAAAAAACGCATTTCCAACAACCTGAAGGAAAGGACAACCTCACGCAAATATCCGTTTACTTCTGAGGAGCAGCCTTTGCAACCGTATTTGCACAACAGTTCTCAAAAATATGTCATTTTGATCAGGAAGGAAAATAAAGCGCGACACCACTTGACGCAAAAACAAATGAACCAGTCCAACGCCACCGCTTTTGACTGAAATAAACAAGTTTGTTCGCCTGGTTTTCTCCCAGGTCGACACCCAAAGAAAAACTGCCAACACTCGATGGATTTTTTGAATATTGCTGCGCGACGCACAGAGCACATTCATCACGTAGCATATCTTAGAAATCAAGAAAACATTGCACACAAAGGCACGTGAAAAGATTGAAAGCTGCCTTCCTTGCCACGCGTCCGCTTTCTCTCTTGCCTTTAAAGTCTCTTCGTTCCAGTGTGTGCTGGGATCGCGATAACTTTTTAGGGGCACCCCAAGGTACCGCGTCGGTAAGTCAGTCCATTGCAGTCGAGAAAAAAAATCGGGTGAAACATCCCATTCCCCATACCAATATCCGGAGCTTTTTCCCCAGTTTACCTGACATCCAGTTTGGTCGCAGAACTTTTCGACCACATTCATAGCTTCACGAATGCTGTCTCTGTTCGTGCAAAATACCGCTATGTCGTCCGCGTATGCAAGGATTTTCACTTCGGCTGCCTGAAGCTTGAATCCAGAAATGCAGCCACTGTTAAGAATGGCCAAGCACAACGGCTCGAGATATATTGCAAAAAGCAGGGCAGAGAACGGGCATCCTTGTCTCACCGACGAGCGTACTATGATGCTGTTGGTAAGTTCGCCGTTAACTTTAATTCGCGTCTTAGAATTTGCGTAAGCCATTTTTACCCCTTCTACTATTACGCTACCCAGGTTGGCATGCTCTAGAATGGAGAAAAGAATGTCATGAGAAACACGGTCGAAAGCTTTTGCTAAATCTAGCTGAATCATAGCTACTTGACTGCCGAGAGCGTCAACGCATTCTAATACGCTTCGTGCAACATGTATATTTGTGGCAATGCTGCGACCTTTGATGCCACAGGTTTGATGCGGCCCAACTAACTTGGCGATTACACTTTGCAATCTGCTGGCTAAATTCTTCTGAACACCTTGTAATCCACATTTGTGAGGATGATTGGTCTATAGCACCCCACCAACATACGTTTCTCCGTGTCATCAGTCTTGGGAATTAAAACAATGTGGGAGGTAGTAAAAGACAATGGAACTTGATTCTTTTCATAAGCTTCTGTTAATACTTTGAGCATCAGTTGAGCGACGCAGTGTTTGAATGATTTGAAGAATATAGCACTCAACCCATCTGGCCCAGGGGCTTTCCCAGATGGTAGGTCGTCTATTGCTTTTTCTATCTCCTGCAAGGTAATTGGCAGCTCTAGGCGCTGCTTGATTTCATCGTCAAGTGTATGGGGGTTATTCTTGTAGTAACGCTCAAAGGGCTAGAAGCAGTTGTCGCTCTCTAGCACCAGCGTGCCAGCCCTAGCAGTCAGAGCTGTGACCCCCAACCCGCGGTGCGGTAAGTCGCAACCACGGCGGGTTCGGGCCAGAGGGGACAAACACGAATATGCTACTCGGAGGAGCGTTTATTGCTCCCGAGCAATACAATGCAGCAGCAACAATACAACCGCCGTAACGAGGGCGAGTGTTCCGCTCGCGTACGGGGGTGGAAAACACAAAGGGCAGAACGCACGCAAAAATGTGGGGGAAGAAGGTTCCGCTCACCTCGCGTGGTTCCTCGCTCACGGCCCGCGGCGGTCAAGTCACACACGGTGGCCGGGCGATAAGGGCAGCGGTCTCCGTGGCAGATCTCTGATCCGTGCGTGTGCACGGCTCCCGCCAGAAGACCCGCGAGCCTCGGGAGAAACGCGCCTTCTTCCCGGGCTGTGGAGAGGAGGTCTCTCCGTTGTGAAAGGGGAAAGAGGGAAAGTCCCCGCTGCGGCGTCACGGCGGGGCGAGAAAGGAAGCGGGGGCGGCGTGAGTGCCCATCCTCGCAACCTCCCGAACGGCGCGCGCATAGCCTCGCGTGATAATTACGCGCGGCCGTTACTATGGGGCAGGGATTCATGTGTATCCCCACATCCCCCCTCCTTAAAACTGCCCTACGGCCGAGAAGTGGCCGCGTTCACAAAAAGGGTGTACCGAGTGGGCCCGGCGAAACGCCGTTTAACTTTAAAAAGCAATAAAGAAAAGATTCAGCTCACAGCCAGCAGTGCCGTCGTCGAAGGCCGTGTACGCCAGGGCAGGAAGGCAGTGTAGACGACCGCCATGGACGACCGTGGAGTCCAGGGTTGAAGGGGGTCGATGACCGCAGGTCCCGTGAGTCGGCCAGGGCAGCTTTGCCGGGACGCGCGGGCGGCAGGCAGGCTCAGGGCAATTACGCACCGTGTCATCCCACTGTATAGCGTTCAGCAGGCCTCCACTCAGCTGGTCGAACCGCTCGCTCTTGGCTCGATGGCCCTCTTTTCCTTTCGTTGGGGGGTGACAAAGGCGCGCCGACCCATTTTCCCTCTGCCGCGGAGGACTTGCGAGGCGGGCCCAGCGGGACACCAAGCTTCTCTCGTGGGCGAAGCCGCTGCCGCGGGGACACGGGGAACTCCAAGGCGGCTTCTCTGCTGCAGTTTTCGCCATGGTAGACACAGGATCCGGTTTCTCCGAATTCTTGCTCGCTCGTCCCGCGGCCGACCGGAAGCTGTTTTTCGGCACGGTTGCTCGGTGGTGACAGCGGCTCTTGGTTTTGGAATACGGCCGCCCTCCACACGGCCTGGCTCTCGGTGTTCGAAGCAGCAACGGTCGTTGCGGCGTCCACTGGCTCTCCTCCGGGCACGCTGTGACGGCTGGCCTGCGGCTGCAAGGCTATCTTTTCTTTCTAGTTACATTACCAATTTACACATTTTTTTTTTTGAGCTAGTCTAACCCCGCTCGGTCTTTTCCGACGAGAAAGCGTGTGCTTGCTCCGGAAGCCGTGGTGCGAAATATGGAAGGGGTGTTCCGTCCATATGAAGCAGGAGAAATTACTCCCTGCGCGTTGGTCAGAGTTGGTTCTGCCGTGGGCGCAAGTTGTAACGAGGCGCCGGGCTCTGTTGTCGAGCCTTGCGTCTCGGTGCGGCTGCCTGCTGGCGGGGGAGGGTGTTCTCCACAGGCCACTCGTTCCCTCTGTCAAAGTAGGGTTTGAGAGCACAGACATGCACTGGCCCGCCGGTCGGTCTTAGCGTCAAGGCCGCCAGCCTGTAGACGAGAGAGGAAAGTTTCTCCCGAACTACATATGGTCCCGTCCATTTCGGCGCCAGAGAAGCAGAAAACCGCTTACTGGCATCGCTCAGAACGTGACTGCGCCTCAACACCAGGTCACCCGGTTTGTAGTGAACTTCCCGGTGAGAGCGGTCATACTGCGCTTTCTGCTGGGCCCGAGCAGTGCTCAGATTCCGGCGTGCTTTGTCCAAAGCCTCCGTCATCCTCGCGCGCAGCCCGGTCGCATAGTCGGCGCGTGCCGACCAAGCAATCGGGGTGTTGCTGCGAACCTGTAGAGTAAGTTCTAACGGGTTCGGCAGCTCCCTGCCAAGGTTGAGAGCGGCAGGTGTGTACCCAGTCGAGCGGTTCACGGTCGACCTGAGAGCAAACCCAATCTCGGGGAGACAGGTGTCCCAGTCGATGTGCGTCTCCGCAAATGCAACGAGCATGTGCTTGATGTTGCGGTTCACGCGTTCCGTGGGATTCGCCTGGGCGTGGTACGTGGTTGTTCTCCTGTGCTTAATGCCAAGGGCCGCACAGGAGTCCACGAAAAGTTTGGCAGTGAAGTACGATGCATTGTTCGTTATCAACTGCCCGGGGTAGCCGAATCGTGTGAACACCTCGATCAGCTTCCCCATGATTACGCGTGCCGTCAGCTTTCGAAGTGGGAACAGTTCCACCCATTTGCTGAAATGGTCTGTGACAACGAGCAGATATTGGTTTCCACTCGGAGTCCTGGGGTAAGGTCCCATGACGTCACAAGCCGCAATTTGCCAAGGACCCTGGCTATTGATCGGCTGCATGAGCCCAGGTGGGCGTCCACCACGTGGCTTGACCCTTTGGCACACGTCGCACGAGCGGGCGTAGCGTATCGCATCCCGCTTCATGCCAGGCCAGGTAGCGAGGCGGCACAACTTGAGGTAAGTCTTAGGGCCACTCGCATGCCCAGCGATGCACGTGTCATGAAAGTAGCGTAAAAGTGCTCCTCTCAACGTGCGTGGAATCACCACCTTGAAGGACTCGTGTGTATCCTTCTCGGAGGGGATATATCTCAGCAGGATGCCATCGGAGTCGAGCAGATAGGAATCCATCGCGCTCACAGCATTACCAGCTGTGTTCGAGGGCCCCGCACGGACAACAATACCAGTTGCCTCCATGTGCGCCGCGGCCGCGCCGTCCGGCTCCCTGAGCCCGTCGAACACTTTTCGACAAAATGAATCCTCCCGCTGTGCCTCCAACAGCTCCCTTCTGCTGAAAACGCTCACCACTGAACTGATGCTTTCAAAGTGGTTTACGCTTTCGCCCTGGGAAGGCGGGGTGTCCCTTCCCTCGGGGCGTTGTGTGAGCTGCGCGGCAGTCGCGCTGCTCTGGCTGTTGGTCGCGGCGGAGTGGGCAGTGTTGTTACTTCCCAAGCCGTCAACGGGCGCGCGCGAAAGTGCGTCCGCCACCACGTTGTTCTTGCCCCTCCTGTAGCGCACGGTAAAGTCGTAACGCTGGAGGAGTAGCGCCCATCGCGCTAGGCGCCCGGACGGCTCGCCTAGGCGTCTCAGCCAAGTGAGTGCCATGTGATCAGTCTCAATCACGAAAGCGACTCCATCGACATAGTAGTCGAACTTCCGCAGAGCGAAGATAATCGCGAGACATTCTTTTTCTGTCACGGAATAGTTTCTCTCTGCGGGAGTTAATGAGCGGCTGGCGAACGCCACCGGTCTCAGGCTACCTCCGTGCTCTTGAACCAGGACTGCTCCTAAGCCCAGGTCAAGCGTCCGTGTGGATCACAAATTCCCTGTTCAGGTCAGGCAGCCTTAGCTCTGTGGTTTCCGCGAGCGCGCAAGTGAGATGGCGTAGTGCCGCCTCTTGCTCGGGTCCCCAATGCCACTTCACACCTTTCCTTAACAGCGCTGTTAAGGGGGCTTGCAGAGCTGCGCAATCTGGGATAAACTGTCGATAAAAGTTCGCCAGCCCCAGAAAGCGTCTTAGTCCGCCTATATCTGCCGGCGACGGGAACTGCAAAATAGCCCGCAGCTTGTCTTCGCACGGCAGAAGGCGTCCTTTGTCTAGCGTAAAGCCCAACATTGTTATTCGGGTCGCCGCTATCTGGGTCTTGTTCGGGTTCAGAGTGATTCCCGCAGACCTCAGCCTTTCCAGTACATCCCTGAGATGGCGTAAGTGCTCATCAAAGGTTTCCGAATACACGACAATGTCATCCAGGTAAGCAAGAGCGTGGTGCCACCTTGCATCGCCTAGGACACGGTCCATCAGACGCTGGTACGTCGCGGGCGCGCCGACCAGGCCGAACGGCATTCGGGTAAACTGGAAAAGACCCCTGTGACAAGTGAAGGCAGTTTTCTCTTGATCACTGGGGGGTCATCTCCACCTGAAAGTATCCTCTGCTAGCATCGAGCGTAGTGAAGTACTTCGCTCCACCAACATTGGACACTATCGAGGGAATGCTCGGAAGTGGGTATGCGTCCTTCCGTGTCACCTCGTTCAGACGTCGATAGTCCACACAAAGGCGGGTTGTTCCATCCTTTTTGGGCACCAGCACCACTGGAAACCCCCAGGGGCTGTTTGATCGTTCCACAACGCCTGTATCGAGAAGCTCGTCCAGCGCGTTATCGAGCGCTTTCCTCTTAGCCAAGCTGACTGGCCGAGGATTGCACTTCCATGGAACAGCGTCGCCTGTCTCAATTTTGTGCCTAACCAGCGTAGTGCAGCCAGGCCGCTCGGTGAATACGGCGTCGTACTCGTTTAGGAGCAGAGACAAACGCGCTTTTTCCTCCCCCGACAAGCTGTCTGAGTTGTCCAGCAGCGGGTGGGGAGGCCTGCATGCCGCCGCGGCACAGAGTGCAACCGCAGGGGGGACAGGGGGTCGCGCGGGAGGGGAGAGGTTCCCTTCCGCGCTTTTCCTCTCGGCGCGGTGGACAGGCTGGTTGTTCAGCCGGGCCGAAGGCGTTTCGAGGCTCTTTTTCGGGCGATCGTTGCGTACGTCTGCGCGCGAAGCATCGGAAAGCGAATGTGCTTTCGACGCTTTTTGGGGTTGAACGAAAGGTTTCAGGGTGCCACATGCTCGCTCCCTATATCCTCCGTTGCAGACGTCAATAACAATGCCCGTCTTGGCGAGGAAGTCTCTACCAAGAATAATTGGAACCGATAGGCCGGGGAGGTGAGCGAGGCGCTGGCGCCTCACTCTTTTCTCCCACCGCACCACAAGCCGCGCGGCACCGCTCGCGTGCGCAGTGCCGCTGGCTAATCGGAACGTGAGGTTGCTCGCTCGCAGTCGGCGTCCGTTCCGACGGAGATGCTCACATACCTCGTCGCCAAACAGGGATGCGCTCGCTCCTGTGTCTAGCAATGCAATGAACTTACGTTGTGCCACTGTAAGCTCAATAAGCGGTACTGGCGCTGGGTGGTTCCAAACGACAAGCCAACGGAGCTAGGAGTTCGTGTGACTCACTGAGCACCGCTGTTGATGCCGCCGCCGGTTGCGAAGCGTTGCTCACCGGCGGCTGCGTTGTTTCCCGAAAGCGCGTGCTCTCGATTCACGGGGTGTCTGCACTCCCGGGCGTAGTGCCCTCGTTGGTTGCACCGGTAGCAGAGGGTATTCGGCCATTGCCGGGCGGGGCAGTTGTCGCCTCGCGCCGGTTGGCCGTTCCTCCCTGCCGGGTGAACCGTCGCAGATGCCCTTTGGTCTAGCGTCCTCGGGTCGGTATGTCGGTCCCGATTCTGCATACCTTGGCCACGCGCAGCGTGTGCTGACCGCATAGCATACGTGTACGGGTCGAGAGCTCGGTCTGACAGTTCCCAACCGTTTCTCAGTTGCCCGTCACTGAATGCAACCATTTCGGCTCCCCGGGAACGGTTTCGAAAAGTGTCTCCGTTCCAGGCGCATCGCGGCTCAAGTGCCTGCGACGCTGGCGGGGGTGGCCGATACGCGCGGGAGGCGAGTATGTCCGCCTGTATGCGCTTGGCTGCCGAGGCGAGTTCGTCCAAGTCCCTGAACGGTACGCCTCGTAGGTAGGCTGCGAAGGTAGGGAGAGCTTGTCGTGTGACACGCTCTACCTTCTCGCCGTTCGAAGCTGAGGGGTCTGCAAAACGATAGAGTTCGTCCATCGCCCTCACGTACTCAAGCAACGATTCGTCCGGATGCTGAGTACGCAGCTCTGTGAGGATCTGTGAGATTGCAGGTCTTATTTTAAATAAACACAAAAGTACAAACAATAAACGAGGCGGATTTTATCAGAAAGGAAACCAATTTCAGTATGAGAGCGAAGAAAAGGAAAGGAACAAGAGAACAACGCAACAACACACGGGAAAAACGCACGGGGAAACAGAACAAGGTGCTTACGAAAAATGCAGAGAAAAGAGTCAAAGAGGAAAGTCACACTACTTGTCTTATTCGAGCAACGAGCGGAGAGGACTGGCTGGGTGTCGGGCAGTCAAGGAGTCTCTTGGCGTTCCAACGTCGATGCAACGCTACCGCAGCGTCAGCGTTCGTGGGCTCCCGGCACGGTTCCCAGGTCTGGTATCCCGGAAAAGGTCACGTAGGCGCCAGAAGCGGCCTGTGTGGAGCAGCTGACGGATGGACGGAGAAGAGTAGCGCCTGAGCCTGGTGGTTGAGGCTCTCGACGATGGAAGTCCAGGTCTGGTGGCCCGGACGTCTGCGGCTAAGGCCCAAGCCCGGAACTCGGGGAGCCAGCAGAACTCGTCCACGTCCGTCGCCCACCGCGCTCTTCTCTTCTCTGCCACGTAATCCTCTTCGACCTGCCCCGCGTTCCCCTCCGCACGCGCTCCTCGTGCTTTGTCTTCTTCTCCTCACGAACGCCGCTGGGTGGCGCTATCTCCTTACAAGCTCCAACTCGCGCCGCAGACGACGCTCGTAATCTGCGGGCAAGAACTCCTCGCGAAACCTCGCTCGGAACTCCTCCAATGTGCGAAACCGATGGCCAGTAAGGCGGAACCAGCGGGCAGCCTGATCAGTCAGTGAGATTGGCACGACACGCGCCAGAATCTCGCCATCGGAAAGCCCTGTCGCCTGCTGGTAGGTCAGCATGCGCTCAAGGTACTCGTTGGCACTGACAAGATCGTGATAGCCGCCGTAGCTGGGAAGGTCCACCCTTAGCCTCGGACTCGCCGCTGGAGCGGGTGTTTGCAGGTTGTTCTGCACGATACCCGTGAGGCTCTCTATAAGGCGCAAGGCGTTGCGCAACAGAGCCTCTTGGGCCTGGCCAGGTAGTTCTGGCTGAGGGCCCAGGTGGGATGAGCAAGACTGCACGTGTCGCGCCATGCTCTCCCTACCTGGCGGCATAGCGCTTGGCAAGAAGTGCCTAGCGTCGCCGCTCGTCTGAGCCAGTGTGTCGTGTGAAGCACCGCTCGGCTCAAACGATATAAGATCACAGGGGCTAGCGTCAGCCTCTGTGAACACACCTGCAGTAGTTGTTACTGCCGTGCCAAGATGTTGCTGCTGAGAAGCCGTACTGGACAACCACAGCAGGGACTGGAAGTCAATCCCGCTCGCCGCCATGGCTAGTCTGTGTGTCGGCAGTCGCTCACACAGACACTCGGTTTGTCACACCTCTGGCCCCACGTTGCGCGCCAAGAATATGGGGGTTATTCTTCTAGTAACGCTCAAAAGGCTAGAAGCAGTTGTCGCTCTCTAGCACCAGCGTGCCAGCCCTAGCAGTCAGAGCTGTGACCCCCAACCCGCGGTGCGGTAAGTCGCAACCACGGCGGGTTCGGGCCAGAGGGGACAAACACGAGTATGCTACTCGGAGGAGCGTTTATTGCTCCCAAGCAATACAATGCAGCAGCAACAATACAACCGCCGTAACGAGGGCGAGTGTTCCGCTCGCGTACGGGGGTGGAAAACACAAAGGGCAGAACGCACGCAAAAATGTGGGGGAAGAAGGTTCCGCTCACCTCGCGTGGTTCCTCGCTCACGGCCCGCGGCGGTCAAGTCACACACGGTGGCCGGGCGATAAGGGCAGCGGTCTCCGTGGCAGATCTCTGATCCGTGCGTGTGCACGGCTCCCGCCAGAAGACCCGCGAGCCTCGGGAGAAACGCGCCTTCTTCCCGGGCTGTGGAGAGGAGGTCTCTCCATTGTGAAAGGGGAAAGAGGGAAAGTCCCCGCTGCGGCGTCACGGCGGGGCGAGAAAGGAAGCGGAGGCGGCGTGAGTGCCCATCCTCGCAACCTCCCGAACGGCGCGCGCATAGCCTCGCGTGGTAATTACGCGCGGCCGTTACTATGGGGCAGGGGATTCATGTGTATCCCCACAAGTGTTGGCATCAATTGTAAGAAGTTTACATGAAAACCTTCTACAGTCTGGCGCTTGTTACTAAAAAGTTCTGTGAAGTGGTCCACAAAGGCGTTCTGAATATCTCCTGGATCGCTGGTAATTGCGTCTCGGTATCTTATCTTTCTGATTTCTTTCTGGCAAGCGTACCGTTTTTCGTCCGCGAGCGCTCGCTTTGTAGGTGTTTCGCCTGGCCACAATTTTTCGGACCTTGCACGTACGGCAGCAGCTTTATATTTTTCTGTGTCATTGCGTTCCAGTTCGCATTTCACATCTCTGGTTTCTTTTGTGAACATTCTAGGAGCTGTGCTTTCCATGTTCAGCAAGCATTCCAGTTCAGCCTGCACGGTTCCTTCTTTTTCTTTCTCTTTATACCTAATCACACTGCTCCTTTCTATCGCTTTAAGCTTCACCTGCTCTTTGAATCTGTCCCATTCCATTGCAAAAGAAACTGGTTTGGCAATAAGAATGTTCTCAAAATCAGTCTTAATTTTCATCACAAACTCTTCATCCTCCAAAAGTTTGGCATTCAGTTTCCACAGGTGCCAGTTAAAGCGTGCTTTCCTGCTCTTTTTTCCAAAAGTGGCACTCACAAGACAATGATCACTGAAAGTCACTGGTTGTAGTACATGATAACTAGAGCATAAGGGAACAAGATCAACTGACACATATACTCTGTCCAATCGCGCATGACTATCGCGCTGAAAGTGCGTGTATTCCGGACAGCTCCCAGTGGAGAACACACTGCCAATATCCTCTAAGGTGTAGTCGCTAACAAATGCGTTCAGCATTTGTTAGACTCTTGGATTGCTATCAGGTCTAGATCATTGTCTAAAAGGGGGCGCTGAAGCTGGTACTGCCGCCTTCTTGCTCCAAGCCCTCTGACATTCAGTGTGGCTACACGAAGTGGTGTGTCCAGCTTAAATACCATGTGTTATAGAGAGAGAAAACACGCTTCTGGCTGTCACGTTCCTACCTCCGTGGTCGGTGTGGCTTACGTCGGTGGCCGGTCCGCATCGTCCGCATGACCATGCGGCTTCCCAAAGAAACGTCCGGTGGTGGTTGGAAGCACGTCGGAGGAGCAACCCCGATTTTTTTTTCGAACACAGAGACATTGCCGCTGCCGGATCATCTTGAAGATGATCGACGAAGAGTTGACATTCACACCAACACGGTCTCACTAGAGCTACGGAGGCGGTTTACCCGCCTGCCGCGTGTCGGCCGAAAAGTTCGGCCGTGCCCTTAGCGTCGAGCGTCTGACTCCCGATGTCTTCGGCGGCGGTTCATCATTGCCCCCATCAGGCGGCATCTTCTCACCTACGCTCTCGTCATGCGACCGCTTCGCAGCTGTCGTAGCGGCCTCTTCCTTGCTTGTGTGCATGGCGACGTTGTCATCACTGTCCACGCTGCTCGGGGTGTCGAACGCTACTTCCGTCGCGTCCGTCACTTTGCCACTGTCTTCTTGTTGAGAGCCATGCTCCACTGATGCTGCAGCTGCTACTTGACAGGTCGTCGTCGTCACCTTTTTTTGAAGAGGCGTCAACGTATGTCCATCTTTCACAACTGGTTGCCCAGTTCTTTTGGCTGCCTCTTCCGCGTCCGCTTCATCCATCAGATGCTCGGACGTATCTTCACTGGTCCCAGGTCCTGCGATGTTCGCGTAAGTGCGAGAACACTGGCCTTCTTCATGGCCAAAACGCCGACAGGTTCCGCAACGCGGGACTCGGCACTCCCGACGAATGTGGTCCGTACTTCGGCAGCGAAGACACAAAGGGGGTCTTCCGGGTACCACAACGAGTGCCAACTCACCGCCGACGTTCAGCTGGTGAGGCAAATCGTCAAGTTTAACGCCGGCCTTCAACTTCAGGGTGACGAGCCTTGTGGTCGACCCTTTCTCTGAGACGCCTTTCACGCGCCAGCGTTCCCGGGCCGCTTCTGCGACCTTCCCGTACGGCGCAAGGGCGATACGCATGTCCTCGTCGGGCACGTTATGGAGCAGCCAATGGAGCTTGAGGCGCACGTCCTGGTTCGTCGGGTCAATGACTAAGCAGCGGCGTGCCTTCACGAGCAGCTCACCGACGCCTGCAATCTTCCGCGCTGCATCGGCATCCTTAATTGTGATAGCCCAGACGTGGCTCATGCGATACGCCCCGAGGGCGATAACGTCAGGGAGCAGCG